>NC_062575.1:32576418-33242252 GCF_022837055.1 Prionailurus viverrinus | reverse complement strand
TTCACGGGTCTCAAATTGTAACATATAGGAACTGAAGAACTCTGCCATTACTGGGAGACCCTAAGTATGTTGATACAGAAAAACCGAGCTCCAACGGATAATTAGGTGTGACAGAAATGCATGTAAACATGACTTTCACCTGAGGCATGCTTCCGTTTCTTTCTGACTAAACACGCATCCTGGCCGGACCTTTTACTAGTCAGGTAAGCTTGGTGACATTTCTTATCCTCTCTGGGCCTTCTCTGTTAAAGAGCATGACAAAGTAGCCACCTTATGGGGTTGCTGTGAGTTATGAGATGACACGTGTAAAATAGCACAGCCGTGGGATACAGAAGGTGCTCAACACATATTAGATGTTACAGTAACAACAATACATTTCCTCAAGCCTTGATTTCCTTCTCTACCCGGTCCATGAGGAGCTAGCAAAGAAGTGAATTTCTCTCTTTTTAAAAATGGGTTCTTCTACTTATAACATTTTCTGATCTTTTAGGCTCTCAGCTCTTCCCTCCTTTGCTGGGAAGGCTGGAATCTTTACCTGCAGAAATTGAAAATGACCGTATTGTTTCTAGTGTTCTTGTAAGTTATTTTGTATTAACGTTTTAATGTTTATCTAGTCATCGAGGGAGAGGGCCGGGCGCACAAGCAGGGGAGGGGCACAGAGAAGGACAGACAGAATCCCGAGCAGGCTCCACACCATCAGAGCAGAGCCCGATGTGGGGCTCGAACTCACGGGCTGTGAGATTGTGACCTGAGTCGAGATCAAGAGTCGGACGCTTAACTGACTGCACCACCCAGGCGCCACCCCCCCCCCCCCAGCGTTCTTACATTCTCAAAGTGATTTTGTGTACTTTTATCTCTCATGAAACATCCTGAAACGTGTTAAATACAGAACGATTTAAGAAATATTTATCGAGCATCCCCTATGGGCCAGGTGCTGTGTTAAAGCGCTAGCAGGCAGATGGGGTTGCCTTCTGGAACCTCAGGGTCTCACACAAAGTGATCAGCCTTATTTGAAGTAAAGCCATGTGGAGGTGAAGTCAATTGCCCACTGAGCATCAGAACCTGGGAATTTCTACAGGTCAGTTTTGTTCCATGAAGAATGTGGGCTTAGTGGCCTGCAAAACACAAAGGTCTTGGGGAGGGAGGGAAGGAAGAAGGACACATTTGCCCATGATTAGGTGACGCTGGTTAACTGTAACATCAAGCTGGCGTTCTAGCTAGAATAATAAGAAACTCAAAGGACAGGGGCTCCTGGGTGGCTCAGTCGGGTAAGCGTCCGACTTGGGCTCAGGTCATGATCTCACGGTTTGTGAGTTTGAGCCCCACGTTGGGCTCTGTGCTGACAGCTCAGAGCCTGGAACGTGCTCTGGATTCTGTGTCTCCCTCTCCCTCGAATTATCATTTAGTAAACACATTTTGGTAGGCAGAGAGGTTCTGTCCACGTAGTCTGTCCATGAAGAGAAAACCAAGGAGGAAACTGCTAGCTTGACCTCTGTCACCCATGACCTTGACTTGCATAATCCGGGCTTGTGTTCACTGTGCGCCTCCCACCAGGGTCTTTGGGGCTGGAAATTCAGTATTCCATGTGCCTGCACATGTTCCTGGAACCATCAGATCTGGTCGCCTCAAGGGCCATGAATTTACAAAGGAAGGGATTTTTCATTAGATCTTGCCACACAAAAGCCTACCTGAAGTAGGAACTCGGCTTCAAGCAACAGGCATTAAAGTTCCCTGGACGTCCGTGATGCCAATTTCCATGTCATTTTCTGGCTACGAGGCAACGCCTCAGGTGCTGTCATCGGGAAGACGGGGCAAATTTCCCTTTCCTTGCCAATTAAGTTTTGCCCTCTTGATGTTGTGTGGTCGCTGTCTGCCTTGGGCTTCTTTTGAAGTACCTCCTGCAACAATCTGCTATATATAATGACTTGGCAAATGTTTTCCTTTTTGCCCTGACTGAGGGAGAAAAATGGTTTTCATTTCTAGCCCAATGATCTAGGACTTCCGTGGCAAGAAGAGTGAATCGGACTTTCGGATCCACCTGGTCAAGCCAAAAAGGACATTAGGATGACGTTCCTAAGCAGCCAGGCCTGTGTCCCATAGCAAATCGCTGCTTTTCCCTTCTGAGAATGATGCCGTTGATAAGGATTCAGGCGAGCGAAGACGATGCGTGATGAAAAATCTGGTTTTTCTCCTTGGCGTGCCACAGATAAATCACATGCAGGGTTTGTGAGATGCACAGTGGGTGTCCCTTTGTGAGGACAGTTTCTCCTTCCCAAGTGGAAGATTAAGTGCAGGAGGCAATCCAGATTATTGGATGGCTGCAAGCATAGATGAATGAAAAATATTCTTGCCCATCGAATGGGGTAATTTATCCTCAGTGATGGCACAGGAGGTCAGAGGATGGTTCTTGTTTCATTGGCTCTCTCACTGGGGGACAGTTCTGACTGGGGCCACCGGAGAGAGTATCTACACCAGCACACGGTCAACATCCCTTCCCTGTCATGATACTGGAACTACAACTTGAAGAAAGACAGGAAGTAGCTAGCTATATGTTTAAATGCCATCCTTAGGCTGTCTGGTTTGATTTGGAAGATTACAGTGATTTGTGAGTCTGCTAAATAAAGGTCATTTTTAGCAGGGTCCCATCATCCTGTCCTTCCAAATATATTTTGGGGAGCATTTTCTATATAGCATCCTAGAGTTTGGCACATAGCACTTACTAAGTAAACCCTTCTTAAAATAGTCTCTACATTTAAAAACACATGGGGCGCCTGGGTGGCTCAGTCGGTTAAGCGTCCGACTTCGGCTCAGGTCACGATCTCGGCAGTATGTGAGTTCGAGCCCCGCGTCGGGCTCTGTGCTGACTGCTCAGAGCCTGGAGCCTGTTTCAGATTCTGTGTCTCCCTCTCTCTCTGACCCTCCCCCATTCATGCTCTGTCTCTCTCTGTCTCAAAAATAAATAAACGTTAAAAAAAAATTTTTTTTAACCACAATGTATGCTAGTGTTGGGCCCATATTAGGTATTCAATAAACAGTAGCTATATTTATTGTTGATCAATAAGTTAGCATATGTTCTTAATCATAATTTAATTTTTATCCTAAATCTGGTCTTATAATCGAGTGGGGGAAGCAGAAAAACTGTACATATAATTTAATATACTGTGATACAAGCAAGGATGAATGGATGTACAGAGGATTACAGTCATGCAAAGCAGAAAGGAATCTCTTTGGGGTAGTTGAGGAAGGCCTCATAAAGGAGGTAACGGCTGAGCAGTTTTGAAAGATGAACAGAAGTTAGCCAGGCACGTGAGGGTGGGTACACGGGGAAGGGAATTTCATGCCAAGGGAACATCACGTGGAAGGACATAAAGGCATAAACAGAGTGTGTGCGCCAGTCTGTGAGAAGTCAGTTTGGGGAGAATATGGTTTATCTTGGTAAATGTTCCATATGCACTAGAAAACAATGTGAATTCTGCTTTGGATAGAGTTTTCTATAAATGTCAATTAGATCAAGTTGGTAGATTGTACTGTTAAAGTCTTTTATAGCCTTGTTGATTTTCTACTTATTATATTAAGAAAGATTGTTATCATAAACATCCAAATGTGATTGTGGATTTCTCTATTTCTTTATGTAGTTTCACAGTTTTTGTCTCATTTATTTTGAAGTTTTACTCCTAAGTGTGTAAAATCTTAGGATTTTTAAATCCTTTAATAAAATCACTCTGCTATTGTTAAAATTATTTTGTTTGTCTTTGGTAATATTCTTTGCTCAGAAATAACCTTTGGTATTTAAAAAATTTTTTTCAATGTTTATTTTTTGAGAGAGAGAGAGACATAGTGTGAGTGGGGGAAGGGCAGAGAGAGAGGGAGACACAGAATCTGAAGCAGGCTCCAGGTTCCGAGCTGTCAGCACAGAGCCCTACATGGGGCTTGAACTCAGCAACCCGCGAGATTGTGACCTGGGCTGAAGTCGGACACTTAACCAACTGAGCCACCCAGACACCCCTGTCTGGTATTAATATAACCACTCTAACTTTCTTTTGATCATTGTTAGCATGACATACTTTTTCCACACTTTTGCTTTTCACCTATTTATATCTTTATGTTTAAGTTACATTTACTGTAGGCAGCATATAGTTAGCTTCTTGCTTGTTTATCCAACCTGACAATCTCTGCCTTTCAACTGAGGTATTTAGATGACTTATATTTAATATGATTATTGACATGGTTAGGTAAAATTATACAGTCTTGTCATTTGCTTCCTATTTGGTCCATTTATTCATTGTTCCCTTTTTCTTCTTTTTTGAGTACTTTTGGATTGAGTACTTTCTGTTCCCTTTTTAATGCCCTTTGTTGGCTTATTAGCTACAATTGTTTATTAGCCATAACTATTTCAGTGGTTGCTCTAGAATTAATGATGTGCATTTTTTACTTTTCATTCTCTATCTCAGGTAATATTATACCAACCCATAGGACATAAAAGAAACTTTGAATGATATACTTTAATTTCTCCTTTCTCAGCATCATATGTATCTCTATGTGTAGCTGCCATTTCTGGAACACTTCCTTCTTTCGTGTAGATCTGTTTTTCCCTTTGGTGTCATTGTCTTTCTGCCTGAAGGACTTTCTTTAACATTTCTTATAGTGTGAATCTTCTCTCAGTTTGTGTATGTCTGAAAAAAAAATCTTTATTTCACATTTGAGGTTCAACTTTATATTCTAGAATGGTTTCGGATACACAGAGAAATTGTGATGATGGGTGGGTAGACAGAGAAAGAGGGGGCTGGCGGGGGGAAAACTAGCACTTAGAAAATGACACGTGAGTTGCGCTAGCAATGACCCAGAAAATACATTTCAGAGCAAGTGCATGGGCATGACAGTGGGGATGGAGGTAAGGTGGATATAAAGATACTTAGGAAGTGTATGTTACAGGAATTAGTGAGTTCGTGGCTACATGATTATGGTGATGTTGGGTTTACCAGTCTGTGTCCTGTCAAGAAAACAGGAATCACTCTAGATTTTTAAGTGTAAAGGAAGTTTTGGAAGAGGTACAATAACAAAATGGGAAATGGGTTTTACCCGGAGACTGATAACCTGGTTCTACTGTTTCTGGGATGGAGCCCATGAGCCACGATTTATTGCTTTTGCGACTGGAAGCATGAGCTCATGGTGCTAACCAGTGATCTACACAGTTGAAACTAATACTACTGGAACCAAGATGCTGCTGGAAATGCCTATGTTGATATAGTGCAAGAGTCTCCTCTGCTACTGTTTGCAGTGATCAGAAGTAGGCAAGCTTTGGGGCACCTGCGTGGCTCAGTCAGTTAAGCACTGGACTTTGACTCAGGTTATGATCTCATGGTTCGTGAGTCCGAGCCCCACGTTTGGCTCTGTGCTGACAGCTCAGAGCCTGGAGCCTGCTTCGGATTCTGTGTCTCCCTCTCTCTCTCTCTGCCCTTCCCCTGCTCGTGCTCTGTCTGTCTCTCAAAAATAAACATTAAAAAAAAAGTAGCAGACAAGCTTCTATCTACTCTCTGCCTTCTAATCTGTCAAAAATACAACCTCCTGGCAAAACCTATCTGGAACCCAGTGGGCAGAAGAGTCTGGGCAATAGAGTTTGCAGGCTTTCATCCCTAGAGAGCCAGAGCAAACAGAAGAAGGAGTGCAGGCTGAAAGCCTGCAACACAGACTTGGTCCGGTGGGTAAGAAAGGGGGAGGAGTCAGGGCAAAACACATGGCTTCTGATTGTGCTGGAGAAAGGGATGCCAGCAGGCTGTCCCAGGGGTCTGTCATTTCTATCATGCTTCCTGTTCTATAGGAAGCCCCAAATAATCGCTTGGCTCAAAGAGATAATACTTGGTGCCCACATATATAAATATACATATATATGTATATATATTGGTTCTATATAAATATATAATTGCAAATGAGTCAGGTTGCCAGGATATGCTCTCTGCCATAACGGCTGCCATAATTGTGTTTAAGTAACTAAATGGGTAAGACTATAAGCTCCATGACCGCAGAGTATGTTTGCTATCCGTCTTGAACGGATTCCAACACATCGTGAAGCACTCAATAATTTGTTGAAGAACGAATCTTGTCAGGAAGAGTGGACAAATCGGTCAAATGCACCCCAACAAGTGGCATGGAAGAAACGGCAAAACTGTTGGGTGGCCGGCAGGATCTGGAGATGTGAGAACGCGGTAAGTGAGGGGCGATCGGCCAAGCCTTGTGGCAAGTTCGTCTGCCAGTTTGGAGCTGGCCTGAAGGAGCAGGGAGAGGCAGGACTCCTGGAGGGGAGAGGCGCCGAGAGGAGGGCACCAGGCCTCTCCGTGTGCCAGGTGGTCTGTATCTTTGTCCTTGACACCTAGAGGAGAGTGAGTCTCTGACTTCTACCGGGAAATACAGAAACTTGTCCTGCGATGAGAGAGTGGAGGCTTTGGGGTGAACGGCCATCTTTGGCCATGGAGCTGATTATGGATACATAAGAATAAGGATCATTTAAAAACCGATCATAAATGTTTATTTTTAAAGCACTAAAATGCAAAAGCCCCATGCTCAACTGGAGAAAAAAAGCTTAATTAAAAGCAGAACCTTTCTAAAGGGCAATCGGACCTAGTATCCACATAAAACCCCCCACACCGGGCATGGGAGACACCAGCAACCCAAAGGCCAACAATAAATGCACCCTGTAAAATCAGAAATAAAATGAGCTGTGTCTGAGGCATGAGGCAAGGGGAGGGCCAGTCCCTGAGGCTGTATAATTGTCCAGTCCTCACCTCATTGAGGCCAATTATCTCAGGAGGGATTAGGAACTGACCTGGAGGTGACCACTTGTGCATTAAAGTGAAAATCCTAAGTAGAAAGGGCTTGCCTGAGGGACTAGGGGACTAGGAGTGTAATAAGACCAGGGGGCATGGGCATTAAGGAGTGTTCTGGCTCTCTCTGCCCTCACCTTCCCAGGAAAAGGATGCTGGCTTTCCTGACTCACCAGGTGGTGAGGTCATGGTTGGCCACAGTCAGAAGCTGGATTTAAGGAAAATGTCAGGGAGCCCTCTGCACCCGGGGCAAGGCAGCACGCAGAAGGTTGCATCATGAGGCAACGGAAAGGGGAATGTGTCAAAATCCTCACTACCCAACGTGTGCCCCCACGAGCTGCTTCGACATCACCTGGGAGCTGCTTGGAAACATTTAGGCCCCTCCCTGGAAGTTCTGAAGCAGAACCTGTGTTTGGACAAGATCCGGGGGTGAACCAACACGGACTTACTTTCAGAATCTGTGCAGTGGAGACCCCCACCCCGGCCTGCCCAGCTCTGAAAAGGGAATGCTGGGGAAGAAAATCAGATGCATGGATCAGATAGTGCCTTCAAAAGGTAGATGTTCCTGACAGATGCTAGATGAAGACACGACAGAGTTCCTGCATAGAAGAAAGGATTGCTCTGAAAGGAGACCCAGGAGCGCCTCCCCACCCTCCAGAAAGCAAAACCCCCGGGCACATCTATGTCTGTGGGGTAGCAGGCTGGGTGGGACTACAGGTATGGCCCTGAGTCAGACTCCTCTGCGATTTACCTGCTGGCTGGTGGGTAGTCTAGCAACTTACATCTCTTTTGTGCCGTGGTTTCCTCCTCCGCAAAACTGGGATGTTATAGGACGTTACACGGGTTAAGACCAAGTGCTGAAAGCAGTGCTTAGCCCAGGCCAAGTACTCTGTAAACGATAACCACTATTATTATCTTAGGTAGTGTCCTGAGAATTCAGTGAGATGATGCACCTGAAGGAACAATAGCATTGCTGTGCCCCATTGAGTTGTGGTGGTAAATAAGACAGGGACCTGAAATTCGGGCCTGAGGGGGAGTGAGGATTTAATGGCTATTGCCATCATCGCTGTTGTTATGGCTGCTGGTATTATTGCCATTAATTGCAAACCGTGTCCACGACTCCCTGCATTCAGGTATTCTTCGAGTGCGCACAATCCCCAATGGAAGCTCCATGGATGAAATTCTCAGCAGAGCCATGTGATAAAACTGTCCCCACCCTCCACCATCATACACACACACACACACACACACACACACACCATCTTTAGCCCCCAAATGACCTTCATGGAAAAGACTGGGATAACAAGGTCAAGGCTAGAGAGTCTGTCCACACAGCCAAGAAAGCCAACTCGAAACAGCAGAGCGATGGCAGGGTCTGTTGCTCCAGGACTGCCAGCCATCAAGTGGGCCAAGCTACTGATGAGAAGAAGGAGAAGCATTCATGTCTTCCCAGGAAGGGCCACCAGTATACCTGAGCCTCCTTGCTCTCTGAGGGGGATACCTGGTTGGAAACTGTTAAAAAGAAATATCCTACAGGAGAGAGATGTGTACAGAGGGGTCTTCTGAACCCCCCACCTTCCCAGGAGACTCTTTCCTTCCAAAGCTCTTCCCGCAAATGAAAGCTCTTATGTGATCCTGACAAACCTCCCCCAGAGCAAAGGAGTCTGAGGCCCAAGCTAAACATGAAGAAGCACAGGCTCAGAGAGATGAAGTGACCTTGACGAAGCTCATATGGCATGTTGGAGCTCTGGATGGGCCCAGAACCAAGGTGTTTCGATCTCTCCTCTAGGACGGCCCTGGGATGAAGAGACATACACCACCTGAGTCATGTTTATATGATCACCTGTCCAGTGCTCCTCACTACTCTGTAAGCTCTGGTGGATCTTCTGGTTCCTTCCATCACTATTGTCCCCAGTACCTAACACAGTGCTCGACATACGACAGGTTCTCAATAAATACTGGTTGAATAAACATTGGGCAAACTCTCAAGCTAGACCCCATCACCCCGGCTACAGAATCTTGACACTATACAAGAAAGCACAAGAATGAAGATGGTCTCGGCAGGCTGCCACATGCCCATGTCCAGCAACGATCACTTTGAGCAGAAATCTGCTCATTTGTCCCACTGTTCATATCTACAGTATAATAATAATAATAATAATAATAATAGATTAATAATAATATTTTTGACTGAGCAAAAAGTGTCGTGCTATAAAATAATGCATACTTTGTCTCATTTAGACCTCATGCTAACCATGTAACTTACCTTGATTTTATAGGTGGAGAAGCTTGGCCTCTGAGAGGTGAAAAATTAAGGTTGCAGAGTTAGAAAATGGCAAAGATGCTATTCCAGCCGAGGCCCATCTGATTCGAAGCTTGTTTCCTCTCCATTGCATGAGACCATTTGGTATAGGGGCTATTATGGCCCCTAGTTTTTCAGTAGACTTCACCAAAACTCCATTAAACACAGGCCAAGAATACGTACAACAGATTGCTGTTGGAAGACTTTCTTTTCAGGGGTGGCCTCTCTCGGACTCTGTGTCCTGATGGATATAATTGCCAGGCACCAAGGAGCAACCCATCCAACTGCCATCCTTCATTACATAAAAGTGCGTTGACATTTCCCAAGGGATTGGCAGTGTGTGTGTGTGTGTGTGTGTGTGTGTATGTGTGTGTGTGTGTGTGAGTGTTGAGAGTGGGCTGTGGATTAGGGCAGGGCAGTAAGGAAGGCACTAGAGACAAGATGGTTCCTGCCCCCAATGACTCTGCATTCTGTGGGAGAAAGAGATAAACATAATTACAATAATACTGCGTAGAGTATGAGAAAGGCTGAGGGGAGGGGAATTTGAATTAACTCTGTTAAGTCTAGAAGGGGGGTTTCTGGAGAAGGAGCTGACATTTGAGTTGGACCTTGGAGCAAAATTCAAATTGTGGTAGGTGGAAAAGTATAGACTAGACAGAAGAGCACTCTAGCCAGAAAGAGCAGCACAGCAAAAGTATGGAGGCGGCAAAGCGAAGGCTAGTTATGGGATATGGCTCCCTCTCTGGCCTGCTTCAGTCTGTGAGACTGTCTAGCTTCCGTTACTCTACTGGGTTAAGAATGGTGAGGTCCACTTGTGGTGCTAGTATTGCATCGGGAAAGGATGACGTATTCAGACCTATGAACTTTTGATCACTTGGGAAGGGAGCTTTAAGGAAATGGGACATGGAAAATGCACTTTTGTTTTATTTTATTTGTTAAGTTTTATTCATTTTTGAGAGAGAGAGAGCATGAGTAGGGGGGCGTGGTGGGGGGGCGGACAGAGGATCCAAAGCAGGCTCTGTGCTGACAGCAGAGAGCTCAACGAGGGGTTGGAACTCACGAACCATGAGATCATGACTTTGGCCAAAGTTGGGCGCTCAATGGACTGAGCCACCCAGGTGCCCCAGAAAATGCACTGTTAGAACCGATGGAAGAGAACAGAACAGGACTGACATGCTTATGACCCAAATTAAGCTACTCTCTGCTTTCACACCAATGGCAGACACCAATCAGTAATGGCACCGCCTTAGGGCCCTTTCCATCCGGCACTTCCTCCCCCACCAACAACAGATTCCAGTTTGTATATGGAATGCATCCCATCTCCCCTCCCTGTAATAATGCATAGGGTACCTGGAGAGAAGTCTCCAGGTGTCAGAGTTTGTCCACTTTCTGGCTTTGGCGCCTTGGATTACCCGGTTGGCCCCTTGAGCTGTTGCTTAGTCATTTGTAGATGGGAAGGGGAGGAACTAACATTTTTTGGATGCTAGAAGAGAGGCGATGCGACACATTCGCTTAATTCCCTTTTCTTCTCTTCCTGGGTGTACAGAGAAACAGTGTTTCCTAGCCTCCTCTATAGTGAGGAGGGGGCCAGGGGGCTGATTTGACCCATGGAATATAGATGGAGACGGACAGCCCAGATGCTTGAGCTCCCACGTGAAAGTCGTCCACCACACTCTCAATTAGGATGTATGTGAATGAGAAATCAGCTTCCTTGTGGTTAAACCACCGAGACTCTGGAGTTTTGTACGAAAGGTGCCGTGACCCCTCGCCATGAAGATTAATATGCATAGTTTCATTGAAATGCCATCCTGGCTCTTTCGGGAAGAAATCATTCCTCCCATTTGGCTATTTTCCTGATGACAAACCTGTGGCTCACGGAGGCGAGATCAATTCCCTGGAGACGATGATAGAGTATGGAAGTCTCCACCACCACCGAGCCCTTCGTCTTTGCACAGCGCCCAGAACCCTTTGAGAAAGACCTGTCTGTAGTACAAGGATTGGAGGAAATTTTGAAGGTTTATGAGCTCACGGAGGTGAGCAGAGTCCTAATCGCTTAAGGAGAAGACGTGCAGAGGCTGATTAGGACAGTGATGGCGAGGAGCCCAGGCGGGCCACCTGCCTCTGCTGGAGAAGCAGCCTGGGTGCGGGCTATCTCCAAAATTCATGGACGCAGAGGGGGAGGGGAGGGAGCACTAGAACCAAAAGCCCCTGTGCCCCCGAGGAGCCAGTGGGATTGGGAGGGGGTGGGATGGGGAGAGGGTGAGTGGAATAATTATAATGGCACAGCAGTAAATGAGCATACTTTTAAATATCAGCCTGATTTACAGGTTCCGCCCACTTAATTGCTTCTTTCATAAACTCTGCACATTCAATACATCATGGGAAAACATTAAAGAAAGAATCCTCATGTAAAATATTAAAGGCAAATGGCCTTTTCAAGGGACAGCCACCCACTGCTTCCCGGCGTGGCCAGGTGTGGGGTCTGGACTGGACACGGGGCTTATGCGCGACAGCTGCCTACCCCCACACGCACACTCCCCCCCACACCTCTCTGAGTCTGAAGGGACAGGGAGGGGACCCCTGGCCCTCAGCTGCAGTCCTGGCTTCTGGCCTTATTCCCCGTTGCCAAGATTAATAAAGCAGGCAAGGCTTTGCACGGGAACTTTGCATCAAGCCCAGTCCTGCACTTATGAGAAGGGGACTCCCCATAAACCCCCCAAGGTGATCATAGCTTGGTATAGAGGAAACCTTGTTGGGATGTTCAAAGATTTTAAAGATGTCGCTTAAAGAAGATCTTGGTTTACTTTAAAGAACTCTAAAGCTGTCTCTCCCAGCCTAGGTTTGAATATCTGGCTATTGTTGACCATAAAGAAAAAACCCCACAAAAGTCGAAGTTCTGCTTAAAACTGAAGGAAGTCATGAAACTCCTTTCTGTAACCACTCGATAATGAGCCCTCAGTGACCACCTACTATGCGCCCAGTGCTATTAGCCAGTGTGGAGTACATAAGACACCAGTCCTGCTTTTAAGGCGTTTTCAAGTTGGGAGATAAGATCCAAGATACACGATCTTGCATCCAGCATCCTTTCATTCAGTCACTGAAGGCCTACTGTGTACCATATGCAAGGCCAGGCATAGGATAGGAGTGCAGAGGGATAGTGTCTGAGTTCGGGCTGCTATAATAAATTACCAGAAGCTAGGTGGCTTATTAGAGTTTCTCACAGTTCTAGAGCTAGAGGTCAAGATAAGGGTGCCAGCATGGTCGGGTTCTGGTGAGAACCATCTTCTGGGTTTCTTTTTTTTCTTTTTAAAAAAATTTTTTTTTCAACGTTTATTTATTTTTGGGACAGAGAGAGACAGAGCGTGAACGGGGGAGGGGCAGAGAGAGAGGGAGACACAGAATCGGAAACAGGGTTTCAAATTGCTGACTACTCCTTGTGGGCTCACGTGGAAGAGGAGGGACAGAACTCTCTGGGATCTCATTTATAAGGGTAGTCATCTCATTCATGAGGGTTCTACTCTGACAATCTAATCGCCTTTCGAAGGCCCACCTCCTAATACAGTCACATTGGAGGTTAGAAGTTTGATGTCTGAATTTAGGGAGGACACAAACTTTCAGTCCATTGCAGATAGCTATGGGTGGATATAATTAGTGTTGTGCTTGTAAATGTTTAACACCCTCCTAACAGGGAAGGGAAAAGATCCCTGGTTTGTAGTATTTGCTGTAGTGGAAATAAATCCGCCTGACATGGGCACAGCCAATTTCAAGCTACCGAAGTGACCATCACTGAATGGAGAGTTGGGAAGAGATTGCCCGAGAGGCTCTCTTGCTTACCAACATGACTTGGCTAGCACATGGCTGACAGAATGAACAGTTAGATTGGATGGTATGTTCAGTGAGTGCCTTGCAGTTCAGAGAAGAGATCAGAGTATCCTCTCATTCAAGAAAGGGTTCCATGGGCAGCAGGGACGGGCGCTAGGCATCTAGGATGACCCAGGTTTGGAGAAAAGGAAGAAAGGGCATTCTAGGCCAAAGATGCCAACCAAAGTAAAGGCACAAAGGCAGGAATGGGTAGGGGATTCACGTGTTACTGGAAGCAGATTGAATCGGGGAACCAGAGCACCATGAAGTCAGAGGTCTTGAAAATGTGACCTAAGCTCCGTGTGCCATCTTGGGCCACAGAAAGAGGTTTCAACACATAAGAGGCCCACTGGGGTCTCTATTCTGGTTCAGGTCACCAAAGCACTAATACCCTGGATGTGCTCTTAGTGGCCCAACCATCTCCAAGAGAATGAGAAAGCCCATCTACTAATAATTATAATAATAGCAAACACTTATGAAGGGGTGTTGTCTGGTGCCTCTTGCCTGGGGTTCCCATAGCTAGTAATGACAAAAGCAAGATTTGTCCCCAGGCAGTTTGGCTCTGAGTCTTCCTTCTTAACCACGCTATTTCTTTTCCTTTCTTTTCTTTTCCTCCCTTTACCTTCTAAACTTCTAAAATTTCAAACATGTATAAAATAGTCAATTCTTCGTATCTATCGTTCAACCTTAGCAATCATTAGTTCACTGCCAATCTTATCTTTGTCCAAACTCCTACTTTTTTCCACTCCCCTATTATTTTGAAACAAACCCCCAGGCATATATAATTTCATCCATAAGTATTTCAGTATGCATCTCTCAAATAGAAGCACTCATTAAACACACACACAATATCATTATCGCATGTAAAATTAACAATTGGGGCACCTGGGTGGCTGGGTCAGTTAAGAGTCCAACTCTTATTTAGAATTTTTTTTATATGAAATTTATTGACAAATTGGTTTCCATACAACACCCAGTGCTCATCCCAAAAGGTGCCCTCCTCAATACCCATCACCCACCCTCCCCTCCCTCCCACCCCCCATCAACCCTCAGTTCTCAGTTTTTAACAGTCTGTTATGCTAAGAGTCCAACTCTTGATTTGGGCTCAGGTCATGATCTCATGAACCGTAAGATCAAGCCCCATGTTTAGCTCTATGCTGACAGCGTGGGGACTGATTGGGAACCCCTCTCTCCCTCTCTTTCTGCCTCTCCCTGATGCACGTGCACATCCTCTCTCTCAAAATAAATAAGTAAACATTGAAATTAAATTAACAGTATTTTAAAATTACATTCAATACCCAAGCAGTGGTCACATTTCTCCAATTATTAATACAGCACAAAATAGTAAATGTTTGTTCAAGTTAGGATCCATGCAATAGTCATGCATTGTATTTGATTGCTGTTTGTGTCTCTTCTAAGTTCCCCTCTTCTTTATGATATAATTTTTTGTGGAAGAAACCACATTATTTGTCCTGTGATGTTGCCCTCAACTGGCTTTTGCTGTTTTTGGCCCCATGGTATCTTTCAACATGTTTCTCTGCCCCTTGTGTTTGTTTCTAGTAAACTGGTTATTGTTTCTAGAGCCTTGATTATATTTACTGTTTTTAGTACAGATTTATACATCATAAAACTGAAATTAAGCATAAAAATCAACTTCTAGCTTCCTGGTTGCCAAAGCAAAGAAATCAAAAGTGCTTATTGCTTATTACGCAATAATAGGAAACACAACAGATCACCAGGAAATAAGGTTTTTCATAGTACCATGGTAATTTGTAATGTAAAACTTTAAAGGGCTATTGAAAAAATAAAATAAATAGACACTGAAAAATAGATGAGCTGCATCTTTAAGAGCCTCTTACAAAAAATTTAGGAACTCTTTTTTTTTTTCTGTATCTATGAAGATTCAACTCAAAGAAAAATAGTCAAGATTACGTCTCAGGAAATGTTGTATTCTTCCAATAGGAGACCCCTAAAATCTGGTGTCTTTCTTTTTGTGCTCTTAGCAGCCTCTGGTAATTACTGCTTAGACCCATTATCACATTTTGGGCCACATAATAGTGATGTTCTAATGCTATTCCTTCTTCATTTATTCCAGAAGCTGAAATCTTTCTATAAAGAAAAAAAATGTCTTTGACTATTAATTATTAACTCTTTGGTTACCTTAATAGTTCATAGATAGAATGCGGGACAGATGTCTAATTTTTTCCTTCTAGTTATTATTTTTCAAAACATTATGTTTTTCCTATCAATGTCCAAAGATGAACCATGAGGTCTTTGTTGTTATTGCTATTTATATGTTTGTTTGGTGGTTGTTTTTGTGTCATTACGACCTCGAGGATTTAAACATGGGCAATGCCTTCAAATCTGTTGCACTTGTAATGCATTTAGTGCTGCAATTGTCCCATTTTTGACTAATGGGAATCTTCTGGGTTCTTTTGGTTCCTGAGTCATTTTGACACAACTCTAGTAGTCTTTCATATCTATATCCTAGTAGTCTTTAATATCTTGAATATGCGAATATATTAGAGACTAGTAGTCTTTAATATCTATCAACCCTAATAGTCTTTAATATCTCGCATTCCGGGAGGACAAGGCTTGCCTTGAACATTGTCCCCCCAAGACCTAGAATCAGCCATTTCTCCAATGGGAAATGGTGTTTAGAGACCACACTCTAGGAGCTGGGAATGTCCTTCACTGCTTCTACCAGAGGCAAACAGTGGTGTGAAAATTCCAAGCGGCTGTTCAGTAAAAAATCTTTCTTTCTACAGGGTGGAAGCAAGAGGGAATGCCCAATATAGATAAGTTTTCAGGTTAACCAAGCTGTCATAATGTGTCCTCTTAGTTCTTCCCTTGTTTTACCCCTTAAAGGTTCATGGAAAATAAGACAAAACAAAATTGGCAAAAACCATAAAAATTTCCCCAGAAATCATCCTCAGTTTCAAAAGTTTCTACTGTGTGAAATTTTGCTCTGTGATCTCTGCCACCTAAAAAGGAGACAGGAACGAACCCTTTAGTTCATTTGGGACATAGGGATAAGCGTTCTGAAAACAAATACTCTAGATGTTCTCTAAATGTTCTTTAAAAAAAATTCTCTTATATTCTCAAAAAAAAAAAATCATTACCTAGAGTTTTGGAATGTCAGTCTCCCAGTGGATACTGCTGTTTTCCCAATAATACCTCTTAGCTCAATTTCCAAATTGCAATATGCCCATATGTTTTCAGAGGGCCTCGAGATCAGCTGCATTATGCTGATATTTCTGAAACACACAGTCCGGGCAAGACTTCCTAACACAAATATCATTAGCTTCATGAGAGGTAGGAGATGGATAGTGAGGCACCAAATTCCTTTACTTTTCTTCCTGGGCACACAGAAAACTTATGCATTTCCCGGTCTCCCAAAGTTAGTATGGCCAAATAATGAAATTCTAGTCAATGGAACATGGGAGGGTGTAACGTGAGTCACTTCCAAACTTGGCCCATAAAACCCTCCCCTATGGGCTCTTTTAGGCTCTTATCTGCTTCTTGCTGGATAGAATGGACTCAACCGTCACGCATTTGTAGGCAGCGAGTTGAATATGAAAGAGACTCCCTGAAACATTCAATCCCTGAATGGCTACATGGACGAGAGCTTCCCCTTTCAACCAGGAATGCCTGCATTGATCTACACAGGGAAAAAATTATATATACTTCTACTAAAGTTGAGCCATGATATATGTCTGGGTCTACTTGTTACAGAAGCTAACATCACCTAACTAAACCAAAGCTTTTATATCCAAAGGGGGCAACTCTTTATAAGGGCCAGATGCACTGGGCCCATAAGATCCCTGTCCGCATTGTCCACTGGTTCTTTAACATCTTCTTGAAATTAAAGTTTGAAGCACATTATGTAGATGTGTATTTTCTACTCATAAGATTACATTGGCCTGGGAAAATAAAACCAAGTTTGAGGAAGCATCGCCCCCTCCCCCTTAGGAATACGTACAGTCAGTATGGTATTGTAGTTCAAGAAATCATACCTTCATTAAATAGCCAAAACTAAAACAAAACACAACACAACAAAGTGAACTCTTTAGTCAGATTGACTGGGCTCGTATGCTGAATCTAAATTTTCTTATCTGCAGATGCAGGCAAAATTTTTCTGTCTTAGTTTTATTACCGTAAAATGGAAATAAAGATCTGAGTGAATTCATATCAAGTACTTAAATCAGTGTCTGGCCCACTATATGTGCTCAATAAAAGTTAGCTACCAACGGTGACATTTCATCAACGAATCTATCTAATAAATATGCATCGCATGCCTCCTGTGGTCAATCTCTGTTGTTGGAGCAGGTATTTCAGGGGTATGAGTGTTTGAATGGGGGGGGGGTGGAAATCTGGCTGCCATCGTAAATCAAGAGGTGGATGGGAACTCAAGAATAGAGCCTTAAGTAATACATTTTCATACACCTATCAGATTTTAATTCTGTTAGACTCTGACAAGTCTCATTTATTCATTCCTCCATCAAAAATCATAGAATACATGTAGTGCACAGAACTAGAACACATACATTGAGGGAAGGCAAAGATGTGTAAATTATGTTGAGTGATTATGACTATAAAATTTCTCCTGGAAGAGTCAGGCATTCCTGAAAAAAGGAATCCTAGGTACCTTCTAAAATAGCATGGGATAGGGGCGCCTGGGTGGCGCAGTCAGTTAAGCGTCCGACTTCAGCTCAGGTCACGATCTCACGGTCCGTGAGTTCGAGCCCCGCGTCAGGCTCTGGGCTGATGGCTCAGAGCCTGGAGCCTGTTTCCGATTCTGTGTCTCCCTCTCTCTCTGCCCCTCCCCCGTTCATGCTCTGTCTCTCTCTGTCCCAAAAAAATAAATAAAACGTTGAAAAAAAAAATTTTAAATAGCATGGGATACATTAAAGTTCAGATACCCATTGCTTAATCTCCTGCCATTTCAAAAACAAACTTTCTGATACCTTATGTCTGCAAACGGTTATTTCAGGATGCCAAATTCAGTGCCTTCAAGGGGACCAGGCAGGTACTTCAGTGACTGCCATCAACCGGCCTAAACAACAGGCCTGCATCTGAATCCCTCCCAATGGGTGGGGATGGGGTTGGCCGCCATGTGGGAAGGTGGACCCAGCTCGCCAGTTCTCGTTTTTCAAGAAAAAAAAAAAAATCTTCACGCAGTGATTTCCACGGTCTGGAAAAAAACAATGTAGCAACTATTCCAGAAACCCAGATTTTTAAGTGAAAACTTGCAGTTGTTAAACGTGCACAAATTCTTTTAAAAATGTTTTCTAACTGCGTACGTCCACCGAAACCCAACAGTGGGCCAAACCTGGCACATAGGCTTTCAGCTTCAAACCTCTGATTTGTTTACTGGAGAGGAGTTAAGGGGATTTTGGCAGATAGAGAGTGAGAATCACTAGTGGCAAATCTTTCAGTGAAAAGGAAACAAATCAAAACAACAACAGGGCGGAGTCCTGGGCTCTGGGAAGGAAGCCATCCCACACCCCCTTTGTGCCGGGAAGCCGCCGGCATGCCAGGGGAGCCCAGCTACACAAGAGCACCCTTAATCACTGGCACACCATGTCAATCAGCAATTTTCTCAGAGGCAAGAACCCTTCGATGCCATTTTACCAATACGAATATTGGCCAAGCGATCATGGGGGAGAATACACAAACAGCCTGCAATAAAATATGTAAAAAAAAAATAATAACAACTTTGGAAGGAAATAGCAGAGTGGAAGGATTCATTACAGAGGTTCAAACAAGGGCCCATATGTTTCCCTCGCTTTATGACGGCATCCACAGAGTGCCTGTAATAAAAAAGAGGGCAGCAAGGGGGTGGAGTAGCACTTGCTTCTCCAGGCACAAGGATAAGATCCAAACAGTAGATAAATAACCACGATACCTTTATGATTATATAGGCACAGGCCTCCTGAACCAGCAGAAGTTTCTTTGCTGCTATACGTTTGCAATGATGTTTTAATTAACATTGGCTGGCTGTGATAAGAATGAACAGTTTGCCTGTCTTTATTTTCGGTCCATCTCCCAGCCCGCACCCCCCCCCCGCCCCTCCCCTTTTGTCTTTAAGTAAACCTATGAATCTCTTCCCTCTGGATATCAGTCTCTCTTGAACTTTATTGTTTGGAATCAAAAGTCCCTTGTGATTTCCAGGTTGACTGAAGGTTACATGGCAGCGATACAAGAACTTACCCAGAAGTTATGGTTCCTTATAATTTAGGAGAATTACGTTTATTCTCAGAGTCCGTCCTAGGCTGTATACAATGTAGAATTTTATTTTATCTTTAAGATAATAAATTTTCCTATAAATCTCAGAACACATAAGCTGCTTTAGACCAGTTTTGAGGGGCCTGAAGGGCTTAAAAGAACAAGGGGATCTTTTTTGTACACACACACACAATTGTGCCCTGGTATAAGTTCTGTCACAACATGTACATTAATGCCTTTTTTTTTTTTCTTTTTTTTTTTTAGACAGAGAGAGACAGAGCATGAGCAGGGAAGGGGCAGAGAGAGAGGGAGACACAGAATCCGAAGCAGGCTCCAGGCTCTGAGCTGTCAGCACAGAGCCCGATGCGGGGCTCGAACTCACGGACCGCGAGAGCATGACCTGAACTGAAGCTGGACGCTTAACCGACTAAGCCACCCAGGCGTCCCTAATGCCCTTTTAATTTGTGCTTTGTCTGACAGGTCTTGATCTATTGGGGATGGTGCCGAAGTTTCGAATGTATATAGTTCAGGCCTTCTGAAGGATAAAGAAAGGCTGAGGTGAGTTGCACCTTGAAATATTAAAGGATTAATTAATATGAATAAATTTACTTTGTAAAGGAAGAAACCATCTTTTCTTCTTAAGTTTATCTTCTAAGAAGCCCCGGACGCATTCCATATGAGACACTGTTGAGAATGAAAGGTTTAAAGAAGTTACACACAGTGGAGTGCACACATTTATAAAGAATCAGAAAGGAAGGAAGGAAGGAGGGGAGGGAAGAAGAAAGGAAAGGAGGAAGGACCCCACTGTTACTGTAGCTCAGGGGATAGGTGATGTTGCCGTGATCTTCTCAGGACCACCTGTATGGTTTTGTCTCTTTCTTTCCTTCTCTTTCTAGTTAACCTTAAGTTTAAGCCCTAATAAAATACAAATTTATGGGGATCAAGCTTGTCACCAGCTTTTCATTAGTGTCAGTTTCTCTTCGATTTCATCTAATTCAGTTTGGGGCATTTAAAAATGTTTTATCACACTTGCTAGAGAGGTTTTGCGTACTCACCACCAGGCCAAGTAATGACCATTCTGAAATAAACCAAGACCTAAGGCCAAGATCAGGGACTGAGACACCAACGGTGTTTTAGAGGGGGAGGTCTTTGCTAGGCCCCAGCTCCTCCTGTTTTAATCAGGAAAAGCGGGTGGCGGGTCACAAAGATTAGGTTTAACCTTCCTGATAGACATCAGATCTCTTGCCCTTTCAACCTTCCAGCCGTGTGAGGAGGCATTCTTCCTGAAACTCATAAATTAGAGGCCAAGGTTTCTTTGCAAAATATAATGACAAGATGACGGAATCTGCATGAAGCCTGACTCTTTCCCCTGGACATGAGATTTTTATTTATTTTCTTTGGAACATTCAGCCACGATCAGTGGGTCAATGGGAGTCCTGCATGTTGTTTTTTTTTTTTTTTTTAATGAAAAAATGTTCTGGTCATGAGTGCATTCTGCTAAGATTTAAGACCCTCAAAACCCCAAATGACTCTTCCTCGTTTACATGCTTGTTTCAAAATCCACTAAGTAACTTATTTAGGTTCTGAAAGTTATATACAATATAAATCCATCCAGGCTGAAGTAAAAAACCCAGGAGCTATAAAGCTGGTTTCTATAGTGTTTGGACATAATGCTGTTCTCAAGTGAAATCATAAGGGAATAGGGCACTTAAAATAGGGTGTCACATTTCAAGGTAATAAATAGCAGATTGATTCTACCTCCCAATTGATCCTGCAGTTTACTTATACACAAGATGGAAAATAAAGTACCAAAAAGCCACTGTGATTTACTTTGTAGAAATGAGACACTCAGTATTAGTTTAAGTGAATGCAAAGACCGGCTCTGACAATTTATTACAGGCTCAGTCCAAATGTAGTTTGGATCAAGTTGCACCCCGGCACACACGTATTGCCATGCTTTTAGCGTCTCTGCAATTAAACACAGTTTAGGCCTCTTTATTTCTTAACATGCATTTTGTTATGTTCTTCAAACTAGCTTTGCCGTCCAACAAGAAATAAAAAGGAAATTCACTCCCTTTCTTTGCTGGACACAGACGCCATTAAATAACGGGACATCATCTTGTCCCTTTCTATGCAGGAGCCATTTGTAGGATTTGCAAATAGGGATGCGGTCTGTTTGCTTTCGCAGTTCTCTTCAATATTCTTCTCCCTTTCAGGCACAGTATCTCAGAATATGGTTGTTTTGTAGCATGGATTGAAAACACGTCTATTCCAACGATGTTTGGAGAATTTTCCAGCGTCTTTTGTGGCATCCTCAGTTACCACTGTGGGATTGTCAGAGTCAGTCCTGGCTCCCGTCCAGCTGGGGCATGATTGAAGGTGTTG
Organism: Prionailurus viverrinus; assembly: GCF_022837055.1. Classification (NCBI taxonomy): domain Eukaryota; kingdom Metazoa; phylum Chordata; class Mammalia; order Carnivora; family Felidae; genus Prionailurus; species Prionailurus viverrinus. The sequence goes on along the minus strand of NC_062575.1, from coordinate 33,220,658 downwards.
ACTGTATTGCTTCATCCTGGACGAACAGTACTGAATCACAGTGGTAACGAAACTTCACTTTTTCAAGCTCTCACAATATGTCATAATGCTCCTCAACTCTTGCCAAAGAATTCTCACAACAGGCATATGAAGTAGGTTCTAATACTCACCTCATTTCAGAATAGGAAATTGAGGCTTAGTGCGGTCGAGCAACGGAGTAAAGAATTCAAACCCAGACCTGTCTGATTTCAGAGTCCATGATCTTGACCAGTGTGGTGTAACGTGCCCAAGAAGGGCACATCAGTATTGTCCCAATCCCTAAGTTACTGAAGACTCAAGTTCCTCGTGGAGCTGCTGTTCTGAATTCTCCATTAATATATTTCATTGAATCAAATTGTATACTCCAAACATGAACCTGGTGTGAGGGCTCAAGATATTGGTATGAAACTCTTATTCCATTTTCTCAGCACTTAAAAAAAAATTGCTGTGAGCATCCTTGTGTTCATGTGGGGGGGGTGCACACAAAAATGCACGCATGCATGCAATCTGTTCCACCATACTTCTGGAAGCAGGAAGCCTTTCAGACTATGATTCTTCTCATATTCTGCTATCTCTTCTGAAAGTATCCCTTGCACTAGAGTGTAAAATAATTTTTAATGTGTGAGATTAAATTTTGTCCTTACACTTCACTGATGCACACTCACGTATCCTCATTTCTCAAAAGAATTAGGAGAAAAACTAAATTTGCAGGCATACTGGATAATATATCCAGTTTACAGTTTCAGGTAAGCTGTTCTTGCATTCGATAGCTTAAGTCCGTCTCTCTAATATCTGGGGTGAGACATATCTGTGGTGTGATACAGAAAAACTTCTGGGTTCTGAAACACCTCTTGCTGGCCATTCACAGCCAGAAAGAGCTCCCAAAGTTTAGGAGGAAAATGCATTGATTAGAAACAAAATCAAAATATCCTATTATGGGATCAAGCAAACAAAAAGGGAGGTGATACAGAATGTAAAATGATGCAGCCCTTTGGAAATCAGTCTAGAAGTTCCTTAATAAACATGAACCTACCATATGACCAAATATTTCCATTTCTAGGTATGTATCCCAAAGAAGTGAAAACATATATCTACACAAAAAAGTGTAGAGAAACTTTCACGGCAGCATTTATTAATAATATCCCCAGGGCGCCTGGATGGCTCAGTCGGTTGAGTGTCCGGCTTCGGCTCAGGTCATTAGCTCACTGTTTGTGAGTTCGAGCCCCGTGTCGGGCCCTGTGCTAACAGCTCAGAGCCTGGAGCCTGTTTCAGATTCTGTGTCTCCCTCTCTCTCTGTTCCTCCCCAGCTCTGTCTCTCTGTCTCAAAAATAAATACACATTAAAAAAATTAAAAAAAAAAAAATAATATCCCCAAAGTGGAAACAACTCAAAAGTCCATCTACTGACAAGAGGTTAAATAAAATGTGGCATATGCATACAATGGAATATGACACTACAATAAAAAGAAATCACGTACTGATACATGCTACAACATAGATAGTCCTCACAAAACATTATGCTATTTAAAAGAAGCAATCATAAAAGACCTCAGATTGCATGAAATGTCCAGATTAAACAAATTGATAGAGACAGAAAGTCAGTTAACAGTTGCCTGAGGCCGGGGTAGAGGGCTGCAGGAAAATGGAGAGTGTTATTAATAAGTATGAGGTTTCTTTTGGAGGTATGAAACATTGTAAAGTTGATGTGATGTCTGCCCAGCTCTGTGATAGTGTAAAAACCCTTGCATAGTTTATTTTTTAAAAAACTTTTTAATGTTTATTCATTTTTGAGAGACAGAGAGAACAGAGCGTGATCGGGGGAGGGGCAGAGGGAGAGGGAGACACAGAATCCGAAGCAGGCTCCAGGCTCTGAGCTGTCAGCACAGAGCCCGACGAGGGGCTCAAACTCACTGACCGCGAGAGCATGACCTGAGCCAAAGTCAGACACTCAACCGACCGAGCCACCCAGGTGCCCCAACCCTTGTGTACTTTAATGAGTAAATTATATGGTATGTGCATTATAACAAAATAAAGCTGTTATATAAAAAATCTTATATGACTGGACATTAGAAACCATTCACGATCTGAATAATCATAAACCAAAGATGAAATCTTAATAGAAATTAGAATATATTTAGACCTGAATAATAAACAATACTACATATAAAAAAAGTTGTGAGGTTAATTAAAGCTTTGTCAGATGAAAAGTTATAGACTTTCACAGAACTTGTTATATTGAAAAATAAGCTGATATTGAATAAGTTAAGTATCCAACTTGGTTTGACAATAAATCCAAAAATAAAAGAATGGAAATCATAAAAAAACAGCAGGTATTAATGAGATGAAAAATAAATGTACAATATAGACTACCCACGAAGTCAAATGTTGGTTTTCATAAAGGACTAACAAAATTGGCAAGCTTTTGATAAGACTTATAAAGAATAAAGGGGGGAAAGGAGCCAATAAATATGTTATGAATTTACATATGAATATATATAAATATATTATGAATATATATATGAATAAATATATTATGAATATATATATGAATTTATATATGTATATTATGAATAAATGAAAATGGGAATCACCACTGAGCTGCCAAGATTAAAAAGATAATAAAATTAGTAATGACTTATTCTAAGACATTTGAAAACAGTTATAACGGACAAATTCTTAGAAAAGGTGTAACTTAAAATTGACTCATAAGAAATAGAAAATTTGAATAGTCTTATAATCATTAAATAAATTGATTCATAGTTTAAACTAGTTCTTCTGGAAAAACATTTCAATTTGGCAGTTTTCTGATGAGTGCTACCAACTTATGAAGAACAAATTATTCCCAACAAAGAAAATTTTCCAGAGAAGAATAAAAGGGGGAAGACTTTCTGGCACATTGGATGAGACTATATATTTATCATATATATAATTGTGATTCCAAAACCAGTCAAGGCTTCATGTATGAAAAATAAGCAAATAGGGGCGCCTGGGTGGCTCAGTCGGTTAAGCGTCCAACTTCGGCTCAGGTCATGATCTCACGGTCCGTGAGTTCAAGCCCCGTGTCGGGCTCTGTGCTGACAGCTCAGAGCCTGGAGCCTGTTTCAGATTCTGTGTCTCCCTCTTTCTCTGCCCCTCCCCTGTTCATGCTCTGTTTCTGTCTCAAAAATAAATAAACTTTAAAAAAAATTAAAAAAAAAGAAAAAGAAGCAAATCTTCTTAACAAAATAAGCAAACAGAATCCACTAATGCATAAAATAAAGAATGCATCATGGCAAGTTGGGTTTATGTCTGGAATGCAAGCTTGATTTAACATTTGGAAATCAAGGAATTAATTCACCATTATCAAGAAATCAAAGGAATGAAATTACACAATCATCTTATTAGCTGCAGGAAAATGTGTTCAGTATGTATTACCGTCCATCCACTGAAAAGACGCTCATCAAACTAGAAAAAGGAGGACTTTTTAATCAGATAAAGGGTGTATTAGGAAAAAGAAAATCTAAGGCAAGCATTACTAAGCACTGAAGAGACTGATAGTGTGTTCTATTCGCTATCTCAAAGACGATAGACCAGCCATTATCACTGCTTCTAGTCTTGCAGTGGGGAGTCTAAGAAGTGCAGTATGGCATGAAAAAGAAAAAAAAATATGTATATGTTTAAGGATTAGGAATAAAAATGTCACTGCTTGCGTCATTTGTGTATATACGGAAGCCAAAATTATCTACTGAAAAATTACAGAAATTAAAAAGAGTTTAGAAAAGCTGTCGGTTTAAAAACAATCAATATACAGAGGTGAATGGCCTCTCTAAACACCATCTCCAGTTAGAGAACATAACCAAACAATACGGTTTACAGTGGCAACATGAAATAAAAAATACGTAGGACTGCATTAAATAGAAAATGTGCCGGATCCTTATGGAGAAAATTAGGAAATCATATTGCAAGATATTTCTTAACTATATGGAAGAATAGAAAAGATTAACGCCATAAAAAGTATAGTGTGTGTCCAGATTTTTCTATAGATTGATGTATTTTTCATTCAAAATCCCAGTGGGAGTTGAATTTGACATTTGGCTAAAACAGAAGACTCAAGAACGGTCAAGAAAGAACAAAAAGGGAGGATTACCCTACTGGATACTGACTGCTTAAAAAGCTCCCGCACTTAAGACACTATGATATTGGAACAAAGGTAGGCAAGTAGATCAATGGAACAGAAGAGAAAAATCCAGAAACAGAGCCATGTCTGCATGGAAGCTTGCTTTATGACAAAAAATGGCGCTACCTATGGGCAGGCTTATTCACTTGTGAAAATACGAAACTGGCCTTTCCTTTACTCCTTCCATGAAAACCAACTCCAGGTGGACTGAGGCCTTAGGTGAAAGGCAACATCATAAAAATTTTGGATGAGAATTTCTGGAAGCTTTGGAATAGGGTAAGATCATTTAAGCAGATTTTGTAAAGCAAAGAAAAAGCACAAAGCAAAAGATTGATAAATCCTGTTCATCAAAAGGTTCTATAAAGAGAACAAAGTGACAGATCTTAAACTGGGAGGAGATACGCTTGTAATACCTGTAACCAATAAAGGGACAGTATCCAAAATGTATAAAAGCTCTTACAGAGCACTGGGGGGAAAAGATACACAACCCAGTAGAAAAGTAGGCAGAATTCTTTATCCGATACACTTTGCAAAACAGGAATCACAAATGGCCATGAATGAATACAGGAAAAGAAGCTGATGACCATTAGATACCAGGAAATCGTGAACTGAAGCCACGGTAATATTATTTTACACCTAACGGACTGGCACAAATTTTAAATGTCTGACTGGATCACATTTTGTCGGTTATATTGGAAGCTTGTAATTTAGCGCAACCGTTTGGAAAAACGATTTTGCATTCACTATTTGGCAAATTAAAGAAAATACATACCTAACAAATAAATTTCACCCTTAGAATCACAGTGGACATTAACAAAATGGTTGATAGCAGCAAAGTGTATTCCAGGCAAAGCAAAATACATCCCAAATATGAAGAAACACAAATACCTACGGCAAGGAGAATGGAGATAGGTGAATGACAAAATGATCGTACCTACAACAAAAAGGTGAAAATTACATTTTCCATATATGTCAACACTGAAGAAGTTCGAGGCATGATGCTGAGGGAATAAAGCCGCAGATGAGTATCTACGGGAGGAATCCCTTTGTTCAGAAGCATAGGAGACTGAACAGGTAAGAAACAGAAAGAAAACAAGGGAATGATCAGACAATATTTAGATGAAGAGAGTGTCAAATGTATTGCTAATCTATTTAACTTAGGCTGGTGAGTCCCTATGGCTGGTGATGCATGTGTAATAGTTTTCGTTTATCTTAAAAATGCAATATAGGGGAGCCTGGGTGGGTCGGTCGGTTAAGCCTCCGACTTCGGCTCAGGTCATGATCTCACGGTTCGTGGGTTCGAGCCCCGCGTCGGGCTCTGTGCTGACAGCTCGGAGCCTGGAGCCTGCTTCCGATTCTGGGTCTCCCTCTCTCCCTGCCCCTCCCCCGGCTCATGCTCTGTCTCTCTCCCTCAAAAATAAATAAACATTTAAAAAATGCAATGTAAATATTTCAAATGATTTGATAGCAACAATTTCTAAATGCTCAAAAAGCCATAGATTGTTAGAAGTGAAAGCACCTCAAAGGCAATCTTATACAGTGGTTCTCAAATGTGATGACAGTTCGCTGAAATGATGTGGACAAAGGTGAGGGTGATGGCAATAAGACTCTTGGACTGAGAAGTTCATCACCCCCGACGCTGACGTACGCAAGTTGGCGAATGGTTTCCCTTCCAACACTATCCATGAGAGCCCTCTGAAATTAAAGTTCTCTAAATCAGAACATCGCTTTGACAGAGTGCCTTTATCATCTGCGTTGTTCAGTGTGGGGGAAGGGCATGGAGGCTCAGCCACAGAGGGAATGACCCACAACCCAGAGTCAGCTTAGCCACACCTCGCTTGGCGTGACCTGATATTTCTAGTACAACGTGAACAAGTGAGGTGTTTATGTGCACAATTAGCTATTTCTTTTCCCGAAGTTCCTTTTTGGATTTTTTGTTGTTGTTGCCAGAATCTGGGTACCTCTGTGGAAATGTGTCACCCGTGTGTAAATTATCCATTCCGCCCACCGCGACGTAAGAATAGCCATTAAAACGGTGGTTAGCATTTATTGAATACTATGTGTCACACACGTTATGTCGCTGAGTTCTCGAGATAACCTAATGAAGTGGGTGCCATTATTCTCTTCATTATATTCACGAAGTAATACAGGCCGTAAGAGGTGAAGAAACTTAGCAAAGGTTTCCGTGCTCACAAGTGACTGAGCTGGGTTTGAACCCAGTCCTGGTTGATTCTGGGGTCTGCTGGCCTGGCCTCCTTCTTATGCTTCCTGTCTCAAGCGTTGAAAAGCTCTGATCAAAAACAACCTCACTATTTTAGGGACAAGGAAACCAAGGCTAAAACAGAGGTCACTGGGCAGCAGGAGTCAATGTGGGACACCAAAATATCTGCAAACCGAGAAACTCAGCGGGGCCTCTCCAGTATTTTAGTGTCTACCAAGGAGGGCTTTGTGTCAGGCTTGTTGGCAGTAAAACAGGAAATGAGGACGGGGACATTAATAGCCTTTGTAAACAGCACCTTCAAGGTCTTCAATCACCAATTTGAGGGTGTTCACCACCGGGGTGGAAAAAAAAGAAAAAAAGAAGAGGAAAAAGCCAAACAGGAAATGCAATGAAAGGAGATGAAAGCCGATCAATAAAGAGAGAAACATTTGGTTTGAAGTCTTGCCTTTAAAATAATGGGAACCCCCTCCCTCCCCGCCACCCCTTCCAGAAAGTAATTTGGGGCATTCCCGCAGGTCTGGCCCTTAGGTGTAATTGCCCCAGATTGCAGCCACACAGAGGTTTAGAATTCCAGGGCTTGTGCAAAGAATTCAGTTTGGGGACATAGATTTATTGCCACCTTTTAAATAGATGTTTTTTTAAAAAAGAGTTCGCTTAATGTTACAAGACAATACTGTGGGGTTTTTTCTTCTTCCCAAATTAAGGGGAGGCAGAAAGAACTATCCTCGAAGCCTCTGTTCAAAGGATGATGCAATGCCATAGTATGGAAATGCCTCTCGAGTTGAATTTCTGGAGTGAACAGGCAAAAGGGATTTTCTGGTACAAGAAAGAGCCTTGGGAGTGAGACACTGGTCCCTGGGATCCCCTAGGTTATTCAGAATCCAACACCCTCTAAGGAAATGCAAAGCATGGTCCCTTAGAGATGGTGGGGTTCTTGAAAATCCAAGCCCTGTGGAGGCCTGAAGGAAAACCTAATCCTCGCAGAGCAGGAGTGAAGAGGGAAGGGCGAACGTACTGCATCGCAAGATTTAATTTTTCATTGAGGCATTCACTTCGTTTTTAAGACCTTGAACCACAGGGGAATTTCACGAGCAACTTTTCCTTTCTGTTCTTCAGAGATGAAACCAGAGAATTGGAGATTCTAGTAGGAAGGTGAACGGATGGGAGGTTGAGGAGAAGATAAGGAGACAGAAATGCGATTCAATTGCATGATGGAAGGAGCCATTATGGGTGACATGGAAAGATGGACGTTCCAACCCCAGCCCTAAATGGTGTTCGAACTCCCACCACCCGGACAGCTCACCCTATCTCTGTGGCTGAAAGAGTCTCCAGCAAGAGTGGGGATTTGATGAAAATCCCAAACACTTTTCCAAATTCTAGTTTGCAGATTAAACAGGATGAAATCACCCCTCCTGCTAATTTTATAGTACCAACTATGTTGAGAAGTAAACACCTGTGTTTTCTTACTAATTGCTCAGCGAAAGGAAGAACATACATTATTTTGAGTGTAGCGTCTATTCAGTCATTAAATAATGTTTTTTTTCCCCACACTTACGTTGGGTTGGTCTATGAAGTACTAAACAAATAGTGAGTGGACAGCCCAGAATTTTTTTTTTTTCTCCCGCTCTCCCTCCATTTTTTTTAGACTTCAGCCCCCTAGCATACAGACAGAGGGACAGAAGGATGTTGACAAGCTTGAACTGCAGTCACTGTTACTTTTATTCTCCGTTTTTGTTTTTTTTCTGGGATGGCGACAGGCACAAACATTTTACCCCAGGTACTTTATGACATCTAAATCACTTACTCATCTCTCCCTTCCTGATCCTAATGATTTACAGGTCTTAATTTTGTAGAGATTCCCTGTAAGACGTACCCTCCACTGGGACTTCATGTTTCCCCCACATTCTTCTACTCGAGTCACAGTTTCTGTGGTCACCGGGTCACAGAGCGCTAACTACCACCATAAACCATTGAGGTTGCTCCTTCTCTCTTGGGTCAGCTTGAAGGAAGCCCACTTCTCCCTGGGCGATATATCACACCTGGGTGTGTATCCAGCAGTCAGACTGGGAAGGGCCCATCAAAAACCCAGTGAGTACTGGTGCACATTCTTGGTACCACTTTGGGCTTAGCTGGAGAGTTCTAAAAGTACAGCTGCTCAGTCCCCATGGCTGGAGATTTTGAGATCAATGTCTGGTACCCCTGGGCATGGGGATTTTGTAAAGTTCCTTAGTAGATTTCTCCTTGCAGCCATGCTTGAGACCTGATGACTTAGAGTTTTTCATTCCTTCTTGATTGTAGATTTGTTTCCTCCCCACTGGCAATGGGAATTAATGGTGAATCCACATATGCAAAAACTTCTATGCACTTTCTTTCTGAAGTTTTTGAGACTGGGAATTTTCACAGCCATCAAAGACCTCCCCTCTCCCCCACCCCCAGCAGGGGGGTGGGGGATGAGGGAGTTGTTCCCAGGGTTATTTACGAAAATAGTGCCCATGCTGAGATGCAAACACCCTCAGAGCCAAACCCAGTTCTTTCAACAAAATGTACCCTCTTCTCTGATTCCCTGAAATCTGTATCAAAACCCGACTTCTCAAATATTGTGATGGGGTTTTGCATCAACATAAGAATCCCTTCCCGAGGCGGTTCAGTGCCTCAGCTCTGTGGTATCTCGCTCGTGGCACCTTTGAAAGAAGCTTTGTTAAGAAGGCCCAGTCTTTGTCAGCCTGCAATTAAATCAGTGCCCAAGAAGCTTCACGTTCAGAGCCCAAACTCCACAGTGTTTTAAGAAATGATTGTTCCAGCTTGGTGGGAGTGGGAGAATCCTGAGGTTTCATCACAGAAAAAAAAAAAAATCACATGAAAGGCATTCAGTGAATTCATCAAGCTCTTCCTTCCTAAAATTCTCTTCTTTATGCCAGGTGCAAAGTGGCTTTAACACTCAGAGGCAAAGTATCTTTTACACCATAAAACACTGTTCTGGGTCAACATGAAGAGGTTTACTAGAGAGAGTGTAAACTTCCCAGAAAGATCAGATAATGCCTTCTGGGCAGGTGCAGCCCAAACATCAATGGCTATCGGTGCAAAATCCCCCCGTGACCTGATTTAAACAGCAGTCATGGAGCCCTCGCTCCAAAACAGGGAGAGATGGAGAGAGCAAGGGGAATAGGTCTACATGTGGGATTTCATTTGGTGCTAGAATCCAGGGCAGATGCTAAGACCAACTTAAACACTGAAAAATCTAAGAGCATAATGGCGGATGAATTTGCAAGTGGGAAGGGCAGCTCAAACATTGAGAGGCACAGAGGAAGACGCCCTCCGTAAGGCATGCAAGTCCTCAGATTCTTGAAAGCTGTCGAAAGTAGGGTAAGTATCGCTCCCTTGCAAACGGTTTGGCCCAACACCAATAAATTACTCACTGAAGCTCCGGCAGACAAAGGTTAAAACCATGGCTTTGGGGCGCCTGGGTGGCGCAGTCGGTTAAGCGTCCGACTTCAGCCAGGTCATGGTCTCACGGTCCGTGAGTTCGAGCCCCGCGTCGGGCTCTGGGCTGATGGCTCAGAGCCTGTAGCCTGTTTCCGATTCTGTGTCTCCCTCTCTCTCTGCCCCTCCCCTGTTCATGCTCTGTCTCTCTCTGTCCCAAAAATAAAAAAAAAATAAAAAATAAAAAAATAAAAAAAAAAACGTTGGAAAAAAAAAAACGTGGCTTTGGCTTGGCCTGAATTTCCATGACCTTTGAGTGGACTTCCAGGATGCATGATGTTACCCCTACCCTCTCACCGCATGCAGAATCTCAACCAGTGCCTCCTTCAGACGGGAATGCCCTCCTTCCTTATTCCAGTGAGGAGTTCATCCAGTAAAATAGTTCTTCAAAATAACTGCGGTCAGCTTTGCTTAGTTTCTTCTAGTTGCTTTCGAAACCTAGGCACTACTGCCGTCATCATATATAACGTTTTTGTATAAGCTGTGGTATATACATTGAAAGCAAGCGTGGCTAAAATTAAAGGATAGTGCAACACTTTGGGAAACTGAAGGTCTTTTTTTTTGGCCCTGGGAAATCAAGATTCTACGAGATAATGATGCATCCATCTGAGAATTCTGATTAGAGTTCGTTTTAAATTTTCTTTATTTATTTCCTTATTTATTTATTTCAGAGAGAGAGAGAGCATGAGGCAGAGAGGGGGGCATAGGGAGAGAGAAAAAGAATCTCAAGCAGGTTCCAGGCTCAGCGTGGAGCCCAATGTGGGGCTTGATCCCACGACCCTGGGATCATGACCTGAGCTAAAATCCAGTCGGATGCTCAACTGACTGAGCCACCCAGTGCTCCCTGATGAGAATTTTTAATATTGTTATCTTTTTATATTTTCCTTTAAATGAAAAAAAATAATAATACATGTGCAGGGGACATTCTAAATAAAACGAAAGGCCACACAATGAAAAGCAAGCTCCTTTCCGGGGCGCCTGGGTGACTCAGTCGGTTAAGTGTCCGACTTCGGCTCAGGTCATGATCTCACGGTTTGTGGGTTCGAGCCCCACGACAGGCTCTGTGCTGACAACTCAGAGCCTGGAGCCTGCTTCGGATTCTGTGTCTCCCTCTCTCTCTGCCCCTCCTCTGCACACTCTCTGTCTCTCAAAAATGAATAAATTAAAAAAAAATAAAAACAAAAAAATAAAAGTAGGCTCCTTTCCATGAGTATCCTCCAGGAAAAAGCACCTTTATCTTGAAATCCCGGCTTAGGATATGGAGCGAGACGAAGACCAGGCCAGAGGCCTCAATACTCTCCAGACGGCTGATGATATAGGGCAAGCAGTGTATGGGGTCATTCCACAGCCTAAGGTGGGGGCGGGCGGGACTGCTATTTACTGAGTGCCCTGAACCCGACATTTGTTACTGCATTTAAGTCCATCAACACCGTGTCAGGACCAGTTAGGTAATGTGTGCAGCTCAGTGCAACATGAAAAGTCGGAACCCCTTGTACAAAAATTAAGAATTTCAAGATGGTGCTAGCAGAACATTAAGCCAAATGCGGGGCCCTTCATGAATGCAGAGACCGCACGCCCACGAAGCCAGCCCTGTACCATGTATCGGGGAAGTGTTGTTGTCGCCAGTGAACAAACAAGGCAATGAGGTCCAGAGAGGAAACATGACTCGCCCAAGATTGTCGGGCCAGTGAGAGTCACAAACTGTATTCGAACAAGGCATGTTGGACTCCAAAGACTGCAGTCTACCGCAGTCTTGAGCTGCTAAGCCTCTGAACCTTTCAAGGGCATCTTCCCGGGCCAAGGGGGCAAATCACTATGCAGTAACGTTTGCATGGTCCATGTAGAAAGGAGCCTGCCTGGGCAATGTTTAGGGTGATCAGCACATTATGATAATTCAAACCAAATTATAATTCTTATCTTGGATTATGAAACGCCATTCGGCGTGCCATTTCATAGATGAATCGAGTTTATTTATAATAAGTATGTCTAGTCCAAATAGGAGAACTACTTGACATTATAATTAAAACTGATACATATCTAGTTGAAAAACTATCCAGTCCCTAAAACACTTCCACAGGAGATGGCTACATACTTTGGCACAAAATCTCTCTGCCCCTTCCAAAACATTTACTTTTTTATTCTGCAGGGGAGATCGTAACGTTTTCCCACAATATCATATCAAACAAAAGCGCAGCATTATGCATTCAATAAACCTCAGCACCGGGCAGCCCGAGCATCAACGGCACTTGTATTGTAAGCTGAGACTCAAGGAAACATTTATTTATTTAAAATATTTTGCCCATAAGTTATACAAACAGCAATATTTCATTTCACCGTGTTTTAAGACAGCTCTGTAGACAGAAATCCTGCAGACCCAGAGCTATGATCATGCTTACATCTGTAGACAGATTTCATTATTATTTTTCTTTGAAGTCAAATAGCCACCGAAAATTTTACATATGAACCTAGTTCACTGGAAATGGCCTGTAGCCTATGGAAAACCATACAACTCGTGTTCATTATATTCATTATTTTCTTTACAGATTTGGCCAAGAGTATCACCACTCTCTGATGGCAGATCCAGGAGTGGGAGCTGGTGGCCAACGGAGTCTTGGGATTGTTTTGAGGGGACAGATGCAGGCAGATGAAAAAGGATAGACGATGATGTGGTTAAGATAGGAAGTGCTTGGAGTGATGTCTTAGAGGTGGCCCTAAAGGCCAATTGGTGACCCCACTTGCAAAATCTCCAAGGAAGGAGACTACTCAAAATACGGGAGCACCTGGGTGGCTCAGTTGGTTAAGCATCCGACTTCAGCTCACACATGATCTCACGGTTCGTGGGTTCGAGCCCCACGTCGGGCTCTGTGCTGACAGCTCAGAGCCTAAAGCCTGCTTTGGAGTCTGTGTCTCCTTCTCTCTCTGCCCCTCCCCTGCTCATGCTTTGTCTCACTCTGTTTCTCAAAAATAAATAAATGTAAAAAAAATTGTTTTTTAAATAAGTATTTCATTGTTTTTTTTTTTCTGGTTTCTTTCATTTTATAAACAATTAGCATCTCCTTTCATTGCTATTATCAGTGGGAATGGATGAGACCAGTGGTTTTCTTTTTTTTTTTTTTTAATTTTTTTAATGTTTATTTATTTTTGAAAGAGACAGAGTGCAAGCAGGGGAGGGGCAGAGACAGAGGGAGACAGAATCTGAAGCAGGGTCCAGGCTCTGAGCTGTCAGTACAGAGCCCAATGCAGGGCTCGAACTCACAAATGGTGAGATCATGACCTGAGCCGAAGTCGGACGCCCAAGTGACTGAGCTACCCAGGCGCCCCTAGACCAGTGGTTTTCAAAGTGTGGTCCCTCTAACCCGGAAGCATCAACATCACCTAGGCACCCAACTGAATCTTTATCTCTGGGGCTGGGGCCCAGATATCCGTGTTTAGCAAACTCTCCATTTTATGCTGACGTGAGCTAAGGTTTGAGAACCACTAAACTAGAAGATGAGTACCTGAATTGGGGTGGATTCTCTGGAGAAGTAATGAAATTCTGGTGATGTCTAAGTTCTATCACCAGAGGAGACTCTGCCTGGCCTCAAAGCAAGAGGCTTTGTTTGAGACAACAAGGAAGGATGCAGATTTACACATTCTATAGGTTTTCTGTGTACCTTAAAAGCAGATATATTCTAAAATTAGGTATAGTTTCCATCTTTAAATCAAAGGTCATAGGTTTTATGACAGGTATGCATCAGAAGTGTTAGGTCTCCACCTTCACTGCATCAGAATCATCTGGGGCACATCTGAAAATAGCCCCAACATTCCCTACTCCCCTAATAGTCGTATTTAATTGGTCTGGAAGGACCGTATCTTTTTAAAGTTCTTCAGACGATTCTAATGCACATTCAGGGTTGAGGACAGTTACTACAGATGTATGGTATTCCTCCTACTAATGTTAACAAATATTGTTCGGTGACTTTTTCCGTAACTATTTGAGATTTAAATCATCCCTTTCCTGCAAAGGACTTCTGGGCCCTAATCTTAGCTGAATGTCCATAGAAAGTCCCTTTTCCTGCTCCGGGCCTCAGTTTCCCTGTCTGCCCATTGAGGATCCCGCCAATGATGCGCTCTGGTTCTATGACTGCTACCTGTCTTCCCAGTGGCCCAGAGACTTCACAAATGGGAACCAGACTGGATGCTGGTGCTGGCTGTCCCCGTGGAAGGAGAGCCCAGGAGGAGAGAAGGCTTAGTCCTTATCTGCCCCTGGCTTCAGCTGAGCCCACATGACATCAAACACGTGTATGAAGAGGGAATGATTTAAACATCCCCAGGCTCCCTCCAGCACCTTGATGTTTGTCATCAAGAATGCTCTAACATTGGGACGCCTGCGTGGCTCAGTCAGTTGAGCGTCCAACTTCAGTTCAGGTCATGATCTCATGGCTTGTGAGTTCAAGCCTTGTGCCAGGCTCTGTGCTGACAGCCCAGAGCCTGGAGCCTGCTTCAGATTCTGTGCCTCCTTCTCTCTCTGCCCCTTCCCTGCCCTCAAATACAAATAAACATAAAAAAAAATGAAAGAAAAGAGAATGTTCTAATATTGATGAATTGTTTGCTGAGACCTAGGTGGTCCCACCAGAAGGGTGGCTCAGGGACTCTTAATCGTTTGCATACCCACTCAGGCTTCTGATCTTTTTTTTTTTAAATTTTATTTTTTATTTTTTAAAATATACATCCAAATTAGTTAGCATATAGTGAAACAATGATTTCAGGAGTAGATACCTTAGTGCCCCTTCCCCATTCAGCCCATCCCCCCTCCCACAACCCGTCCAGTAACCCTTAGTTTGTTCTCCATATTTATGAGTCTCTTCCGTTTTGTCCCCCTCCCTGTGTTTATATTAGTTTCCCTTCCCTTATGTTCATCTGTTTTGTCTCTTAAAGTCTTCAAATGAGTGAAGTCACATGATTTTTGTCTTTCTCTGACTGACTAATTTCTCTCAGCATAATACCCTCCAGTTCCATCCACGTAGTAGCAAATGGCAAGATTTCATTCTTTTGGATTTCAGGCTTCTGATCTTTAAGAACACCACCTGCCATACACTCTACTGAGTCCATTCAACCAAGAACTCACTCCAGAAGCCCTCTGAAGAAGGGACCGTGCCTTATGCTTTCCTGAAGTCTCTATTATTTGCTATTTCCTGCCTTTAACAAATGCTCAACATATAGTTAATGAGTCAACAAGTGAATAAACGTTGAGTTCCATTTTTAAGAAAAGGGTGGATGAAAACAGCTAATAAGGTCGATGAAGGTGTTGAAGATAAGGTTGATGATGGTGATGTACTTCATTTTATCCTCGTAACAAGCCAAGGTGGTGGCCATTATAATTACCGGCATCATACAGGTGACAAGATTGGTGCCCAGGAGGTTATGTAACTTGGCCAAGTTCACCAAATAGTGGGCGCAGCAAGGATTTCAACCCAGCCTTGTCCGACTTGCACCATTATGCAGCTCAATTAAAATCTCTTTGATGGTTCTCAAGAACCTACCACATCTCTTGGTACGTTCCTAGACAGCATGTTAATGGAATTATAGTCTGTAAATGTTTGTCCTCAGACTCTGTACCAGCCCTGTCTGAAGTCCTAGAGTCAAAGAGACGCATGATGTGCTCCAACCACCCAAGACCCTCATAATCTTTTGGGAAAGACAGTCACATATACATCCATACACAATATATTTACAGTTAGAAGTACGTGCAAAGAGGAGGCGGCCTTTGAATGGCCTACACTGTGGTCTCACAAAAAGTCAGCAAGGCCAGGTAACTAAGCTTAGACAGGTATCTTATCTTGCAGGGGAGAATGATGTCGTACAAAGAAAGCTAGGAATGTATACACATATATGCACATACAACCATCAGTACACATATTATATTTCATATATAACATTGTATAGGGCGGCACATTTGCAGTGTTTCCTAAAATTTCCTGATCATTCAGAACGTGTTAAAAATCCCAAAATGCATTTTTATTTTGTCAAGAATCCTAGGAGATCCTTTCAACTCTAGCAAGGTTGGGAAATATGCATATATGTATAACGGAGTTCACATTTCATTTTTATTTTTTTATGTTTTTTTTTAACATTTATTCATCTTTGAGAGACAGAGGGAGACACAGCATGAGCGGGGAAGGGGCAGAGAGAGGGAGACACAGGATCCGAAGCAGGCTCCAGGCTCCGAGCTGTCAGCACAGAGCCCGACGCAGGGCTCAAACTCACGAACTGCGAGATCATGACCTGAGCTGAAGTCGGACGCTCAACTGACTGAGCCACCCAGGCGCCCCCACATCTCATTTTAAATGTGCTTGCAATTCTTAGGATGTAATTTTTAAGAAGTACAATAGAATCCCTCTACTGAATTCAGTGTTGGAATTCTCCATACCACACATCAAAATGTGTACTCGAAACCTAAGTTTGTAGAGATAAAACCCTGATATTATAATGTTACAATGAAACCTTTCTGACACCCCTTAATCCAACACACACACACACACACACACACACACACACACACACACAACTACATGGTGCCTAACCACAGATGCTCAAAATCTGTTGAATGGCTCCATGAGTATGGCTGTCCCTAAGATGATCAATAATTCCTTAAGAACAGCATTAGAGGAAAACCATATCCAAATTACTATGCCTTCTGTAAGCTGTGCATGCAAAAACATGGGGACTCTGTCAGATATTATTTCCTCTATTTCTTTCAGTGAAAGCAACTAAAAATGGGACTCTTTCTTTCAATACTCAACAGTCATATTTACTGCTCATAAAGTATTCCTGGGTAATCCAGATTTCCAAGTGTACCTTTGTCTTTCCCAAGTGCCCTGTCTGTTTCCAATCTCCAAACATTTTTACAGCGCAATTAAAGAAGGCCTGCATTAACATCAAATATTTATAACTCTGTGATTCTGATTTAGAATTTAGCTTGGGAGTAAAACCCAGGGTAAAACTGCTTCTGTTAACCAGCTCCCAGGGGGCTCTGTCCATCCTCCTCCGAGGCTGACGTGACATGGGCCAAGTCCGTATGCCTCCTGTATGTCTGCACTAAAATGACAGCAGTGGGGTCTCATGGTTTGACATCACAGCCTTCCTCTCATGGCTGGGACTTTGATGGAGTAAGCAAGGTGGAGTGTGGGAGGGATGCGAACCAAAACAGCATCTCTGAGTGAGTTTCCAAGGCTGCAGTATGCAAATACGCTCTACTCAACCCTCTACTGAAGCTACAAAGGATTGGCCAGCCTGCTATGAATCAGGCAAGTTCGAGTCAGTAAGACTCAGTTCTGGAATTTTGGTCTGAAAGAGAAATGTTTCTTCTGTGATATTTACTGAGAGAGTAATAATAATATTATAATCGTCTTCTTGCTTCAATATCAATTTGAAAACAGACTCTTGGGCTCTAAGTAGGCAAACCTTAGACCCTATGGATTTGCTTCACGGAAATGGATTAATCAGGATTCTTCTCTTTGGATATGCCAGCTCACTGACTCAGATACAGTTGTCAGGACTTGGTCACTCTGTCTCTGTCTCTTTTTTCTTTTGCTCCATTTCCCTCCGCGTGGCCTCATTTGAGACAGGTCTTCCCATGCAGCGACATGAGGGCCCCTAGGCTAATAGTCTATTCTTTCAATAAATCCAGCAGAAAGGAATTTCTCTTCCCTACTAAGGTTCGAGAATGGAGTCTCTGCCTTGCCTGCCTTGGGCGAAATTATCAACCCTTATCCAATCACAGCAGCCAGGGTGAACGGATCGCTCAGATTGGCCAGACCTGGATCTCATGCACATCCTGGGTGTGGGGGTGTGCTCAGCCCCACTAGAAAACAGGAACTAAAACTTGGGAAGGAGTAGCTGTGCTTTTACCAGAAGATGAGAAAATGGATCTTGGGCAGACAAAGGAGACCAACAGAGAAGGAATCTGTCCTTACGTAACCTGCACGGTAAAAATACTGGTCCAGGTGTAGACTTCAAACAGTATGATTATAGCTTACTGTCTATTGTTCAAAGACAAATTTTTAAAAAAGAGAACATCATGACTCCCATCAGGGAACACATGACAAAATTTTTCTTTAAGTCATTAAACAAAATGAGGGAACAATGCAGAATGTCACAACCAGTTCAAAGGAGAATCTGAGGAACAGCCACATTTTTAGATCGGGAGTATTGAAATGAACTTTGCAAATGGCTGCAAAACTGCCTGTTCCACAGTGACAGTGAGGGAGGGCCCCCGACAGGAGGTAGCTGTGTGTCCACAGAAAGAATCTTGTACATTGGCATCAGCTCCCTTGACAATGAATGCGAGAACCAGAAAACCCAGAAGAGGCTGTGCCACCTAAATAATGCAGTTTTCCACTAAAGGTACCAGTCATCTCTTTTGCTGTTCCAAATTTCCTTAACAGCTTCCCCTAAAAGAAAGATGAGCCTCCATTGCAAAAGAAGGCTGGTCTCCTTAGCTCTGGCCTCGCTATTTACAGAGGTGCAGCCTGAGTGTTGTTAACTTACCTTGTTAAGTTTTCCTCAGTGTGTGTAGCTGGAAGTTTCCATATGAAGTATTAGATTAGATGTGAAAAACCTGTTATTTGTTATCCTGAGGCTAGGAAGCCAAGCCCAAAAAAACTCTTTCCACCGGATTTTACCTGTAGTATGTATACATTTTGACGGATTGCACCTGCTGAAATATTCCAAATTTCTTGGCCTACCAAGAAATGTCCTTCCTTAGCACTGGGACCCTGTAAGCTGAGCGTCGGGCCATTAGTTTTCTTTGGAAGACTACCTAAGCATTGGTTCCAGAAAGTCAATCTTAGTTCCTCAAAAGTGACTGATCATGCCCGATGAAAGGAGCATCATTCTCGAATGCAACATCCTAGGCAAGGCCTTGAGCGCATCACCAATTTTTCCAATCGTATTCCGGTCAAATGACAGCAGAGGTCTTACTGAAGCTCTGCAGATACAACTGAATGGCCATGGAGAGTAAGGATGCTCAGTGAGACTTTATGGTTCAGATGAAGGGATGTCAGTGAGAATAATATATTACTTTTTTAATGTTTCATTTGTAGTTTTCAAAAGCAGCCTACTGAATCGTTATGAGCAACTGATAGCTTGACAAGGAAGAGAAAGGGCTTCCTTTTACACTTAGAAAATAAAACAGTAAAATAGCATCGGCAATATTACAAATAAATAACTCCAGTAAAACTGCCTCCTTCACTTCATGCAGCCCACGCTTGTTCTGCTGGATCTTGGGGGAACAATCTTGGGAAGTCATCTGCTTCTCAAATGAAAAAGAGTCCTGGAAATCCCCACTCAGCCCACTGGATGAGTCTGAACATTGTCTAAGCAATGCCAGCGGGGAGCCTGCATATTCGGCATTCTATTCTTTGAAGTTCCAAAAGTGTGGAGTACCTGGTAGAGTCTTTTTCCAAGGGGCTCTCAGATGACCCTTCTTTGTTTACGCCCTTCTTGAACACAGGAACTCTAGCCTGGGGCATTGGCAGAGGCTTCGGGGAAGCATCAGAGTTAAAAACAAAAACAAAAGAAAACCAAAAACCCACCTGCTCTAGATGATGGCGACTTGAAATGGCTGGGGTTAATGTATCACTGGTTGTTTCCAAAAGTGGAAGATCTGACAAGAGTCCAGGATAAGAAGGAGGCAATTGACAAGGAAATGTGATTGCTTCTGGGGCCAGCAAAAACAAAACAGCATGAAAGATAATAATGTCATTATCTTCAAGGACAATTGTCCTTAAAGGACAATGATTCAGCCTATTTTCAAAGAAATGTCCAGTAAATGTTACCGTAAGTGTTACATCTGACTTACAACAGTAGTTGAAAGTCGTTATTTACAAAGGGAAAAATCTTGAGCTGTATGTTAGACATATGGAAGTGTATGTATCAACAGGCATACACTGAGAATATACCAAGGATATCAAGCCAAGATATTCAGTAGGTCTGGGATATGGCCAAGACATGTATTTTTATAAAACTTCAGAGTATATCCCTAATCAAAAACCATTGGCCTGGAAGAAGCTAGATTTGCATTAAAGTCAGGTGATGACTCAGCAAGCATTTTAAATCATAACCCAAATCATGATGGGTAATATTATACTGCTGTGGCCTAATATCCTCAGGACTCTGATACACAGAAGCCTGTCATGGAGAGTGAGGACACTGACAGGTCCCTAGGGACTTCCCACACAGGCATACAATTTCTGAAACTGGTGTTGGTAACTCTGGATGCAGATTTAACGTAGAGGAGGCTGAGGACCTCCTCTGATTTGGTAATCCTTCCCCTGCAATTCATCAGTAGTAACGTTTCAAAGGAGCCTCATTATTTCTAGCACCTTCCTCTTTATAAGGTGAAAGAACACATCTTTTTGATTTTCCAGGGAGTTTGCAAGACATAGCAAAAACAGTTTTAGATGCAAAAGGTAACTTGAAGGTTTTATTTTACCTTAGTTTTTATGCTTAGGGTATGATTTTGCACAGGCAATAATAAAAAAAAAAAGTTGTCAAAGGAGATTCGGATGCCTGGTTAGGCTAGGACCACAGATGCCTGAGGCACTATACTTAGCTACCCATTAATTCAAAGAGAGGATAAAACATTAAAAAATAATCATAGAGGATTACATGACTGTCAAGAACCCTTACCTCTTTCATAAGTGAGAAATCTTTGTTTTTCTAAATGATCGAGAACTTAATAGCCAGAATAAAGCATAGCAAATGACTTCAGTGCGACATAGAATCTTTGTTATTTAGGCAGATTATATGAAGAATGAATAACCCTCTATTACAGGGAAAGGCAGTAAACCAAGGAAACGCACCCTTAAAAATAGTGCAAACTTTTCTAAGATTTTTAACATATTTCATAGCTTTTCAGACTCTGGTATTGTATATAAACCAGGGCGAACAGAATCCCACATTCCAAGGATTGTTCTTCATTCTATGCTTTCAGTTTGGGAACAAACTGATACTTTAGGACAGATCCCAGAAGGTCTGCAAGGTCAGACCTGATTTCACCATAACATTAGGATGTTATTCATGTGCAATGCATTCATCATTGCTGGCTCCAAATGAATCCGTAAATAAGTATTTAAAAATGCTATGGGCTTTAATTTCTAAGATGTTAAGTAGGAATAGTTATAACCTACAAGAACCAAAGCTCTCTGGGGGCCTTAGTAAGTTTTGAGAGCATCAGGGTGTCTGGAGAAGAAAATAACACCGAGAACCACTGCTTTAGGACAAAATTCTTCTCTGGGGCTCCTGGGTGGCTCAGTCCGTTAAGCATCTGCCTCACCTGCCTCAGCTCAGCTCACATTTTGATCTCAGGGTCATGAGTTCAAGCTCTGCATTGGGCTCTGAGCTGGGCTTCAGCCTAAAGACAAAATTCTTTTCCTTGAAAAACAGAAGCAGGCAAACAGTTGTATTTCTCTGTGACCATTGTTCTTAATATAGTCTCAAATATTTATGTTAATTAATCGAAGTAACTAACTTCCATTTCACAGAGAAAAATGAAAAGCAGGTAATAAAAAACTGTCCCACTCGAACAGGCAACTGCCACTCATATCCCTTTGTCCCTACCCTCGGTGACAAAAATAAACACAGTTAGGAAACCTAGCCCAAATACATAGCATTTCTGCAGCCTACGAAAACAACGAAAAAAGCAAAGACCTCTAAAATTGAAATCATGCTCAGTAATCCAGGCTTTAGCATTTTATCTTAGTTAGAGATGTTCTGCACATCAAATGGTTATTCATTCATTAACTCAATTACTACACCCAGGTTTTAAGTTACCTAAAGACCTTGGAAATTCTCTTCAAGCTGACATACTCCAAAATATAATTACTGTTGAAATAAATAACTTGTGAGAATGGTCCCATTTTGTTAAACACAAATCGACATTGACCTTTTCCACAACTTTAAACGTTACGTAGGAATATAATGTTACATTATTTGATCGATTAAAGTTGCATAAGTTTAAGAAAATATACCTGAGTATAATAAATGTGTTTGTTTATACCATAACCGACACTGATCAATAAGAAAAGATGTGGTGGTTTTCATTATACAAAAGTTTTTAAACTAGTCTTACCTGTCAAAGATTTACTTTAATTATGTGAATTTCAATTATTAAAGTATTTCTCAGTTAAGTTCTGTAAGAATATTTTTCTTTTAAGTCTACAACACTTAAAATATTAGAAGTTCAACCTTCTGGGAATTTTCGGAATACGTAATTTACACGTATAGTGCTGTGCGTCTATAAAGAATCAAAATAGAGCGCCTTTAAGATATTTTATAACCTAATTTCTTAATACCCCCTAGTGATATGAAAACATTACCTACTCTAAACTTGGAGGTAAAGACCTTCGTGAATTACAGACAAATAGATACAGAGACACACAGAAAGCTTAGAGCTTCAGCTCTGCAATTTCAGTCACCGATCAAGAGAAAACACGGAACACAAAAACTCACCAGTCTGGGTATCAAGGAGCTGTTCTCCTCTCCAGTGGGCACAAAATTTTTATTTGATTTGAGCTCAAAATAGATAAACAAACAAGAAGGACTAACCAAGATTCTGTCCTCTCTCGCCCAACAGAGACTGCTACATCTGCATATTCCATTAGTCCATTCACAGAAGTCACCAAATGGCCTGACCACAAAACCAAATTCCCAATCTTTGTTGCCACCGGTGGGAAATACCTTATTGGCCGGACAAACCACAAGCAGAAACAAACACAAAATTGAGAGGCTAAGAGAAAAATTACCAGGTGTACTCACAACTGCCAAGAAAAGATCTTTCCCCTCCCCCGCTGTGCCGAAACCAGCCAGGGCGCGCCCTGTCGTAGTCTGACAGAAAGGCGGGAACCAATCAAGTTCTGCTGAATGGTTTGAAATAAAGGCGGGAACCAATCAAGTTCTGCTGAGCGTTCACATTTAAATGTCAACCTATAACAGCTCTGTAACCTCAAAAAAAATCCCTAACTTGTTTGTGCCTGTCTATAAAAGAAGCTGTAGGATCCTCGCTCGGGGCCTCTTAGCGACACCGGCGAGTGAGCGGAGGACTGGGTTCGAACCTGCAATAAACGACCCTTGCCGCTTGGCTTTGACTCTGGACTCTGGTGGTTTGGTTTTTTTTTGGGGGGGGGGGTCTCTCGAATCGGGGCATATCAAAATGAGCAGAGAAGAAAGTTAAAACTGGAAAAGTAGGGTCAGCAATATACTCTTGCCCAATTTACTCACCTGATTCAGACTGAGAGCTAAAAAAACAAAAACAAACAAAACAGAAAACAAAAAAAAGGCGTACATGGGCATCAGCAGCCCTGAAGGCACACAACTCTGGTGGTGAGGCTTAATCAACGCTTTCCTGTGCATCCACTGGGTACCTGGGAGGATCTCTCAAGCTACGGAAATATAATTTTCAAACAGAGGTAAAGCCGTGGCCCATACCAACATAAAATGAGTAAGTGTTGGGGCGCCCGGGGGGTTCAGTCGGCTAAGCAGTCAACTCTTGATTTGGGCTCAGGTCATGACCTCAGAGTTTATGGGATCCAGCCCTTCAATGGGCTCTGCACTGCAGAGCCTGCTCGGGATTCTCTCTCTCCTTCTCTCTCTGCCCCTCCTCTGCTCACTCTTTCTCTCCCTCTCTCAGAATAAATAAACTTACAAAAGATAGTTTAAAAACTCAAAAATAAAATAAGCCAGTGTCAAATATTTTCTTTAACTCCTTTTTACTGTTTTATTTTTATTTTTTTAACGTTTATTTATTTTTGAGACAGAGAGCGACAGAGCATGAACGGGGGAGGGGCAGAGAGAGAGGGAGACACAGAATCGGAAGCGGGCTCCAGGCTCTGAGCGGTCAGCACACAGACCAACTCGGGGCTCGAACTCACGGACCGTGAGATCATGACCTGAGCCGAAGTCGGACGCTTAACCGACTGAGCCACCCAGGCGCCCCAATCTTTAACTGCTTTTTATTTTTTTTTTATTTTTCCCCCTTTAACTCCTTTTAAAAAAATTTTTTTTTCAACGTTTATTTTTGGGACAGAGAGAGACAGAGCATGAACGGGGGAGGGGCAGAGAGAGAGGGAGACACAGACTCGGAAACAGGCTCCAGGCTCTGAGCCATCAGCCCAGAGCCCGACGCGGGGCTCGAACTCACGGACCGCGAGATCGTGACCTGGCTGAAGTCGGACGCTTAACCGACTGCGCCACCCAGGTGCCCCCCTTTAACTCCTTTTTAAATGAGAGAGCTAAGCAGATGTTACAAATGAGTCAAAGGAGAATCCAAAGAAGAGTCATATATACAGATGCAGAATGTTGAAATGAACTTGCAAATAGATGCACAAGT
Source organism: Prionailurus viverrinus (assembly GCF_022837055.1). Taxonomy (NCBI): domain Eukaryota; kingdom Metazoa; phylum Chordata; class Mammalia; order Carnivora; family Felidae; genus Prionailurus; species Prionailurus viverrinus. Next base: position 33,196,416 of record NC_062575.1, on the reverse strand, counting down.
GGCTTCTCCACGGTGGGGAGGGTGGTGGGGAGGGTGGTGGGGCAGGAGGAGTGTTATTTCTCCCCTGGATGGAATCCATTTGCTTTGTTCATAGACAAGAATCATTGACACCGTCATTGGTTCTCTACAATTTATCGAACTATAAAATAGCTCAAAGGCAACCAAAGACTAGAATCAGATCGTTCAGATGACTGTCCTCGACACCATGCATTATTTTCTACTGGAGACACCCAGTGATCCTTTCTGATGATTCCAAATTGCCCTACGCTACGGATGTGGACGGACTCTGCCTGCCTTTAGCAAGTGGTGGGTTCCCTACAAACATTCGAACCCTCAATTGCTGCTAAAGGAGGAGTCTGAACTCAATTCACCATGTATTTACATCTCCTCCGTGCAGTGTAACATGCTAGGCTATAGCTTAAGGATTCAGAAATATGAAGCCGTGGACACTAGGCACAGTTGTGTTCACTAAGACCACGCTTCGTTCACTGCATAGAGGTTTGTCATCAGTCATCTAATGCTGCGTAACAAACCACCCAAATGCGGCTTAGACAGTAAACATTTACTTAGCTCCTAAATCTATGAGTTGATCAGGAGCTTCTTCCGGTATAGGTCAGGCTCAACAGACTGCGGTTGGAAATCCTCGTGCGGCTGCCGTGACTCCGTAGACGAGTGAGGACGGCTTTATGGGCGTCCTCCCCCGGGAGGTATTCCATCCTTCCACAGGCAAACCGGGCTTGTTCACCTGGAGTCAGTGGCAGGGTGCCACGAGTGTGAACAGAATCATGCAAGACCTCTGAGAGCAAGGTTGCTTCTCTTGCGTTTTGTCTCGCTAAAGCAAGGTGACAAGGACTTCCCGGATTCAAGGGGCAGGGGAATACACTCCATGTCTAGATTTCAAGCATGCATTACCAGGACACGGATTCAAGAGGGGGAAATCCGTTAATTAGTGCAATTCATCTACGACAGGCCCGTAACTTGGGAGAGTTCACTCTCTAGGAAAGGAGGGAGCCATGAGACAAATACCTGATGCACAGAGCAGACGTTGATAGATGCTGCCCTAGAGGCCCGTGTCACCAACATACAATGGCAGAAAAGGCAAGGGCTGACCTGGGAGTAGCTGGGAAAGCACACAGGTGTGTGATTGCTGCTAAATTTTGAACGACAGGCAGAAACTTCCTTCAAGGAGAGGGGGAAGAAGGGGAGCTGAAGATGGCTGGGGGGGGGGGTTCTGAGAGACCCAGTAATGGAAATAAGAAGGCCACACTTCCCGCTCACTTTTCAGGTGCATACTTATAGACAAGAGTCATGGGGGCATCCACAGAGAAGCAGTGTGATGGGGTTGATATATTAGGATTCCAACCTTGGTTTTCTGACTTAAAGGGCAAGTCCCTTCCTCTCTCTGAATCTCTTTTCTTCACTCGGGTAACGCTATTCTAATCTGACTACATGAAATGTTTTAAAAAGAAAAAAAAAATCTAGGGATGCCTGGGTGGCTCAGTCAGTTAAGCATCTGACTTCCGCTCAGGTCATGATCACATGGTTAGTGGGTTCAAGCCCCGTGTTGGGCTCTGTGCTGTCGGCTCAGAGTCTAGAGGCTGCTTCCGATTCTGTGTCTCCCTCTCTCTCTGCGCCCCCCCCCCATTCTCTCTCTCAAAAATAAACATTAAATTTTTTTTAAAAGAAATGCAAAAAAAAATTTTTTTAAAGGGGCGCCTGGGTGGCTCAGTCGGTTAAGCATCCGACTTCGGCTCAGGTCATGATCTCATGGCTCGTGAGTTCGAGCCCCGTGTTGGGCTGTGTGCTGACGGCCCAGAGCCTGGAGCTTGTTTCAGATTCTGTGTCTTCCTCTCTCTCTGACCCTCCCCCGTTCATGCTCTGTCTCTCTCTGTCTCAAAAATAAATAAATGTTAAAAAAAAAAAAAAGAAATGCAAAAACAAACAAAAACAAAAACAACAAAAAAAGCCCCACTGGACCTATCTAATTTTTCCTTAGGGGAGACCATCAACCACCAGCAGAGAAGAAATTTGCTATTCCCTCTCAGTCCTTCTGTTCCCCGAACAGTTAAACTGGATAACCAACTAATAAAAAATAATTTGGAATCTGGGGCACAATTATGGCAGGGAAAGATGCTGATGATCATTTCATGTGATCAGAGAAAAACCTAAAATAGAGCACTCTTCAATTACCATAATTTCCACTATCATTGCAATTTCTGTACATAAAAGCATTTGGTCTGAGGCACAACAAATTTATCCGTAAATTACACAATAAAGGGTGGCGAATGGTCTTTCCTTGAAAAGAACAAGCACAATCAGTCATTTACAGGGACGTCTTCATTCTACTCGACATGTGAGTGTCGCCAAGTGCGGAATCCATTGTTGTACAAAGTTCCGGAGACTTTGTCACCCAATCCCACTCCCACCTTCTCCCAAGTTTAATTAAACCAGTATCACACTGAGACTAGAAGGAAAACACAATGATCCCACAATAAACAAACATTAATCATGATCATTACATACATTTTATTACATGAAATAAATAATACTGTGGCACTCTCACCAGCCCATAAAGCTCTTCCTCTTGGATAACATCCTAAGGCAATTGAGGGGTAAAATAATACTAATAATGATAATAATAATTAGTATGAAAAGGAAAAAAGGGGCTTATCACCACATAAAGCAGAAACTGTATCCTCCTTCATTTATATTAATCTCATATTTGCTCAATGGTGGCTTCCTCTCACTGAGATAAATGAAAAATAATTTCTTATTTGTAGCCTAGCTTCGGTGTACATGACTCAACTCGATATGCCTCAGGGCAAGCAGATCCATGAACGATTCGGTCAATATTCAATCAACACTTACTAGGTTCCACCAGGAAACGGGGATGGGGCGGGGGGTTGGTGTCAAACCCTCGAGCTATACTGGAACAGAAAAAAGAAATAGAGGGAAAGGCGTTTAGCAAGATTCAAGGTGATGGCTTTTGTCCTTGCTTGCAAAAGACCAGAACCCCAGTCTTGCTCTGTTCGAGTCCTTTTCTGAGCTGAAGACCTCCCTGGTTTGTCTCTGAATCAGGAATGAGCCCCCTTGGGGAATGCTCTTTTGGTTTTCTTTCCAGAGGGCTTCCTGACCTTCTTTAGTAGAAAGACCATGTTGGGAATGCCCACTAAACATGTAACATGGCTGTCCAGCCCTATTGTCCCATCTCCATGTGGGAACAACAAGAAATAGGTCCCTTCCTGCAGAGATGCCCATTAAGGGCCACTTCACCAGCCAGACATGAACCCCACCCTGTGGCCTTACTAATTGTCCAGCTCCGAGGTGTTTTGTTGTGGGCTACCCATGACACCATCTTAGAGAGTCTATTCTAATGAAAAAAAAAAAAAAAAGAAAGAAAGAAAGAAAACTCCAACCCACCCCAGGAGGCTCCATGATATAGAAACAGAGTATTAGCTTAGGAGACAGTTTTTGTCCCTTCCTAACTTCTGAACGTGTAATTGGTCAGGAGGACGATGGAAGCTTCCAGTTCAGTCTTCCAAAGGGAATTCCACAGAAGGGATCCTCCTATCTCCTCCCTTTGGAGAAGACAGGTATTGCTACATGAGTATTTACTTTTTCGCTTCCCTGCAAAAAGATTTCTCTGACTGTGCCACATCCTAACTCCTGTTCTTGCTTGATAGAATCAGAGTTTTAATGGCTTACAATTCAGGTGCAGGCCCTGCTTCTAGGTTTAAAATGGGAGCTGTTGAGCAGTGAATGTGAGTGGATGCTTCTCTGGATCTGAGGCGGTGGTCTCTCCTGTGGTCCCTCCTGTGGTCTCTGCTGTGTTGTCTTCTGTGGTCTCTCCTGTGTTCTCTCCTGTGGTCTCTCCTGTGTTCTCTTCTGTGGTCTCTCCTGTGGTCTGTTCTGTGGTCTCTCGTGTGGTCTCTCCTATGGTCCCTTCTGTGGTCTCTCCTGTGGTCCCTTCTGTGGTCTCTCCTGTGGTCTCTCTTGTGGTTTCTCCTATGGTCCCTTCTGTGGTCTCTCCTGTGGTCCCTTCTGTGGTCTCTCCTGTGGTCTCTCCTGTGTTCTCTCCTGTGGTCTCTCCTGTGTTCTCTTCTGTGGTCTCTCCTGTGTTCTGTCCTGTGGTCTCTCCTGCGGTCTCTCCTGTGTTCTGTCCTGTGTTCTCTCCTATGGTCTCTCCTGTGGTCTCTTCTGTGGTCTCTTGTGTGGTCTCTCATGTGGTCTCTCCTGTGTTCTCTCCTGTGTTCTCTCCTGTGGTCTCTCCTGTGTTCTCTTCTGTGGTCTCTCCTGTGGTCTCTCGTGTGGTCTCTCCTATGGTCCCTTCTGTGGTCTCTCCTGTGGTCCCTTCTGTGGTCTCTCCTGTGGTCTCTCTTGTGGTTTCTCCTATGGTCCCTTCTGTGGTCTCTCCTGTGGTCCCTTCTGTGGTCTCTCCTGCGGTCTCTCCTGTGTTCTGTCCTGTGGTCTCTCCTGCGGTCTCTCCTGTGTTCTGTCCTGTGGTCTCCCCTGTGTTCTCTCCTGTGGTCTCTTCTGTGGTCCCTTCTGTGGTCTCTCCTGTGGTCTCTTTGGAGTTTGTTGGGTTGGCTGTCAGGCCAGTCAGGAAATAGGAGAAGCAGGCTCCAGGAGAGTGTTGCCTTCCTTTCCTCAGGCCAAGATGCGTGGAATCCTTGGTGAGGAAGCCGGGGAGCTGCTGTTGCTGCCCATCGCACTGGCATTTGACATCCAGTGACAGAAGGTCATGCAAGTGTGACCGGGGTGCCATTCTCTGGGCATCACAAGCATCTGGCCCTTTCTCCTGGAGGTTAATCGGAGTGTGGTGAGTGTGGCCAGTGGTGAGGAGGCCACTAGAGCCCTCGCCCCTTCCCCATACAGACGCTTTTGGATAAACAACAGGAGAAGTAATAGGTGAGTGGACATGTTCCAAAGCAGACTCCCTGCCCCAATCCCTCAGGGAATGTCACCTCACCCTCTGCCAATGAGTTTCTGGGGCTGCCTCCATCATAAATACTCTGATTAAAATGTAAATTTAGCCAACCTATCAGCTTCCCATTAAGGCGACTCTTTAAAAACGCCGTTAATCAGTTGAAAGATATGTAGTGAAATACCACTCATCAATTGTAACTGCTTATGACAGTTAACAAAGCTTTATATTTGCCCCAAACATGTGCTGATCTATCCATTATGCCAAGGTTCACTCTCGCGCTAATTGTACATTTTCTTCTCTAATGCATTTTTGCTGTTATCCCATAGGCTAATGAACGCCAGGAAATCAATAAATATAAATTATACATGCAAAGAAGGACTGCTGTGAACATAAAGTTTCTAATTAATTGCACTTGATTAATTTATATCCTTTAATTATCTTGCTAAGCCACAAACAACATAAATATCTTTGCAATCTGGTTATTGCTATGTCAGTCATAAAAAAGCAGACACAGTAAATCTATGAAATCTAGCAAACTGCATTGCCAGAAAACATGGAATGGCATAACCCATAAATACTATCGGACCTACTCAAGACACCGATGAATAATTTCCGTGGGACAAATTAACACTAAATATGTTGTATGGTTATTTGACGAAGGTTATAGTGATGTGAGAGGTTTAAATGGCATATATGCAGTAAGCAAAAAAAGTGGATTTTACCGATAGGCTTATAAAAATCCTCTCCAGCTGAGGAGAAGCCCCGTAGAGTAAGGACCCACATGCAAATATCCGGAGCCGAGCCGTTTTTGCAAATGAAAGTACTTTCTGCTGGCCAGGTTGAAAGGCAAATTGTTAATTACTTTGTTTCTGGGTCGCCCTTTGATAAACCTGACCAGAGGAGAATAATCCCACCTCTCTGGCAAAGGCAAAAATATCATGTGTATTTCAAGTAGGAATTTCAAGCCAGGAATTTGACACCAGGTTGTGAAAAGAGCTGAATGTTGCTGCTGCCATTGTCTTAAGAGATGTAACTTTTACATGAAAAGTGGCTTCTTTTTATCCACCCCCGACCCCCCTTTTAATTTTATCTGACTCTGCTAAGCCAGCCATCTGTCACTGATCTGAAATCTAATCCTCTCTGTCCACCAAGCTTGCTCTTTGTCCGAGGCCCCTGCATATTACCAAGCATCTATATCTACAACTTTCATAAATGTGTAAAAAGAAACTGTATCTGTCCTCAGCTACACTCAGACAAAGACCATCTGTCAGCAACTACAGCTTTTCTTTAAAAAAGAAAGCATCCAAAGGGATTTGCCCTTTACCAAGTAAACCCACTTAACCCTTCCAATAAGATTAACTGTTATTTGTTTCCATTAAATAAAAATGACCGTGCTAATATACATTTAATAGTTCTGTAACAGTTGCAGAAAGATCAGCTCTCATGTGGCTATCTTTTGTAGATAAAACATACATGCATATAAATACTGGAATTATGACAGCAAGTGGATAACCTATAAGGCAGAAGGATGTTTTGCCTTCCTTCCTTCAGTCTGGAGCTCTGAAAGAGAAGCCAACATAAAATATAGGAGCTAGTAAGTCCCATGCTCTCCCTGGTCTTCTATTTTACAGTAAATAGCACTTCTAGATAGAACATATGGCCGAATAATACAATTATTAAGATTCAGAGGCCATCCTCTGACCTCTGCCCTGTTATCACTGTACATTCTTGCAGACAGCTTTATAGCTGCTCGGCTACGCATTTCTAAAGTCTCTGTACGTACACTATACAAATATACACTTACTAAGGATCACTGTAATTATGGCAAATTTGTTGGTGGAGGGAAAGAACAGCCGTTTAGTGACACGAATACGCAACTACGGTAACGTTTGGGGATTTCTGTCTCTTACTTTCATCCTAGATTGCCAAAGTTGTTTGGTTTAGCGTTTCTGAAGTGAAATAAATAATGCATCTGCCTCAGTGGAAAAGCCCAAGTGCGTTTCTCGAATGTTTAGCCCGTGTCTGTCTGTGTGTTCATGGACAGATTACCCCAGAATAACTGCGTTTTTTTTTTTTAGGTCACATCCTCAGAGTAGGAACTTCTGCCCACAGGTGTATGTCTTATGTAACAGAGCATCGATTTACCAGCAAAATCCTGTGGCCTTCACAGTACCTTCATGTGCTTGGAACTCCCATGTGGCCTGCCCCCCGGGGCCCGGCCAGGCTGCCGGGACCAGGCATGTTTGCTGATAACTGGGGTTGGGTGGGCAGATGAGCCAGTGGACAGGAGGGAGGCAGGGCACAGGGAAGACTGGACTCTACCTGGCTTGGTCTGGCATTCCTCAACCCTTCGGTGTTTGCTGAGGATCAGAACAGAATTGTTTCTGGAAGGCGCTGGAGGGGGCTGGGGGGTGAGGATGGGCAGGGAGTGGGAAACTACCAAGCAGAAGAAATAGCTTTGTTACCCCCCCCCCCCCCCCCCCCCCCCCCCGCGCTGAGCCTCTAAGGTTCTCTCCCTTAAAACATGTTACACGGTCACAACAAGTCAGTTTCATGGGGAAAGCCAATCAAAAGATACCCAGGCGAAATGTCTACACCTGGCATTTAGCAATCCATGCCTACATTCTTTCTCTCTTGAGCTGCGACTGTAACACCCCCCCCGGTGGCCGTCCTGCCTTCCCCAAACAACTCAGGTGTGTGCCATAGACCCCCAGCCGGGGCTCTGGGCTTGACCGCGACCTCTGTGCTGGGGGCAGCCCCAGAGCCCCGGCGCTCTCCTTCCCCTGGCGGCCTCAGCTCCGGGACCCAGACGCCCGGCTTTGCACCCAGCAGGTAGCTAAGGCTCCTGGCGCTGTGAGTCCTGTGCTGTGTTCAAAGTGGATGTCGCCGTCTCTAAGGAGACAGGTAAATCTCCGGATGCTGCAATCAGATTGGTGAGGAAGATCGGCCCCTGATGCCACTCCTCGCCTGCCTCCCGGCTTCTCGGAGGTAATGAAAAAACGGCGCGGGGCGGGGGTGGGGGGTGGGGTGAAAGGCAGGCCCATGACAAGTATGGCCCCTGCGTGTTCCCCTGGCTGATGGTTGGAAAAATACCAGTGCGTCCAGCAGGGAGGAAGTATGTATCTCCCACTGGAGTTCACTAGATTTGTCATTTTCGATTTAATGCACCTAGGTAGCAAGTCGACTCGCTAGGTTTGACTGCAATTACCTTATCTTTCCTATTTTTAGTGACAGGACCAGATTATTTTAAGTGCATTTTATAGAAAACCCTTCTTTACTGAAGTATAAAGACTGTAATAAAGACAATACAATGTTTTGAAACTGTTTTAAATCCTTCACTCAGCGTTGCTTCTACAGATTTAACATGTAGGGGTTCTAATCTTACTGCTACTAATTAGAGCTTTAGTGTAATTGTGCCAACAGGGTGCTTGGCATAATAATTACTATTGAGAGATTCTGGTGGCGCAGTAACATGCCTACATAATGCAGATATGTCTAGCATTACAGCGCAGTCACCTTTTGTATGTTGACTCAAGTTGGGTTTTAACCAAGTAAGGGGTTATTTTGCCTTGATAATAACGCTTAAAAGGCATATACATATGTATGATTTCGGTATCCATTTTTCCTCTTTGAGTCTTTGGAATATTAATTAGCAGGAACCTCAGAAGGCAACAGGGACACATTCTGTTTCAAATATCTCACAATGTGGGGCAATTCGCTCTGTGAGTGGGATTGCCCATGCTTGTGTGGCCAAGAGTCTATTTTGATGCAATGGTGCGCTGTGCCTCGATGGGTCCCAGGTGAGGATCTCTCTCCCGAGAAATCCTGCCTCGTTGTGACAAGCAGAGAAGGGAAATGGGGGCTCTGAGGCCAACCAGGAGCTGAATCTGTAGGGGATTTGTGTCTGGTTTCCAGGGGGAATCTCTCACGGTAATTCGCGAGCACGCGCATCTTTGAAAATGGAAGCCGAAATCGGGGAGATATATTTCTACCCCAGATTAGGTAGTTTTGATTAGAATCATCCCTGGCCCCTATTGTTTACTGTAAAGGCAACAATCCGAAAAGACCTGTTGAGGTGTCATGTGTGGGCAGTGGATAGTCGTGTGTGAGGGGGGTGGGGGGTGTTGGGATTGGCACATCCACCAGTCCTTCTCCCCTTGGGACAGACCCCCTGACCAGGCAGGTGGCCTCAAAGGCCCCCCTGGATTTATCAGGCAAGTAGCAAGGGTCACCCTGGTCGGTTTCACTTTTAGCGAAAGTGAGCTCGGGGTGACGCGCTGTGCCCGGCAAGGACACCATCTGCTGCTGATACTCGGAGACTCAGTGGTACTGGAACATTCAGAAGCACAAACACAGGCCTACTGGGTTTTGTTTTGTTTTGGCACATGTGAAAGAGTTTCTACAGAACCGATTTCACAGAGCAATAAGTCACCTAAGAGGGTGTCACCAGCCATTTAAAGTGCACTACAGAGGTTTTCGTAATGTAATAAATACATTGGAAAGGTAGTATGTAATGGCCCAGAGCCTGAACTATAGCTCCATTTAGCTCCGACAGCCTTGTTTTTACTGCCCCTTAGTGCCTCACTTTTAAAGTGACAGGAAACCAATTTCTGATTGCAAATCAATGGGTTAGGATGTCACCTCTGGACATTGAATTTAGCCGTAAATCCAAGGAGTCACCCACGACGATAGGCAATGGGGGGTCAGGGTACGAAGGCGACTGCTTTATACCATGAGAATGGAAATACATCTATTAATGCGGCCCTTGATAACTGTGCTTCTGGGGGGGATGCCCAGGTAGCCCCCGCCTGTTATTCATCTCTCCTTATTGGTCCAGAGCCGGGCAGGGTGGGTTTGCCACAGGCACGAAACGTGGCCGTAAAATCCCCATTTTCCCGTGGCTGCAGACCTTCTCCAGGCTGATGAACGAGCCGGGTCCCTTTCTCCCCAGACTTCCAGCCCCTTCCCACATCATGTTAACCAAAACTGTGTATGTTCCTGTCATGCAAGATACCTTTTGATGAGGCCCCTTTTTTCTTTAAGCTTTTAAGATAATCTTAGAGAAATCATCAAGCTATAAAAAGAAATCAATAAAAACAGAAAAGGTTCCCATCACCCCGAAAAAAATCCATAACTTTTGCATTTTAATAGAGATGCTACAGGACCAGACCCTTCATTTTCTTTCTGATGTGTTCCTTTGATTTCCTTCGTATCTCGCAGGCCTCTTGACTTTCTTGAGAAAGGGATTATTGAATTGTGTGTCTCCCTCAGATGTACTTGATCACTCAAGTATCTGTACTTAAGAATGTTAGAGCAGATCTGTTCAGCTGTTGCCTCTTTGGCGCTCCTCGGGGCTTGTCATCTTAATATTAATTGGGTTTTGTGCAGGAATCTCAAGTCCCACATAGAGTGGCTTTCAAGAGAGAAGATTATGCCCAAAGCCAGATACAAAGACAAACATATTTAGCACAACAATTATGATAATTACAGAAACATTCTGTCACGAAATAAGCAGATCTGATTAAGGGCCCTTCTACATTATCAAATATTAATCTCATGTCTTCGGTCTAACCTGGTTCGCACATAAGAGGCTTCTTTATGGTTTTCTGTATTAGCGGATTTGTAGAAGCTGAACATATACAGCCTAATAGTATGAGACAGCCAAGCCGGGGCAGTAAAAGGATTGTTGCTGAATGTAATCCATTTAAATTTAAAATAGACACAGATAGGATCATAAACCTGAAAATCAAAATTAAAACATACCGTGCCAATGAGACATTTTTGCGTAATTCCAACCACACGGTCATCCAGAAACATATTGGGGAAAAGTATTATTAGGGCTCATTTCTGTCTTAAAAAATGAGTAATCATCACAATAAATGTACAGTCACTTGAAACTTTCCAGACTTTCTTGATACCCATATAAAGTGGCTGGTAATAGAAGCAGTAATATTCTTGCTAAACTAGAGAGTTAATTTTATTTGTAATTTTCAGCTGCTTTCAGCGTAATTGCACAATTTCCTCAATTATTAAAGTTCATTCTGCATACTTAAGTTCATTAGCCATTGTCAAATGGGCAAATTACTTTGCAATTTTAATATTTGTTGCACAAAGCTGCATTAAAGGATTCACTCTCCAAACACAGTTTCTCAGCCTTCGCTAACAGTCTCCGCAGATAATTGTAACCATCCAAACCAGAAGCCAGGAACGGTGTTATTTTTTTCTCTTCTTATGAACGTCTCTTAAACGTTAGTGATTTTAACCATACAGGTGGGCGGTTTTGTTTGTTTACTTCCGAGGGAGGGCAAGGGGGAGGCTGGCAGTATTCGAGTCTTGCATAACACACGTGAAAAAGTACACGTGACGGTGAAATTTCTCAGCATGCCTATGCAATTTGCATAAATATGGTACAGTCATCCGCACGATACAGGCCTATAAAACCATAATTTGGGTCTCTGAATAATCAATAAATCAGATTCTCAATCAGATTCTGTTCTATGGGAGCTGTTGAGTCATCATGCTGTCTGCGGTATGATTCTGTACATTATACTATATCTATAATATGTGTACATGTTAAGTTTTCCATAGAGGGATTCTTTCTGTGATGTGACTGTTGTTGTTAGGCATTCTCAGAATTCCCCCCCCCACCTCTTTCCTTCTCCCCCCCTTCCCTCCCTCACACACACACACACACACACACACACACCATGGAGCTATTTAATGCATGCTTATGCAGACTATATTTAAATATACATACATGCTCTTGGAACAAAAATGCCACTCTCTATTTGTTTTGTCTCTTGCAGTTATGAAGCACCTTTGCCCCCCATTATCTCATTTGATTAATGAATACACACTTGCTTCCCCCTATAGATGTGTAATTTACCACACTGTCCCCTAACGAGAGCGGCTGCTGAAATTTATCAGTATGGCTCTATGAAAACAAATACACTCCGACCTGCTGCTTGGTCTCTGTCTGTTCTTGGTGCCCACGGTCTCATTCCAAAATGTCTGGGTGCAGATAGCAGCAGACCTTGAGGAAGGTAACCCCTGCTAGCATGGTTTATCTCCCCAGTAATTAGGCTTGTATTTCTGCTTTATTAACTCAGATACAACAACGCCCTGCCCTCTGTCACCAGGGGGACTAATAGATGATAGTCACTCTGATTTGGAAACCGTACAAATTAAATGACAAAGTGAGAGGAAGTGAAGTTAAGGCAAATTGTGTAGAGATAAGGCAGCCAGTCATTTACACGCTAGTTTTTCAAATGTGAAGCAGGGGCTGTTGGCTTTTATATCTGCAGATGCAAGCCTACCAAAATAAATAAGCCCGGCTTCCTTGATGTGTTTGTTAAGCCTCAGTGATATGTGAGTTCTTGAACCATGTTAGGAATCATTGATTGTGTATGTTTAAAACCAGGGTCACTTTTTCCTCCCTGGAAGTCCTACATTTCATTGCTTTCCTCGAGAAGGATTTTCTTCTATTCCATGTGCCTGTGAACCCAAGTGTTTATTTTCTCAGGAGCATTGCAACAGGTCTCTATCTTCATCACCTATAGGGCAGATTTGCTTTCGCATTTTTCTTTTAAATTCACGTCTAGCCTTTCTGGGAAAAACATTCACATACCTTGGGTAAGATTAAAATTACCCAAGGAAAGAAAATAATATTGAGTGATGGAAAGAAAAAAAAAAAGGAAAGAAAGAAAGAAAGGCCGTCCAGCAAAGCTGATTTCCATCCGTCTGCTGCATAGAGCTGTAACCATTTGTTTAGCAATATGATTTAACAAGAAGCATTACCTCTGGGCAGGGAGCCGCCGGGTTTGGAGAAGGCTGATGGGATGTGATTATCTCCATGCAGAAATATCAGGGTGGTTAAAAGATAATTTGAAATGAGGTTAAAAATGAAGTGACACTAAGCTTCCCTCACTCGTGTCAAAACAATCACATCTTGTCTTGTCTTTTCTTTTTTTTCCCTTTCACTTTGATGACACTCGCTCACATTGGAGGTGGAGACATTCTTCATAGCAAACTGTAATCCTTGACTAATTTTAAATGTAATGTGGCTCTGTTTGAAACGCAGCTCTAAATCGGATCCAAAATCAGCTTCTGGATAATATGGATAGAATCTGCAGTATTTGTAATATTTGGTAAGCCTTATGTTTCTGTTAGTCACAGAATTACAGTTCCATTCCACTACATTAACCGTATTCATGGTATAAACAGCATACGTTGACATAATAAATGACATTTGGTTAGAAAAATGTCTTTGAACTTCAGCTTTCCAAATGAAAACAGGTGAAAAAAACAGCATCAAATGTTAAAAACCATATGTCAGTAAATGAAACTACCTCGTCATATTATTTGATCACCTTAAATATAATTACTGTTTTGAATGATTAAGTTTCAAAGTCTGAGAACAGTTCTTACTTTAAAGGGATGTATTTCAGTGCTAGATATATTTATTCATTATCTAAGAAAAATAAATCCACATAGCCGTACTTCTTGATTTACAAACAAAATAAAACAGGAAAATGGGTAAAGAATGTTAAACATTATCTCTAAGGATATGAAGAGAAAATAATAATTGGGCCACTTGCCGAAAACTTTTAAAAAGTCCGAAAGAAGATTTGAAAACCCGCTCTTTTGTGTAAGAGATCACTGGGATGTTCTGCCCGTTTCAAAAGTTTAATCAGCATTAAGAAAGAGAAGCCCAAAGCTCCTGTGCACACGACAGACAGCTGGACACTGTGCCCTCCGCAAGGCTGTAACACAAGGTCCGCTTTGAGGACTAAAATGCTCGGGAATTCTAAAAAACAGCTGGGTTCACATCCACATGTGAGGCAAAACCTCCTCAACGTCCCACTTCATCCCTGCTTTATCAGTCAGCTGCCAATCAATTGTAGCACCTAGCCCCTCCCCCCTTGCCCCTACACCCCCTTACTCCATCATCCCTTCCTAGCTTCCACCTAGGAGCCTAGGAGCCTCTTCCTAGTCTGCTGGCCGTGTTTATTCTGATGCAGGGAGATGACAATTAGTCATATTTATCCGTGCTGGGTCCATCTAATCCCCACTGCTTTTACTCATGTCAAATCCATTATCCCAAACAAAGCTTCGTATGTCTTGTTGGAGATGCACACAGGCTTGCCTTGTTTACTCTAAGAAGATGGATTTTATGGCAACGTTGAATACATACTGAGCCCTAACTAATGGGGCCACTTGGCATGGTGGGGCAAACGCACCAGCAATTCATTCCACCCCGATCCAGTGCTGTTAACTTCGTCCTGAAAACCCAAGGCCTCTGGCTGTGCCTTCAAGACCAACAGCCTTGGGGCTCTGGCTGATCGCCTAAATTTTGCCCACAATTAAACAGTCCTGATTGCTGCACTCCCGTGTCTTCATCAATGATACCGTGTAACCCTCTCCCTTCCACCCTCTCCCCCCCCCCCCCCCCCCATAGCCGGCGACTCTTTTTGCACCCAAGCCCTGAGCTGCTTTGTGCATTTTGGTGCTTTATTTTTGAGTCTGGTAAAGAAAGGAAACCCCCTCCCTCTCTCGTTTATTTAGAAAGAAAAATCTTAGGCGCTCTGGTTACTTACATTTGTCAGCATTTCTTTGTCTTCCAAACCATTCTAGCTCTTAACATGGAGGTTTTATGGGTTATTTTATCAGAAAATGCAGACTTTTGCTAGGTGACCTCAGCAGTTAGGATGGGTTTCAACGTGCTGGGAAACCCCGGATTTCACCCGAAAAAGCAATATAGGGCATATGTTAACATCTAGAGCCTGAAAACACAGCCAGTAAGAGTCGCGCAGACTAAAGGAAATCACTACTTAATTCCACAAACATTTGTTTCGGTCCAGGAATGGCACTAGAAACTTTTGAGCAGTCTGGCTCCAGGCTCCGGCGCGGCCAGCACACGAGGGTCCATAACGTGCGGCACAGCGCCATCTGCCGGCCGGCCCGGCCGCCCAGACCGCCGTCCACGTTCGGGGGTGGCTCTGAAATCTACCCAGGTAGGTTTCCCCGACCTCCGTCCCCTGGGGCTTCCGGCTGCTGGGGAGTTCTGACCGTACTAAAAAGGGAAGAGTGAGGGATATTGTACTGGAGAGAAAGAGCAGTGCTGGAGGAACCGTTCCCAAAGACCTATTTCACATGTAAGCGGAGGAAGATTAATACTTTTGGAACGGGGCTCCAGAAGTCTTGCCAAGGGGCGCAGGTTTTGAGCGTTAAAGGTGAAGCTGAGTTTATTTGCATCCAAAGCAAAGAGTTGTGTTTCCTCCTTTCTTTCTGTCTATAAAACGTTGTCTCCTAACCATATCGTGTTCACACCCGGGCTCTGGCTCTGCGCCCTACTTCACGGAGGTGAGGTCTCTCAGTTCAGGGACGCTGTGTGGCTGTGTGTGTGTAGATGTGTGGGTGCGTGGGTGGGGGACGCAGAAGTGCTTTTGGAGACACTGGGGCTCTGTTTGCCCATCCATTCCAGAAATCAGCGGAGGGACGGCTCCTCTCAAGGGCAGAGTGCCAGGACTGTGGAAATGTAATCAACACACTTCTGCATGTTTCCACACTGCCTTGAATGGGATCGCAGACTCCAGGAAACTCATCTCTGATAAATTGCAAAAGACCCAGACTAAATGGACCGAAGAGGTGGTCATTATTCTTAAGGGAGGGACCTCACTGTAATACAGGATAAAGCGTTATCTGCCATTATTTTTTAAGGCTGTGTTGGAAATCTGATCTTTTCATCCCACCTCCAGCTAGCAGGCCTTTTGTTTACTCCCATTTCCATCCCTTAACACTGGCTGCCAGCATCTCCCTCCCCTTCCTCCACTTTGCTCTGCACCCGTGTCCCTGCACCCTTTTCCCCATATCCACAGAAGGTAGACCCAGTACGGCCATCTCCACCACCTGGGGAGAAAGAGGAGGCCCAGAACCATTCCTGGCTTCCACTGCAGGATGTTTTGTTTAGGCCCCCGCGGAGTGGCTTCTCTGGTTCTCCGTGCATAGTGGCACGGTGGCATGGAGTGAGGATTAAGTGTGACTGCCTCTGTGAACCGAAAGGACTAGAACCGATCTGCCTTCACCCAACATCCGGCACAGAACTGCCTGTGAATGAGACAGTCTAAGGGGACAGAGCTACCTGGGCCTTCAAGACATCCAGGTCTCAGGGCCATTAGGAAAGCCTGCTGTTTTCCCAGGGAGCTGCCCCTCAAAATTGAGAGTTTTGTAAAACATTGTTCGTCTAGATGCTGCGAACTATCCTTTTGTGGACTGGAAATCTGGTATTTTCGGGGAATTCTCTCTCTGTCTCTGTCTCTCTGTCTCTCTCTCTTCCGGCCTTCCTCCCTCAGACACACTCACACTCTCTTTTAGAAACAAAAAGTCAGATACGTTCATTACAGAATTCAAATTTAAGATCTAGAAGATTTTAGAGACCAGGGCTGCCAGATAAAATACAAAAACACCCAGCTAAATTTGAATTTCAGAAAAACAATGAATAGTTTAAGAACAGTATATGAAATATCCCAAATAGCTCTGGGGACATGCTTCTACTGAGAAATATCCATGGTTCATCTGACATTGAAATTTATCTAGATGCCTGTGATTTTTGGTTTTGTTTTTACCAAATCTGGCCAGCTACTGGAGACCCGTTAGTGCACGTAAAGACAGTAAACTGAGATCAAAAGACACAAAGTAATATGCCCGGTTACAGAGCTGGTTAGAGGCAGAACCAGAGCCAGAAATCAGGTCTAGAAATTCAGTTTAGGTCCTCTTAATCAACCACACTACCTTTTCTTCCCCCAGGATAGCCGACTGGGGGCATAGATACCAAGTGAGCTCGTGTAATAAAATCAGTCCTTTATATAATCATTTCACGGTGACGGTGCATGCTTCAAAGGACCGTAAAGTAAAATGCCACTCATTTGGAAATGCCACTAGTTTATAATTTGTGAAGTTTCCTGCCTAAGTGAATCTTTACATAGCAAACCTTCCTTGCTGGAGAGTCTAGCACTTTTCTTTTTCTAGACCGTTGTTCATGATGGCTTCGAGGACTTTGCTCCACCGATTTCAAACACGAAAGCACCCCCTTACGAGCAAACAGCAATGTGACAACAGTTGACCCTTGAACAACAGGGGCTTGGAATGCACAAGTCCACTTGTATGAGGATTTTTCGCAGTATAGGACTGTAAGTGTATTTTCTTTTCCTTATGATTCTCTTAATAACATTTCCTTTTCACTAGTTTACTTCAGGGACACAGTCTATGATAGATGTAACTACAAAATATGTGTTAATCAGCTGCCTATATCATCAGTAAAGTTTCCAGTTAAAAGTAGGCTATTAGTAGTTAAGTTGGGGGGGGGGTTAAAAATTATACGCAGATTTTCGACCGTGGAGGGGGTTGGTGCCCCTAACCCCACATTGTTTAAAAGTCAACCATATCCCTCTCCCCTGGCCTTAAAACAATAGTTCTAGGGGCGCCTGGGTGGCTCGGTTGGTTAAGTATCTGACTTCGGCTCAGGCCATGATCGCACGGTCCGTGAGTTCGAGCCCCGCGTGGGGCTCTGTGTTGACAGCTCAGAGCCTGGAACCTACTTCAGATTCTGTGTGTCTCTCTCTCCCTCCCCCTCCTCCACTCAAACTCTGTCTCTCTCTCTCTCTCTCTCTCAAAATTAATAAATAATTTTTAAAAATTTAAAAACCAAACAATAGTTCTAAAGCCAGTAGTGTAGACAGAGTACTGTTTATCTGGATTAAAAGGCTAAACAGATCATCTTCCAACGTTCTAATTGTTATTGTACACTTAAATTAGTTTTCATGGCAAAACAGTTATCGTGTATCATGGAAAACCTCAGGGCACCACGGGAAGGGCTTTATTTGGGGGCTGGGTTGTGAAGACGTCAGCCCAGCCATGCGCCGGGTCACCTCTCAGCCTCCCTTTCCTTACTTTTGAACTAAGGGTTCAATTCGTCATAATGCCTAAGATCCACTGTGGTTCTAAAACACTAGATTTCTAAAAATCACTGAGGCACCGACTCTGTTGATGCTGCTTTTTAAGTCCCAGTTGGCAAGTAGAAGCCGGAGTCGTCTGCAAGTCTTTTGGAAGTGCCCGGTGCCCGGAACAGTGCTGGCGACTGACTGTGCGCGCCCCCCTGCCCAAGCCATCTGGCTCCCCGAACCAAATTATAAAAGCTCACACTGAGGAAGGCAAGGAAGAGGTGTTAATGAAACTAGTTGTAATGCAAAGAAAGGTCAGCTTTAGCTGCAAGCCCTGAAATGAAACAATATAATTGCAAACTCAAAGAGGGCCCTAGGTGAGACAGGGACTGTGTCCACACCGCGTCCTCCCAGCCAAGCCCAATCCCCACCTGAGCAACGGCCCCCAGGGGGGCTCTAACTGGGCCACAGAAGCGAGAAGTCACCGTTTGAAGGATGCGGACCTTTTACAATTAGATCCAAATGCCCAGCCTAACGATGGAGCCCCGTGAGCACCGCGCATACGCATTACGGTTGGCGAGGAAAGCCTGAAGTACAACGTGAAGAAGTGATCTGGCCGAAGATGGCAAAAATCCTCGTCTGTCTGGGAACTCTCATTTCACGCTTGGAGCTCCCAGTTCTCTAACGAATGTAACATCAGAGTAGATGAGGCCGGGTGGGGACAGAAGAGTGAGGTTTTCTTTCCCTCCCTCTCTTCCTTCCTTCCTCTTTGGACTTTTTTTTTTTAACCTTATAATTGCTCCTGCAGAGAGGCCATGCAGCAAGGCTGAGGGGGGGACCCAGAGCCGAGATGCTGGAGGGCCTCGAGCTGCCGTCAACCTGTGGCCTTGAGCCTTCTCTGCCTGCTGGGTCTGCTCCTGCACGGAGGAGGAGTAGTGACAGGGCTGTGACTCCCCAAGACGGATGGGTAAATTCTTTTGAAACCATAAAACCCTCAAGTACTTTGTCCATTTCTTGAACGGGGCCAACTCAGGGACCAAGCTCGGAAATGCTACATGGATTATTTCCACTGAAATGTTTCCCTGTGGCTCGGCGTCATCTTGGAACATCCCCGGGGCTTTCGTTCTCAAGTACGTGCCATGGTTTTGCGAACTTCTTTTTTTTTCAGATGGAGAATGTGCTCCTGGGACTCCATTAGGCGAGTCTAGGTTTAGCCAAGAACCCAGGCATGACCTGCTGGGAATAATGTTAACTGTGTAATGACTAAAGAATTAAGCCCCTTTGAGAAGAAATCAGTGACTTTGAAAACTTGACCAGGCCGTTAGGACTATGCCCCTTCCTAAAGATTAGACAACACCCAGATTTGTTGCTAGTGGTTGTGATGAGCAAGAAATTTGGGTATTTTGCCTGCAACCCTCATCAAAAGGTACTCTTATCCCCATGCTATGGATGAGTAAAGGCTAAGGCTGAGAGAGGTTTGTTAATTCAGATAACATCACTGCCATTCCTTAGTAGAGACAGGACTAGAAACGAAGTTCCATCGACTCTAAAAAGTCCATGTTTGCAATGACTTCTGATAGTAATAGACGGCTTTAATTGATCACCTACTACATACTGGATACTGTTATGAGCACTCTATGCATATTACCTCAGTAAACTCCTACAGCAACTGGGTGAGGCAGGTACTCCTGGTATTTTGTTTTTAAGTTTACTTACTTCTTTGAGAAAGAGAGAGAGAGAGAGAGAGGGAGTGAACATGCAAGCAGAGGAGGGGCAGAGAGAGGGAGAGAGAGAATCCAGTGCAGAGCCCAATATGGGGCTCGATCCCAGGACCCTGGGATCAGGACTTGAGCGGAAATCAGAAGTCGGGTGCTCCATCGACTGAGCTAAGGTGCTCCAAGGTGGTTGCTACTATTAAGCTCATTTTGTGGATGAGGAACGTGAAAGACGGAGACAAAGTGACGGGCTGGAGACTTCAGCCACCAACCCCTCCGGGTCAGTGGAGGATGCCGGCTTCCCTTCTAGTCAAATTTCCAGTAAAGCCTCATGTAAAATGCGAAAGATAAAATGGAACAACCAACAAGAGAGCAACGTCCTCCCAACCCCCAACTAGATGGCTGTGTATACCTTCTTCACCTCCAGGCAGAGGTTCTGTCCTCCACTTCCTTGTGCATAAAAATACGATCTGGTGGGGCGCCCCCGGGGGGGCTCAGTCGGTTAAGCATCAGACTTTGGCTCAGGTCACCATCTTGAAGTTGCGTTCAAGCCCCACGTCAGGCTCTCTGCTGTCAGCACTGTGCCCGCTTTGGATCCTCTCTCCCCGTCTCTTTGCCCCTCCCCCGCTAGCTCTCCCTCTCTTTCAAAAATAAATAAACATGAAAAAACAGTAAGACGTGGTGGGGCAAGGGGTACCCTTAGGTTCACCTGGGTTCATCCTGTTCCCTATGGTGATAGGCAGTGGAAAGTTGGTTCTTTAAATAATTGCACGATCTCTTTCTCTACACACGTGCGCGCGTGCGCACACACACACACACACACACACACACACGCTTTCCCCTCTGATCTGAAAATCCTGAATCCAAGTTCTGGAACTTTCCTTTGACTCCTTCATTCAGCACAGCTCTCCAGCTGAGGCCGGAGATACCCCAGTACCGTTGGGTGCCGTGAGGTGGGGTCTCAGCTCCAAACCCGCGGCATTAACCCAGAGGCCCGCCAGCCCCCTTTCTGCCTGATAAAAGTACAACCGGAAGGAAGCCGGCGGTTTTATTTCCCTCAGTAAATCTATTCTGCTGAATGTAAACACTGTATAATATTCCACCTGTAGGTACTGTAATTAAGGTGCATCGGAACCACCATCAACACAGTGACAGGCAGAGGGAAATTAGTGACCTCCCACGGATTTTTCAAGTCGGCCCATTTACTACTGTGAAAATCACCACGTCATTAGCAGAGGGGTTTTTAGAACAATTTTACATGAAGGAAGCCTGCTCGCCTTACAGCTCTTTGTCCGTGAACCTCCTTGCCCCCTCTCTGTCTGGCTTTAGGTGAAGCTCCCCCCATCGGCACCTCCTCCTTGGAGCCTCCGTTGCCTGGGGCCGGGGGGGGGGGGCAGTTTTGGAAGGAGGTGAAGTTTTCCATCCGGAGTGGGAGGAACAAATGGCCTCTCCGCAGGAGACTGAGGTCCGGCAGAGAGGGTCCTGGGATGCCACCACCAGCACCTTCCCTTGTGTTTGTGGAGCTATCGGGTGACAGTTAACATGCCTCGCTGGGCTCCCGTGTTGCCTGAGAGAGCTCACGCTCTGACACAAAATTAATCTCCACGGACGCCCACTCGGGAGATTGATAGCTGTGGGCCGGGGATTCTGCACACCGTCTTCCAGATGCCAGGCTTGTCAGCTGCGGGCCTGGGAGGGACACAGGCCCCTTCTCTCCGCCCGGCCCATCCAGCCGCAGTGCTTTCCATCACTCCCAGCCATGCCTCTCCCACCAAGGAACTGGAGGCACTGCTCGGGATGAGTTGGAGAAGGCGAGGCACGCCCTGGCATCCTTTTCCATCTATTGACCGAATGCTCCCTGCGGCCAGGACAAGGGGATCCGTTCCCTCACCGGATGGAAGGCCGGCAGGGCAGAGGCAAAAGGCACAGCCTTTTGAGTCCCACCCAGCTGGGTTCTGCTTCTTGCTCCGTCACTCCCTTTCTGGGCCTCTGGGTGCCGCAGTGTCCTCATCTGCAAAATGGGGCTCACCGCAGCTCGCGTCACTTCCGACGGTTGTGCAAAACCGAAAGGGATGACCCATGACGTGACTGCACAGTGCATAGCACCTCATAAACCAGGAGCTGGGGAAACTTGTTTCGGGAAAAGGCCAGACAGAAACGATTTTAGGCTTTGTGGGCTGTAAGGTCTCTGTCACAACTGCTGAACTCCTCTCCTGTGGCGTGGAAACAGCCATAGGCCATATGTAAAGGAATGAATGTGGCTGTGTCCCGATAAAACTTTATTGACAAGAACAGGTAATGGGCCAGATAGGACCCTCAGATCGTAGTGTGTGGATCCCTGTTAATTTGAAATCTGAATAAGTGTCAGCGGCTGTCCCTACGGATAACAATACCTGACTGACCAAGCTATTCTGTGCAAGGAGTTGCTGGTGAATTAAGAGGCCATGGTCCATCTTGAAACTTACTCTTGGTCTTAGGGGAGGGGAAGAGAGGGGAGGTACTAACTCACAAATATTAACTGAGGGCTGACTGTGTCCAAGAAGGAGTATGCGTAAACTGAAAGCTGTTGCACAAAGCCGAAAGCAGTAACTGCCACTGAATTTTTCATTTTTATTTTGTGAAACACCACCCCCACCTCGTGAAAATAAATCAAAAATATTTTGCATGAACCTCAAAATTCTGTCACCTTTGGTGACTTAAGTTTTTTCCAAGAAAAGTAAAGAAAACTAAACCTGCGCGAACATCACCGCCCCAGACTCTAAACCTGTCGTGTGCTGCTTTAGGTACAATCAGCAGAGAGAAAAGCCATTGGAGTTTTGTTTAAACACCCAGCCAGTTTGCCCAAGTCAATACTCAAACAGTCAAAACAGCCAACTTAATAATTTTTTTTTTTGATTGAACAGGCTAGTTAATTTAACCAGGAACCTCAGTGGGGAGAAGTCAAGGTCTCGGCTGCCAAAAGCATTAGGAGAGAAGCATCTCCACCTTCAAGGTAAAAATCCAAAGACGTCATTTAAAAACATCTTGAGTTTGGGGGGGCCTGGGTGGCTCAGTCGGTTAGGCATCCGACTTTGGCTCAGGTCATGATCTCACGGTTTGTGAGTTCGAGCCCCGCGTTGGGCTCTGTGCGACAGCTTGGAGCCTGGATGGAGCCTGCTTTGGATTCCGTGTCTCCCTCTCTCTCTGCCCCTCCCCTGCTCTCTGTCTCTCAAAAATAAATAAATGTTAAAAAAAATTTTTAAAACATCTTGAGTTTAAGAACAATGTCAAAGAGTGTTTGAAACATATATACATATATATATTCATATACACACATGCATATATACATATACACACACATAGACACGCACGCACACGCACACACGTGCACATAGTCAAACTGGTCTCTAAGGTTTGGCAGATAATGTAGCTGCTCCTAATCTGAAGAGGAGGGCGTCTGCTTGGGTGGTAGGCAAAACTCACATCTTCTATATTATAGACCATGTACATGTTCATTCACTCACTTAACTCTACAAACATCATTGAGAATGCACTCCGTGCATTGTGTGGAGCTGGGCACTAAGGGATATCAAAATGAGTGAATCATGGAATTTAAGCTACTACAGGGTGCTCACACTGAGTGTGATGGAGAAAGTAACACAGCTGACCAGGAGGAGGTCCATAAAGGATCTGCGTGTGAATTCCTTCCTCTGACAGATGCAGGTCAAAATTTAGTTTTAACAAGGGTGAGATCCCTCTTCTAATAAAGGATAACATTAGAATGGGAAAAAGGAGCTTGTGTCTCTACCTGTGTCTGATGGCACTCTCTAGAATGGTGACATCAACTGCCTCTTCAATCGCGCCCTGGGGAGAGACTCACCTGTTCCTACACCCCCTTTCTCTATGAGTCACTGCCATTCCCACCACAGCCCCTGGGCTATTCCAATGAGAAAAGTTGTTGGGATGGGCGCTTCTTGACTGCCTTGCCTATTTGTTTTCTTTGTTCTTTTTCACCTCTAAGGGATTTGTTTCCCTCTGCTTTTCCCCTACGAACACAATTTTAAGGTCCAGTCACTCCCCACTTCTCTTCACCCCCAAGATCCCCGGGAGCCGTAACTGGTTCACAAAGATAACTTAGGTTTCACACGCTGTCAAACCTCCCTCCCCTCCTGATGTTTGACTTTGTCCCGGATCTGAAGATCACATGGTAATTCAGCACAATTCTACCATATGCTGGCTCCCAGGGTGTGAAGGGCTTGGGGCTCCTGAGTTCTGAGCCCCAGCCCAAAGTTGGCGCTCATTTTCAAAGGCAATCACAAGATGAATATCAAAGAGTTTACAGAATCCACATTGGGAAACCTGTCAGAAAATTGTTGGGAAAATAAAGTGAATCAATAGAATGTCAAGAGACTCAAATGGACAAAATATTGAATATTCATTTTCTCAAGTTTCACAGGGGTAGGGATTTACGAGGACCAAGGCAGCTTGTGGGATTTTCGGCTTTCCTTGGCATGGTTCAAATAATTTTTTGTGCTGTGCATTGGATTAGTATTCAATTAACTCCTTTAAAATTATAATGTGTAACTTCAACAAACTTGTGAACGGGTCTACAGCACAATTAGAGCAGTTAATAGTCACCAGGTACAACAAACGAATGCTGTATTTCTATAAACAGAGAATGTCTAAAACAAATTCAGTGATGGTGTTTGCCATTGGCATAGCTAAGCCACTTTCGGGACCAGTGATACGTATAAACACCGGAGAAAAATTACAAAGGGTTCCTTTTGTCTCATGTATATATATGTGTATATATATGTGTGTATATATATGTGTGTGTATATATATATATGTATGTATATATATATATATATACACACACATATATATATATATATATATATATATATATATATATAAAAGGACACAGAATGCATGCAGAAATTGTTTATTTCCGATATGGTTACATTTCCCCCAAATCCAACATGCTAACATCTGCACGGTTTGCTACCTGGGCTGCAAACGCGTCACTATGGCTGCCAAAATGTTTTAAACATCATCCCTCCATTGCTTTTACAGGAGCCATTTTTGAAGGAAACAAAAGATGATTGTATCAATACTGTGTAGATATCAGCTTTAGACTGGAAAAAAGAAATCACTTGGCGATTTCACATATTCAGGCCTCCGCCCTCAACCAGAGAAACAGCATGAGCAGGAAGAGCCCTTGTACGACTGGGAATTTCAGAGGAAAGCCAAGGGGCCATCTTGGTTGTTGGGTCCTCGTGCTGTTCATGTGTAAAAAATGTACTGGAATTTCATTATTGTGGTAGGATCAAGACTGCCACTTTCTGTGCGTTTCTTAGTTTCCTTATGCAAGACAAATAAAATTCATTTCAAGAACTTTAAGCCTTTGATTTAATGCTAAATCAGAGACTAACTCCCTGGTTGAGGGATTTGGCACCTTAAACTGATCTACTCTAAAATAACTATGAAAAAGGGACTTTAAATCTGAAGGTTGTAACCTCAGTATTTGTATTTCCAATCAAGTATTACTTGAGGCTATTTGTGAGTTTTAACAATAGATTTGGGCCATAGGATATGACAATATTCCATGTGCCACATTTTTATGTATGTCTTGAAAGGTTTTCTCCTCCGTTTGCCAACCCAAAGTGCCTTGCCCACTCCTCTCCACGCACATCCAGACAATTATGAAAGGATCATGTAACAAGTTAAATAGATTAACTACTTTCGATAGTTTGTGGAAGAAATGCTACGTCTCTTTTCTGCAAGACTGTAAAACTTTCTCACCATTCTTAAGTAACTGCAGAAATAATAAAAGCTAAAAAAGAAAAAAATTAATTTAATTATTTTATTATATATATATTTATATATATTAATTTATATTAATTTATATATATATATAATTTAATTAATGCAATTTAGGTTTTTTTTTTTTGAACGAGTTCTCCTCTAGCCTTAGAAGATTAGTTTTCAAAGCAATGGTAAAATCATTGATGTACGTCTTTTCAAGTCAAAAGAAAAAAAGACTCCTCACTATCAAACATTTGCTCTTCGGAGCCTGGCAAGAAGGACGAAAGAGGACCAGACAGCCACATCCTAAGAACAAAGTATTGTCCAGGTAGCGGTTGGCTACAATCGCATCTCTTTCCACGTCTTTTTAGTAGTTAAAGTTTTTCTTTCCGAAATGAAACTTCATTTTCTTTCCCGAATCTTTCTAGTGGGTATCTGTCAGTTCTTCTGCATGACTTGGCTACATGAAAGCTTGAAAAACAAAAAGGAAGGAAGAATCCAGAACTGGTGCTATTTTACATTCACGGTCGTTCTGCGATTAAAAAGTATTCACCAAATATGTAAATCAATAAGTAAGTAAATAAATAAAAAGTATTCGCCAGAAAGCTACTTCTTTCTCTGCATTTAAAGAAGACATTCAGGGGCGCCTGGGTGGCGCAGTCGGTTAAGCGTCCGACTTCAGCCAGGTCACGATCTCGCGGTCCGTGAGTTCGAGCCCCACGTCAGGCTCTGGGCTGATGGCTCAGAGCCTGGAGCCTGTTTCCGATTCTGTGTCTCCCTCTCTCTCTGCCCCTCCCCCGTTCATGCTCTGTCTCTCTCTGTCCCAAAAATAAATAAATGTTGAAAAAAAATTAAAAAAAAAATAAGAAGACATTCAACATACGTGATCTGGAAGGAAAAAAATGGCTTCCCCCCCCCCAAATAAATATAGAAAGATGACTTAATTATACTAATAATTGCAAATTCTCCCCCCACGTTAGACTATAAACGAATGTCAATGAAATCCCCCCTCTTCTTTACTTCATTAAAGAACCCAAAAATTTATGAGGAGAAATAGATGTGTAAGAATAACCGAGAATGTTTGAAAAGAAGAGTCATAAAGGAGATTTTCTCCTGCCACCAATTAGAATATATGATAAAGTTAAAATACCACTGGATGCTGATATAGGGTTATTGAAACAAGCAAAAAAAAAACCTCCTAGAAACATTCCCAAGTAAATATAGGAAATTTAGTGTTTGATCAAAGTAACACTTAAATAAGAAAATGTGCTATATTATTCAATAGTTTTGGTGTTGTGACAATTGGCTATTCCTTTGGGGAGAGTGAAGGAATAGGAGTCCCTGATTCAAATGACCGAAAGAATACATTTTAGATGAAATCTAAATGACATTTAGGTGACATTTATAAGTGTAAACAAAGGAAACAATGTTCTCCAAGAATATGGAGGCAGATATTTATGTAATATTGGATTGTGAAGCATGAATCCTAAGGCAATAATCATGACAGAAACTAATAATGTTTATTACATAAATGCAAAAAAAGTCTGCATACCAAAATATCAAAAATTATGACTGTGAGGAAAGGACAAGCATGTTTAAATATATTAACAAAATTACATGTTTAAATATGTCAACGGTTAATATGTTCAATATATAATCAGGTGTAACAATTCAATAAGAAAAAGATAAAGACAGACAATTCACATAAAGTGCAAAAAAAAAAGTGCAATGGTAAATAATTTACCTGGGCACATGTGGGCACCTGGGTGGCTCAACCGATTAAGTGTTCAACTCTTGATTTTGGCTCAGGTCACCATCTCCCCATTTGTGAGACTGAGCCCTGCGTTGGGCTCTGTGCTGACAGCACGGAGCCTGCTTGGAATCATCTCTCTCCCTCACTTTCTGCCCCTCTCCTGTTAGTGCTCACTCTCTCTCTCTCGAAATAAATAAAGATTTTTTAAAAAAAAACTCCAAAATGAGAAAAGCAAACAAAAATATGTAAAATATAAAAGCAACATAAAAATGGTACCATTGTTTAAAGATGGTAGTTTGGCGAATATTTTTGAATTTATTTTTTGCTTCTCTTTCCAACATTTTCATTACATAACAAATATTACTGTGTGTGTGTGTGTGTGTGTGTGTGTGTGTGTGTCCTACTCTGGAAAACCCTGGATTCTCTTTTTTCTCCACCAGGTCTGCAGAAGATCCTCCTTACTTTTCCTCTTCCTTCAAGTACCTGTGGACCCTCTCCTGAGTTGAAGTTTCCTAGAAGTGGAGATTCTTTTTCCCCATTCTGTAATTTGTTGT
This sequence comes from Prionailurus viverrinus, assembly GCF_022837055.1. NCBI lineage: Eukaryota > Metazoa > Chordata > Mammalia > Carnivora > Felidae > Prionailurus > Prionailurus viverrinus. The sequence goes on along the minus strand of NC_062575.1, from coordinate 33,168,742 downwards.
TCTTGGTTAATTTTAGAGATTACACAGGAGCTAGATATTTCTCCTCTGCCCTCATTAACAGGAAGTCTTTTACAATGTTTCCAAACTCTTAAGAAATTGATGTTCTTTGAAACAAACTCAGATAATATAGAACTACACCAAGCAGAAACTTTCTTCTCCATACCCAGTAACATATTTTTAGGGATGACCTAAGTTAACACCAGAGTGTGGTGTGTGGCAATTTTCTGGTCTTTTCTCTATGCCTTTATAAATATTTTACCTATTCAGTCCATCACAATTTATTTTGGTAAAGATTTTGTAAAGTGAAATATAATCGCTTACTTTTAAATTTATGAGTGCCAGGAGCAGGATTTATACTGTGGCTCTTCTCTATACTCTTCTAGTATAAATGAGAGAGGAGAAAATCAGGGATGGAAAGGTATAAAATAACTTTTTTTTCTGTCTCCATATACTTGAACTTGCTGGAATGTCTCTTATTCCTGATGAAGTAGCTTGATTTCTCTCTCTCTCTCTCTCTCTCTCTCTCTCTCTTTTCCCCAAAAGATAAGGCTGAGAGTCAGGAATAATAAATTCAAATTCTTATAGTGTCCAGCAGATGATATAAATGAGGTGTGGACTGAATCTAAGAAAATGTAGAGAGTGATGAATACTGGCGCAAAGTATATTTTGCCAACTACGGCTGACCCAACATGGCTTTGAACTTTGCGGGACCACTTACACACAGTTTTTTTCCAGTAAATACAGTGCAGGACTATAAATGCAGTTTCTCTTTCTTAGGATTTTCTTAATCACATTTTCCTTTCTCTAGCACACTTTATTAAGAATACAGTAGATAATACATGTAACACACAAAGTATGTGTTAATTGACTGCATTATATCATTGATAAGGCTTCTGGTCGACAGTAGGCTATTAGCAGTTAAGTTTTTAGGGAATCAGAAGTTACATGCAGATTTTTGCATGGGGTTTCAGTACCCCTCACCCCCACATCGTTCAAGGGTCAGCTGAAATTTAAAAATTCAACAAATATTACTTTTAAAGTAAGGGGAAATTATTTTTTTTAATGTTTATTTATTTTTGAGACAGAGAGAGACAGAGCATGAACAGGGGAGGGGCAGAGAGAGAGGGAGACACAGAATCCGAAATGGGCTCCAGGCTCTGAGCTGTCAGCACAGAGCCCGACGCGGGGCTCGAACTCACGGATCGTGAGATCGTGACCTGAGCCGAAACCGGCCGCTTAACCGACTGAGCCACCTAGGCGCCCCGAGGGGAAATTATTTTTAAAATACATGTTGAAGACGGGGCACCTGGGTGGCTCAGTCGGTTGAGTGTCCGACTTTGGCTCAGGTCATGATCTCACGGTTCGTGAGTTCGAGCCCCGCATCGGGCTCTGTGCTGATGGCTCAGAGCCTGGAGCCTGCTTTGGATTCTGTGTCTCCTTCTCTCTCTGCCCCTCCCCTGCTCATGCTCTGTCTCTCTCTGTCTCTCTCTCTCTCAAAAATAAATAAAGATTAGGGGTGCCTGGGTGACTCAGTTAGTAAAGCATCAAACTTCGGCTCAGGTCATGATCTCACAGTTTGTGGGTTTGAGCCCCTTATGGGGCTCTGTGCTGACGGCTCAGAGCCTGGAGCCTGCTTCGGATTCTGTGTCTCCCTCTCTCTCTGCCCCTCCTCCACTCGCGTGCTGTCTCTCAAAAATAAAGAAATGTAGTAAAAAATTTTTTTTAAAATACATGTTGAAGAAATTAAGGTGTAGCTCTTGAAAATATGGCAAGTCTCTAACTTCTAAAGTCTTACTGATAATGTTATAACAGGTTAGCTGGGAAAAAACTTTTGAATCTAATCTACATGGCCACTAGACCCCGGGCCCTACCCAGGGCAGAGCTCAACAAGATCAACCTTTGCCACCTTTTCAACGTCAAGACTACGGTGCATCCTGATGAAGTAACTTTGGCAGTGGAAGCTTCTGTATGCAACAAAAATACTGATAATCAAGATTTGAATACTTACTGTGAGCCAGGCATAGTGCTAGGCACATTATTTTCTAGAACACATTACGTTCTATAATCCCTTTGAAAAATCTACCCGTAGGTACTATCACGATCTCCACTTTATAGTTGGGGAAACTGAGGCTTCTAGATTTTAAATAACGTATGTCAGTGAGCACTTCCTTGGATGTCAAAGATTGTGTTCTAATCATCACTGTCGGGACAGGTTTCCAACGCAGCGATTCTCCGCCCACTCTCCCTCTGTCCTGAAAAGGCATCTGCAATCTTTTCTGGGAGGGCTGGAAGGAAGTCTGCTTTCTCCCTTGGAAGTTCCCTTCCATTCTGATACCTCATCTCCTAGAGGAATGGTGGTGTAACCACATACAAAAACAGGACCAAGAAAGACCTTGATTCAAATCCCACACCTTGCACACATGAATCAGGTGAGCTGAGATGAGTTGCTTCACTCCTCAGCAGTCTGCTTCTTAATCTATAAAATGGGGACAATGTAATCGCTTCTTAGGTTGTGATGAGGGTGCGATGCAATGTTACACATGCCTGGCATGAGATAGAGGCTTGACCAATGCCCATCCCTGTCCCCTTTCCTTGATAAAACTTTGTTACAGGTTGCTTATGTCATGCTACCAATCAATGGCCTAAGAGAGGTATAAAAATAATGCAGCTCCTTTTTTTTTCTTTTTAAAGAAGACATCCAGGGGCGCCTGGGTGGCGCAGTCAGTTAAGCGTCTGACTTCAGCCAGGTCACGATCTCGCGGTCCGCGAGTTCGAGCCCCACGTCGGGCTCTGGGCTGATGGCTCAGAGACTGGAGCCTGTTTCGGATTCTGTGTCTCCCTCTCTCTCTGCCCCTCCCCCGTTCATGCTCTGTCTCTCTCTGTCCCCCAAAAAATAAATAAACGTTGAAAAAAAAAATTTAAAGAAGACATCCAGATGGCCAGTAGGCACATGAAAAGATGCTCAACGTCGCTCCTCATCAGGGAAATACAAATCAAAACCACACTCAGATATCACCTCACGCCAGTCAGAGTGGCCAAAATGAACAAATCAGGAGACTATAGATGCTGGAGAGGAGGTGGAGAAACGGGAACCCTCTTGCACTATTGGTGGGAATGCAAACTGGTGCAGTCGCTCTGGAAAACAGGGTGGAGGTTCCTCAAAAAATTAAAAAGAGATCCACCCTATGACCCAGCAATAGCACTGCTAGGAATTGATCCAAGGGATACAGGAGTGCTGATGCATAGGGGCACTTACCCCAATGTTTGTAGCAGCACTTTCAACAATAGCCAAATTATGGAAAGAGCCTAAATGTCCATCAACTGATGAGTGGATAAAGAAATTGTGGTTTATATACACAATGGAATACTACTTGGCAATGAGAAAGAATGAAATATGGCCTTTTGTAGCAATGTAGATGGAAGTGGAGAGTGTAATGCTAAGTGAAATAAGTCATACGGAGAAAGACAGATACCATATGTTTTCACTCCTATGTGGATCCTGAGAAACTTAACAGAAGACCATGGGGGAGGGGAAGGAAAAAAAAAAGAGGGAGGGAGCCAAACCATAAGAGACTCTTAAAAACTGAGAATAAACTGAGTGTTGATGGGGGGTGGGAGGGAGAGGAGGGTGGGTGATGGGTATTGAGGAGGGCACCTTTTGGGATGAGCACTGGGTGTTGTATGGAAACCAATTTGACAATAAATTTCATACTAAAAAATAATAACAAATAAAAATAATGCAGCTCAATGGAACATCTTTGTCTCCTCAGTTTACCGACAGAAGGAAAAGATAAACTGTGGCAGAGGAGGTGGGAGGTTGGGGACAGCAGATACAAACAAAAAGAGTTGGTCTTCACAGCTCTTGTATGTTCTGTCCACCCGGCTCAGCTCATCTAAGGCCCAACTGCATAAACCCACATTATCTACTGTCCTTTAGAAGGTTGGCAATAGTTCTCTGATTAACGTTCCTTGTAACGTCTTAAGAGTCTGAAGCCATAATCTAAGACAAACCACTGTATATCAAGTGGAACTGTAGTCTCCGAACAAGGTGAAAGCAATTCACAAGAAGAGAAAATTATTCCCAAACCCCACCGGTCCGACTACTCACATCTGCATGGTATCCTTCCTCTGAGACAATGATTCTCTACATAAAGTTCTTGAATGGGTTCCAGGAGGTCCATAAACCTCACGAAATCACCAACTTCTGTGGGATTATATGCATGTGTATTTTGCAAAGGAGATGGCTGATTTTCTCTCAAGTTCTCAAGAAATTCTATGACCCCAAACACCTACGACATAAAGCTTAGGTGTCCAGGACTCTACCGTTCAGGTCAGGCATGATGACATCAAGAAAGGCATGATTAATCGCAGTGTATTGATATGTAGTTAGTGATAAAGATACATGTACGATTTGGGGGCAGAAGTGGGACTTGTCCATATGAACAGAAGTAGGAATCTTTCTAGAGGGGGGTTCGTTTTGAGGCCTTAGTCTTAAAGAAAATAAGGCGTAGGCATCTTTAAAGATTTTCCTTCTTGAATTACAAGCCTTTCCCCCACTTTCTTTGCAGCCCCAAACCACCAAACATTTACATCGAAGTAGAGGGAATGACTTACCAGCTAATTGACACTGTTTCAGCGATGCATCTATTTTTCTATTTAACACTCTTTTCTCCTCCTCTCACTTTTCATTTCTTGCCTGAGTTCACAGGGCCCATTCCTTGTCTTTTTTAATAACTGGCCAAATTATTACTATTAGTAATTTGAAGAGGGGGAAAAGAAACATAAATAAGGGAAATGAGTTTCCATGGCAACCACAGCCAGGTGAGATCATTTTGAGCATCCTTTCTGTGACTATTTCATTAGCACTCTCCCGAGAGTCTGGATCCCTGTTAACCCATTTATGGACCGAGCGTTCTTTGGCAGATGGCTCTCCGATTGCTCGCTCGCTGTTAGGGATGCTCGTTTATCACTTTTAGACTGTACTTGGATTTTGTAACCAGAAGTGACTGGTGTCTATCTATCTGTGTACCGGCTCCTGCTTAGCACGTACCCCGTGACTCTCCAGCATCTTTCCAGGGTTCCTTGGACAAGGAGCAATGGCAAGTTGGTTCTTCTTTTTTTAAAGAAGAACTGAATTAACGCTTTACAAAGTAGAGTCCTCAGAAGGGCAGTGTTTATTGAGTCTAAAACTCATTTGGAGATGATGAGGCACAGAAGCAAGTATCAGTCAGGGGACTGAGTAATGCTGTAGTAACAAACAGCCCTTGTGATGGTTAATTTTACGTGTCGACTTGGCTAGGTTAAGGTGCTCAGTTGTTTGGCCAAACCCCAGACTAGATGTTGCTATCAAGGTATTTTTTAGTTACTAACATTTATATCACTAGACTCTGAGCAAAGCAAAATACCCTCTCTAATGTGAGCAGGTTTATCAGCTGAAGGCTTTACGAGAAAAGACTGAGGTCTCCCAAAAAGGGAGGAATTCTGCTTCCATATTTCCTTCAGCGTTAAGATTACAACACTGACTCCTGTCAGAATTTCCAGCCTATGGGGCTGCCCTACAAATTTCAGACTCGCCAGCGCCTATAATCATGAGCCAATTCCTTAGTCTCTCTCTCTCTTTCTCATTCTCTCTCTCTCTCTCCCTCTCTTCCCCTCTCTCCATATATATCTCTCCGTTTGAACATGTGCTGCCATGATCACAGTAGCAGAGAAAGGGAGCATGGATGGTAAATCACACACTGGCTCTTAAACTTTCCATCCGGAAGTGATACCTGCTACTTTCATGTGAATTTCATTGGCCAAATCTCATGTCCATCCTAAGTTCAAAAGATGCAAGCAAGTAAAGTCCTTCCAGTCACTTGTAAGAGGAAAGCTAGAATTATTTGGTGAACTGCACTCATTACTACCACTTACGGGTGGACATTAGTGGAACCTCTTCTGCTGTGTTCCATGGGTTAGGAAACGCAAAGTAAGAAGTCCAAGCAATCTCTTTGGCTCTATTATGTGATTATTGGAAAGTGATTTAGCCTACAGGGGCATCAGTTTCCCTATCTGCTCTATGATGGAAGTAAAAGATAACACCTCTTCTCCTTCCCTTTTGCTGCAACAGAGAAAAATGTCCAGCTTCTTCTCAAAGACCAGTCTCGTCATACGTTCTCCTCTTCGTGCGAGACACCTATCAGCCATGCTTGGTTTTATCTTCTCCTACAACCCAACTTCCAACTCCTCAGAAACCCTGTTGTCCCACATTTGAAATTTATTCCAACAATATTCATCTTTCTCCCTGCCCTCTGCCACCATCTCATTCCAAGCCATCATCTTCTCTATCTGGGCATCTGTAGTAACCCCAGAACCAAGCTTCCTGCTTCTAGGTCCGTGCATCTCCGAAGGATTTTCCCACAAATCCCCCAGACAATATTAAAATAAGACGAATACAGCTTACAGTTAATCAAAGAAGTGGATGTGAACACACACCACCTGGCATTGAACTCTTTCGTCACCACTTGCTAGTGTATGATCTTGCCTCTGTTACCTTCATATGTAAATTGAGAAATAATAACAGTACTTGTTTCCTAGGGTTGTTATAAGGATGAAGCGAGTTGATACAAAGGGCCCATGGTGTTTCCTGGCACACATTGAGCACTGTCTATATTTGTTATTGTTGTTATTGAAATTTTTATGATATTACTTGTTTGCTTACCAGTAGATCTCTAGTTCCAAACATACAGCCTGATTAGTAATAATTATCAGCCGTTGCTTACTGATAATTATTCACTAATAAAATAAAGAAACCTATATATTGAATAAATGAATTCATGGTTGTGATAGGCAGCTTCTAATCTGACTCCCAGTGATCTCTGCTCCTAGGAATTTTATATCCTTGGGTGTGGCCTGGGCCTAATGACTTGCTTCTAACGAACAGTCCAGCAAAAGTGATAAGATGTCACTTCTGAGATTCAGTTACAAAAAAACTGATTTTTATCTCACTTTTTCTTTTTTTTTTCTCTCTCTCTCTCCCTGCCTTCTTGCTGGCTCATTCTGTTGAAGCAAGCCGCCATGTTGTGAGTTGCCCTATAGAGAGGCCCCACGTGACAAGGAACTAAGGGCACTCACTCCAACAGCCCATGAAAAGCTGAATCTTGCCAACAACCACTGAGTGATCTTGGAAGTGGACTCCTCTGGTCTAGCCTTGCGACCACAGCAGCCCCGGCTGATAACTTCATTGCAGCCTCGTGAGAGATTTTGAGCCAAGGAACCCAACTAAGCTGCACCTAGATTCCTGACTCATGGAAACTGTCAGATAATAAATGTTTTGAGGTCATTGAGCTTAGGGGTAATTTGTTACACAGCACACGAAAACTAATACAATGATAAAGATAATAATATATGATAGAATGATTTGGATATTCAGGAAGAGATTTTTTTTAAACCTGAGCTTCTAACAGAGGATCTATTTCCCTGGGCTCAGTCACTAGCATGTCCAGAATCATCCTTTTCCCTTTGTGTCTTTTTTCCCATTTCCTGCTTGACTGTTGGAGGCCCATAGCAAGGAATTAAAAACCCGACTCCCTTATGTATCAACTGTGTGAACCTGGCCAAGTTACAATACTGCTCTGAGCAACTTTCGTCACTAATAAAATGGAAATAATGACAGCCCCCTCACAGAATTACTATGAGGGTTACAGTGGCCAGAACCTGGATCAAATAGCCCAGAGAATCTGGAACCCAGTGGATATTCAATAAATGTTGGATCTTGTGCCTGATATCTACCCGTTTAATATTTGCCACAGTTTTTAAACCTCATTTATTGCTGGCATCCTCTTCAGAATTATTCTTCAGAAATCAATAGATTTCAAGTATCCTCCTTATGGAAATGAGTTCCAGTGTGGTTTCTCACCAGACAGAGAAGAGTAATAACCCATCTTTGAACTCTTGTAGGCGGGCAAGTGATTCGTAGCATTCAAAAGTGGCAAAATCTAATAAGTATGAGGAAAGAAGAAGAAGAAGAAGAGGAAGGAGAAGAGGAAGGAGAAGAAGGAGGAGGAGGAGGAGGAGCAGGAGGAGGAGGAAGAGAAGGAGAAGGAAAAGGAGAAGAAGAAAAAGAAGAAGAAGAAAGTTTTGGTCTACCTACCAGTTCGCTAGGAAGCAGGCTTATTGTAAGGTCTGATACACAGCCGCCCTGCCTCCCACACCCCATAATACACATGCATTGTTGGCCATTGTGGAGACACAGAACGAAAACAATGCTCTGGAGACAAATCCAACATGTGCATGTATAGTGGGGGCTGGAGAGAAGGCCACAGAACACACACTACTGCTCCGAGAAGGTAGCCTCAGAGAATGCAGCAGCCCCAACACGAGAACTTAGGTCATTCGGAAAAGCAAGGAAGGGCAAAAGTTTTCATTTACATCCTACCTTCCCTTGACATCAAATACCACAATTAAGAACTTGCTTTTTAATAAACACGGTCTTGAGTTGGTAAGAGCCAAAGCATCATTCACATATCATTTCCTGCACCACTCAGCTCATATTAGCAGACTTAGGAAAGCATCAACCACAAACATGTTGCTGATAGAAATTTCCTAATGCAAGCAGTCTTTATAGATTTCTGCTATTTCAGTGTAGGTCTCCGAGGACCATTTGAATCCATATTAATTTCCTTTCTGGCAGTTATGCGGCTGAGTATGAACTGCACTATTTCACTTTTAATCTGTCAGTAATTTAGTAATGTGTAAACTAATTATGCACAGATATTAATGTAATCGGTTTGGGGAGCTATAAAATCAATGTGTTTTTACAGACTGCATTAAAGAGAATTGCGGTATTATAATCACATGTCAGTTACAGATAATGTTAAGGAATTAAAAAACGGATGTCACCCACATTTCAGAGAGCACCCACTAACTCCATCAAATAATATGAGCATGGCCCTCACATTTTCTGGCACTGCAAGAAAAATGCTAATCACACAGCGGGACAATCTTGCTTTGCTCTGATTCTGATCATATCACTGCTGTGACCCTCCTTCCCCACTTCTTCTCCCTTTTCCTCTGTGTTAAAGAAAAACTTGCCATTCAGAATCTCAAAAAGTGAACACAGATCACCCTTCTCGGGGTCGTGCCAATGTCTCACGGTAATGGTCTCTTCAAGGGCAGTCTACACAGTACAATTAACTGGACCATTACGCCGCTGAATATAGGTTGGAATGAATCCAGTAGTTAACGGGGGTGACTACAGCTTTGCATGACGTTTTCACTAGGTCCGTGACCCTATCCTGTGGCTATTTCTATAGGCAGTCTAAGACATGGTCAAATCCTTCCATGAGACTAGGGACATCTCACCATCTTGACCTGTGATTTTCCACCCCAAATAGAAGGAAATTCATCACTCTATGATAAGCCTTGAAATCCTGGGACACTACCTGTTCAATCAAGTGCTTGGACAAATTCTAGAAATTTACCTTCATAAACCTGCATTGAATGGATTCCCCTAACCCCCTGACAATCTTTTCTCTGATTCTTTGCCCTCCTCTAAACAGTTAGGCCATTCTCTTGTGTAGCCCTAAACATCAGTGATGTCTCTGGCAGAACATGCTATTATATCCCTACCTGACAATATTGGAGAGGTCTCAGGCCCAACCTTGTAGCTTAAGGAGGCATTGATATAGAAAGAAAGTAGGTCTTGGGAGTGCCTGAGTGTCTCAGTCAATTAAGCATCCAACTCTTGATTTCAGCTCAGGTCATGATCCCAGGCTCATGGGATTGAGCCCTAAGTTGGGCTCTACACTGAGTGTGGAGCCTGCTTAAGATTCTTTCTCTCTCTCTCTCTCTCTCTCTCTCTCTGCCACTCTCCCTCACCCCTCTAAAAAAATTAAAATTAAAATTAAAAAATGGCCAAAAACAGAAGAAAGGAAGGAAGTCCTGGATGGGAGATTGAGTTCTAGCTCTGGAGCTGTAACATTGGGCTCTGCTGAAAGACGGATCTGGGGAAATCACGATTCTGATATTCCCCGGATGTGTGGTTCCCCTATCACTTTGAAACTTACTTTCCTTGTTTGCAAAATAGGATGATAACAATATTCCTCGCTTCATGGAGGGTGAAATGGCTCAGTGCTCAGATACAGTGCTTGGATCGTCGTAAGCGTTCAGTACGTAGCAGCCAGTGGTAGCCATGATAATGATCGTAGCAGTAGTGGTAATAATGCTAATTAAAAAGCCTAATTTCTTTCCTACTGTAAAATGAAAGCTAACTAGATAATCTCGAGCGTCCCTTCCAGCTAGTAATTTTGACTCCCTGTGGTGACGGAACTAGCTGCATAAATGCTGCATCAACCATCTACTTGCAAAGAGGATCCTCAGGAGGAAGAAAAGGGTCAGCCCACTCTTAGGCTCCTCCTCTAATAAAGTCTTCTCACCTTCCTCCTGGATTCCCATCAATACATCCTTCCCCTTCATCACTGGTCCCTGCCCATCCTAGGGTTTGGCTTCTATTTAAATCTATCCTTCTTCTTACCCTCTGGTGTATCCTGTATGATCCACATTCAACAAATGGGCTTAGTCCTTCACTCATTCCCCAAGTATCTATTGACGCCTATTAGGGATGGAGAAAACTCTGCAGGGAATACGGGTATGGATCAAATACGTCTCCAGCTTTCTTAGAAATAATTGCCGTGGTGAGATGAGAGAAGTCCACAATACATTTAATTTGTTAGATCAACCTTTTCCAAAGCCCTTTTTGCATTAACTGAAGCCTGGAATCCCTCATGTGATGTCACTTGCTCTAATATCCTCACCAGTGGAAGTCATGTATCCCTTCATGGGCCCATGCGCCACACAACCACGTTTATACAACTCTTATGGTATATCTATTTTAAGTTTACCCATTCCACTCCTCATTCCATGGATGTATGCCAATCTCTAAGACTCACATCCACCCTGGTATTTTTGGAACCTGGTGCAATTTTTTTTTTCTGCCACCCATCCTCTCTTGTCATTTCCCATAGTTTCAATACCCATTCAGCTGTCTTACTTATGTGTTTGGCCTCACCATGGGTCAAACCCAATGAAGGTCAACCACAAGCCACAAGGGCCGACTACTGGCCCGACAACTCCAGTCATCATTAAATGAGAGGTACTACAAAGAACAGTACCTGACATATAGTTACACCCAGCACTTTCAGCTCCATACTCTCTGCTCCCAGCTTTTTGTTGTTCAGTATCATAGCGATCATGTCCACCAGGAACTCATTTACAAACCACTTCCAAGCGGATATTCTTGGAGACAGTATTTGTCTCCCGTCCTAAACACCAACGACTGACATTCAGAAGGATGGCACTGGTGGTCATTGTCCATGATCCTTAACATCCCATTATAGGAATTGAACACCATTCACAGGGTCAAGAAAACATAGCTTCATCATTCACATATTTAAATTTTGTGAAATCCAGTTGAGGTACTTGGCCAAAAATCCAAAAAAAGAAATGGAATAAAAAAAAATAGCCAGAAACAGAGTGCTCAAAAATACTATAAAAATATATTTTGCATGAGAAATCCTCATTTTACAATAAATATTAACATATATATTATTATTTGTATACACACGATATCACACAGGGCTATGAACGCAAAGGCACAGAAGTTGTTCTCTGCAGGTCATTTAGGTAGGGGATTTACCAGGGTAATTTTGATCATGTCCTATGACTGCTTTACAATATAATTCATATGAAAGACATTGTCCCATCATGATTTGTTTTACATGATTTTTAAAAAAAAATTTTTTTAACGTTTATTTATTTTTGAGACAAAGAGAGACACAGCACGAACGGGGGAGGGGCAGAGAGAGAGGGGGAGACACAGAATCCGAAACAGGCTCCAGGCTCTGAGCTGTCAGCACAGAGCCCGGCGCGGGGCTCAAACTCACAGACAGCGAGATCATGACCTGAGCCGAAATCGGACACGTAACCGACTGAGCCACCCAGGCACCCCTGTTTTACATGATTTTTGAGCATGTCAGTGAAAACCAAAAAAAGGATTTCAGGCCAGGCCCCAGTTTACCAGAGGTTGGTATTATCCATGACCAGCCCTCTCTCATTCCCCAGGGATCCTAGAAAACCATGGATCTTAATTGACCTCATTGCCTTTTCTCAAACATTGTGTGTAATGAGACCCCATGCATCACCAGTAATGTGCTGACAGTTGTCGCTACCCTGAGATAACTGGTCTCCTCTTTTCCTCCCTACCCTGGATTCTTTAGGGGAAACTGAGGGTCCATTGTACCCATTCACACTGGACTCCTTGATCCTCCTCTCCAGCCATTCAGCTGGCTGCCAAAATGTTGCTGATACCAAGACTCCCTAGTTATTTCTCCTTTTCACATTAATCGTGAAGTCTAGTCCTAAAATAATTACCAGTAATCAACGTATACAGGCAGTGGCCTTCGTATCTTTCACCAAAGGAAATGAGGACAATGGTTTTTTCATTCTATCAAGAAGATCTCCCAACATAGCTTTTTATTTGCCAAGATAGTAAGAAAAATTAGCCCTGGAGAATTCTGTGTTATGACTGTCAGGACACGGATTATTGAGAAAGGAATTAGAATCATCATCTCTGGCAGAGGAAATTTGGGAAGCTGAGGGGATTCACGGGCAATGAGGACTTTCATGGTGAATGGTCTGGATTGTTGCTTCAGGCTTTAGCCCTGCTCCACTGGTGGAGAGTTTATGAACCTTAGATTTTTATCAAGAATAACTCATGGGCTATTGAAAAATGTACATCTGAGTTTTCCGTGTATGGGGAAGATGAGCAATTCAGACATTTAGAGGACTATGACTGAGCTTATCTTGGGCCAACCGGGGATGCCACAAAAACACTGAATGTTGAGTCAGTGGACCTGGGTTCAAATCCTCTGTGTCACTTTGTAGATACTGGCCTGTGCTGTCAAATATGGTAGCAACTAGGCATGTGTGCTTTTTCAGACTTCAATCTAAGTTAGTGAAAATTAAATACAATTAAAAATCTGGGTTTCCAGGGGCACCTGGGTGGCTCCGTCGGTTAAGCATCTGACTCTTGATTTGGGCTCAGGTCATAATCTCGTGGTTATGAGTTCAAGTCCCACGTTGGGCCTGTGCTTCCAGTATAGAGCCTACCTGGGATTCTCTCTCTCCCTCTCCCTCTGCCTCTCCCCCATTCCCATGTGCCCACATGTGCGCATGTGAGCATTCTCTCTATCTCTCAAGATAAATAAATAGACTTAACAAAAATCCAGCTCCTTAGTCCCACGAACCATATTTCAAGTGCTCAATACCCCTGGGTAGCTAGGTGCTACTGCTTACACAGTACGGCTAGAGACTAAAGACAAATAAGCTTTGCCAAGGCCCAATTTCCTCTTCCGTTAAACAAAGAAAAAGATCTGTCCCGTTTAACTCCCAAGTGTGTTCTAAGATAACGAACACAAAAGCACCTAAAAAATTATAAACATTGTATAAAAGATGAACGATTCGAAGGAAGGCAATTAATTTCGTCTTGAGCTTTTGAGCTTGAGCTAAGTAGAGGAAATCCCCACATTCTTATTTAAATCACTTGGTGGATTAAAAAAAAAATAAATCTATGTGTTTCTCTAGTTATTGTAAAGTTGTTCCCGTCAGAAACATAGGAACAGGCCAAGCTATGTCTAGATAGAGAATTATACCAAAGAAGCCAGGGTGGTGGCTTATACAGAGGAAACGTTGGTGGTCGGCTTGTCTAGTTGGGACAGCAACGGGGAAGTGGCATTTCTTGGCGTCTCCCTGATTACTAAGGAAACAATGGGAATCCGGCTGTATTGGGGATTTATGTTCGTTTACTGTATGAATTGTCCTCAGCAAATACATGCATCTTCGCTGCATTTGAAAATATCCATCTGAATTCTGCAAGCAAGGAACAGATCTTCATGGGTATCAGCATCTGGACAAGGGTAACTGGCCTCAAGAAGTAGGTAAAGGGGGGGGGGACCTAGTAAGGGGAACATTGCTGAGGGAAGAATGGGGAAAATTTGCCAAAAGCTCAGAGGCGCCCGGCAAGAAGAGCTGAAAGTATCCTGTAACTTTAAGAGATAAGGGGTAAGGATTCTATAGCACAGCCCAGGCTGGCGGAGTAGGTATAATTGCCTTGGTTATATACAACTGGTCATTATCCCCTCCATTATCATCATCATCATCATCACCATTATCATCATCATCTTCAAGCTTTGCATTGATATTGGATCTGTAGGTTTCAAAGTCCTTTCACATACATGCAGACATTTGCTCATTATAATAACTCACATACAAAGTACACTGGACAACCCTGGTTTTTGCCTGTCTAGCACCCACGTCTGCTTGCTCTGGTAACACCACCATAATTTACTCTGGAAAACCATCTCTTTCTCTCGATTTCAACGTACGTGTTTCAAGTGGGGTGGATGCTACCCTGGATCCAAGTGTGAGTATAACCCTCAGGCCCTGACTCACCAGTATATTACATCCACCAACTGCAATGATTGGTCCAGGGACAAGTACGTGACCCCAGTCTGTCCAATGAAACACAATCCTGGGACTTTAGCTGAGACCATTGAGAAAGAGAAACCATCTGGGGCCACTAAGTTTACAGGATGAAGTCAGCAGCTTTTCTGGCCTTTGCTTGGTTGAGAACTTTTCTGAGAATGAACTCGGAACCAAGGAAAATGCAGCCAAAAGCTGGAAAGAGAGCAAGACTGAGTCCCAAGGACATGGTTTGAACCCTTAGGTTTCTATCTGCACGAGATCATGCTACCTCTGGACGTTTTTGTTTGAGCCAGTCTGACTTGAGTATCTGCTATTGGCAAAGAGGTCCGGATAAGGCAGCTAAAAGAGATTGAGATTCACGTTTTCCAGATTAGAAAAACTCAGGCTTAGTACAATATCTATTCAACCATAATCTGGACCATTCCATTGTTTCTGAATATGGAATTTCTGAAGAGTTTTCAAATCCAGTTAGCAGGAAAGATGGGAAGGAAAGGGTTGGCAGGCTGTAGCTGCAAAGAACGTTTAAGGGTCTCATTAAAAGGAAAGTGAAACAAGACAGAACAGAGCCATGCTCATGGCATTACAAGCCCTTTGGGAGAGTAGAAATGCTGAAGTTTACAAATGCATAAGAGGCAGCAGATAACTACAGTTGAGTTTACTAAAGAAACAGTGCTTGAAAATGGGACGGAATTACCAACAGTGGGATACCCATTGTCTGAGAGAAAACCACAGCATGTATCTACTTTAATTATTTCGTAAGTTGATATGCAATATTTCAAAGATATATAAAAGTATCCCTTAGTATCCCAGTGTAGGGGATATCTCCAAATACAGCATTCATACAGTGATCCTTCCAGTGGGTGAAATTCATGTACTAGGGTGATAGCTCTCAAAGGGCCATCCCTGGCCCAGCAGCTTTAACATCACAAAAATTCTTAGAACCTACCCCAGACCCACTGAACTCAAAATTCTGGAGGGGGCTTCAGCAACATGTGGTCGAATAAGCCTTCCAGGTGATTCCAATGTATGCTGAAGCCTGAGAACCACTGTGGAAGGATACCTGAACAAATACGTACGTATATGTTCACATGCGTGTTTCTGCGTAACTTTTTTTTTCAACGCTTATCAACCTCTTTTTCTGGGGGCCTTGACAGAGTGAAAAGAGTGTCATCTGTCTGAATCTAGCCCAGAGAAGGAATTACAGATCCAGATTCCTTTAGGTCTTTCTGCTTTGAGGAGTCTTCTATAGTCATACAGCCAATGACACTCAAAGTGGTTTGCAATGTGACCAGCCAATTTTCAACTTCTATCTTAGTTATACTTGAGTGGTAGAGTGGCTTCTAAAGATATGCTGTGCCTTTCCCACCCCCATCAAGCTTCCGATCTCTTGGTTATGTAATCTGATGCTAATCTAGGTACGGCTGTGAAGGGATGTTGTGGACATAATGGAAGTCCCAAATCAGTGTAACCTTAAGGTGGGAAGGTTATCCAGGTGGGACTGATCCCATCATGCGAGCACCCTTTAAAAGCAGAGCACTGGGGCACCCGGGTGGCTCAGTCGGTTAAGCACCTGACTCTTGACTTTGGCTCAGGTCATGATCTCATGACTTGTGAGTTCGAGCCCTGCATCTGTCTCTGTGCTGATGGTGTGGATCCTGCTTGGGATTCTCTCTCTTTCCCTCTCTGTGCCCTTCCCCCACTTGTACATTCTCTCTCTCTCTCTCTCTCTCTCTCTCTCTTTCAAAATAAATATATAAGCTTTTAAAAAAAAAAGCAGAGCACTTTCTCTAGTTGGAGGCTGGGAGAAAAGTCAGAGAGATTTGAAGTATAAGAAGGTCTCAACATGTCATTGCTAACTTTGAAGGTGGCTAAGCGAGGAGGAATGTGGGCAGCCTCTAGAAACTGAGACAGTCCCCAGGCTGACAGCCAGGAAGGAAACTGGGACCTCAATCCTACTGCCACAAGAAAATGAATTCTTCCAACAACCTCAAAGAGCCTGGAAGTAGAATTACTCTCCAGAGCCTCCCGATGAAGACACAGCTTGGACGATACATTGATTTTAGCCTTGTTTTGCCCTGAATAGAGAACCCACTCACGCTATGTTTGGTTTCTGACCTATAGAACTGTAGATTAATAAATGAGTGTTGTTTTAAGCTGCTAAATTTGTGATAATTTATATGCAGGATTAGGAAATGAACACAACACGAAAAGGAATACGGCAGCTGGGATAAGGGACTCAAGTATTTGGAGTTGCGTGGGATCCGGTCATTTGCAAGTGCATAATTAAGACAGATAAAGTGGGAGAGGGTGGAGAGAGCAGCTGAGGGAAACTTCAGCTCGGTGAAGAAGAAAAAGCACACTGGGAGGAAGAGGAAACCTGACCGATGTGTAATTAGGAGAAACAAAGGAAGTCGTTGACAACCCAAGTGAAGACAGATGATTCCATGGAAGGTGATGGAAAGCGGAAGAGATCTACGCGGCAGGACGGTAGGGAACTGCACGGCAGCATTATTACTTTAGAAGCATGTTTACAGAGCATTTCACAATTCAAAGGCATTGTGGAGATCATATAACTCATCCTTCATTTTTTTTTTTTAGATGAATATGTAGAGACGGGAAGGATACATGAACTGACCCAGGTTACAGGGCTAATCAGTTTCTAAGTCCAGACCAGAACTCACCATCTCCTGATGCCTGTTTTTATTCCGCAGAACCCCGGCATCACTACAGCAAAGAAATAGCTAGTGTGGCCACTACGAAGAGAGCAGAAGCCTGCACAAAACAGCTGGGCCGTTGGTACTCCAGCATTGCCACATTAATCCAAGCCAAGATATGACTTTTGCTCCCTAGCCATCTACAAAGCCCATCACTTTGTCACCAAGCCAAATGCAATTAGTATATAGGGCATGCCCTTCCGGGGAGCCGCAAACCTGATTAACAGGTTCGAAACTGGGGCCTGGGGAGCAAGACAGATGATACTGGGAAGCTCGTGCCCAGCAACAAAAGGATTAAGGGTGACCAAATGGTCAGGACAGAGATCTGTGAGGTGCCCAAATTGAGATGACCTTCCCAGCATACCACCCCCCCCAGCCGCACACGAGGTTCAGCCCTGCTAAGCTGCTCTCCATCTATGTGGTTTTGTTTATTAAATAAATGATGGTTTATTAACCTCATAACCGCTGTCTCCCCCCCCCCAACCCCCCAAGAAACTAAACAGAATATTCGCCTGGTGCAAAAGATCCTTTTGCTCACATTGGAAGAGAAGTTACCCACGGGCTGGTATCTGTTTCCGTGGAAACCAAAAATAAATATTGATACTGCGTTAATGGTCTGTGTCTCACTTAAGCTCCATTAAACTTCGAGCACTTGCAAGAAAACAGCCCATTGATGGCCCAGCTGAGGGAGAAGGAAGAGGCTTTATAAAAAGCAACAGTGTGGAAGGCACATGGGGTGCAGGCAGGATTTCTGAGCGCTTCTCAGCCAGGGAGCTCTTTATGGAATTCTTCCAGTCGAGGAGACCTACTTATGTGCACTCCACGTGGCTGGTTAAAATGCTAGCCCTGCCTGGATGGGTTTTTGCGAACCTGTCCTTTTTATAAAGAATCGTTGTGTGTTTTGGAAAGCTTATCTGTAGACAACAACATTTTCCAGGAACCCACATGCCCAAAGCACAGTGAACAAATGAACTGAGCATCCAAATTAGAATATTTCTTTCTGTACCGCTTTTCCCAAAGCAACTCAAGTGCAGACAACTGAGGTCAGCATTGTTGCCTTTTATATTTATAATCCTGCTTTAAGGAGCATAGTATTTGATTTATTGCATGAAAGTATTTTATAGCTTTAGCGCTGCTGCTCCTTGGAATAAGGAACATCACAGCCTGCTTAATTTACACAAGGGATGTTAGGACTATTTAATGGCATGTAAACATTTTATAAGGCAAGTTCAAATTGCAGGCGATATTTAATATACTTTAGCAAAATGGACCACAAATGGATTCTCGTTCTTATTTATTGGCCCAATCTTTCTTATGGCCTCAAAAGTGAATCGAGTTTTAAAAGGTGTTAAGAGTTTTCAGTACAGTTCGTGACACTGGGCACAATGGGTAAGTCTGCATAAAACGAGCAGCACGCGAATTAATTCCAGAACCAGGGCAACCACGAGTCCCCGAATCAGACTTCATCGTATGGCTTCTGGGGCTCAGGCAGTAGGAGCGCCCGGGCACTCAGCCCCTAGCGAATCTCAAAGCCTCAAAGTCCAGAAAGCCCTGGGATGAACACTGGGAAAGAACAGGGTCCAGAAAGGGTGGGTTCTTGCCGTGTAAAGCACTGATGGGAAAATCCCTGACTAGCAGAGTGCAGACTCAGGGAGTATCATTAAGCTAGATCGGAGGGTCCTAGTTGATCATGAGGGTGCCGCATAGTCCGTGTGATGTGCTTCCAAAATTTCTAAGGAGTGGATCTACGAGTTTTGCCTTTCTAGAATCTCCTCAGGAAGCACTCCGCCCCTCCGACCAGGGCCCATGTGCTGAGGTGGGGCTGACACCACTTTTTCTGCCTGACTCCAGGGCTGTGTGAGGAATTCGGCGTGCTGGCCAACGATGCCGGGAAGGCCCGGGACCCACTCGGGATCAGAGAAAGCCTTCTGTAGATTGAGGTTCTGGTTCTGGGGGAGGGACCCTGGAGCTGTTAGCAGCCATTTGCCCCCTGGAGCGGAGAGATGGCCAACAAGGAAGCCACCTCACAGAAGAGCAGTGCTGAGGGGGTATCACCGAGGAGGACCCAGCCTTGCTGGACCTCACCTTTACTCCTTGTCTCAGGGCCAGTAAATTCCACTTTTTTAAATGTTTATTTATTTTTGAAAGAGAGACAGAGTGTGAGTGGGGGAGGGGCAGAGAGAGAGGGAGACACAGAATCTGAAGCCGGCTCCAGGCTCTGAGCTGTCAGCACAGAGCCCGACGCGGGGCTCGAACTCACAGACCGCGAGGTCATGCCCTGAACCGAAGTGGGACGCTTAACCGACTGAGCCACCCAGGCGGCCCTCCATTTTTGACTTCTTAAAATTTGTGTTTAATCAGGATGTGTCACACATCCCGTAGGATGTTAGAACCAGCCCCCGGCTTGCTGTCGGGTAAAAAGATGGGAGAACTAGCTTCCACGTCCCGTGGGTTGAGTCAAATAAGGGCCTGATTCTAGGAGAGGCCACACAGTGCCCCGAATTCCTGAGATGTTTCCAGTGAGCCTCCCTGGAAAAGAAGTCAGCGTTGACCTCTCTCTCACAGCACGTAGCTTGGGTTCCATTTCTAGCTCGTTTTCCCCTGCCTTCTTCCAGATTCTGTTCCTGGTTCAGACACGGATCTGGACAAAAGCCGTTAGTCTTTCTGAGCTCTGTCATCTCAACTATAATAAACCTCACAGCAACTAATATCCACTTGCATTTTCCCCCAAACCCCTTCACACCCAGATTTCAGGATAACCTTGTGAAGGAGGTGATCTTATTCCCATTGAATAGACAGAGAGAGATGAACCAGGTCCCCTGAAGTCACCACACTGGCAGATGGTGAAGCTGGTTCCTTGCTTTCCAGCCCTGGTTGAGGACATCCCACTAACTCCTCGTCCCGGGCCCTGCTTCGCCAGTCACCCCTGCCTCCTCGTTTCTTCCCTCTCTGTCAAGGCAGCCTCGTGGGTCAGGCATCGTCCTTCCTATTTTATAGATGTAGAAACGGAAGCAGAGAAGTTAAAGTGAATTGCTCGGGGCTCTGGTGGAAGGACGGGCACCCAGGGTTTGTTGTGGATAACAGAAGTCATTCTGTCTACTTTGTCACTGCTGGGGCGGTGGACGGGTTGACGTGACAAAGTCCACCGTATAATTTTGCCTCAGCTGGCCATTCATTGACATTCGCCAAATAGTTTTTAAATGTCTTCCATGTGCTACGTACACAGAAGCAAGGCAGATGTGAGAAGACAAGACAGTCACTACGTCATTATGGTCCATGCTGCTAAGTCATAAGGGAAGGTGATGAGATCCTATAGGAGACACCGGAGAACACAGAGCATCGCCCAAGGTGTGGGTGGGCAGAAGGGCACTGGCGAAGAGGCCAGAAAAGGCCAACCAGAGACAGTGCTGCCTAGGTTCCATTTAAAGGATTGTGCAGAATCTAAACCAATAAAAGTGTTCTAAAGGCCCTCCAATATGTAGATTTTCTTTGCGGGCGTAGTTTTAAAAGTCGGAATGACATTTTACCGTAGCTCTTCCCCCATTTAGACTTTCTTCTTCTACTGGCTCCCTCTGGCTTCAGGAAACCCTTTGATGTGTGGCTGCAAAGGGCTCTGCCTGGGGGTGGGGGGGGGGTGGGGGCTGCTGTGGGCCGGACCATATTTCAACCAAAACAGGGATTCAAAATGGGAGACCATTACCAGTCATGTAATTAAGGCTGCTGAAGACATACTGCTTATGAAAAGGAAAATGCTAGCGCCGATTATGAAATTTATGAGGTGCTTACATCCAGCGGATTGGAGTGAATTATCTAGTTCCACCGATGCTCTGACCCATTTAAAATGAGAACAGAAGAGGGCAATCTGTTTGCCTCTCAACACCCTAAGAGAAGGTAAAAGGGGTAATTTATATCTGTGTATCTGGCCGCTTATTCAGCCTAGCCTGAGATAATGAGTTTGTATTTACATCTGGAAACCTCGCCCAGCCAGGAGATGATACGCCACAGGGGAAAGCAGAGTGAAATTCGCACATGTCCTCTTTCTGGGCACCTCCGCCCAGGAAGAGAATTCATTCTGCTCATGAAGAGCCTGTCTGACGTGGGATGTGCACGGGTAGGAGTGAGGAGGCCTGCGATTTCTCCCCGTTCCATGCTGGCCTGTTCTCGTTTGCTGGGAAGAGATGTCAGAGCTGAAGGGCGTTGTGTGGGGTTCTCGGCACCGGGCCTCCCTAGACAGGCATCCTCTGGTCCTGGGGGTTCGTGAGGCAGGCATATTTTGGTCATGGCTGGAGCAGACTTATTGACTCTGCGATTATAAAGAACTGTTTTGTTACCCAACCCCTTCTCTGCACTCCAAATTTAAAACAAAGACTCTAAGCCGCGACACCCAATTCATTTTTTAAAATATAAGACAACATTTTACAAAACACCTAAAAATCAAGTTCTACCTAAAGAGAGTGGGAAACCTTTTCCTGAAGCGCTGTTGGCTGAGGGGAAGTTTACATTCCGTCTGGGCAAAGAGCGTCCCCAGAGCATGTGGTACTCAACTGGGGATGACTTTTGTGTCCCCCACGGGGAACTTTGGCCACGTCTGGAGACATTCTGTTTTAACGGTTACTTATTTATTTTGAGAAAGAGAGAGAGACAGCGTGTCAGCAGGGGAGAGGCAGAGATAGAGGGAGAGAGGGAATCCCAAGCAGGCTCTAGTCAGGACAGAGCCTGATGTGGAGCTCAAACTCACAAACAGTGAGATCATGACCCGAGCCAAAATCAAGAGTGAGGTGTTCAACCAACTGAGCCATCCAGGCACCCCTGTCTGGAGAGATTTTTGACGGTCACAGCTGAGGGGATGCTAACGGCATCTAATGGGTAGAGGCCAGGGATGTCGCTAAACATCCTACAGTGCACAGGACAGTCACTGCCCCAATAAAGAATGACCTGATCCAAAATGATGAGGGTACAAAGGGCAAGAAGCCCTGTGTGCCTGTCACACAGAGTTAAACACTGCTCCCACCCTTCAGCCGCTTGGATTCTACTGGAGCAAGCACCAGCCAAATGGACATTTCCAAAGAATTAATAACATTTTAATACAGTCTTAGGAGCCAGACCTATCAGAAGGGAGATTCAACACAACAAGGATATGGGGACGGAGACACATCACTGAGAGTCTGGAATGATTTGGTCAGGGCTGAGAGGTGGCCCCCGAGTATCATGTTTAGAGAGACCTTGGTGAGCTCTGAAGGCTATTTTGAGGGGGCAGAGGGGGCAGAGCCCAGAATGCAATGACCTGAATGTAGAACAGCGTGTGAGGATTCATATTTTCTCAGGAAGTAGCCAGCAAAAAAAAAAAAAAAAAGGCATTTTTAAATCTTTTAGTGTATGGATTGTTCACCTAATCAAAAAACACATTATAAAAGTAATGTGACAGCTAATGTATATTCAGCAGTAACATACATTAAGTTAGAAATTGCGAGGGGTGCCTGGGTGGCTCAGTCAGTTAAGCCCCCAACTCTTGATTTCGGCTCAGGTCGCGATCTCACAGCTTGTGAGTTTGAGGCTCACATCAGGCTCTGCGTTGACAGCGTGGAGCCTGCTTGGGTTTCTCTCTCTCTCCCCCTCTGTCTCTCTCCGCCCCTCCCGAACTCGTGCAAAATTGTACTCTGCCTGATTCCCAGCGAGAATTCACTGAGTGACAGTTATGATGCTATTCTTACTATCCGTTGCTTACCATAACCATCTTGTCTAGAGGTCAATACTCAAACAGGCCACAGGAGGTAGGTATGAAATACATATGTTGCAGGAGGCCCTGTGTGATACAGTAGGGACTGGTGGGGACTACGAGAAAACAAAAAATGCATGCCCCGTCTACAAGCATTAAAATAATAATAATAATGATGATGATAATAATAATAATAATGGCTTCTGGGCACACACGATATATTTGTGGATTGTGTGGTTCACAAGCCACCAGTTTCTAAATGCTCGTCAAATCCAATCCCCTTTGTAGTTAGAAGGAAAGAAAGGCCCAGCGAAGGAAAGAGAATTAATGGTGGAATCATTCCTATCACTTTCTCACATTCTTCTCCTGCCCTCTCACAAGATTATGAAATCGCAGAACGTTATTCATATTCCTTCCGCAAAACCGAAGGGTGTGGAGACGACTCCATTTAATGAACCCAAGGACATAAGCAGAATAGTTGGGAGCAACCGAGGAAGAATCATTAAGAAATTAAGTTCTTCAAGAAACATCTTGTTTTCTCTTTTTCGGCAACTGATCTCTGTTCCCATGGAGTATAAATGTCACAGAAGTTTAGAGGACAGGATTCCTGCCCCCGCTCCATTAACAACCTTGCTGACATTAAAGATGAAGTGGGAATAAAATACATAATTTCAAAATCATAAAAACACATGATTTCATTAGTGCCATATTCAGGGGTTCTCACCTACGTCCCAGAAGACTGAGGTATTGATCTGACTATGGAGCTGTGGCAATAAAACAATGCTCTATTGACTGCCCCCGCAGGGTCGCCTAATATCATTTATTGAAGGAAGTTGAATAGCAGAGGGAAAGCGTTGCCCCAGTAATAAGTGGTAATTGCCGGGAAGTGAGGCATTGCAGTCCTCATTGACCCCTGCATCCTGATATTTTGATGGATTCTATGTAACTCCATTAGGATTGGCATTGTAATATTACACCAGCTCAGCTGTAGAACAACAGACCTCCGTTTGGATCATTGATTTTTGATTATACAGCTCCTCAGCATACCCTACAAGCAATTCCCATTGCTGGGGCTGGGGTATCGGAGCTGATAGGGGTAACAGACGGAACACTCCCTAACTTCCAGTTGCTTCCATAGTACTAGAAAAGAGCCGCCTCCTCCAGGAGCATGAACATGGAGACAGTCACAACACCCACCTTCTTAGTGGATGGAGTAAACTCGACTTTCATATTGGGGCCACAAGGGGGACGGCACAATTAGGGCACGTGTTTTTGAAACAAACTTAAGGTATGCATTGAAGTTGGCTCACTATGTGGGTTTTTACATCTCCGTGATAGTTTCACCTGTTGTTGTTCTTGAAAATTCACATCGGAAGAGATGCTTCCATTTTTCTTCCTCCTTTCATTCAAACAACGCTACTTATAGTCCATGAATCAGTGTCCCTTCTGGTTTGTCGCCCTTGGGAGAGGAGGTGAATACTCAGATGGGTTCTCAAAGCCCATCTCCATGACCACAGAACTCCGGACAGCCCCTTCCATTGGATGTGATTCTGATCATGTGGCTGCACAAACTTTAGGTTAGGTTGTGAAAAAAAAAAAAAAAAGGAGATAAAGAACTTGAGTGATATGATAAAAGGCACGTAGGGAAGATTTTCAGAACAAAAGCAATGAGTATTCTCACTGTGATGATGTTTGGTAACTATCCTTCAATAGGAGAAAGCCTGAGTACCCCACAGGCTCCATTAATTAATTTATAAGTTGAGACTGGGCTCCCTTCTATGAATAACAATTTTCCATGGCATGTCATAGCTGATTGTTTCAGAGGCTGTGTTGTCTACAACGATTCCCATGATGCATTTCTACTTGTCTCTCTCAGAAGTGAGGATAGTGTTGGGCACATGGTAGGTCTAAGAGCCAAAAGGTTTTCTTGGGAAAAACCCTGAGCCTCAGGGGTTTTGCTCTCTGGCATCAAACCTTGGCAAACTCTACAATCATCGAAGAGGATTATGGGTCAGAGAAGAATGGATTTCCTCTGAATAAGGTCCAAAGGTATCCATGGGCAAGGCTGAAAATGACAGAAGAGAAAATGGAAGCCCTCTCTGCCTTGTTTCCACGGAGGTTTCTCTCTTGTCACACTATTTTCATGCTTCCTGACTTTGTTCGTGTGGTTTCCTCTTCCTAGAGCACCTTTTCTCTAGAAAAATATTCATTTGTCAATGCCCAGAAGTTCTTCTCTCAATATCTGTGGTCTTTAGCCTTATCCATGACCCTTTCTGCAGGTGAAGACATCCAACTCATGTGACTTGGGCTTCCCCAACATCTAACGACATTTCATCTGACTTTGTTTCCAGTGCAGAATTTCCACAGGGAGGGAATATGCTAAGAAGTCCCCTGGTGGGTATCTAGGTTGCTCAGTCGTCACCTTTTTCACTATGATTTAATAAGCATCAGCCTGGCATGCATTCATCCGTATGTGTGAGTTTGATTAATAGAAGTCCCTCCCTTGAAAGGAAAATCTATTTTGGTGTTCCTGGTTTTCCTCAGGTGACATGCAGCCTCAAAAGGGATCCTTCCATCCCAACCACAAGTCCAGTTACATTACTCTGTTCAGAGGAGTTCGTTTAAGACGTTCTACGATTTCTGGGGGCGCCTGGGTGGCTCAGTCGGCTGGGCGTCCGACTTCAGCTCAGGGCATGATCTCACGGTTCGTGAGTTCGAGCCCCGCGTCGGGCTCTGTGCTGACAGCTCAGAGCCTGGAGCCCGCTTCTGATTCTGTGTGTGTCTCTCTCTCTGCTTCTCCCCTGCTTGCACTCTGTCTCTCTCTCCCTCAAAATAGATAAACATTAAAAAAATAAAAAAGTTAAGAAACAAGCTAAAAAAAAAAAAGAAAGAAAGAGGTTCTACGATTTCTGGGATTCCACCAAACCCATGTGTGACTGGCGAGAAGAAGAGCCTCTCCAAACCAACGTCAAGGCACTGTGATTCTAGAAAACAGTTGGTGAGGGTTAGGGTGTGGCTAAACAATTAACTCCACAGTGATTCTCAGGAATAATGAGGAGGGAGGGAGCCCAGGATGAGACTGGACTTTCTGATAAATCGCATAGCTGGGGACGTGGAGTGATGGTAACCTGTCCCCCATTCAGGTCAGTCAGGACTTCCGTCCCCATCTCACCACTGGAAGAGACAGCAGCTGGTCACTCAGGCACTGGAGCCAGGCCACCCTCTCCACTGCCTGGTGGCTCAAAGGGCACAGCATTAATGGATTCTCGGGCTCCCTCTGTGATTTCCTTAGTTTTGATTGACAAAGTCCGTCTGTCTGTCTTTCTTGGTTTCTTTTTCTAAAATATGTTTTTAATGCTTATTTATTTTTGAGAGACAGAGAGAGACAGGTAGGGGCAGAGAGATGGAGACAGAATCCGAAGCAGGCTCCAGGTTCTGAACCGTCAGCAGAGAGCCCGACGCAGGGCTTGAACCCAGGAACCGTGAGATGGTGACCTGAGCCAAGTGGGACACTCAACCCCCTGAGCCACCCAGGTGCCATCAACAGAGTCTTTCTTTAGACATGTTAATAGAGCGTTACTCAAAGGTTTGCTTTGTTCTGGTTTTGCTCTCTTTCAAAGTATTACTCCTGCAAGGGACTCACAAAAAAGGTGATCCATGACCACAAGTATGGGAAATGTGGCACACGAGTGCTCTTGGGATTAGTGTGCCACAGGTTCCGAAAAGTCCTGCTCGCCAGAAACATTTTTACAATCTTTCAATTTTTTTTTTTTAAGTTTACTTTTTTATTTTCAGAGAAAGAGTGCGCGTGCGCGCATGCGCGTGTGAGAGCAGGGGCGGGGCAGAAAAAGAGTGAGAGAGAGAATCCCAAGCCGACTCTGGGCAATCAGCGAGGAGGAGCCCAAAGTGGGGCTGCATCTGATCTCAGGAACCCTGAGATCGTGACCTGAGCCCAAATCACGAGTCAGACGCTTAACCAGCGGAGCCACGCAGGCGCCCTTCATTGAAATGATTTTCAATGCACCATCTCTAAGCTATTTGATGGCAGAAATCTTTTTTTAATTTTTCCTAGCCTAACAATTACGCCGGTCAAGGGATTAGTGATCCACGGAACATAACTTCAGGGAGCATTTCGTCAGAAATTAGTCAAGTCTTGCCCGAGAGGCATCCTGTTTCTTGAAGGTGATTTTCCTCCTCTTTCATCGTATTCAAATGTTCATTATTATTTCGTGAACGTGGCCTCCTAGAGACTAACCCCCTTTCCTTATTTCCAGAAGTTTCTCGGGGTGCCTCACTGCTGCCCCTGTGCCAGCCCACACTACCGGGTTTTCTAATATGATTCTAAATTACTGCCCCAAATAAATATGTGTTGCTAAATGTCAGACCCTTTAATGTGACGAAGGAAACCTTGTTCCTATATACTTCCTCCTAAATGCATTCTGCTAGAGGGCATTTAAAAAAAAACACACACATTAAATTTTATGATGACTTTAACAAACAAGTCAGTGATCATGATTTCAGTATGAGCAGCATGCCGTGCAGGAGAAAAGTCAGCAAAGTCAGGGCATGTAGAGTGTCTGCTTGGGGACGGCTGCCTCTCTCTCTGCAGCGAACGCAGGTCAGCTGACTCTCTGATGCTATAGTTAAAACATAGATTCTAAATAGTCAGGCTAATGACTCCGAAATTAAAATAGTCCTGGCCCCTGGATGCAGCTAGTAATTAACTTTTAATTTTATACAGAAGCATGTCATGCTTTTGACCCTTGACTTTATTTAGTTCTCTCCTGGCATTTCAAAAGCAGGATCTGCTAAATAAGGTTGTTAAAATCAGTATTACAGAGAGAAGCAATTGCACAAATGTGCATATGGAAATTATAGCCGGAGGGGCACTTCCGAGAGAAGCTGCCTCCGTGAACTTAAATTTGTGCTAATTGCTATGGCTATATTATTCAAAATTATAAATTAGACTATTAGCAAATGGAGTTATGTAAGACCTATGGGAGCACAACAATTGTCTTAGAGCCGTGGAATGTTACAGCTGAAAGGCAATTTATGGAATATCTGTTAATACTGTTCTCTTACTTTACAGTTGGGGAAACTGAGGCTGAGTGAAGGAGCCTGGATTGCCTGAGGTCAGACTATTAGGGGGAATGTGGTTTAGTATGCTGAGGGGGGGGGGGGGGCGGGGGGGGCCTGAAAGTGGGCTTTTTTTTTTAAGTTTATTTATTTATTTTGAGAGAGAGAGAGAGCATGAGAGGGGCAGGAGCAGAGAGAGAGAGAGAGAGAGAATCCCAAGCAGGCTCTTGGCTGAGCCTGAGTGGGGCTAGAACTCACAAACCATGAGATCATAACCTGAGCCAAAACCAAGAGTTGGATGCTTAACTGACTGAGCCACCCAGGCGCCCCTGAAGGTGGGCATTTTTATTACTGTTATTTTCCAGTTTTCTAAAAAGCACTCTGGCCTTGAACTTTAATGTCTGTACTCTTGAATAGTGGCTCTCACCAGATGTGCATCTGGTCCAACAAGGAAGGGTCCCACCCAGCTAGTTGTTCTATACTCAGACCAGCTCTACTCTACCTGGTCCTCAACCCACTGGATTCACTTCCTGCCAGCCGGTGAAATTACTCAGACAAGCCAATCACATCCTCCTGCAGGACCCAAGGGACACTTCAACCACATGTTACTGGAAATCTTGCCTCCCATAGCCCCTGCTGGTTCGTTCTACTTCTGAGTACAGTTCTGTGTGGCCCTGCAAGGCATGTAACGTTCTCCTTCCCCAGGCTGTGCATATATCCAACTCACAAATCGCTGTCAATCTCATCTGTCCAGTATCGAGTGTTTTTAGAACAAGGGATCCCTCCTTTACAATGGTGTGAATACCGAGTCATCAGAAATCTCTCCTAGGAACACAAGAGTCCTCCAGTTCGCAGGATCCTGTCTCTTTGGAACACTCTGATTGCTCTAGCCTGCCCCACTGGGGTCCATGCCACAACATTCTTTGCAAGGGGCTTTCCAACATCTTTCTCTTAATCGTACACGGTTTTCTACAGGAGAGTCTAGGTAAACACAATTTTCTCCATCTCCTGACATTTTCAGTGATGTTTCATCTGTTCTTATTGATTGGCACTCTGGGAAGCTTCCTTTAATTGGCTCTATGTGTGTGTGTGTGCCCAGTGTCTTAAAAGAAGCTGGATGTCAAGAAAATAAAAAAGCCCATTGCAGAAGCTAGGCTGTTATAATCCAGCAACTAATACACTGAGGACAAGAGATGCGGTCTGGTCTCTGGAAGGAAATTCTAAACCATGACTATAAAGTTAGCAACCTATAAGGTCTGCTTTACAACAACAACAACAACAACAACGACAAAAAAAAACACCTAAATTTTATACCTCTATCACCAAAACCAAAACCAAAACAAAAACAAAAAACAGTAAGTTTTTAAAAATCACATTGTCTATTTCCATATAGCCTACTCTACTACAGGTAATCTCAATATTTAAAAACAGGTTATATTTCTAAGGTTCATGTATAAGTCAATTTAGGAGTGGCCTTGGAAAGCATTTGCCCGACGCATCAGTATCAGAAATTATATGTAAGTTCATATGTGAGACCTGAAAGGCTTCCTTAACCAAATTACTTCATGGCTGGAAAATATTATATGCCATGAACCACAGTAGAAAATAATACTTTTGAAATATTTTGAATCAAACATAATGTTAAAAAAATGTCACCCAAAATTGTGGCGTTCCTATCTAGGGTCAATTTTGTTACCTGAAAAAAATGTGGATTAGGCAATGTCATTAGTGTTTTTCAACGTGACTAAATGTAAAATTATTGAATATAAAATACATTTTGTAAGATTTTTTAAAAGTAGGCTTCATGCCCAGAACAGAGCCCAACACAGGGCTTGAACTCACGACCCTCTGAGATCAAGACCTGAGCTGAGATCTAGAGTTGGACGCTTAACCAACTGAGCCACCCAGGTGCCCCCATTTTGTAAGATCTTAACTTCAAACTCAAGAAGACATAATGAGCATGTTTATTCCTTCTTTCTCCCAATACTTCATAAAATGACAGGAAAACAACCAACTAAGAAAATATTACAACAAAGAAAGTAGAAAGGAGGCCATCAGTAGCTGAGACATATTAACACAGAAAACATGAGAGAAAGAGACAAAATTGAGATAGGATTTCAATCAACTAAATTTAGCATCATACAAACAGGGATTCGAGAAAGAGAAAAGAAATCAGAGGAAACGAGCTGGGAGAAAAATCATATAAATCATACAAAAATTATATAGAGTTAAAGAAAGAGATGAATCTTTACCAAAGCCCATCCAGTGAAAAAAAGACTCACAAATATCATTGTGAAATTTTAGATCAATAGAGGTCCTAAAATAAAAGACACTAAAAATGAAGTAAAAAATCCTAAAAGCTCCTGGGTATATAGAAAAAAAATACTAGATTAGCCACAATGAATCCAAATTTGATGGCATCTTTTTGTTACTGACTCTGGATGTGAGAAGACAATGGAGCAATATATCCAAAGTGCAGAGACAATTGTTTTTGAATCAAGAATTCTATATCTAGCCAAACTATCATCTCACTGTAAGGGGACAAGACAGTATTTTCAAACCTTTAGGGAACATTCAGAAAGTATCAAAATGCATCCATTCTGAGAAAGGAGCTCCATAGTAATTAATCCCAGGATATTAGCTGTGCAGAAGACCTAGAAATCATTTGGTTCACATCAAGTCATTAGGTTCTTTTTTTTTTTAAATTATTTATTTACTTTTGAGAGAGACAGAGCATGAGCATGAGCAGGGGAGGGGCAGATAGAGACAGAGACACAGAA
This sequence comes from Prionailurus viverrinus, assembly GCF_022837055.1. Lineage (NCBI taxonomy): Eukaryota > Metazoa > Chordata > Mammalia > Carnivora > Felidae > Prionailurus > Prionailurus viverrinus. The sequence goes on along the minus strand of NC_062575.1, from coordinate 33,137,936 downwards.
TTCAAAGTAGGCTCCAGGCTCTGAGCTGTCAGCACAGAGCCCAATGTGAGGCTTGAACTCACAAGCTGTGAGATCATGACCTGAGCAGAAGTTGGATGCCCAACCAACTGAGCCTCCCAGGCACCCCTCAAGTCATTAGGTTCTAAGAAGAAAGTCAGCAAAAAAAGAATGGTGTAGATCTCATGAAATAGATAGAAATAGTAAGAAACTAAGACAAATTCTGACACAGCAAGAAGTTAGGCATGCATTGAATACATTGCTTACGTTTGATCCAGATGAAAAGAGCCTAAGATAGTGTTTAATCCACATTTTCTAGATACAAAATTTGAGGCCTGAATGGGACAGCCATTTTGGGGATGACACACTGTTCAAATGTTTTGTTTGATTTCAAATTTTCCAAAAATATTATTCTCTACTGTGGTTCATGGAAAATATTCTTTTTTTTTCCCTTTCCAGCTGTATAACCAAATAATTTTGTTAAAAGGGTCTCTCAGGTCTAATGTGTGAACATGATGTCTAACATGATGTCTAACACTGAATTGTGGGGAAAACGCTTTTTAAGGCAACCATCCAAAATTCAAATGACAAAGAAACAAAAACCAGCATCAATCAGCAGCAAAAACAGCAATCGAACCAAATCAAACCAGAAGGTAGGTATGTGGAGCTTCGAATGGCATATGCCATTGTGCAATCGATAACAATACCAGTAAGAAAAATCCATTTGCCTTTGACGCAAAGCCCATTCTCTTTTGAGTGGTGAAAAAGTCATGACACTAAACTTCTAGAAAGGAGACATAATTCAGATATCCTTCCTTGTTCTTCAGGAAGCAATGTTTACATAGTTGTATCACTGAACATAACATTTCTGAAATGACAGTCAAGCCATTAGCAATCTTGAAAAATTGACTAACAAAATATCCAAATAGTATAACTCAGAGATTCGAGAGAAATTATCTAAAGTTGCTGGAACAAGGGATAAAAATTTAAGTATATCATTTGATATTGCAGTGATATAACTTTCAAATACTGGGTAACAGAGAGGTTAAGGGATGCTACACATGTGCTAAATTTGCACTTTTATGGCAAAGATTCTCAGTTGGTGGATAATATCCGGAGTTGATTCACCAAGAAAGAGTAGTTATAGCATAGTCGGCTTACAGAGGTAACAAGAGAACTAATGCAGAAATGTTAAAAGTTGGTGTTTGGGGAGAAGAATGGTGGGTGGAATGGGGAGGGGCAGAGGACCATTTCTTTTTATTACAAACTTTCAGCTATTGTTGTTTGCTGCTGGTGGAATTGCTACTGTTTCACGTGCATACTGCATCCATATATACCCACATATGTTATCTTTAATGCTAAGGCACAGCACATGGAATTTCTATGAATACTATACAAGAGTTTCTTCATATTCCTAATTTCCTTTACCAACATTAATTCCTTTTTCCTTGGACAGGTATGTCACTTGAACTCCAGCCTATGAGATTCCTTCCATGCGATTTGCCCCCTTTTGTGTAAACCTCATATCCCTGTCTTCCTCCTTCTCAAGTTTTATAGACCTTCTTCTTGGTTCTGGAGGCCCCCAAAGTTATTTGCCTCAGGGCCTTTACATTGGCTTTTCCCTATTCCTTGGGAGACTCTCTCGGGCCTTCTTTAGACATGTCTTTCCACATCGCTCAGGTCTCTGCTCAATATCACCTCTTCAGGAGGCCCTTCCTTGTATCTCTTGTTAGACACAACTCTTTTTTCACTTTTCAGGAAACTCATTTTCTGTGAAATGTATATTCATATTCAAGAGTGTATCCACATGCTTATATGCCTTTTGAATAGTATTTATAAATTGAAATAGAATGAACCCAGTGCATCTCAAATCCAGCTGATAAATAAGACATTACTGCATGTTGGAAGCCCTGGTGGTTCTCTAACCAATTTTCTTCCCCTCTTTCTTCCTCAGACTTAGCAATACTGATGAATTTCATGTTAATAACGGCCAAGCTTTCTTTATATTTTTCCCTTATCACAGCCGTATATGTATTCTTGAACATTTCATTGTTTGGTTTTGCCCATTTTTGAACTTTCCATAAATAGAATCATTCTACAGAATTCTATAGACTGATTCTATAGTTGCTATTTCATTCAATGTATCTTTGATATTGACTGATGTTGATGTGTGTAGCTATAGTTTATTGGTTTTCATTATGAATATTATTCTATTATCAGACAATACCACACTTTATTCCCTCTGCTACAGGTGAGCATTTGGATTTTTCCAGATCTTTGTTATTGTGAACAACGATCCTATAAATGTCTTTGTACATATTCTGGCCTTGGCAAGACTTTCTCCAGGATTGGAGTGGTGGCATCACCGGCCATATGCATGATCACCTTTGGTCTAAACACTGGTTGAACACACAAATAAACTATTCTTGCCATATAGGTTATACGTAGAGTCACTGACTTAAAAATAGAAAAAGTGATGAAAGAGGAAGACTTGATCATGAGTAAACAAGAAGGTAGCAGAGATGAAGAAATGGAGTGTGGGGGAGGGGAAGTATGCACGCGTTAAAAAAAAAAGGATGCAGTGAAGTTGGAAATTAATGGAGCTACGGAGGCAGAGGTAAAGTAGCATGAGGGCATGAGTACAATGTCCCTATTTAGGAGGGTGGAGAGGAGGGTACCGAAAAGGAGCCAGAACGGAAGGTCACGTAAAAAACAATTCCTTGCCCCAGTCACCAGGTGGCAGGATTGACCCAGGACAGTGTAGTTGCTACTCTGCTTTCAGGTGTGAGGAAAAGCACCAGCCAGTGTCAGATGATTTATGAATGTCAAGTGTCGCCAGAAATGAGTACATTGGTGCCTTTGTAAGTTAGGCGCTTACAATTTTGGAGACTCTGTTGTCTATACAGTCTCTGTTATGGTGACCTAGACATTGAAATATTAGTTGGCAAAACGATGGATATAGGTGATTTTGTTTGAATTCTGCTGCTCGGCTTCCTTCCCAAAACAAGCAGTGTTTGGTGACAGAACGATTTAATCGACACACATATTTGTGTCTAATATAAAGTATGTTCTTATCTCTTCTGACCGTAGACTCCATCTCACGGATATTTAACACACCCTTCTACAAATCCAGTTTTAAAATAGCAGTTGGTAGGCTTCAAGTCTGAGTTACTTTTGACTGAATTTGATGAAGAGTTGATGATTATTTGCTTAAGCCGTAATCAAATAAATCAGCTGCCCACAGGCTTCAGGAGCAACATGTAGGTAATTAACTTTCCAAAAGTTGAGACCAGTGGCGTGACTTGGCTGACAGGATCAATGAAGGATTCTCTGTGCCAAGTTTAGTACCTAATCAAACTTCACGGGCTTCGAGTGGTGAACCCAACTCCAACCCATCAGCATTCAAGACTATTTACCTTTGATAAAACATCATTTCCTCTTTCTAATGAAGAAAAAACAAATGATGTTTTAAGATTTTTTTTTTTTTTAAAGGTTGTTTGTCAATGTTTATTTATTTTTGGGACAGAGAGAGACAGAGCATGAACGGGGGAGGGGCAGAGAGAGAGGGAGACACAGAATCGGAAACAGGCTCCGAGCCATCAGCCCAGAGCCCGACGCGGGGCTCGAACTCACGGACCGTGAGATCGTGACCTGGCTGAAGTCGGACGCTTAACCGACTGCGCCACCCAGGCACCCCCTAAGATTTTTTTTTTTAAGAAAAAGAAAGAAGTGAAATGGGCTTTAGATGTTAAATGCTTCTTCCTGAACAACTTAACACGTAAATAGGTCAAACAAATAAGTGAAAGGAAAGGAAAAGGGGGGGGGGGCAGCCATCGAGAGAGTTGAGACAAGAGTTTAGGAGATTGTCTTGGTGAGTTCAAGGAGTTAACAGTAAGGAGCACTTTGTTTCTCAGGAAAAAAATAGGAATGCTGACTTTGACTTTCTCTGGATTGGGTTGGGAATAGAGAATACCGAAGGACTTGTGATTCACCTTACTTCAGAACCCAGCCATCTTGAATTGGTTGGGAGAAGATGAACTTCTACAGTCCATGGAAGATTCCGCTGGTCTCACTTGGAGATCACAGTCTTTGATTTCTGTCCAAAAAGGGATGAAATGGACCCCCGAATAAGTTTCATGGTTTCAAGTATCCACTCCTTTTTCTGGGCTACTGAGGTCCAGGGGCAATTTTGGAGTATCCCCAAAAGTGTATCCTTTCTCTCTTCTCCTAGTGTGTCTCTGAAAAAACCACACACAACTTCAGATCCAACCTACAACTTGTTCATCTGAATGACTAATCTCAACAGAGATTTATCAACAGGAGAAATTCTTTATGACTCGAAGTGCTTTCCTAATTCATATGTAGTACACCTCTGATCCCAAGGGGCTCGAAAAGTGCAGTAATTACCCAGAAATGCGTTGCTCAGAGTGTTTTATTGCAGTTACAAAATGAAATGTATACATAAAAATTAGGAGAACCGTTAGATGCAATGTATTAACTAGGTATTATGGGCATCCTGGCTGTGGCTATGACATCATCCAAAGCCAATCAGAAGTCTCCTAGCAACCTGCTTCTAACCACAATTCATAACCAGGTCGTATTTCAGGGCCTGCTTCTTTCACAGAAATTGTTCATAAAACAAAATAAAGGCCTGTAATGTACATGAAGCTTATCTGATCTGACTGTTTACATTTCACCGCACTCTCCAGAGCTCTCCTTTCTTCTGCAAAATAGGAAATTCCCTTTGAAGAAAACGGGAAGATATTATTAAAAATAGAAAATTCTTTTGAAACTATATCCTAGGATCATACTAAAACCTGGGAGTTTGAGGAACTAAAGGGAGAGGTTATTTCCAGAGAAAACTGTAACCTTACTGAAACAGAAGAATATGAATTATTACTGTTACTATGTGCATTATTATTATATTACTGGAATATGCATTATAAAAAATTGCTTGCTCCTCAGGATTTTGCAAAATGTTATGTTTTCTGACCACAAAATAAATTATTTCAGTTATATATGTGACAAATGTGGTCCAAAGGGTAGAAAAAAATCTACCTCTGGGAAAATGGAAATAGTAGGATTTGCAGACAAAAAATTAAATTGTTGTTTTTCCCACCATACTGATTTTCATCATTCATTCATGACATAACCACCCTAAGATTTGCCCAGATCTCAATGATGTCTTTTCCTCATCATCATGTTATTTTTTTTTCAAAAAAGACTTTTTTTTAAATGTTTATTTATTTTTAAGAGAAAAAGAACGTGAGCGGGGAAGGGGCAGGGAGAGGGAGACACAGAATCTGAAGCAGGCTCCAGGCTCTGAGCTGTCATCACAGAGCCTGACGCCGGGCTTAAACTCACCAATGGTGAGATCAGGACCTGAGCTGAAGTCAGATGTTTAACCAACTGAGCCGCCCAGGTACCCCTGTTCTGAATTTTTAAAAGTTTTCCATTAAAATAAATACACATACAGGAAAGCAAACAAAGAATAATATAATCTCTGGATCTGTTAAAGTGTTAAAAAAAAGGTTCCAATTTTTCTGTTCTTCCTTAAATTCAAATATCCAAATTTGATTTGAAATAACTAGTTTCATTTTAACAAACTTAAAATAGCATTTAAGGGACGCCGGGTGGCTCAGTCGGTTGGGCGTCCAACTTCAGATCCGGTCATGATCTTACGATTTGTGAGTTCGAGCCCCACATCAGGCTCTGGGCTGACAGCTCAGAACCTGGAGCCTGTTTCAGATTCTGTGTCTCATTCTCTCTTTGCGCCCCACCCCCACTTGTGCTCTGTCTCTCTCTGTCTCTCAAAAATAAATAAATGTAAAAAAAAAAAAAAGAAAATAGCATTTAAGTATGAAAAGATTCTGATATTTTCAAACATTAATTTCTCCTAATTCCCCCATTAACTTTCACACTGGAATAGGACTAAGGTAGAAACAGCTAGCTGCCAAACAAATATCCATTCTTCTCCTATTAACAGTAGCTTGATTTGGGGCTTACCGCAAAATAGAACTTTCCTAGCCTTACTTGTAGCTAAGTATGGCCATGTGACTAAATTCTGGCCAATGAACTGTAAGTAGAAGTGTGATGGAAACTTCCGGAAAGGTTCATTAAAATCAGACTTCATCTCCACAGAGAAGCCAAAGCAGCCACCACGCCAGCCCTGGAGAGCCTGCACCGATTACGTTAGAGAGAAAAAACCCTCTACAGTTGGAGATGCTGCTAAAACTTGGGGTTCTCCTTTCACACAGAGCCAGACTTGATTCAGAAGTTTCCTCCAAGGAGATGTCACCATCTCGGAGCTGGATGGGAATTAAGCAGCCATTTACGAGTCCCATACCGTGTCATGTTAAGAGGTATTTTCCATACATGATCTCATTTAACCCTCCCAACAACGCCCTGACATAAATATCATTGTCCCCAGTTTTGAGAAGAGGAAACTGAAAACATTCAGTTTCAGGCTACATGTAACATGAACAGTAGTTTCATGCTACACATGTAACATGAACAGGTTCAATCCCAGGTCCGTCTGTGCACTTAACTGCTACATTATGCGGACCCTCATCCCACATGTCATCCTAAAAGGGCATGAGGTCCCACTGGGCCTTGAAATTCTGCAGAAGAACAATGGACAGGAAGGGACATCCTCAAGCACTTACTGTGTCGTATATAGGACTCTGTTTATCACAACCTGGGGATTACCAATGCACGGACAGAAGAGTTGTGGCCGGCCTCTATGCTCATGGGCTTAGGACAGAGTTAATCAGTGGGCAGACATATGGTGGCCTCTGGAATGCCGATCACAGCCCCTTCTCTTCCTGAGGGAGAATCAGGAAACTTCTCGCTTTGCCCTCAAGCGAACTTCTTTTCTGTAACGTCTTTCATTATTTCGTCTAATAAGATCAGAGCGATAAAGGTAAACACTGTATTGTCTTGCCCTACACAATAGGGGAAAATAAAGGATTCTATTCTCTGACTCTATGTAATATTTGATTTTTCAGTAGGAATACAGCAAGTGATGACAGCCATGTGTAGAAGTAAATGTTTGTGTTCACCTAAGAGGGGTTGTGATGCGTAGAGTAACGTGAGCATCTTTGACAGGCAGAATATTTTGGGCAAAGTGAAATCTTCCTGTTCATCCATCTGGACCAAACCTGGCTATGTTTTAAGGGTTTCTGTTGGTTTATAGCGCTTCATGCTTTGCATTCATGAGTCCCTGGCTGAACTAGTTCCCTTCATCTTGTAACTGTTCCTTTTTTCCTACTAGCATCCCACGGTCTGTGAAAGTCCCCAAGATGCTGCCGAAGGGAAAGATTTGACTTCAAGTGGCTAGCACAGTGTTGAGAGGGAGTACGCATATGTTGACCGATAACAAACTAGAAAAGGAGAAAAACAGAGTGGTTAAGCACTGATGGGGGAGGCAGATGGCCTGGGTCTGTTTCCTGACTCCTGGTGCACGTGGGACGTATGACCTCGCATGAGTCACTGGACCTCAGCGAACCTCTTCCGTAAAGTGGAGAGGATACCAACACTTTCCTGAAGACTTGGTGAGAGAATTCAATGATGCATCTAATAGACACCCTGTAAGCAGTAGCTCCTGCCTTCCATTTTATTGGTCTTTGTTCCAGGGCAGTTCGCCAGAAGGGGGCACTGTGGAACCACCCACTTCCTCTAGGCAACCTTGAATTCTGATTTGCTGATAAGTCAGTTGTGGGAAATACTTGATCTACTCTATTTTCTCCTTTCCCCTCGCCTTTCCCTTCTTCTAAAAGGCATGATGGAGAGAGCACTCTGTATAAATCTTGGGATGAAAATGAAAACAACTCCTCCCTAGCCAGTAGAGTTCAAGTCTGCCAGTGCCCTGAAGGCGCCATGTAGTGGCTTGAAGCCACCAACCCGGACAGGGACGCTTCAAGCTTTGCCCTTAGCCCAAATGCAATCTGCTTCCTCTGTTTATATGGCTATCTCTTTCTGGCACCGGGAGCAGAGACTGACTTATTCATATCTGTATCTCTAATACCTAGCTTAGCACTGAGTACCGAGCGGCCGCTCAATAAATATTTGTTGAAGAAATATTTGAATGGCAAAAAATGAACTAAACAAACCATCCGGTTTGTCCCAGAACTCACATCACCCCTTTCAATTCTGCTCTTTCCCATAATCAGCAGGAGCTATTTAAGGGAATAGAGAGATTCTCACTAAAAGAAAACCAGTGTTTCATCGTGAGGTAGAAGAAGCTTCCGTGTCCTGACTTAGATTATTATGAAACTTTCCTAGCAAAGCAGAGAAGAAAAATTAAGTAGCGAGTGAGAGGAAAGAAGAGATGAAGAGACAGCTTACACGGCCCGCCTGTCCCGCAGTGGACAGAGTACCTCCAAGCTGGCTTAGAGGCCTCACTCGGACAAAGGAAAGGGCTCTTAACTTGTAAGGGTGGGTGTGTCTGCTTGGGACTCTTTGTCTCCTGGGTCCCAAAGGAGAAGGAATTTCCATTTATTTGTCCCATCCAATTGCTGGGTACATGCTTAGCCTCCCTCAGAACAAAAATCCATTATCAGTAACCATTGGTCTCCGAAAATATGCTGCCTAGCTTTGTGCTCAAGGGCCAGATGGGAAAAAAAAAAAAAAAAAAAAGCAAGCACTGCTCCCCAGTTGCCTCAAAATTATGTCAAGATCCCCTCTTCAGTCTACTTTGTTTGGTATATAATCAAAGAAAATGTCCTTAGCACTAGAGTTTTTTGTGTATTTTTGTGTTTTTCGTTTTTGTTCTGTTCTTGTTTGTTTGTTGTTTTTAAAGAAGAAGCTGTCTGAGGCTTCTTAAGCTCGTTTGTCTCCACCATCTCCTCTCTGACTTCCGAATGGTCTTTACTACTGTGTCCCTCAGCCCAGACCACCATGGCATGAGTTGCCATTAATATGTCATTTCCCTTTCCTGTTATCACAATATCAAGGACCTTCGCGTTGACCTTTCTATCAAAACATCCTTTGTTTAGAATGAAAAGCTATTCACTGTTAGACTCTTATCTATAGGGTTTAGCCAGAGGATCAAATCCAAAGAGCAGAATTCGTTTACTTTGTATTAAATGAGCTCAGTTAAGAAGTCTCAATTTTGGCAGAAAGGTGCATTAATCACAAGGAAAAGAACAGATCTCGCTTTTCACAGCTTCTGGTTTACTTTCAATACAGTTACACAGTGAGGCTTTTGTTCCTGAAAAGTAGCACTGTATTTAAATACAGTAAATATAACAAAATTGCCTTCTTAAAATTACACAAGAGTTCCTCCAGCTCAGGATATGCCCATAATGACCTCAGTGTTGCACGAATAACTTTACGGCTTCAAAAAGGCTCTAAATTAGTTTGGACAGATGGGTTTTATCCCGGGGAAATCAATGAGTTTTTGTGAGTCTGACTTAATTTTTATGCAGCTAGCACTTTGAGATGAAATTAAAATATGTATGAAAAACATATTAAAGTTTCCCTTGGGTCTATAGTTGTTTGTACATTTACAAGGTGTTAAAGAGATGATTTAAAAACTAACTCTATAAGGGATCAATGCAAGCAGACCATGATTTATGGTCTTTCGTGACATTTTTGACACTTTAGGCCTAATGTCTTGTGCGTGTTGAACCGCTAATTATCTTTTAATTCATAAGGGCTTCGTGGTATTTTATAAGTGTAATATAATATATAGGGCTGGATCACATAGAAAAGCTCAGAGAACAACATGCTTTACACGTTTGGTTGAGTGGCTAACACGTGTAAGCAAATTTGGGCCGAACCTGGCTGGAAACACTTCTTCTTGATGCCGTAACATTGAACCAATGCTTTTACCTGCCCGGCTCTAGAAAAAATCACAGATTTACTCTTTGTTAAGGTATGTGCAGGGTTAAGGCCTCAGTGGATTAGAAATCATATTTCTAATACAGACCAAATAGTTATCCCGTGCCTGGAATACGGTAGGCACGCAATCAATCTTGACGGAATGAATCAGTAATTGAATGGTAACTGAATCGGAGGTGTATTTCATTCTAGCTTTTCTCTTTCCTCCCAAATCCGATTATTCAGCAAGGGTCATCTGGTGATACAATAAATACTTCCCAAACATGCCCTGTACAGCAGACGGTGTTCTAGGCACTGGGCGGGGAGGGGGCAAGAAAGCTGTAAGGTCCGGCTGACGGGGAGCTCACAGCCTGAGCTCCCAAGTCACAGTAACGCCTTGAGGAATGTCAATTTGGGTCTGCTAAGGAATTCTCTAATTAGCCTCCCCAAATGGGGCAGGAGTCCTTCAGGGCCTGGGCACCATGAAGAGGAGAGGAGGCCCCTTCTAGGTACATTTTATGATCGTTCTCTACCGTTCCCGGTTTATACCAGCCCTCGGAGGTAAGGATTGATATCAAACCCGTATTACAGAGGATGAAACCAAGTCATAGAGTGGCTGCTATTGATCAAGAAGCTGGAAAGAAGCTGAGGCAGGCAGGCTGACTGCAAGACCACATTTTCAACCACCACACCGTACATATATTTGGAATCTTCTGAGCACAGTCTGGGGAAACTGTGTGGGGCCCAAGAGCCCTCTCTGTGAGTGCTGGGACCAGCATGGGACGCTGGTCTCAGGAAGCAACAGCTTCGTAGGGCAGTAAGACAGGTAAGCGCCTAACTAGGCACAGCACAGGGTAGATGGGGCTGAGTATCAAGAGACAGGGAAAGGGCTGCTCCTACGAAGGAGAACGTATCCAGGCGGGGGGAAGAGAAGAATCACACAGGATATGGATTTATGGAGCCATGTATCAGGAAGGCGTTCGAATGACAATCCCGGGAAATCCAGTCCTCCGCGCCTGCGATTTTCCTCATACAAGAAAGTCTGGGGGTGCTGCAGACGTGCGGATAAGAGCTAGAAGGTCTAGTTTAGCCAAAGCATAGCAGGTGTGGAGCAGTTAAGTGGGGACTGCAAGGGCATATTGGGATAGAATCATAGATTCCCTTGCCTTGAATACCTCCTCGCTTGCAAGGTAGATTTTATTTATTTATTTATTTATTTATTTAACGTATTTATTAATGTAATTTACTTATTTATTTATCTTGTAAGGTACATTTTAATTCTAGAGATAGCAAGAGTGCATGAATAGTATTTTAGGTTATTTTTTTTTTCAACCTTATTGAGAGAAAACTGATGCACAACAAATTGCACTATTTAAAATGTTTAATTTGCTGAGTAGCAACATGCGAATACACCCAGGAAATCATCACCGCAATCAAGAAAATGAATATTTACATTACCCCTCGCCTAAACTTCCCTCCCGCTCCTTTGTAATCATCTCTCTTTCCACCCCTGCCTCCAGGCGATCATTGATCTGCTTTTTCTCACTATAGATGAGCTTGCATCTTCTGGAGTTTTTGAGATTCACTTATTTTGCTGCGTGAATCAATAGTTGTTATTATTATTGTTATTATTGCTGAGTAGTATTACTTTATCCGTTCACCTGTTCATGAACATTTGGGTTGATTCCAGTTTCTGTTACTAATAACTCGCTGTGAACACTCATGTGTAAGACTTTGGGTGGGTGTGCCTTCGTGGGTGTGCAATGGTCTCCTTCTGTCATTTTAATTTGAAACTCCTTAATAACCAATGATGCTGAGCATCTTTTCATGTGCTTATAGTCTGTTCTTCTATTTTATTTGACGAAGGGTCTGCTTGCACTTTTACTCATTTTTTTTAAAAAATGAGTTGTTTTCTTATCACTGAGTCCGATGAGTTCTTTATATATTCTGGATACGAGCCTGTTGTCTGATATATGTGTTGCAAATATTTTCTCCCGGGTGGTGGCCTATCTTCCTTTTAACAATGCCTTTGGAAGAGCAAAAGTTTTTTAGGTTTTGCATTTAGGTCTAGAATCCAGTTTCAGTAAATTTTTTTTAAAGATTTTTTTTAAGTTTATTTATGTATTTTGAAGGAAGGGGTGAGAATGAGCAGGGGAGGGGCAGAGAGAGAGGGAGAGAGAGAATCCCAAGCAGGCCACACACTGTCACCGTGAGATCATGACCCGAGTCAAAACTAAGAGTCAGCTGCTTAACCGATTGAGCCACCCAAGGAGCCCCTCACTCTGAGTTTCTTTTGATGTATGGTATGAAGTAAGGGTTGATGTTCTTTTCGCCCCCCACCCCCAAATAGATATTCAATGGATTTGGCATTATTCGTTGAAAAGACTTTCCCCTTTCCATTGAATTGCCCCAGAACTTTTGCTGAAAATAGATTGGTCATATATGTGTAGGTCTATTTATGAAATCTCTATTCTATTTCATTGGTCTCTATATCTATATATTTTTTAATATCAAACTATCTTTATTAGGGTAGATTCAAATTAAGTCTCGGGGCGCTTGGGTGGTTCTGTCGGTTAAGCATCCAACTCTTGATTTTAGCTCAGGTCATAATCTCATGGTTCGTGGGATGGATCCCTGTGTTGGGCTCTGAGCTGACAGCATGGAGCTTTCTTGGGATTCTCTCTCTTTCTCTGCCCCTCCCCTGCTCACTCTCTCTTTCTCAAAATAAATAAACTTTAAAAAATTAAAAAGATAATAAAGGAAGTCTTGAAATCAGATAGATTAAATCCTCCAAATTGTCTTCAGTTATTCTATGCTCTTTGTGTTTTCATATAAATTTGAGGATCAGCTTGCCTGCCAATTTCTAGTTTAAAAAAATCTACTGGAATTCAGTCGAGGTTGTGTTGAATTTACGATCAATTCAGAGAGAACTGCCATCTTAGTAATAGAAGTAATAATCTATGAACTATCTATGAAGGCTTTCTTCAGTAATACTTATGAATAACCTCTATAATGATAATCAATGAATGATATCTCTAATAATCCATGAAGTTATCTATAAACATTATCTATTTCTCCAAGTAGGCCTACTTTATTTCCTCTCAGCAATATTTTATAGTTTTTAATGTAGAGGTCTTGGGCACCTTTCATTAGATTCATTCCTAAGTATACTATGTCATAGACAAACCTGAGCAGTGGATGACCAAGGCTGTCCAACAGTGGACAACAGAAAGAGTTAAAGAAAGGGTTAGGGGGATATAACAAAGTCAGCTGAAGAAATAAATTAGGTGAACATCCAATGTCAGCAAACCCTGACCTTTGTGAAGACGGAGTTTTTGGAAGGTGATGGCATACAGGACATGTCACCCGGGAACCACCACCGGGAGGGTAGAGAGCCGACAGGGCACAGAACCCTCCAGTGAAAGACGAAGTTCAGAGTATTAAATGTTGCTGACTTCTAAATTCAGCTTGTATGGAAATAAGGTTCAACGTGGTCCAGACAAGTGGCTTCTGAAATGCCTTCTCCTGCAAGATGCCTTTTAAACAAAAGGTGGCCCTCTTTGCCTTAAGACTACTGAGGACACAACTGGGGCAGGGAATCTGAGGTTTGAACCAAGGAGGTGAAAGCTTCTGGAAGCTTGGAGACCACCCAGACCGTCCTTTCCAATGAAATGGAAGGCCTCACGTATGTGGAAAATCTAACTTCGCATCTAAGAATCTGTACACGTGTGAATATAGATACGAATATAGATATTAATACACGTTCTTAGATCAGTATATGCATAATATGCATATTTTAGATGAATATATGTACTAATACGCACATTGGTATGCATATTCTCAGATGAAATATATACTAATGTACATATTAATGTACATATTCTTTCATGTACGTGTGTACATCTCTTCAAACCACAGTCACCGTGAGCCGAGCCAATTCATGTTTCCAGAGGAAGATGAAAACAGGGAGGTAACCCCTAGTGAAGGAAGAGGAAGGAACACTTAAGTTAGCTCCTACTGTTTGCAAGGCTCTGTGCTAACAAGCCTCATGATTATACTAGAGAGTTCAACTCTGAACAATCATGTGTTTAAGCAGATATTAGTATTCTCTTTTAACAGATGAGGAAACAGGCTTAGGTAAGTTAAATCATTCCCACAAGGTTCTGGTTAGTGACAGAGACAAAGGCAGGTCCTGTGACGACAAAATCAATGAAACATCTCCTCCGCCTTGCTGAAAACGAGGACCGACGAGTACGGCATGGAAAATCACCACGGCATTATACTTTATTAAAAAAAAAAAAAATCCCAGTGACAAGTTCATTTAGCCAATATCACGCCTACGGGATTTTTATTTTTATTCACCCACATGGAAAAAGATGCAAATAAGCCGCATACCTGCATTTATATTTGATTACTTTCTAGTTAAAGCAAGTCATTAAACTGTTTACTCACATTTATGAGGCCAGGATTTGAATTTTTATGCATTCTAGTTAAATAGAGAGCATTTTCCTAATTTTGCAAGCTCTGTGGCCATGAGACCTGAGATCACCCACACCACTGCGAGGCCGGGGAGTGGCCCCTCGTGCATTCATTCGACTGTCCGATCCGGACAAACTTCTGTTTGGTTGTACACCAGCAGCACAAATACAGGAAGCCTTCCTCCTTTACAAGCGAAGCAGCCAACATGCACCACGGGTACAAATTGGTTGTAAAAAGCTGTCATCAAGGTGAAATTGATTGCCCCCCAAACCATGAAAGTAATAGCATCCTTGGTAGCTATTGTTTATTGAGTCTCTTTATATATTAGGCACCCTGCTAAGCACTTTACAGATAGGATCTGTATTTTTTTCTTAAGTGAGTCTATTTCCTCTACCCAGAACATTTACCATCTCAACTGTTTCTCTCGGTGGCCCCATCCTTCAGCTCTTTTCCCTCAGGAAGACTTCCCCGACCTCGGGCTAGGGTAGATCCTTCCATTCTATTTTTCCATAACTGCTCATGAGTTCCTTATTGCGGTACTTGTCTATCCCAACACTCAGCTCACTTTATGATAATTCATGCCCACCCGTCTTTAATTCCCAGGAGACTGTAGGCTCTGCGCGATCAGGAGCTATACCTTTGTTGCTAAGTAACTATCTCAAAAATGAATATGTCATCCCCAATGCCTATTTTATGCCCAACCCTGGTTATTTGGTACGTGCTTCATATATGTTCCCTGAATACAGTGGAAATGATAATCAGCCCCATTTTATGGATGAAGAAACTGTGGCTCAGCAAAGTTAAATCGCCTAAGAGATACTCAGCTACTAAATGTCAGAGGCAGAACTGGAAACAAGTATCTCTAAAAGCCTTGTCAACTATACTGTAGTGCCTCAAGAAATTGTCACCCTCTCCGAGGATATGATCTTGCTCCAACCTAAATCTCTTCTTAGTTATGAATATATATGTATGAATATATATATGTGTATGAATATATATATGTATGTCGATATGTATATATATGTATATATATATGTGTGTGTATATATATATATATATATATATATATATGAACTTCTTGTTTCTCTTATGTGTTTCTAGGCAGCATCCAAAAGACTTTTCTTATCTTCATTCCACAGGAAAACAAACCTTATTCTATTATTGTCTCCATCTCTCTCCAAGAATCAGAACTATCTATTTTTGAGAGACAGAAGAGGGTGAGAGCAGGGGGAGGGGCACAGACAGAGGTAGACAGAGGCTCTAAAACAGGCTCTGTCCTGACAGCACAGAGCCCGATGCGGGACTCGAACTCACAAACCATGAGATCATGACCTGAGCTGGAGTTGGAGGCTTCACGGACCGAGCCACCCACGCACCCCTGGTTTGCAATTCTGTTACCACATGGCTGCCTTGTATCCAAATCTACCAACTGGGATGATCTGGAAGGCCAGGACTCTGGTGGTTCGCTGCTGCCTTGTCCACAGTGTGGTGCCCACAGTAGGACCCCATGGATGAACTGAACACGTCTGCCTTGCCCCATGCCACAGAAGACACTTGCTAGATCTCCCCAACTCTTGCAGGCAGACGTTGAAACAGAATTCATGACAAATTATGGGAAGACAAAAGGATGTTCTGCACAAAGTGTTTCATTCAGTCACCGAATCCCTAGCCCGCGCATTATGCTCTATACTCTTGCTAAAATAAGCTGTCAAAAGAACAACCAAACCATAATACATGAAATGGAAAGTGAATTGAGAAAAGAAATTTCTTTGAGATTCCCTCAGACTGCTAGGCTGAGGTTTGCATTTGATCAGCCTCTTCTCCGTCCTGGCTACGACTTGGGGATGTCAGTCTGTCACTGAAACCGGCAAGTCACTGTTTTCAGTGCAAAGACTGTGGCCTCACTTCTTCTGTATCCACCGTAAGGTCTGTGGTGGAGTCTTGTTGCCAAACCTACGTTGGAGCCACTCAAAGCAGCAGAACCCAATCGCAGGTTGGAAAGCTGTCACTAAGCAACTAAAACAAATAGTCTAAGATTCCGAACCAAGATGAAGTCACCCAAGGCAGGTACAAATCCTGACACAAAAGGAACTCCGGTTTAATAAGGAGGGTACCTTCTCTTATTAGCCAACAAAATATCTGGGATTGATTTAATGCTTGTTTCTATGGAAACTTTGATACACTTTGGCCATTCCTCCCACAAGCCATTCACTCCTTTTTTTTTTTTTTTTGAATATGTATTTATTTTGAGAGAGGGAGAGAGAGCAAGAGAGGCAGAGAGGGGGGGCGGGGAACAGAGGATCTGAAGCAGGCTCTGTGCTGACGGCAGACAGCCCGACGCAGGGCTCGAACTCACGAACAGCGAGACCATGACCAGAGCTGAAGTTGGGCATTGAACTGACTGAACCACCCAGGAGCCCCAATTCAGTCTTAATTCAGTGAGAGACTTTGGGGACACTGCAGCCGTGGGCAGGATGGAATGGTAAAGAGAGATGATAACCGAGATCAGCGTGCTCTGGACGGTACCAATCAAAAAAAGAATGAGTTCAGTTCTAAGTGGGAAGCCAGCCTTCCCACAATAGACAACACTGTTTTCCCAATTCTCTGTTGCCCACGAAACACATGCATTGGTTTGAAGCACAGTGATTCCCATGCCTTAGTGCCAGACTTGGTGACACTCGGCCGTACTAGCTTTCTTTCAGCTGCTTGAATATTCCATGCTTCCTTCTACCCCGGAGCCTTTGCATGTGCCTCTTCCTCTCCCTAGAATGCCCTTCTTAGCTTATTCACTTTCCCAACTTTTATTTCCTTGGTCAATTCCTCCTCATTTATCCGATTTCCAGGTCTTTTCAGATGAAATGCAGTTTGGTAAGGAAATCTAGCCATGACTATCACCTTCCACTTGCACATTGGATTCAACCCAAGAGTTGGACACTCTTTTAGCACCTCTGATCTTACGACAGAACGGTGCACCCCAGTTAGATATTTCCAGTTATATACGCATCCATGCAATTTGGTTAATATCTCTCTCCTCCCTCTAGGGTGCCCTCTTGGAGGGCATGGGCTGGGTACATGTTGCCTAAAATTGCTTTGCCCGTGCCTAGTCCAGGGTCTGGCACAGAGTAGGGCCCAATTAACATCTGTTGGATGAACCTTTGAACCGTTGCAGAGCACGGTCAGTTGTGCGAAGGACCCCTTCGAGAATCAACTGAAGAATTCTGGCCTAAAAGCTTCGTAGAGAAGTAGAGGCATTGAACCTCAAATCAGCAGCCCCCGTGCAAATTCACACCCCAACTCTGGATTTCCTCTGAATCCCCAAATCCAACTTGGGGTGTGTTCAGCCTCTCTCATTTCCTTCAGTGAGTTTAAACCAGAGCGTGCTCTGTGGTTTAATTTCCTCTTTGAGAAGCAGGTACTGTAACAAAATAGTAAGAGCCATGGCTGGGCTCTAGACTAGCACACACTCACCAGCCCCATCCTTGGAAGGCTAGCCACAGACAGGGGGAGATTATTAACACAATAAACCATAATTCTGCAAATTTGTACTCAGGGACCTTTTTATTGCCTGGTTGGGGACTATTTAATCTAAGGCTTGACTCCTTGGTTACTGGATTACTTGGTTACTAAGTAACCAGGTAATTGACACATGAACCACAAGGATTTACAAAAGATGCAGTATCCAATATTAATTTTTATGAACTTAGTAAAAACTCAAGTTACATATTTAGAGTTTTAAATGACGTTTATGGCATTTTTAATATCCACATTCCATATCATAACCAATTTCCTAACAGGTTTAGGTTTTCTCGTAATACTGGCTCTGAGAAGGCTACCCTGAATTTTTGCCTTTATTGATAATTTTTTTTATAACTCTCTGGCACCACATAAATGATTCTAAAATTAAAGTACCTGAAAATGTTTCCACGGAGCACATGCATAGTCTGGGCCTTGTTCTCCTGTGAAGTTTTCATCTATCAAACGGTGAAAGGGGTTTTAAGTTTGGCACTTAAGACCTGTCTTCGAATTCCTTCTTCACCGTTTGCTGTGAGACCTGGCCATATCAGGTAATCTCTGAGCTTTAATTTCCCTTTAAGTAGCAACAGCTCTTCAGTTTGTGGGGAGGTGGTGAGGATTCAATGAAATAATAAGTGAAGGAATGTTACAACCTATAAAATGTTTTATTAATAACAATGCGTTTTATTATTAATAATAATATAGCTCTTTTATTATATCAGTGTTTTATTAAGAAGAATAATATTGCAAATGTTTTCTTATCCACATGTTTTATTAATAATAATGTGGAAATGTTCTACTGTTCTTATTAAAGCATTCTTACATTCTTGTCTTTGATTCCATACGCACCATGATTCCAATAATAGCCTTATAACTACTTTCATGTAGTTGCCTAACTTTTAAAACATCTTTTCGTTCGAGGACCTTCTTTCACATCCTAATTTGGAATCCAGGAAGAGTGGGAAGTGCCAGTCTTAATGGTTTATTTTATTTTATTATTTTTAATTTTTTTTACCGTTTATTCATTTTTTGATAGACAGAGTGTGAGTGGGGGAGGGGCAGAGAGAGGGGGAGACACAGAATCGGGAGCAGGCTCCAGGCTCTGAACTGACAGCATAGAGCCCAACTCGGGGCTTGAACTCACGGACCATGAAATCGTGAGCTGAGCCAAAGTCGGACGCTCAACCGACTGAGCCACTCAGGCGCCCCAGTCTTAATGGTTTTTGATTTCACTATGTTCAAACTTAGCTTTGGCCAGTGGATTTTAATCCTCTCACGGAACATCCTCAAACAAACCAGTCAGGGAGACACGTCATCGCTGTCCCAGGGGTCCCCAGTGTTGAGACAACACGCCCCTGGGACACTGGTCAGAGTGCCCAGTTCTCTATAGCCTCAGGGATCCCCTTGCCACTCCATACGTTTTATTTTATTTATTTTTTAAGTTTTCCTAATGCTTATTTATTTTTGAGAGAGAGAGAGACAGAGAGAGCATGAGCAGGGGAGGACAGAGAGAGGGAACACAGAATCCGAAGCAGGCTCCAGAATCTGAGCTGTCAGCACAGAGCCTAACACGGGGCTCAAACCCATGAACTGCGGAGATCATGATCTGAGCCGAAGTCGGATGCTTAAGCCACTGAGCCACTGGGGTCCCCGCCACTCCATTAATTTTAAAGAAACACAAGGACATCTGTCAGCAGGAATCAGAAAGAAGGAAGCTTGGGGTTTTAAAAGCCTCATTTCACCCCAAGCTCATATTTGCCTCTCCAAACTGGAATTTCATTGGTCAGAGTACCCAACTCCATACATTCTCCTTCCTGGAAGGAGGCGGGAGTGAAGCAATGGGACCTTTTGGCATCTAGAGTAAATAATGCCATTTCACAGGCCTCTTTGCAGGCAGGAGCCGAATAGTTTTTTAGCTCTTCAAGGCAGCCTGAGGGCAAGGAACCTATCAGACCTCCCCAGCTCTTGGTTCTCCCTTACCTTATAAAAAGCAAAATGAGAGCTAACATTTGTATGGGTCCTACCTCTTTATAAGTGAGGCGTATTTATTTTGTTTCATTCTCTTCCAATAATCCCCCCAGAGAGATACCATCTAGAGGGAATACCCAGGTTCAGAAAGGTTAAGTGGCTGGCCTGAGTTCACACAGCCTGGTGTGGGCAGAACCAGGGTTCTGAGGAGGTCCTCATGCCCTGCTTCTCTCCGCTCTACCCCTGGGTACTTCTAAATTATGCTAATTGCCTGTCCCCTTAATTTCAACTCAGTATCACGTTCCTCCCGGACCACACCCTTCCAGTCCTTATTAGCATGAAGTCCTACTCTAATCATTGGGTTTCAGTACTTCCCCCCCCCCCCCACCCTTTTCCAAATCTAATTGAACATAACTTGCTAAGCCCTCGCTGCTGTTTAATTTGTAAGGCGCCCTGGCTGTGCCTTCCTCTACCTCCCTTCTTGGTTGACAAAGGAACTTCACACAATAAGGCATTTTTCCCCCTAAATAAAGTAATTGCACCACTGCGATGGCCCCTGTATGCCGCAGCTCTGCGGCAGAGTTAGATCCCATCCACATTTCATGATCACCTACTATTTTACAAGTCTGTACAATGCCGGCGTGAAACGTCCTCTCTGGGAAAGGCCGACAGAGAAAAGAGGGCTTCAGGTTAGAAGACAGAAGTGGAGACAGACCCTCTGGGACACATCTTAGTTCTAACACTGACAATATTGCCGCACGCGAAGTCAGAGCGGTCTGACTTAGCCACGTCGATTCTTCCACACTGATTTTTAAAATTACCCCGTGAGCAGCGTGTGGGAAGAATGCCCTTAGAGCTTTTATGCCACTGCATCTCATTTCTGTGGGAGAGACATTCTTCCGGCTGCTGTGCACTATGAATACATTCAAAGAAGGAAGCAGATTATGGGTCTGAAAAGCAGGGGGAAAAGAATGAGGTGACCCTTGCTTCACTTGGCTCTTAAAAGCCTCTTCCTGAGCAATGCCCCGCCTCCCCCGGAGAAGTACTTGAACCTCGAGTCTCCCGTAAAACAGGTTCCCTGGCCCTGGGAGAGAAGTGAGGCACCCCCGAAACAGTCCTCTGAAGTTCAGGGGCACAGGTGAGTCTCTGCTTCTCATACACTGAGCTGACCTCTCGCTCTCAAGGGGCACTCAGGCCCGCCCAGGAGTGTTCGCCCCTGCCCCTCCCGCAGCCTGAGTAACAGATGAGCTAAATAATAGGTAACACATGTACGAGTTTTTATAGTTTACAAAGTGCTTTTTACATAGTCATTACAAGGCAGGGCCTCTCCAACAGAGAGGCCAGCCCCTTTCTGATTTTTGAGGCACCAGCCGTATTTTTAAACGAATAAATTCGAAAATGGATTTTATAATTATGTTTTTAATGTTTACACAAACAAATCGGGGCCTTTAGCACAGGCACGCATACACACACACACACCCCACCAATACGGTCCTTTCTGATTGTGCTATTGAGAAGAAAATTACAGAATATTAAAAATAATCATTTCCAAGGCTTTATGGGCAGTATGGTTCAGTGATAGGGCACAAGTTTACAGTTGTAAGTAAGCTCACTGGCTTTTTCTTTCCGGTCTCGGAGCACATCTCTGGGACTGTGGATATAGATTTCAGAATCTTCTAGAATGTGACACCATGCACCACCCAGTGGTCTCTTGTCCCCACTGTGATAGGCCAATTCCAAGGTGGCCATCCATCTGTGACCTCAGGAAGAACTTCCTGCTCTGCTACACTTCACGGGTCCTGTTTCAGGGACATATTCACGATCTAATATACTTAAATACACAGGCTGATGCTTAGGGAGAAATAGTCTTCTAAGCCGAAGTATGATATGAACGGCTTAATAAGCTCTTTGATGGCATGATAGCCACGACCAGTGGGAAGACCCAATCTCTTGTGCTGGGTGTCATTTTCAGAGGGATTCTGATACCTTGGCCTTTGTATAACAACTTCTATGATTTGGTCATAGGGTTGTAAGCTGAGAAGTCATAGTGGCGCCCTCAGCCTTCACCTTCTGGGAAAATCACCCTTTGTTGGATTTAATCACACTATTGTTGAACGAGGCATCAAATAATCCAAGTAGAGTCCAGAGACCGTTTTCCCTCTCAAAGATAGACACAACTTAATATAATGCCCTACTTAGTGGCTGAGGTCAGTTCTTTTTTAAAGAGTCAAGAATCCTGCAGTTCCCTATAGAATTCAGACCATTGGTTGTTTTATCAGTTACTGTACTTTTTTTTTTTTTTTTTTTTTTTTTTGGCTGTGCGTCAAAGAGACCTTTTCTCCAACTACCTTAAACAAAAAGGAAATTTGTTATCTCATTTAATAGAAAGTCAGGAGGTAAAGTGAGCTACGATCAAAAGCACAATGAGGGATCCAGCTCTGATCTTCGGCTGTTTCCTTGGCACCTCCTTCTTCTCTGCGTCCGCTTTTAGGTGGGAGTTAATTCAGCAGGGTCGTTGGCATTTCTGCACATCTTGCAAACAGAGGTGCTCACTGCCTTTGTTGTGGACTATGGTTATAAAAAAGAGTTTGTATAGGGAATGGCTTTGGAAGATAGATAGTGTCCCCCTCTGGAGCAGAGAGTAGACCTGCCAACCATCCTTTATAAAAGATATAGGTTCCCGAAGCTCAAAATTCCTGGCACACACACGTCTTACCCTGGTCTTTTTGCACTGCCCTGAAGGAATCCGGGTTGGGGACCAGATGCAAATATGCTGAGGTTCAGGCTGTTTGCTGTGACGTGACTAATAAAGCCTTCTGTCTCTGACCCAGGAAGGAGTCTTGTGTTGTCTTTCAGCGTCTATGAGACTGCGGTAGTCTAATTTTTCAGCTCGCAAATGGGGTAAAAAATATCATCAGACCTTTCATAATGCATGTGTCATCCAGGTGGATTTTGGCATGAGCGTAATTGTGACTGCCGTTAGCACTGGGGCAACAAACAGGCTTTCCTGTTTTAGGTCTGTAAGGAAGAGAGAAAATCTCTTGCTTAATTCTAGAATATTAACCCTGGCCTTCACTCTATGTGGCTTGAAATAGGTCACAAAACTGTTGCGAGGACAAAACAGTCACAAGGAGAAATGCAAGGGCTCACTGCTTAAGCCTGGGATCCTGAACCAGTCGTTGGTAAAGCCAGCTTCTCTTGAATCACATGGGGCGTGTAGGGACTGAAGAAAATCTGGATTCTGTTAGGAAATAGAAAGAAATGGCCACTGGCCACCAAGAGTCTTCTATCTACAGAACAGTTGTGACAGAGCTACCCATTGGCTACGTACTTGTGCATCCAAATTAACCTGTGCTTTGGGAAATTTATTAATGCAAGCTCTCTCCTACCAGCATCACATGGGGGTTTGCCAGTTGTGCTTTCTAGCTGCTCGTATTTCAAGCCAATGGCTATGAGTTTAGACATTAAGGGATCTGGTTCAGATCATAAATGTTATACAAATCAACCAGTATGGATTAAATGCTGCCACAGTCTATAACCACTAAACGAGGGTCATGATTTCAGCTGGTTAATAGACTCTAATATACTAAATGGTTTTATGAAACCCTAGTCCAAAGGCATTCGTCATAAGTGTGAAATCGTATATGGCCTTGTGGAAAAGCAGCAAGTCACAAGCAATTCTGCCTTCCGCTCACAGAGGAAGGTTGGAATGTAAGCTGACCGCTGACTTGGGTGGCCATGCTTCTTGGGGACAGAGCTACACTGGCCTTTGATGGGATGCAGTTATACCATTGGGGATACGTTCATGTCAGGAAGAGGGGTTGTGCTGATGAGTATTGAAATGCTTTGCCCATAGGGAGGGTCACTGGACTTTGGGCCTCTTCTCCTATCCCCAAACAATGACTAGAATGTACTTCTGTGAGGTTGCTCATAATACATCCCCATATGGGCTTATTAGAGAGGAAAATTGGTTCTATGAGCTCCAGTCCTTCAGAGAACATTCTTTCTGCCACTGGACTGAACCCGAGTTTGAAGATGAAACTCAATGCCCAGAAACAGCCCAGCTATCTCACCTCCTGTCTGTAGGACCTTGGGGGTGTTACTTTAATTCTTTGTGTCTATTCTGCCATTGTTCCTAAGTAGATAATTCCAAATATGTCATGAGCTGCTATGAATATTAAATAAGGTAGTGTTTATGAAAGAAAAATCTCTTAAAATCATGCTTGGCATGTGACAGAGACCCCATATATGTTAGTTACTATTTAATTAAACTCAGAAAGTTATATTCATAAGCAAGATAGTTTCATAATCAAACTCAGTACTCTTTTTCTTTGAAAATTTTTAATGTTTATATATTCTTGAGGGAGAGATAGAGAGAGAGACAGAGTGTGAGTGGGGGAGGGGCGGAGAGCGAGGAAGACACAGAATCTGAAGCAGGCTCCAGGCTCTGAGCTGTCAGCACAGAGCCCGACACGGGGCTTGAACTCATGAGCCGCGAGATCATGACCTGAGCCGACATCAGACACTTAACTGACTGAGCCACCCAGGCGCCCCAGTAGTCTTTTTTTTTTTTTTAATTTAGATGCCGTAAAATACATATTCCCATCCCTTCCTTCAGCAAAATTGCCTCTTCAAATTATCTTGTAGCTCTGAAAAAGACTTCATCTGTTTTTTTGTATCTGGAGGTCACTTCCTAATAGTAATAACTGGGTTACTCATGTATGATGTGAAGTAGGCAGAATAATGGATCCCCAAACATATCTACTCCCCAATCCCTGCAACCTGTGACTATGTTCTCTTAAAGGCAAAGGGACTTTGCAGATGTGATCAAGGACCTTGAAAGGGGAGAATGTCCTGGATTATCCATGTGGGGCCAATCTAACACATAGGCGCTTCAAGTCAGATATCCTCTCCCAGCCGTGGGCAGAGGGAGGCATGAGCACAAAAGAATGGTCCGAAAGATGCCATATTGTTGCTTTGAGGATGGAGGAAGCGGGTATGAGCCAAGGGATGTGGCAGCTGGAAAAGACAGCTCTCAAAGTGGCACAGAGAAATGCAGCCCTACCAACACCTTAATTCTAACCCAGGATCACGTTTCCAACCGATGGAATGGTAACATAATACATTTGTGTTGGTTTCAGCCACTCGGTAAGTTTGCGGTCATTTGTTAGAGCAGAAGAAAACTAATATACTGTGAAATAGGCCTTGTTCCAAATGCTTAGCATCTTTTATCTCGTGCAATGTCATAAAAACTCTCTAAGGTAAACACTATAGAAAATTAATACTTAGAGGGATTAAGTAAGTTGTTCAAGATCTCACAGCTCAAGTCAGGGCTTGGGCCTGCCTCCAAAGCCTGCCAATTTCATTCTATATTGCTGGTGACAGTCGCCTCCTTGCCTTATCATTTAATCCCTCACAAAACTGAATTGTTAAAGGAATTCAATAAATAACTGAAAGCTGTAAATACGCTAAATCATGACGATTCCTCTGGACCGCCGTTTGCATTTGCCGTGAAAATCGCTTAGCAGCTTTGCCCACTGTCCATCTTCTCTCGGTTCTTCTAAGACACCTATAGCGAGCGTAGTGGATTTCTCGAGTTATTCTTATTAAGGGGACACTTTAATGGAGAAGCTCTCACCTTAAAGAGAGGGCAAAGCTATCAATAGCGCTCAGAGCTGTGGTTTCGGGCACCTGCCTATCTCAAGATTTGCAGCGGAGGCTCTACCTTCAGCTCCTCTAACTCGCAGGAATGTTTAGCAAATTTCCACCCAGTTCCTAAAGTTCCTAAGCATCCTTGAGGCCTTTAAATCTTTCACCATTGTAGTTTGATTTTTGTTTGTACCTTTTGTTCCTGACAACTCCATTACCCTGGAAAGCTCCCAGCCTCCTCCCCAACCAGCCAAAGACTTTCTCCTCCTATCTCGTGCCTTATCTTTCATGGGGAGCAACTACATATCCTCTAATCCATTCAGTTGAAAGTTACCCACTACTTCTTTCTTTTCTTCTCTTTTCTTTTCTTTTTTTTCTTTCTCCCTTTCTTCCTTCCTCTCTTTTTCTTTCTTTCTTTCTTTTTCTTTTCTTTTCTTTTTTTCTCCCTTTCTTCCTCCCTCCCTCTCTTTTTCTTTCTTTCTTTCTTTCTTTCTTTCTTTCTTTCTTTCTCCCTTTCTTGCTTCTTTCCTTCCATTCTTTCTTGCTTGCTCTCTCTCTTCCCCCTTCCCTTCCTTCCTTTCTTATGCTGAGTTAAAACTCCTCTTTTTCTTAATCACTCAATTCTCTCACCTGCTTCCCAACCCCCACGAAATTAGACAAGCTTTCTAAGAGCAAGAACGATGGTGTGGTAGACAGAACCCAAGTCAATGCTGGGCAGATGGCAGCAAATCAGCTCCATACCTGCCCCTTCATTATTTTAGGTAGGAACTGGCCATGTACATGAACCATCGTACCATTGTAGGACATTGAGAGGGATCCCAGGGATCGTCTAATCCCAAGTCCCTGCTTCTGAGTTGTAGCTTTGGAGGCCTAGAAGCAGATGTGTGATTTGTATGGGGGTCTCCCCTTTCCCACCTCAGGGCCCTACGTGGTTACAAAATCCCAGTAGCTATGTGGTCAGGTTTGCCACACTTCATGCCTTCATCACTCTGGAATTTCGGACATCTTCCCTCTCCATCTGCTGGGTCTTCCAGAATTACAGCTTTTCAGGAGTGCCTGCTCCATTACTCAGGCAAGGCCTGGGTAGGATTTGCCATATCCTGAGTGAGTTGAGAGTTCTAAGATGTTTGCTTTGTAAAGCGGAGACTTCGCTCTACTTCATAGTGACTTCCTCGCACATCAATCATGTTTTCTGGTAACAGCGTCATGGGAGAAATGTGATTTGATCTTACACAGAGGCGATCAAGTCGCTGAACCTCTAGACTTCATTGGGGGTGGGAGGGTGTTATGGCAAATGCTTACTTAATGACGAGCTCGTTTTTGTTTTGTTTTGTTTTGTTTTGTTTTTTAACCACTTGAGCCTTGATACCACCAGTGAGCAAAGGCACCGCCCACGTGGGCTGTCAGGCTGAAGGGAAACACAGAAAACCTGGGAAAGAAAAGTGAAAATGAACAGAAGGTAAGGAGAGGAGAGATACAAGGAGAATAAGGTGGGGGGGGGGAGAGACTAAGGGGAAGGAGAGCACCAGAAATGGAAAATAATGGGGAAATTGAGGAGTCCGAGGAGAGAAAGGAAAAAGGGAAGGGAGGAGAATTGGAAAGTGGAATATGAAAGTGATTAGGAGGAGGAGAGAGAGCCGTAGAACAAACTGGAGACAGGAAAACTGATGGGGATGAAAGTCAAGAAAGGCACAGAGGGTCGAACTCCTCCTTTGTCCTGATGCCTCCCCTCCCTGAACACCGAACCCTTCCTCGTTCCAGAAGCTGTTGCACCAAGCCCAGAGCTGGAGGAAGGAGAAAGCGAAGCAGGGGTCAGGGAGAACATTTCCAAGCACGTCACTCAACCTATTAGACTAACGATAGGAGCTGCCTCGTGACCGTCTATAATGACGACGTTGTAAAAGGCCGTCTAACATTCAGAGAATCAAAATGCAATTTAAATCATCACAAAAGGCTCTTGAAAAGATAAGGAGGAACTGCGCTCTAGGACACGCATCCAGCAAAGTCACCCTGAACTCTCCCTTCATCCTCCAGCCGCTCAATCCCGCTTAGCTTGGCAGATCTCCTGGTCCCTTTCCTCTGTCTCCTCCAAGTGAGTCTCATTCTCCGTCTGCCTGTCTGTGCTCTTCACACCCGCTTTCTGATACTAATAATAGGGACACCACCTGGCCCAAAGCAGGTGCTCATTAAAAGTTGCTTAGTGGAAAAAAAAAAGTTGTTCAGTGAATAAATAACAGCCGTAACAATAATAGCTAGCATGTATTGGTCTCCATTCTCTATCATGGGGGTCAATTAACCTCTTGGACCTTCTTTAAACTATTCCCTGCCCTCCTTATCCAGGTCCAGATGTTTCCATGAAAGCACGAGAAACTAACAGGTTAATGCTGACATACATCCCAAAGGCCGAGAAACAGAGAAGTGGGGAGGTCTGGGAGTCAGTTGGGTGATCAGGCAGGACTGCTCAGCGGGTCTAATTGGGACTTTGATTCCACGGAAATTATATTGGAAGAGGCAATATTGGAAATTATATTGGAAGAGGCAAGCTGACCCTCCACAGACATGGCAAAGGTACCAAGGTCTTGGAGCGTTTAGACTTTAGATGCTCACATCTTAAAACAAAACAAAAAACAAAAACAGAGGCTTTTTTCTAAATAAACTCCTCTCCTGGCAGGGTTTTCACCCTGGTTCTCTAACTGTAGAAGCCAGACGCCTCAGGAGAAGGAGTCAAGGCGGCTGGTGGGTGTTAGGCGGTGGGAATGGGGAAGGAGTGAGGTATTTCAGCCGATGGGAAAGTGTAGACCATCTTGCCCCCTCTACATGCTGAAGTCCTGCTTGAGAAATGACCCACTTTGCAGGCCAGTATTGATACCATGTCCCCAGACAGGATGTAAGAGGGCCTGAAGTGGCTGCCTGGGACAAAACCTTTAGTGGCTGCTCATACCAACAGTCAGTGGAGAGTCTCTTAGATGTAAGGGAAACAGACACCTGCCAACACAGAGCCGTTCTTTTCGACCTTCGCCTTCCCCGTAGGCATTCATATTGTTCTTATTGGGAAAAACTGGAGTGGGGGGGGCACAGAAAATGTGTTGTCTTTCCCATGGAAGAATGGGTTTCAGTTTTCATTTCCTTCAAAGAGAAAGTTCTCCTTGGATTTGGGGGAAGCAGTGAGGTCAGGTGCCATGTCCCTGAGATGAAGGCACACTTCCCCGTGTAGGTATTAGCATATAGTTGAGGTCAGAGGATCTAGAGTCCCGCTGCCTTGAGTTCCTGTGCATTGGGCAGGTAACTTGGCTCTTTGAGCCTCAGTTCCCGCATCTGAGAAATGGGTTATCATCCAGCTCGTGGGGCTGTTATAAATAAGATAATGCACATAAAAAGTTTAGCCCACCGACATAGCTCAATACATGCTAGCTATTGTTATGGTCGTTATTTAGTCACTTAGTGAATATGAATAAAGACCTGCTATGGGCCAGGTGGTGCTACTGTTAGAAAGCAGAGCCAGAGCATAAGATACGTGTCCTTCCTCCAGCTCACGGTCAGTCCCGCAGAATGCCACATATATTTTACGCGTTTTCCAAGCCCCCCTCCTGATCTGCCCTCCATGCACAGCCAGATTCTTTTTATGTTTCTTTCTTCTTCTTTTTCCTCTCTCTGTTCCCTTGTGTCTTCCTCCCCCCATCCCCACCCCTCCTCTAGCTCTCCTTCCTCACCCCTCCCCCATTATTTTTTTCCTTTCCGTCAGATCCCTCCCTAAATCTACACGCACCCAACAGAGGCCAAACCTCAAAGCCAACAGGCAGTGATTTCTGCCCAACAGCAGGCATTTGTCGAGCGCCTACTGTGTGCGGGCCCTGGTGCTGTGGGTGGGGCCAGTACCCCCCGGCCAGCTGAGGAGACAGATTTCGGACACAGGGTGAGAAGTGGTGACAGACAGGCTCGTGGTAACTGAGGGGGAGCGAGGACTGGTCTACAAGAACTAGCAACAACTGATCAGTTCACTGCAGAATATTCAAACTAGAAGTTCCCCCGGAGAACGTCCAGTATTTCCCAGAGTGGGCTCTAAAGAACGTTAATAAGGGATCCACAAAAACAATTTTTGTCAAATACGACTGGGAAACACTGAACTAAGAGAAGTTAATCGTTCTTTGCTGAAGGACTGCTCAGTCCTTAACTTGCTAAACTTCCGGAATCTCCAGGAGGTGCTGAAATGCAGCGTTTTCCTCAAATTATTTAACTATAAAATGATATTCTCAGGGAGAATGCTTCCAATGAGGGTACCACGGAACATACTCTGGGAACTGATGATGTGGTCAAATCCCACTCCTCATACATGTGAGGAAACTCTCCTTCCCCGAGACCAGGGGAAGTGACCTCCTCAAGGTCACCCCACCATTTACTTATCTGTACCTCCCAAGAAACTCCAATTCTTCAAACGGACATATACAAAGGGCTTGTCTTTGGACTGAAATGAAATTTTACCCTTTTAGCCTCATTCAGCCTCCTCCACTTCTGGCCACCACCCCCGTTAAGCTTCGTGACCGAAATGGATTTACTCAGAATGTTCATAGCGAAATAGGATGGAGTGAAGGCTGCAGACAAGCAGGGGACACACGCTGAAAGGCCCGTGCCGTCCCCACTCAGCACTAGAGATTTGCTGTCACCTTTCCACGGGACAGGCGGAAACTGACTTGTGGCAAAGACCGGCTCTGTTACCATTTGTCTGTCCCAGCACAAGGCTGGTAACCCCAGGGTGGTGCTCTTTGTAGCCTGCTCAGCCCATGTTTTGCAGCTGCAGGAGGAGGCTGGGGAGCCAGGAGCAGGAGTCAAGCCCTAAAAAGGGTCCCCAGAATAGGAAATAGTCACACCTGCAGACACCGGCAATCCTAACATTTTAAGTCCAGCTTTGGTATCGTTGGCTGACAACGCGATGGAGACATCCCACATACCTACATGAAAAACTCCCAAAATACTAGTGAGACTGAGTGAGCCTATGAGTGCACGCGTGAGCTCGTGGGTGTGCGCGTGGGTGGCATATTTATGTCGAGGGGGCCCCGAAGCTTCAAACCGGAGGGGAGCACAGTTTGTTTGTACCAAGGGCGTCTCAGTGTGGACCCGTCACTTTAAAACCAAAACAACCAAAAGACTGCCGGCAACAAGCACGCACGCACGCACGCACGCGGGGACCAACGTACTTTTGAAAGATGTATAGGTACACCTGTTAAGCCAACAATTCTAGTTCTAGGAACTTGTCCTTCAGAGACACTCACAGGTACGAACAGAGATACCCGAAGAAGGATGTGCGTCGTTAACGCCGTGTGCAATAAGAACAAAACGGAATGTGGCCCAAATGTCCATTTGATCAAAAACTGTATCACCTTACAAAGAAGGAGGAAGCTGTTTGACCTGATCTGGGAAGCTCTCAAGACATCCTAGGAAGTGACAGGGGAGGTACAGAGCAATGTGCACGGTTTGCTTCAATTTACATAATACACGCATGCACGCACACAAGATTTACATATACCTACATGCACTCACGATTTACATATATATGTCTATATATATATACATATGTATACACACACACACACACACATGAAGGCACACTCAGACACACATGCCCCTGTATAGGGAAAAAATGGAGAGGCTGCAAAAAAGTCTTAGGTCCCTGAGAGGGGGGTGTGGTGGCTGTAGATAGAGGGTCTGGGGAGAGAAGGCTCCAGGCTGGCCCTTCACCGGGTATCCTGTTGTACAGTCTGGATGCATTTGAACGCTGTCCTCGTGTAACTTCCTGCGGGGCGGGGCGCAGGTTTTCAAGGGTCAGCACTCCAAAAGTGCTTCAGACTCACAGATGCCGACAGGGTCTTCCATGTCCTCCCGCTACCCTGGGAACGCTCGGAAACTCTTGTTGAAATAGCGGCAGAAATGGAGGCGAGGCCAAGGCCGGCTCTGCAATGCGCGGGGCGCGGGGGTCCACGTCCCCAGCATCTCACAGTTATTTCAGCTGCCCTGCCTGGTTCCGCACGCTCCGCGAAGCATGGCGACAATTTGGCCCAGAATAACAGCTGCCGATTCAGGAACCCATGGGGGGAGCGTGGGGAGAGGGAGAAAAAAATAAGCTTTGGAGAGCTATTTTCTTCTTCCACTGTAAAAACTCAAATGCCGGGGCGGGTGGGGGGTGCAGGGGGGTGGGCAGAGGGACGAAACAACACCTTTGTCTTAAATCTTCGGTGCAGCAAGCGAAGGTTTTCAAGGCTGCACAAACTGCTGATGCCTTTTAAGCCTTCACATTCTGGCGCTGAGCGCACATAACATACAAATGAAAAGGATCGGAGGTTTAATTTAGAATTCGGACAAAAGGCCCAGACACATGTGTCTCCATGAGAGTGTTCGGGTGGGGGGGTCGGGGTTGGGGGGGGGCAGGCAGTGACAGCCCGTGTCACTGGCCCCTGCATACAGGCTGCTTTGAGACTTT
The DNA here is from genome assembly GCF_022837055.1 of Prionailurus viverrinus. Taxonomy (NCBI): domain Eukaryota; kingdom Metazoa; phylum Chordata; class Mammalia; order Carnivora; family Felidae; genus Prionailurus; species Prionailurus viverrinus. The sequence goes on along the minus strand of NC_062575.1, from coordinate 33,106,036 downwards.
GATTGGGGGACTCGTTCTGATTTTAACAAGTTTGCCAAGAAGACCTTCAGCTGGGCTGCATATGAGGCCCTGCTATTTTTAATATAAATGTAATGTTTTTAAATCCATCGACGGTGTCCTAAACCAGATTTGGTCGTAAGCAGCTGTGCTGAAATTGTAAAATCTCACCCTTGTGTCTGGTTTCACATCTGGTAACTCACAGCTAACAGTTAGAACTCTCCAATAGTAATTAAATGTTTTCTTTAAAAGAAAAAAACACCCACAATCATATATGGCAGAATGCATTATTAAGGGGGTATTTTGATTCACAACAACCACCACCGGGAAGAATCCAGCGAGGATTTTATAGGTAGTTGGGTACTTTTAGGTACTTTTTCTAAAGGTGTTGATCAAAATAAGTACATGTTACAAAAAGCAAAGGCAGTTTGCAACGGGGTGGATATTGAGTAACATTAAGGGACCATAATTGCTAGTGAGGAGAATTCCTCCTCTTTGATGTCAACCATGGTTTTTCTTTTTTGTTTCAGAAAGGAAGAAACTTCAAAAGCCGTAATTTCAGGACAATAAAGTACTCACATTAATATAGGTACCGACTTTAACTGTTCTGGAGCTCAGGGGGGGAAAAAAAGAGCGTTCAGGGTGAGAATGTGGTAGGGTGAAGGAGAGAGAATTCAAATGTTTTTCGATTTCTTTCCTTACACCATTTTAAATATGAATAAGTGACACCAAGTACATTGATCACTAATATAACCTTTAGAAACACATGCAATGTCTCCAGGGAAGAACAGTTCATTGCCTATATTTTGAAACATGTAGTTTTATTTTCTCGTATTATTTTGAGTCTGTTGATACATCATATTCAATTCTGATTCCCCCTAACAGAATAAAGATTCTGGTGTAACTAGCAAGCCAAAGAAAAGATGCTCTATAAATGAACCACCTTTTCTGTTTCTGACATTTTGTCGGGGAGGTGTAATTTTAATAAGGTACGAAATGCAAATTTGCGTTCTCCAGTATTTTTTTGTTTATAGGTGAGTTTTTCATTTTATTTTTTTTTTTTTTATTTTTTTTTTTTTTTTTTTTTTTAAATTTTTTTTCAACATTTATTTATTTATTTTTGGGACAGAGAGAGACAGAGCATGAACGGGGGAGGGGCAGAGAGAGGGAGACACAGAATCGGAAACAAGCTCCAGGCTCTGAGCCATCAGCCCAGAGCCCGACGCGGGGCTCGAACTCCCGGACCGCGAGATCGTGACCTGGCTGAAGTCGGACGCTTAACCGACTGCGCCACCCAGGCGCCCCGAGTTTTTCATTTTATAAATTCTCTTGTTGAGGTATAGAGAACGTGAAGGAAAAAAATGCACCAAATGTAATTGCATAGAGCTCAGAATTTAAAAAAAGTTTTTTGAATGTTTATTTATTTTTGATAGAACACAATCAAAAGGAGGGAGGAGAAGAGAGAGAGGGAAACACAGAATTGGAAGCAGGCTCCAGGCTCTGAGCTGTTATCACAGAGCCCCATGCAGGGCTCGAACCCACAGAACATGAGATTATGACCTGGGCTGAAGTCAGTTGCCCAGGCGCCGTTCTTCTTTCTCTTCTTCTTCCTCTCCTCCTCCTCTTCCTCCTCCCCTTTCTTCTTCTTCTTCTTCTTCTTCTTCTTCTTCTTCCTCTTCTTCCTTTAATTTTTTTAATGTTCGGGCTCAGAATTTTTGAAGTTAACTTTCCTTCACATTTGAAGTGTAGAATTCAGTGATTTTTAGTGGATTTTTCTGAGTTGTGCAACCACCATCCCAGTCTATTTCTTAGAATCGAATGATTTTTTTTTTAAATAATAATGACTAAGAGAAAGGGGGTGGGATACAGGAAAACCTCTGAAAGAGGGTGCACTTGAGGACCAAGCCTCATGTGTGACACTGAATGGCTTTAGTCCTCGGCACGTGTGTGGAAAAAATTAAAGACCGTGCAGGTTCCTGAGAACCAACTGATGTCTCATTAGAAGCCCTGAAAACATACCAGCAGACCTCTGTCTTTCCACGTCCTCTACACTTCCTTAGGTGTAAACAGTAAGAAGGCTTCTGTTATAAGCACTCTTGTGGTCCCAGCAACCTAACAAGACAGTGAGCCAGAATCAGTTCGGTGAACACAGAGCTCAGAAGTCTGACTCCCAACACAAATGACTGGGGGGGATGTTAATGACTTCAGAATAAAATTCGTAGGACTGGGCAAACAGGTGCCATGCAAATCACCCAGGATGGGGAACCCGTGCTCATGGTGAGGTGTAAGGTGCCAGTCAGGAAAGCAGACTCTCCTGGGCCCCCAAGCTGCTTCTTCCCATAAAAGTGGGGGCAGGGGTGTGCATAGTCTCCAGGAGCTATTAGGCGTGGGGGCCAGGAGGAGGAAGGAAAAGGCTAAAACAGTGAAACCCACTGCTTAAAGGACAGAGACACCCTTGCTCCAGAGAGGGCTTCCTGGGAGAGTCAAGACACTGCATTAGGTATCTGCTTCCTTAGTTATAAACTAAAGATGATGTTTGCGGACACCGAGGCTGCACTGCCCTGCGGGCCAAGTACACACTCGGGATACTTTTGCCTTGACATATGAACCGCTCTGGTCTCCATAAAGCAGAACTCTTAGGGTATTGACACAGATGCAAGAGCCCTGAAAGGTGACTTAGAGACAAGCTATGGGCCCTTATCCAAGCCACTTGGATAATCAAGCAGCCCAGCCGATCACCTCGTTTGGGATTGACTGAGAACGAAAGCCCCTTGCGGGTGCATGGGATCTAGTACATTGTCAAGCGAGCTGGTGTGTGGGATAAGATCTGCCATAAGCCACTGGGTCGATTCCTTCTTCTCTCTCCCTGGGCCCCTGTCACTCATCTGCAATGGTAGTTCTTCCCCAGACATCCCACGGACCCCCCAGTCTCGTGCAAAATGGTGGGAAAAGTCCAAGAATTCAGCCAACGGTCAGCAACCAAAACAATTCCTTATCCGTTGTTGGCCATTGAAATATCACAGACCCATCTGTCCTTTGAAAAAGAAAACAGCTAGCGATATCCGGTTTGTGGTTCTTTCTGAGACGTTCTGCCCAAACCTCAGTTCCAAGAAAGACCAAGAAAAGGAGAGTTGCTCTCCCATTGAGGAGAAATGACCCCATCTTTTTTTTTTCACAGACTCTTAACTATGGCCCCCTTCAGAACCAGCTGTCCTTTGAACCCTGCAAGGCAAAGACAATTGCCATGGAGTGGTCATTTAATTCTCTCTCTCTCTCTCTTTCTGATGGCAAACATTAACTGCTGGCTACAACAGGACCACCTGCAATGTGTTAGTCATTAAAAAGGTCACCGTTACTAAACATTTTAAACTGTGAATAGCTTCAGATTAAATTAGGTGTAAAAAAAGTCATTTCCTCTCTGTGATAAACTCAAACACCTGCAGTAGAAGCTCATGTTTACCAGGGACATAAAGGGCCTCTCCCACTCGCAGACCATTGGCGGGGGGGGATAAAAACAGAAAGCCCCATTCTGCCTGCTATCTCTCTGTCCCTCGTTAATAGGATTCCCTAAGTTTAGCGATTGTGTGCACAGCTCCTTAAGGTACGTGACCATCGCACGGACAGGAATCAAAACCACCATTTGCGATTGCTTCTTGAGACCTTCTTCAACACCTCGATGTAAATTTCCTTGTATTTTTTTTTCTTTTTTGTTGTTTCCTCCTGGGTTTTCATCTCATTCAAATCCATTAGAATGGTCAGCGTCCTATCAGCCTCTGGCGATCACCCACCACTCCTCGTTGTTTGCAAACGAGCCAAAGTGAGGTAGAGCAGAGTGAGTGTCGGTGCCACGCAGGGAGCACGGACCGTGTGCCAGGCATTGTACTAGGTGTTGGCGTACAAGTTCCAGAATGCCCCTCCCAATGGCATCCCGGCTTCACAGATGAACACACATCAGGCTTTGAGAGGTCAAGTCGCCGCCTATGGGAGGCTCATGGCTTCGGGAATTGTCCTCTCCCTGTCATTACCAGGGCCGAGGCCACCATCATGTCCTACCTGGTCCATAGCATGAACCCCCCCGTGGCTCACTCTGCGTCCACGCTTGCCTCTCCGTGATTTGTTTCCCGCACGGCAATCAGAACAGGAGTTGGAAGGTTTAAATTGGATTACATCACGCCCCCCCATCCTGCCACCCACCACTTTCCCATCACACCCCATGGATTCTCACTGCAGTGAAAATAAAATCCGGACTCTCCTATCTGATCTTGCCTCTGACCTCATACCACTCGCCTCTTCCCCTCCCACGTCCTGGCCACGCAGGCCTTTTCTCTCTGTGCCCATGCACACCACGCCTGTTCCCTCTGCTTTGGAGGCTCTCCCCGCAGATGCGTGTGCGTGACCTTTTCCTTCCACTCAGGCAGGTCCCGCCACCTTCGGGCCTTTCTCATCATCCAGTCTGGCCTGGACTCCTCCATCAGGCCTCTCCATCACATCCTCCCCCTCTCTGTGTTGTCTTTATAGCTCTCAACACTAGCTGAAGGTTCGTGCTCATTATCCGTTCTCCTCCACTAGTATGAGCATCCCAAGAGGGCGGGGATGTCGTCTTGTTCTCTGCTGTATCCACAACGCCCGCACAGTCCCTTGCCTAGGGTTGGTGCTTCGTGAGCAAAAGGAGAGATGAACCAGTGAGTCATGGAGTTGAACCTAGGTGTCTGTAGCTCCAAAGCTGGTCTGCTTTTTGCTACATAACTGCGATTAGAGTTAAGCTAGACACTGATGCTTGGGTACATGAGCAGGAAACCCTACTGACTCCAAAGAGTGTTTTGTAACGCTGCCCTGCACCTTCACCCCAACGTGATCTTTTTTTTTTTTTAATGTAGACCGCTCTAAATATTGCAATGGGTATCCTGGGGGGAGGCTTGCGGCTAGGTACTTCCATACTCAATCCTTATGCTTAACTTGTATGTCCCAATTTTTATTCCTTGCCTTGTGTCATTTGTATGCGGGTTTATCTGTCCCAAAGACTACTACTTCCTTTGAAGGCATCACTAGGTGGCATTAATCCGCCTTTCTTTAAGTAAAACTAAGTCGTTCGTTACACAAGCCCCTTTGATATAGAGAGACTGACTTCCTTATTGTCCCAACATCGTTTTTCTTTGTTTCTTTGTGGTTCTCTGTTCTCCACCTGTATCTGCTGGAACGCCATAGTGGACGCTCAATAAATGTTCGTTGCAACCCAAATAAGGCCCATCCTGCAATATAAACTGTAAAACAAACCTGGCAATTCAAGAAGGGCCGCACTGAGTTCTGCATTCCGTGACAGTCGTCAGACATAGGCATCGATGTGCCCAGTTAAGAAGACACATACGCCCCATGAAAATAATTGGGAATTGCTAAGAAGAACGAAGGAGGAAATAATCCTAGTGATATTTAAATTCGAACTTTTTTTTTTCTAACAGCTCGGTAGAAATTTTGTCTGGAAATAACCTGAATTTCCATTAATTCAAAAATAACTGTTCCAGACACGCAAAAGCTAAAGGAGTTCATTACCACTAACCTGGCCTTACAAAAAATGCTAATGGGATTTCTTTAAGCTGAAAAGAAAGGCAGCTAATGAGTAACAAGAACACATATGAAAGAATATTTCTCACTGGAAAGGTAAATATATAGTAAAGATACTGGATGAATCACTTATAAACCCAGTATGAAGATTAAAAGACATAAGTAGTAAAAACTATAATTAAAATAATTAGTTCAGGGATTCACAAGATAAAAAGATGTAAAATGTGACATAAAAAACGTAAAACATGAGAGGGAGTAATAATGTTGAGCTTTAGAGTGGGATCACACTTAAGTTATCAACTTAAAATAGACTGTTACCAATAGAAGTTGTTTATATAAGCCTTAGGGTAGCCACAAGGCAAAAACCTACAGTAGGTAAGCACACAAAAGATGAAGAGAAGGGAATATAAGCAGACCACTAAAGAAAGCCATCAAACACAGAGGAAAAGAGTAAGAGACGAATCAAGGAACAGACAGGAGCTACGAAAACAGCCAAAAAACAATGAACAAAATGGCAATAAGCAGAGACCTACCAATAATTACTTTAGGGGCACCTGGGTGGCTCAGTCAGTTGAGCATCTGAATTCGACTCAGGTCACAATCTCATGTTTTGGGAGTTCGAGCCCCCATGAGCCCCACATCAGGCTCACTGCTGTCAGAGCAGAAATCTTTGGTCTCCCTCTCTCTCTGCCCCTCCACTGCACATGTTCTCTCTTTCTCTCTCTTTCAAAAATAAATAAACATTTTTTTTTTTTTTAAATTTTTTTTTTCAACGTTTATTTATTTTTGGGACAGAGAGAGACAGAGCATGAACGGGGGAGGGGCAGAGAGAGAGGGAGACACAGAATCAGAAACAGGCTCCGAGCCATCAGCCCAGAGCCCGACGCGGGGCTCGAACTCACGGACCGCGAGATGGTGACCTGGCTGAAGTCGGATGCTTAACCGACTGCGCCACCCAGGCGCCCCAACATTTTTTAAAAATTACTTTAAATGTGGGTGCCTGGGTGGCTCAGTCAGTTAACCATCTGTCTCTTGGTTTCAGTTCAGGCTATGATCTCGCGGTTCATGAGTTCAAGCCCCGCATCAGCGCATGACTAGTGTGGAGCCTGCTTGAGACTCTCTCTCTCTCTCTCTCTCTCTCTGACCCTCTCCAGCTCTCTCTCTCTCTCTCTCTCTCTCTAAGTAAATAAACTTAAAACAATTACTTGAAATGAAAATGAACTAAATTCTCCAATCGAAAGACAGAGTGGCTGAATGGGTTAAACAAGACCCATCTACATTCTGCTTACAAGACACTCACCTCGGATGCAAGGACACACACAGCCTGAAAGTGAAAGAATGGAAAAAGATATTCCATGCAAATGGAAACAAAAAGAAAGCTGGATTAACTATACCTATATCACACATAATAGACTTTAAAACACAGATAGTACTAAGAGACAAAGGACGGTGTTACATAATGATAAATGGGCAAATCCAACAAGAAGATATAACATTTATAAATATTTACGAACCCAACATAGCAACATATGAATATATCAAGCAAATATTAACAGACTTAAAGGGAAAAATTGATAGGGATACAATAATAATAGGAGACTTTAATATCCTACTTATCTCAATGCAGGCAGAAAACCAAGAGGGAAACACTGGCCTGAAATGACATGTTAACCAGATGGACTTGACAGATATTTCTAGAACATTCCATCCAAAAGCAATAGCACCCATTCTTCTGAAGTGCACATGGAAGATTTTCCAAGATAGATCAAATGTCAGGCCCCCAAAAAAGTCCTAACCATTTAAAAGGATTGAAATCATAATCAAGCATCTTTTCTGACCACAGTGGTATGAAACTAGATGTTAATTGCATGAAGAGAACTAAAACTCACAAATGTGTGAAAATTAGACAACATGCTGTTGGATAAACAATGGATCGAAGAAAAAAATCCAAAGAGAAATCGGAAAATGCCTTGGGACAAATGAAAATGGAAGTGTCACATACCCAAATTTGTGCGATGCAGCAAAAGTAGTTCTAAGAGGAATGTTCACAGCGATAAATGCCCACCTCATGAAATACAAGGTTCAAGTAAACAACCCAACTTGACACCTCAAGAAACTAGCAAAAGGAGAAACAAAGCCCACAGTTAGTGGAAGGAAGGAAATGACAAAGATTAGGGCAGGAATAAATGAAGTAGATACTAAAAAGACTGTAGAAAAGATCAATGGAACTAAGAGCTGGTTCTTTGAAGAGGTGAACAAAATTGGCAAATCTTCAGCTTGACTCACCAAGAAAAAAAGAGGACTCAAAATCAGAAATGAAAGGGATGTTAAAACTGATGTCACAGAAATACAAAAGATTATAAGATGGTACAATGAACAATGACAGGACGACAAATTGGAGAACCTAGAAGAAATGGATAAATTCCTAGAAACATACAACCTGCCAAGACTGAAACATACTGAAATAGAAAATCTGAACTAACAAATTACTAGTAAGGAGACTGAATTAGTCATCAAAAACCGTCCAACAAACAGGACAGCTTCACTGGTAAATTCTGCCAAATTTTCAAAGACGAGTTGATCCCAGTCGCTCTGAAACTCTTCCAAAAATAGAAGAGAAGGGAACTCTCACAAATTCACTTACAAGGCTAGTAGTACCCTGATACCAAAACCGGATGAGGAGGCCACACAAAAAAATGACAGGCCAATATCCCTGATGAACATAGATGCAAAAATCCTCAACAGAAAATTAGGAAGCCAAATTCAATAATACGTTAAAAAATCATATACCAGGATCAAGTAGGATTTATTCCAGAGATGCAAGGATGATTTAATATCCATAAACCAGTCAATGTGATACACCATTAACAACACAAAGGATAAAAATCATATGATCATCTCAACAGGTGCAGAAAAAAACATTTGACAAAATTCAACATCAATTCATCAGAAAAACGGTCAACAAAGTGGGTAGAGAGGGAGTGTACCTCAGAATAATAAGTCCATATATGGCAAGCCTACAGTTAACATCATACTGAATAGTAAAAAGCTAAAAGCTTTTCTTCTAAGATCAGGAACAAGGCAAGGATGCCCACTCTAGCCACTTTTATTCAACCTACTATTAAAAGTTCTGGATGGAGCAATTAAGTAATAAAGATAATAATAATAATAGGCATCCAAATTGGAAAGGAAGAGGTAAAATTGTCACTATTTGCAAGTGACGTGATATTATATATAGAAAACCCTAAAGTCTTATCAAAATACTGTAAGCACTAATAAATGAACTCAATAATATTGCAGGATACAGAATCAATATGCAAAAATATGTGCTTCCATACACTAATAATGACCAATCTGAAAGAGAAGTTAAGAAAACAAACCCATGAGGCACCTGCGTGGCTCAGTTGGTTGAGCATCTATCTGACTCTTGATTTTGGCTCAGGTCATGATCCCAGGGTCGTAGGATCAAGCCTCATGTCAGACTCCATGCTTGAGATTCTCTCTTTCCCTCTGCCCCTCTTTCCCATTTGCACGCTCTATCAAAGAAGGAAAGAAAGAAAGAAAGAAAGAAAGAAAGAAAGAGAGAAAGAAAGAAAGAAAGAAAGAGAAAGAGAGAAAGAAAGAAAGAGAAAGAGAGAAAGAAAGAAAGAAAGAAAGAAAAGAAGGAAAAAAATCCCATTTATAATTGCATCAAATATAATATAATACCTAGGGATAAATTTAACCAGGGAAGTGATAAACCTGTACAATGAAAACAGCAAGACTAATAAAGACTCATAAACTAATAAAAGAAATTGAAGAAGACACCAAATAAATAGAAGTTTATTGGATTAGAATGGATTAGAAGAATTAACATTTTTAAATGTCCATACTACCCAAAGCAATATATAACTTCAAGGCAACCCCTACCAAAATTCCAATGGCATTTTTCATATAAATGGAGCAATCTTAGAATTGAATGAACCATAAAAGACCCCAGATAGCCAAAGTCATCCTAATAAAGAATAACAAAGCTCAAGGCATCATGCTCCCTGATTTTAAATTATATTACAAAACTATAGTAATGAAAACAGTATAGTGTTGGCTTAAAAAGAGACCCATAGGGGCACCTGGGTGGCTCAGTGGGTTAAGTATCTGACTTCAGCTCAGGTCATGATCTCGCAGTTCATGAATTCAAGCCCCACATTGGGCTATATGCTGACAGCTCAGAGCCTGGAGCCTGCTTCAGATTCTGTGTCTCCCACTCTCTCTCTGCCCTTCACCCACTCACACTCTCTCTCTCTCTCTCTCAAAAATAAATAAATATTAAAAAAAAACAGACACAGAGATCAATGGAATAGAATAGAGAAATAAACCCACACATATATGCCTCATTTACAACAAAGGAGGCAAGAATAAACAATGGAGAAAGGACAATCTCCATTGGGAGATCCATTGTCCATGGGAAAACTGGACAGCCATGTGCAAAAGAATGAGACTGGACCATATTACTTGATACTATACACAAAAGTGAACTCAAACTGGATTAATGACTTGACCATAAGACCTGAAACCATAAAACTCCTAGGAGGAAATATAGGCAGTAAGTTCCTTGACCTGGGTCTTGGCAACCATTTTTGCACTATGACACCAAAAGCAAAAGCAACACAAGCCAAAAAAACACAAGTGAAAGTAAGTCAAACTACAAAGCCTGTGCAGGGCAAAGGAAACCATCAGCAAAATGAAAAAGCGACCTACAAAATGGGAGAAAATATTTGTGAATTATATATCTAATGAGGGGTTAATATCCAAAATATGTAAAGAACTCATACAAGTCAGAAAAAAAACAACAACAATCTGTCTTAAAAATGGGCAGAAGACTTGAATATTTCCAAAGAAGACATACAGATGGCCAATAGGTACGTGAAAAAATGGTCTACATCATTAATCATCAAGGAAATGCAAATCAAAGCCACAATGAAATATCACCTCACACCTGCTAGAATGGCTGTTATCAAAAAGACCAGAAATATCAAGTTTTGATGAGGATGTGGAGAAAAGGGAGCCCTTGTGCACTGTTGGCGGGAATGCAAATTGGTGCAGCCCCTGTGAAAAACAATATAGAGGTTCCTCAAAATATTAAACATAGAAAAACATATGACCCAGCAATTCTACTTCTGGCTGTTTATCTAAGGAAAACAAACAAACAATAGCTCAAAAAGACGTATGCACCTCCCCCATGTTCATTGCAACATTATTTACAATAGCGATACAAGATATAGGAAATTACAATAGTGATTACAAGATATAGGAAAAAAAAGAAATTGTGGTGTGAGTGTGTGTGTGTGTGTGCATGTGTGTCATGAAATATTATTCACTCATCAAAAAAAGGAATCTTGCCATTTGTGACAACATGGATGAACCTCAAGGTTAAGTAAAATAAATCAGACAGAAAGACAAATAACTGTATGTGATCTGTCATATGTGGAATCTAAAAATAAACAAACCAAGCTCATAAATACAGAAAGCAGACTGGTAGTTGTCAGAGGCAGGGAGTTGGGGGTGGGAGAAATGAGTGAATTTTGTTTTAGTTTAGTTTAAATAAATGGAACTTAAAAATAGCTGAATAAACTGTGAAACCTCCTATTATGGAATATTACTCAGTTTTTTATAAAGAATGAGCTAGCTCTTTACTTATTGGCCTGAAAGGATTTCCATGGTATATCGTTACATGCAAAAAAAAAAAAAAAAAAAAAAAAAAATAACGTAAGTTATCCAGAATACAGTGTGATATATAAAAGCCTATTTGTATTTAAAAATGTGTTTACATTTGTATTTAAAAAATGTGTTTATGACCCAGCAATTGCACTACTAAGTATTTATCCAAGAAATACAGGTATGCTGATTCATAGGGGCACATGCACCCTGATGTTTATAGCGGCACTATCAACAATAGCCAAAGTATGGAAAGAGCCCAAATGTCTATTGATGAATGCATAAAGAATATCTATATCTATATCATCTATATCTATATCTATATCTATACCTATATACATACATACATACATGTATATATATATATATATATACACACACATGCATACACACACAATGGAATATTACTTCGTGATCAAAAAAAATGAAATCTTGCCATATGCAACAATGTGGATGGAACTAGAGTACATCGTGCTAAGCGAAACAAGTTGGTCAAAGAAAGATAAATATCATACGATTTCAATCATATGTGGGATTTACGAAACACAACAGATGAACACGGGAAGGGAAGGAAACATAAGATAAAAAAAGAGAGAGAGAGGTAAACCGTAAGAAACTCTTAAATACAGAGAACAAACGGGGCGTTGCTGAAGGGGTGGCGGGTGGGTGGGGATGGGCAAGATGGGCGATGGGCGTGAAGGAGGGCACTTGCTGGGATGAGTACTGGGTGTTATATGTAAGTGATGCGTCACTAAATTTTACTCCTACAATCATCATTTCACTCTATGCTAACTAACTTGGATTTAAATAGAATAAAAAGTGTAAAAAAACTAAAATAAATAAAAATGCGTTTCTAAGCATGTGTCTATTTGCATGCGCATGGAGAAATGTGTGAAGGATGCACACCAAGCTGTTCAAATCTGTCATCACGGTGGGGTGGGAATAGAGGGGTTGTGGTAGAAGCTAGTCCTTGACTTCTCCTTTATACGCATTTGTTCTGCTTCACTCTTTCCAACGGGAGTCCTGCTTTTGAATAAAAATATATTGGCAAACAAAGATTAAAATAAAATGCAATGTTTTCTCTGGACTAGGGCAGACATTTCGGCTAGATAATCATCTTCAAAGTGTTCAGGGACTAGTGAGTTAACTTTCTTCTCTTGTTCAGTGTCCCCTGGTGAGCTCATCTCTTGTTCACAAATCCAGTTATCAAGAATAAATGGCAGGCTGCTGGGAACTGACCCTAAGGAAACAGTCCAAAGAGAGAAGCTCAGAGAAAGCTCTCTCCTTGGGGTTATTTATCACATTGCTGTGTTGTGCGACTGTAATACTGGATACAACATAAATATCCTACAATAGAGAAAAAGCTAAATAAACTATGATACAGTCACTTGGAAATATTAAGAAAGACTAAAATCGAGGCATCCAACTCTTTAGGGTACCCTGTCAGATGCTCATATTGCAATGTTAATTGAATAGCACAGTACACAAAACTAAATTCTGTGAGTACCTTTATGTGAAAATGATCAGAAAAAGACAAGACAGAGGCACAACCGGTAGATTAAAGTGGCTTAGCGTGACACTTAGAAGCAGCCCCCCAAAGCTCATGCAGTCGGGTTATTACAGGGATGTTAAGTAGTCACTCTGAGAGAACTACCCCTAATTGTATAAATCACTGGGGGATGTCAGTCCTAGAGTTATATGTCTAGCTTAAAATCATTTAAGAAGGCGATAGTTTGGCCAATATTTTCAAATAGCCTGAGAGCATCATCATCATTTTTTTTTTCCTTTACCAACTGCACTGCAAGAGGGAGTTGCATGTATCTCAGGAGATAAGAAAGAAAACAAGATGCTTTGTTTTGTGAACTTGGTCAGTGTCCTGTGAGATCTCAGGGAGAATTAGTTTTATTATTCCTAAACCTCATGAAGAAATGTTAAGTCTAGTTCAATTTGTTGACAATCCCAAGAGAAAAGCCATGTGAAGGTCACAAGAAAAGGCTAGTCTGCAGAAAATGGTGGATGGAGCACTGGGCTGGGAGTCAGAAGGACTTGTATTCATTCATTCATTCATTCATTCATCACTCTTTCATTCATGTCTGTTGAGGGTAATGGACTTTAGAATGTAAATATGTTAAAACCATCTGGCCCCAGATCCTCAGGAAGTTCAAGCTAGGGTGAACATCCAAGGTCAGAACCAAGTAATTGTAATATAGTGTACTAGAAACAGTGATTAAAAAAAAGGCTATTATGGAGTATGAAGGAAAAAAATTTCCAGTTCCTCTTGAGATAGTAGGTTTGACTCCAAAACACAGATTAAATAACCTGTGCTATTCAACCAGGTTCCAGAACATCGGCTATTAGGAGGCAAGATAGAGCTGTGGTTAAGGACATGATTTTGGAGGCAGGCTCAAATCCCACTTAACTTCAACAGAGCGATTTCCTCATCGGCGAAAAGAAATAACACTACATGCCACACAAGACAAGTGTCGGAATTCCAAGAGAAGTTACCCATGCAGACTTTAGCATACGGCCTGGCACATAATTCCAGCCAAATAGATGGCAGCTATATTACTATGAAATAACTTCTCAGCCTCAGTTATTTGGATCAGAACAAGGCAGATGGTACGATACTGCCGTGGAATATAAATCATTTGCTGCTGCGGGCACTGGTTTTTGATCTGCAGGGTGTGAAGCTACATTCTTAAGCATCCCAACCTTTTACTATTAATCATTTCCCTTGGAAACATTTCCGGAGCCGGTCTCCGGAGTTAATTCCTTCAGTGGGTTGTGGGTGTGTGAACAGGAGGGATCTTCCTCATGTGGGAGCCATCCTGCCCTTCCCTGGTGTGGTACAAATTAGCAGGCGATTGTGGGGCTTCTCGCCTGCTCCCGGGGGCCCCTCCAGGGAGGGCTTCTCGACAGAATTGCGGTGTGGCCTGTCATCACCACTAACCACTCATTTCTCAACTGACATCCTGTGTCACTCTGTGCATCCTGGCCAGGCTGTGGGGAAGGCACCTGCAGAGCAGTAAAAGGCAAGGAGACATATGCTATGCTAGGGGAACGAAGGGGGTAGCTGGGCTGGGGAGGAAGATGGAATAAAAGCAGGCCCTCCTGAAACCGGGTACCTCATACTCAAAACCAAGACTTCCCATTTGCTTTCCAGAGTACCACGAGGTTGCTTGGGCTGCACTGCGTCATCTTGGATCGGACCACACTCCGAGGCAGCTGCTGATTTCCTGCAGTCACGCCAGCATTAACCTTCACAAACAGGACCATGCACGTAGAGAACAATCATAAAACCGCAACGTCACTGAGCCTTACATTTGTTGTTGAATTATTGCTTTGCTCACCTATCAGTATCATGTCCATTTCATAGGTGAAATAACAGAGACAGAGAGATTAAGGTACGTCTCCAAGTTTGCACAGCTAGCAGGAGGTGAGCCCCAGTTTAAATGTTGGCCTGTGGGCTTAATCTCTGGGCATGCTGCCTCCCAGTGAAAACGCTATAAAATGACGAACGAGCACCCAGAAAGGGTCTCATGAGCCCACTGAGGTCTTAATGGAAGCCTCCGAAGTCCTAAAATAAAACAAAGACGTCTCAGGGTGCCTGGGTGGTTCAGCTGGTTAAGCGTCCGACTTCGGCTCAGGTCATGATCTCGCGGTTTGTGGGTTTGAGCCCCTGCATCGGGCTCTGTGCTGACAGCTCAGAGCCCGGAACCTGCTTCGGATTCTGTGTCTCCCCCTCTCTCCACCCCTCCCATGCTCATGCTCTGATGCTCTGACTCTGTGTCTCAATAATAAATAAGCGTTAAAAAAAAAAACCAAAGAGGTCTCCTGATTAAAAAAGAAATTATAATAAACAACAACAACAGAGAGGTCTCCTGAAGGGATTTTATTTAAAGTCTCATCCACCTTAGCTGTATAGCATGAACTAGTTTCACTGGATCAGGTCTTACTGAGCACAGGAGAATTAGGACAGGTGGGTGGGGAAGCTTTTGTTGTCTCTCTCTTCAGAGAAAGAGGCTCTGGACAGAGGGATTCTCTGATTCCTGAGAGTGAATGAGAGCCCTGAGAAGAGAGACAAAGGCTCTTGGAGAAGGATTATGGGGAAGGGAGTGGAGAACAGGATGAAACAGGACTAAAAGGTGTTAATGTGTCTCCAGCACAATTCCGTCAAGGCTGGCCCTGCTGATTCAAAGGGTTTGTTCTCAGCTCTTCATGTTCAGAGGGGGTTACCTGGATCTCCTTGATTTGGACATTCTCACATTCTATGGTTCAGCAGGTGCCAGAAAGCTCAAGGCGCCATTTGTTTAAAACCTTGGCCTTAGAGAACATCAAAGCCAAAGCCATCCCCAGCAGTACTGGGTCAAGGTCAACCCCAGCCGACAGGGATTTACTCCTCACCTAAGTGACGGCACCTGTCCTGGGCACACAGGTGGCACAAAGCCACAATCTGGGTGGTGCTGAAAGACCAGTAAGAACGAATTACATGTGCCCAAGGAGTCATGGCTACTGGAAGCACTGACATCAAACTCCTCTTGATGGGTCATTCTGGCTTTGAAACGATGATCCTCGAGTGAGATGACGAGGGGCCCGGGAAGAAACAAAGAGGAAAATAAGTGAAGAGGAAGTGAGTAGGGGAGGGGGAGACCAGCAAAGGATCAGAAGCAAGGACACCCAAGAGCAATGAAGAGACAGGGACCTGGCAGGAAGATGGGCCCAGAAGAGGCAACCAGAGAAAGTTCCCCGTGGCTGAGGAATTCTAAAGCCCTGGACTGAATGCCTGACAGCACCACATGTGTACTGGGTTGTGTTTAGAGGCAATTTGCTCCCCCATCATTTTCCTTGTTTTCTTCTTCGTTTTGGGTTACAATGTGCTACATTCAACTGCCTGTGTAAATGGAATTTAGGGGAAATCATGAAAATGGGGCTCAGTTGCTGGCTTGGGTTTTCAGGAAGCAACGAGAAGGAAAAGCTACAAGAGGGGAGACGTGAGGGAGACTGGCCATCAAACATCCTGCAATTCCCCCTTCTCCGCGGCTTCACTTTCTACAGATTCAGTTACCCGCGGTCCGGAAGCAGAGAATTCTCCTTCGGACATGCAGTCAGAAGCTCAAGAGACGGGCAATCTCCCAATCTCCCTCAAGAGAAGGAAATATCCCAATGAGATATTTCAAGAGAGAGACCACATTCACATAACTTTTATTACAGTATATTGTTGTAATTATTCTATTTTATGACTAGTTATTATTGGTAATCTCTTACTGTGCCTAATTTATAAATTAAACTTTATCACAGCTAAGTACACATAGGAAAACACATGGTACATATAAGGTTCCGTACTATTTACACTTTCAGGCATCCGCTGGAAGGTCTTGGGACTTGTCCTTTGCAGATAAGGTGAGACTACTTCCTGCCTGGCAAAAGTCAGAGTCAGGTGTGGTTAGGCAAATTCCCAAGACCAGCTCTGTGGAGCGGTGGAACTTTAGCACAGCAGAATCCCCTGGAAGGTTTCCCGGACACCGTCTCCAGAGTTTGGCTCAGCTGGTCTGAGTGGGACTTGAAAATTTTGCCTTCCTGATGCCCTCAGCTGAGCTGATGTTGGCGGAGGAAAAATCCTAGAGATACTGGAGCCATGCTGGATTTCCTACTCCCTGTGGGTGAGGAAATAACCCAATTTTATCTGAAACTCAAAGGAAAGAGTGGTTTCTAGGTTATAAAGGGTAATATACAAAGAGCCACCAGCCAGTTCCCAGGAAAGTATGTTGGAAGTTCAAAGAAGGAGAGGATGCCCATAACTCCTTTGCATGTAGTGCTAAATCAGAACTGCCAGGCTCCCTGTGGGGTTAAGAAGTGTGACAACTTATTTCAAAGGAATCTAATTAGGGGTCAGGAATCCCAAGTTTGAATCCTAGCTAAGGCCCTTACCATCTGTATGGCCTTGGGGGGGCAACTCATTAACCTCTCTGACCCCATTTTCTCTACCTTACCCTGGGGAGATTTTCACCGATTATTGCCGCTACCGCCATGCTAGCTTCCTGGTCCGCATGTGGATGCAAGATCCCTTTCCTGAATCCCAGTAGCACACCTGAGATGAGAATGGAACACATAGGCAACACTTTACCAAAACCTTAGGGTGTCTTAGTTCTGGATCCCCGGAGAGGGAGCCTGAGATGGAGATTTGCATACAGGAGGTTTAGTAAGAGGCCTCTCGTGATCCCAGATGGAACAAAGGGGCTGGGTCTCCGTACCCTCCAATCTGCCCTACGTGGCGCTGATTCTGGAAAGAGGATTTAACCTTGGGCAAGACGGCTGTCTTCAGACAAGGTCAAAGCCCCAGCTACAGACTCTCATTAGCCAACAGTGTTGGCAGCTGGGGGAGCGAGTGGCTTGATCCCAGAGTGGGAGCCGGGACCAGCCACATACTTCATGGAGCCCCTTTGTTCAAAGTCATTGAGAATTTCAAGATGGCAACACAGAGCACTAAGCCCAAGGCCCCTCTAAGTGCCAGGCTCTGCTCAACCGCGCAGGCTGCACACGCACAACGCTGGCCTTGGTGGTAGATAGGGCGGTGGACATACCGTCCAGTTGCTGTTGTGAGAAACAAACAGAAACCTCAAGCTAGCTAATTGGCTTTCAGATATACCCCCCTCTGTGTTGGAGCCTTCAACACAGCTCTGGTGGCAAAGGGTTGTCCTTAAAGCCTCCCTAGGACCCTGTAGACTCCTCCGTGCAGACCCACGGGACCGTAAGGCAGTCTCTGGCCTTCAGACTTCCAGGCTGTCAGGTTTTGATACTCAGCATCATGACCTTCCTTTCATCTGGGAGACAGAGACTGGGGATGCCCATCCCTTTCTGGCGAAACCTCGCCTACCCGTGGATTGTGGCCTTACTCAACTGGCAGTGACCGAATCATCTTTCTGCCCATGCGGAGCCGCTGACATTCCTTCAAGAGGCACTCGGCAAAGGGGCTGGCAGTCGCTTCTCTATGGCCCCTGGAGAGCCAGCCTGCCCAGACTAGGCGGCCTCGGGCCTCAGTTGCTTGCCTATTTCTCAGCCTCAGAGTCACGGAAGTCCCTTTAAATTAGTGAAAATAAATGTTTTGTTTGATTATTTTTTCATCAGCCAAAGCCTGGGGTTTCTGGACCCTGTCTTTCAGTTCTTTCAAATAAAATTTGAACCAACGAATAATCCCCTCTACACAGTCTATCAGAGTTTCATTTACGCTCCCTTTTTAAACTGTGTTCCTACCCCGATTCGGGGGCCCCGAGAGCCTATTAAACTTGCTCAATGAGATGCTGTGTTCACTTCTCACCCCACACAGGCCTTCTCTTCCAGCTCTCTGCCATTTTTGCCTTCCTCACTTTGTCCCTCTTTATTCTTGTTTCAGAGCATTGGCAAGTTGGTTGAATTTCGATTTCTGTTTTCTTTTGCCTATTCGATGACTTGGGCTGTTTTATATTTCACATTAGGCGATGGATAAAAGGCAGCCTTCCTTTGGTATCTGTGCTTTCCCGACTCTGGAATGTGTCTCTGCTGGGGTGCGCGGGGGACAAGGCTGGGATTCCAGTCTTTTTACATACTTTCACCCCAACGCACCAAAAACAAAAAGCCTGGAGATGGGGCTGGGCTGAGTTCAAACCACAAAAATTCAGGCATAATTATCCTTCTGTTGTAGCCATCTCTCTCTCTCTCTCTCTCTCTCTCTCTCTCTCTCTATCATCTATCTACCTATCTATCCAGATACAGCCCATCAGTAACAATAATTGGGTGTAGAAACTTATGAATATTTATGAGGCAACAACTTTCTTTTCTTTTTTTAAAACGTATTTTAATGTTTATTTATTTTTGAGAGACAGACGGAGTGCAAGTGGGGCATGGGGCAGAGACAGAGGGAGACACAGAATCCGAAGCAGGCTCCAGGCTCTGAGCTGTCAGCACAGAGCCCCACGAGGGGCTTGAACTCACGAGCGGTGGGATCATGACCTGAGCTGAAGTCGGTCGCCCAACCGAATGAGCCACCCAGGCGCCCCTCCAGGCAACAACTTTCTAAGTGATGTGTGTGTGTGTGTATATACTTGTGTATGCATATAGATGTATGACATGTATGTATTATGTATACATGCACTGAGTGATTATTTATATTGCAACATGTATAAAATCACTTAAGATATTTAAATGAATATAGACCTATATTCATTTATATATTCATTTACTCTTTACAACAACCTTGTGAAGTAGATATTGTAATTAAAATATGCAGTAAGTGACTGTGTATATATGTTGTAATATATACATAGATTATATAAAATAGCTTTGAAGGTACTTATATATAAATAAATATACATTTTGATTTAATCTTTACAAAAATACCATGTGGTAGCTAACTATTATGCCCATGTTTCAGATGAGAACATTGAGCAGACGGTGGGGTTCTGTAACTTGTCAGGGTCATCCAGCTGGTAAGAGGCAGAGTGGGATCTGGATGAGGCAGTCTGGCCCCAGAGTCTGGGCCCTGGACCATCTCTAAACGTACATGGAAAGTGGAGGTCTACGGGGACCCTAATCAATCTAGGCTAGATAGAGTCTCTGGGAGGGAAAAAGTGATGATACTTACGTAAACGCCAATTCAGTTTAGTGCCCCGTATCCTGCCTGCAGAAAAACTTGGATAAGAAGAAGGAGGAGACAGCTCAGAAAGCTAGAAGCTGAGTATGTCGCTAGTCATCTCTAGGAGAGGGGCTACCTCAGGGGGCACAAACATTTAGTGTCCGTTCTTTTGTTTCTCCATTACAAGGACCTCAGCACGGTATGCCTTTGGCTTGATATGTATTTGATGCACAAGTGACTGAACAGAATGAATGGGCAACCAGCAAATGTTCTTTTCCTTCTTTCACATAGAAGGTGTGCATGTGTGTGTGTGTGTGTGTGTGTGTGTGTGATATGCATGCCTATGTACACACTCCCATTATACACACATATATGTTATTCTTTCGCATATATCATATTCTGACCATCTCAATAATCCTCTAAGCAGATATCATTATTGTTGTCATAATGTTACAGTTAAGGAAATTGAGCAAGTAACTGACTGGGTAAGTAAGTTACTAAACATCCAGGTCACAGAGCTAATTAAGGTATGCACGCACGCGCATGTGAACACACACACACACACACACACACACACACACACACACACAAAACCACAAATATACGCCCCTGTATGTCAACATGCTTTGTACCGATTAAATGAAAACAGTACTTAGCTAACCCAGCATATCTGCTTTTAGCTTCCATTTAATTTATTTCAGTTTATTTATTTATTTTGAGAGAGAGAAGAAGCGTGCACAGGTGTGAGTCAGGGAGGGGTAGAGAGAGAGGGAGAGAGAGAATCCGAAGCAGGCTGTGCACTGACAGCTCGGACGTGGGGCTCGATCCCACCAATTGTGAGATGATGACCTGAGCTGATAGCAACTGAGCTTAACCGACTGAGCCACCCAGGCTCAGTTTCCATTTTTTTTTAATGGACATATAATGTACATGCAGTAAATGCATGTATCCTTGTGCGTTCTCCATCCACATCATCCCCACCTAGATGAAAGCAGAGAAAATCTCAGCATCACAGAAGGTTCTTCCCTGCCCCCTCTTTCTCCCCAGAGGGGACTACTCTTCTGACCTCCATCACTAGAGATTAATTTTGCCTGTTTCGTTTTCTGCATTTTATAGGAGTTGAGTCATTCTGTAGGTACTCTTTTTCTCTTTGGCTTATTTTTTCTACATTAAGTCTGGAGATCCACTCAGTACGAGCTCAGTGTTTGCATCACTGCATGGCATGCCATTATTCAGATAGACCACATTTCATTCATTCAACTCTTGATGGAGCATATGTTTCTAGTTTGGGGTTTTCGTGCCTACTGTTTCTATGAACACTCTTATACGTGTCTGTTGGTGAGTACGTATCTCCAGTTCTATTGCGAAGATACCCAAAAGTGAAACGGCTACGTCGAAGATAAAGCATGCGTTTGGCTGCAGTCCATATTGCTACAGTTTTTCAAAGTCCTTGTGCAAAATCATGGCCCTGGCCAGCAGCATATGAGATTGCAGGGTCTCCTTTCACACCCCGGTCATGGAGACAATTCAGGGGATTTAAGTCGTAAGACGCGAGTTTGCAGTAACACATCCACAAGAGCAGTATCACGGACCTTTCACACCGAGCACACAAAAGCCTAGGCCAGCAGCTTTGCTTTGGAGTTCGGGAGTGATTTCCCCCCTGGCTCCCTCCCACTAAGGAAGACTTCTAGATGGCTAGGCAAGCCCGGAGGAGATAAAAAACAATTGCAGGCTTCATCTGTGTCATGCGGGGTGAAACCCATTATTATGAAAAACGTTAACCTTTCCTCTTCTGGGCAGAAATAGCTCTTGCTGTCAGGGGATGCCTTGTTTAGAGAACTGTGTGGTTCCAAAGGAACTTTTAAAGTTCCAAAGGGTAAAAACAAACAAATAAACAACAACAACAAAAATGCAGCTGCTCCGTGAAACCATCTTTATATTATTTGACCTGCTGCTCTGTCACCTAAATCTTCAAGACAAAGATTTATCATTGTGCAAGGAATATCCCATACCAGTGACAGGTGTCTGTCTTTCTCGGTTTTCCATACACAAGAAGAGACGATTTTTGTATGTATGTATGTATGTATGTATGTATAAAGTTTATTTATTTATCTTGAGAGAGAGAAAGAGAGGGAGGAACAGAGAGAGAGGGAGACAGAGAAGCCCAGGCAGGCTCCGTGCTCTCAGCACAGAGCCCATTGCAGGGGGGCTTCATCCCCCATGCTGTGAGATCACGGCCTGAGCCGAGATGCAGAGTCAGACGCTTACCTGAGCCGCCCAGGTGCCCCAAGAAGAGATGATTCAAAGCCGACTGGGAACGCACTGCCTCATACCTCTGGCTAGTTAGAAGCACGGTGGATTTGCTTTTTCCTTGCAACTTTCCAAGAAACTCCACTTTTACTCGGGGGGACAGAGTCAGTGTCTTTGGGCAGGTGAGATGCTTGATGTTGAGCCAAGAAATTCAGGATGGGCGATCTATTTGACCCAATTTGGAGCCTCATTCTAGCAAGTGGACTTAAAAACCTCTACAAGGATGTTAATAACCGATCACCCGGTGTGCTAGCCGTTCGGGCTGTCTGCCCAAGCTTCCCACCCTGCTCCCTCCTGAGCACACATGGGATTGTGCTCCCGGCCCCCGTGTCTGGGTGGGGGCAGAGGACTGACTCTGGCCAAGGAGCTGTGAGCAGAAGTGGCCGCAGCCGCATCTGGACTGGAACTTTCACTTGTGGCCTCAGACCCTTCAGAGCTCGCCCAGCACCTGGATGGTAACAGCGGCTCTGAAGCCGGAGGTTGCTCTGGCCACGTGGAACAGAGCCTACGCTGTTTGCGGTCCCTGAGATCTTTTGTCGTATTTGTCGCTGCAGCACAGCTTCGTCTATCCCAGTTGATGCACTGTCTCTCTCCTTCAGTTCACACCCTGATTTAAATGTGTGCTGTGGGGCGCCTGGGTGGCTCAGTTGGTTAAGCATCCGACTTCAGTTCAGGGAATGATCTCGCGGTTCATGGGTTCGAGCCCCGCGTCGGGCTCTGTGCTGACAGCTCGGAGCCTGGAGCCTGCTTCGGATTCCGGGTCTCCCTCTCTCTCTGCCCCTCCCCTGCTCACGCTCTGTCTCTCTGTCTCTCAAAAATAAATAAACATTAAAAATCAATCAATCAATAAATATGCGCTGGCTTGCTTCCTTTCAATCCTTAAGGAACTGGAGACCCTAAAATAGGGCTTATTTACTTATTGATTCATTTATTATCTTTATTTTTTGATTCGTTTATGATGTTATTTATGTACTTATTATTTTTATTTGGTTAGTTTTTGAGAGAGAGAGAGAGGGAAAGCAAGGAGGGGGCAGAGGGTGTGGAGAGAGAATCTCAAGCAGGCTCAGTATGAAGCGTGATGGGGGGCTCAGTCCCACCAACCGTGAGATCTTGACCTGGGCTACAATCAAGAGTCAGACGCTTAACTGACAGCCAGCCAGGTGCCCCCAAAATAGGGCTTGTTTTAAGCAATAGGCTCTAATACAGAATGAGAACTCTGAATGTAGTACTTAGTGTGGCATCGACGACTTAATATTTAAACGAGAGGTACATACATTTGTTAAACAAGCAATCATGTCTGTAACTGGTAAGGTAACGTGAAGAGGAAGGGAGGGAGCTGAAAGGAACAGGGCTTCGTCTGAAGGTGCTGGCCGGGAGATGCCCACGCAGGGGCTTTCTGGCAGGTGTGGACAAGCAGAAGTGGGGAGCATTTAGGAAGTATAAGACAGTCCTCAAAGACCATTTCTCACTCACATTAAGGGGGCAAGTGGGAGGGGAGAAGGATAAGGAAACAATGAGCACCCCCACAGGATCCTTTATATACAGGAAGTCTAGGTTCACATCGTCTCGAGCACAGAGAAAAAGGAGAAACGACCCATGTCCTAGGTTTGTTTTCCTTCAGATTGCCTTTGACCGCCAAACAGGCTGGATCTACATGATTCCTACCGGGGTTAGAAACTGTTTCTGTCTTGTTCCCTCTTGTAATCCGAGTGCTTAATGTAATACCTGGCGTATAGGATGAGCTGGATATGGGTTATAATATTATTAGATACACTGAAGAATAAATGGGTGAGGGGAGAAAAAGATTGACGTTGAAATACCCTTCTCTGCACGTTGAAAGCCACGCCTTTCTTTCTTATTCCAAAACTTTGCAGAAAACTCTCCATGACCGTCTTTCCTACTGCTCGGCACTCAACAGCACCCTTTCATAGACGATCTCCAAGTCACTTCCAAAGTCTAACATGCAATGGTTCTATCACAGTAACTTTGCAAATGTTCTGTCTCTCAGAGGGTATGCTTAGGTGATAAACACAGAAGTCAATCCTTTCTGGTACAAGATTCCTTCGAGTAGCTGAACGTCTCAACCTGTGTAAGTGACGCCCCCTACTTCGTCTTGCCCAGCCCCTACATCGGCAGTTCCCTGCCAGCACTTTTGTATGAGGCCCTGTTCCTTTTATCTCTTTTTTTTACTGCCTCTTCCCGTCTCTTTACCACCAACTTAATAAGGCTGACATGGGGATTTAGTTGGGTAAGTCAATTTCTTAAAATTGCTTTGAGATATGGCCCCAAATTCCTTGGGAGTATTTGTTAAACTCACAAGCAATATTTTTTTGGCTCCTGTCACACTCTACACTCAGACACTTAGGAGCTGGCAAGAGAGAAAATCCATAGACACAGCTGGGTGGGGGGGGGGGGGGCACGTTGCCCAGGGATACCCAAGGCACCTGGTAGATTTGGCATGTGATAAATCCTTACCCAAAATTGAACAGATCCTAAGGGCAAGGGCTGCCACAAGCATTTGTTGTCAGGAAGGATGGGGAGGGTTTCTGATAGACGATGTGGTTTCATTCTCTATCCCAACTTGGGATGGCCCTCCGATGACCACAGACCCTTAAATCTTTCCTCCTGAGTTTCCCCCAGGTGCAGATTCCAGGGTTCCTTTGCTCCCCAGGCAATCTCAGATCATTTTGTCATTCTGAGGGTCTTACTCAGGGAGATCTAGGGTTAACCACGTGGAGAGTCTAGACACCAATCCCAGAATTCCAATTCCCTGCCTGAGGCTCAAGATGGGAAGGTTGGGCATGGTGCCGACCCCACGGCCTGGAGCAGAAGTGCTGAACATCCAAGATATGCAGCGTGAGGTCATGCCCCAGCGACATCCGAAATGGACCCTTTTGGAAATTTTCATGAAATTCATGACCAACTGTCATCAACCACAAAGGGAGAAAGAGGCTGAAATCCTAGGATTTGCAGCCTGGTTCTTTTCTTGGTAACTCATTGAGAATAGCCCCTTTACCTTTCCTAATTTCCTTTTACTTTCCTCGATTCAAATATTGGTATTTTGCAGCTGCTTCCACTGTAACAATGACTACAGTTCAATTATGTTCTTGCATATGTCAGGTATAGTACAGTCTAATTTAATCTTCATTACACATCGCCATATTGCAATTATACATGCTATCCAAGTGTTAACACATATTTAAACCTGCTATTCCTTTGTCACTGATTTACAAAGGAGGTACCTGAAAAGAAGCAGATGTCATAATTACACGCTTATTCAGCTCATTTTAAACTAAGTCTCAAAGTAAATTGCAGATGAGCCAAGCATGTCTTGAAATTAATGTAGTGATAGGACACTAATGCCACGATTCATTATGGTTTGTCAATGCGCCGTACTTCTGGAATGTGTGATAAAATTATATTAATACTCTGTGCTAATGAGATTAATGAATATGAACACGCAGGAGAAGAATAGGGTCCTTTGTTCAACTATTGAAAAAATAACATATAGGTAATTAAAAAGAATTAATCAAATCATGTACAGCCTCATTTATATTAAATTAATTTGTCTGGTTTCATTTCTAATAATTAATCACTTTTTGCAAATTACAAAGCACTTCAGGCGGGTGGAAGCATTCAGTAGGAGTTGTGATTCAGAATATTTAGAACGATCAAGGTGGTCCCTGTGGGTTCATATTAATTAAGGTTTAACAGTTTGGAAAATTGTAGCAATATTTTATGATTCATGTAATTAAACTCTGTAACAAAATGTCACAACTGCTAGTTACTTCTGCGCCTGTGATTTATATCTTCCTCCTTTTGGAAAGGAAGCGGCAGGAATGAAGTCTTCTGCAACGCGCCGACACAGTCGATGGGAAAACAAGCTGGTGGGTTCAGTGCAAACTGAAGCACTTTGTCTGGGGTACCCAGCACCCTTCCACTCCCAAATTCCACCATGGGGTTATGCAAATTTGGCTGAGTCAGATGATCTGACATATGGTAGAAATCTCAAGGGTCTCCTCAGGCATGTTTGCTTGGATTAAAAATAAAAAGGCAAGAGCCAGGAGCCTCCTTCCCGCACCGAAGGGAGAGCATTACGAATTCCCATTGACGGAGGCTCCTGGGCGTCCAGCACCCAAATTCCCAGAAAGAAAGGCAGCTGTGACCTTGGACATAAAGCCATCTGGTTTATGTGCCCAGGGTACTTCCTGGAAACAATTTCCTCCAGTCGCTGGTGTCCTGGAATAAGGACCCCGAAGGAAGTAACTACTGAGAGCTGGGGTATAGGAAAGCTGTGTGCTTTCTGCCCGTGGGTGCCTCTCGCACTGGCTGCTGGAGGGGTTGGCGAGGGGTCCACAGGGAGGCCCGATGGAGGCAGTGGGTCATATTCCACAAGATTGAGAAACCCCTGGGGATTCCCCCCTGCCTAGAGTTGCTATGTCAGCCTTTAAAACCCCCTTTGTCTCCTCGAACCCACTCTCTGTACTTCTCTTCCTGGTCTATGCCCATGGATGCTGACTCCGGATGATGGGGTCCCTGACCTCTCTCGCCAGCTGGATTATGGCTGGACTCTGTCCTCCCCTGGAGACAGAAGGGCAGGAGGGGAAAGAGGTCAGGTGGCTCTTTCCCCTGGCTTCCCTGCCTTGGGGTTGCGTCTGTCCTCAAGGCTGGGTGTAAGTGACCACAGTCCCCTGCAGCCCATCCTCCAGGGCCCCAGCTCTCCCCGGCTCCAGGGACACCATCCCTGCTTCTTCCTTCGGTTCACCAGTGCCAATGGCTTCTCACTGTGGCTAGCTTCTGGGTGCCTCACCACCTTCCTTCTGTGAGCAAACACTTCTTTGAAGTTTCTTCATTAAATAGTGAATTCAGGCCGGAGTCCCACCCCAGAGGTTCTCATTCACTTGGCCTGGGGTAAGGCCCCAGAAGCTGTATATTTGTTAATCACTCTTGATGATTCTATTGTATAGGTGGAGAACCCCCGCTTGAGAGAGATTCTGCGAAATGCTGGTGTCTCCAAAAACAGTGCTAACACAATACTATTCCTGGCCAGGTTCTACCTTCTTTACTTGTATCTGTTTCATTCTCCTGACAACTCTGAGAACGAGAGGATATTATTATCCCCTTTTTACAGGTAATGCTGCTGAGGGCAGAGAGAAGGTAAGTAACTTGTCAAGGTCAAATATCTAGTTAGTGACGTGGCGAAGCTAGGATTCAATCCAGAATCTGGGCTCTCGGCCACTATTCAACGCTATACTAATATGAGTTTTGCCCATTTATTCCAAGGAATGATTTGGAAGCGAGGAGAGCCTGTTTGTTTATTCACACTTATATTCAATTACGTCTTCATGCAGGTGTTCTGAAACATTTAAATTTTTTTAATGTTAATTTATTTTGAGAGAGAGAGAGACAGAGTGTGACAGGAGGAAGGGCAGAGAGACAGGGAGACAAAGAATCCAAAGCAGGCTCCAGGCTCCGAGCTGTCAGCACAGAGCCCCACGCGGCGCTCAAACTCACAAACTGTGAGATCATGACCTGAGCCGAAGTCGGAGGCTTAACCGACTGAGCCACCCAGGAGCCCCTGTTCTGAAACATTTTAATGAGCAACTATTTATGCCCCCGGTATCGAGGGGCCTATACTCTACCAAGGCTAGAGGGGACAAAAGGCTAGAGGGGAAAAAAGGAGACAGATTTATGAACAGATAAATAAACAAATGTGTAATTAGACAAAACTGGAATATCACATGATGAATTGGATACATTGTGTTGAGGGACCCTTGGAGAGTAACAATGTGTTCCAACTGGGACATGAAGAAGCCTTCACAGCCAAGGAAACCACAAAACAAATAGGGTCATTGTAGGAAAGTGTGTCATGGGGCAAGATCCATGGGGACAGGATGGCTTCCCTGGCAGAGGCTGGGTCTGAAGATTCTGAAGGGTCATTTATCACAATCACTTGGATTTTGAAATCTGTCCTCTAAGCACCGAAGAACCTGAATTGTTTTGTTTTTTTTTTTAATGTTTATTTTTATTTTTTGGCGGGGGCGGCGAGGAAAGGCAGAGAGAGAGGGAGACACAGAATCCGAAGCAGGCTCCAGGCTCTGAGCTGTCAGCACAGAGCCCGACGCGGAGCTCAAACCCATGAACCGTGAGATCACAACCTGAGCCAAAGTGGGACGCTTAACCGACTGAGCCACCCAGGCGCCCCTAACCAGAATGGTTTTGAAGTGAGGGAAATGGCCTGCTCCTACAGGGGCTTCAGGGGGTCACTTCACCAACACTGGAGAACGGGAATGGCCACGAGGCACCTCTAGACTCGGTGACGCCCTTTAGGAGGCTGTCGAAATTGAACTAAGAGATGATGGAGTCAGAACGAAAGCCTCCACGGCGCGGAGGAAGAGAGAGGCTGTTCCTCAGGAATTTTTAATTCGCCGATTTTTCTCTGGTCTAGTGCACAGTCTGGCTATTAAACATAATGTGTGTGGTCTGGTAATGATGCTGATCTGCCCGGTTCTGCCAGGCCCTTCGGGAAGCTCTGGTCCCTCTCAGCCCACACTCAAATCGGATTAACTTGGAAATGAGAAAGACCATGCTTTTTTATGCCTGCGAGCGGGTGCTAGGAATTTTGGGACCCCCATGGGAAAGAACCATGCACTCCTGATCGGCAGCCGTGGTGTTACATGTCTGTAAATAGCACTAATTGGGAACAGTTTGTTTTGTTTTGTTTTCTTTATAGAGCGTACAACCCCATTGTTTCACCCGAGTATGAAACCCACCCAGGGTTCCTTTGCAGGTAACAACTGTGTTCCAAGTGCGCCACGGTGGAGGCGATACTAATGGGAGGGAGAACAAAACCTGCTCGTGGACAAATGATGATAAAGTGAAATCCTTAAGTAATCATCAGAAAAATGAGGCAGGGCCACGCGAGCTGTCTCTCCAAAGTGACAAGGCTAAGGAAGCTGCCAAGCCAGCAGACCGAGGCCCTGGAGCACGTTTATGATTTAATTCCCATTTTGACATCAATCAACACATATTAATAACTTCAGCCAGAGAAAGGAACGTCCTGGGTGTGCTTTCACAGTGACACGCCTGCATCCAGGAAGCAAATGTTTGATTGCCAATTAAACCCCAACAAGTTCAACCATTTCCACTCATCCTGCCCTGCAAATCCGCCTCATGTCTCAAACAGCACGGGGGGGGGGGGGGGAGGGCGCTGGCATACCCTCAGTTTGGTATATTCCCTCGGAAACTGACACCAGTTTCATTAACCTAAAGCTGGTCTTAACGGAATGGTAAAATCTGTGAGTTGGAGTGGGGGGTACGCGGCTTACAGATTCCACAGTCTGACCCCCTACCTGAAGAGCCTCCCCTTCTCCTCTGCCTGACAAGTTGTGGTCCCCTTCAGTAACTCTAGAATTGAGGAGCCCCTACACCCCCAGAGAAGCTATGTGGTTTCCAGAGAATCTGTCCGTTTGAAGTCAGAGACCCAGTTCTATACCAGAAAAGCCTGTCTATCCATCTAACTGTCTATCCACCCAATGTCTATAAATTATACTACACATACTATAATATGCTATATATATGTTATAAATATATATGAACATATAAATATAATATAGAAATATTTATATAATAGGTAAATGCATATTCTAAATACATTATATATTATAACTAATATATAAATATCATTATATAATAGCATAATACATATATTCAATAATAATAAATATTAAAATAAATATACCATGATACATTTGTTATGTAATTATTATATATTTATATATCTTTCTCAACCGAAAGCCATTTTGCCTTCCAGGGGACATCTGGCAAAGACCAGAGATGTTTTGGTTGTCATAACTGGGGATGCTACTGGCATCTAGTGGGTAGAAATCAGGATGCTAAACATCCTACAATGTACAGGATAGCTTCCCACAAAGTCCTCCCATTACCTGACCCAAAATGTCAGTAGTGGTGATGTTGAGAAACCATGGCCTATACCTACAGAGAAATACATGCAAACACAAACACACATACATACTTAGCTCAGAGTCAGGCACAGTCCCCTTTACCCTGATTGTTAGAAAATTTATGGTTCCTCTGGGGTGCCCGCGTGGCTCAGTTAGTTAACATTCCGACTCTTGATTTCAGCTTGGGTCATGATCTCACGGTTCATGAGTTCAAGCCCTGCATCAGGCTCTACACTGCTTGGGATTCTGCTTGCGAGCGTGGAGCCTGCTTGGGATTCTCTCTGTCCCTCTCCTCTCTCTCTGCCCCTCCCCTCCTCACTCTCTCTCTCTCTCAAAAATAAATACATAAACAAAAAAATTAAAAAAAAAGAAAACGTATGGTTCCCTTGGGTCAAAATCTGTTTCCCATTTAGTCTTACATATGCCCCTTGGAAAGATATAGATTAAATTAATTCCACTTCTAAGACAACCCTTCAATACATAAAGCAAGTATATAAAGACAGCTTCCAAAGTTACAATCTCCTCAAACCCAGCACCCCCAGTCCCTCCCTATGCTCCCCTGTATGTCAGGGTTGCCAATACACTCCTCATGATTTTGGCGGAAAACCACGAAACAAAAGCCATTTAAAAAGATTAAGGGAGGAATTGGTGGGGAGGGGCAGGAGGATGACATGGGATCTGTCAAAAGGACATTGGCTTATCTCAGAATCCAAGAGAACAACAAAAGTACCTGGCCTTTGGGAGAGAGAACACTATTCTACTCTAGATGAGGGGCTAGTTTTTTCTTTACTAATCATCAGATCCTCAAGCCCTAACCACTGGCTGGCAAATTGTAGGCACTCAATAATAATGTGTTGGAGAGATGGAAGGAAGGAAGGAGGGAAGGAAGGAAGGGAGGGAGGTAGAGGAGGGGAAGGTAAGAAGAAGGAAGGAAGAAGCCATAAGAAGGGAATTCTTATAAAAAGGAAATTAAGAGCAACAGCCAACATCCAGGAATTTTTTTTGGCCCTTTTAGAAGCCACTGCTCTATGAAAAACAAGGAAACTGTCAGCAAAAAATAAGCATCAGCACATGTGTGAAGCATGAACTCCTACCCTTTAAAGACCTCCTAGCTTTGATTCCTTGACGTCTGTTTGTGATGCTAAATTTCTTGCTGCCTCTTTAAGCTTACAACATGTTTTGGGGTTTTGCAACATGCAAGTCTGTTATTAGAGATTCTGTTGAATTATTCAGGGCTAAATCAAGATGCAAAGACACCTTTTTTTGAGACAGAAAATTGGCAAACACTCTCTAAGATGCCTTACAGCCAAAAAAAAAAAAAAAAAACCCACAAATTCTTCTGCAGCTGTTGTATGTACCATAAAATTGATAACGGTAAAGAAAAAAACATTATCTGAATAAGCATGACATGTGCTTCTCAAGAAGTCCCTTTGTCTCTGGTGACAGTATCAGCTTTTGACAGCCACAGTCCCACAAGAGGTGTACCTAATCTGAAACCCAAGGGGTTAATTCCATCCCTTGAAGCTTCTGAAACACAAATGGGCTAATGTGCCATCAATATTAGAAATCAACATTAAGTGAACAGATCCCCCTCTTTGACTTTCATTACAGGCCCAGGAATATTGAAAACCGCAATGACTCAGGGGATTGTGTCAAAACACACTTGATACACATCAAAAAGAACTGCCTCGGCAAGGCTGAAAGAATCAATTGTCTCTCCTTCCAAAATGCTGACCCAAAAGCAGAGGGCTTCTGCAAAGTGCAGCGAAGTTTCCTAGAAAGCTTCTGACTGCAGTCCAGGTATGGCTCAATGTCACAATTCTCCGCAAAAAGAAAAAAAAAAAAAAGCATCTCGGCAACGTTCACTGGCCAGGATGTGTTCCGTGTATCAAGAAACTGAGAAAGAAGGTAGGAGAAGGAGGTCAAGCAGACGGAAGAGAGCCAGAGACACCCAAGGGCTACACCAAAGGTATGGCCCATGGCTGACACGAGTCCATGAATTTCAGGCGCTTACGCCAAGGCCCTGACTTCTTTTTTTTTTTTTTTTTTTAATTTTTTTTTCAACGTTTATTTATTTTTGGGACAGAGAGACAGAGCATGAACGGGGGAGGGGCAGAGAGAGAGGCAGACACAGAATCGGAAACAGGCTCCAGGCTCTGAGCCATCAGCCCAGAGCCCGACGCGGGGCTCGAACTCACGGACCGTGAGATCGTGACCTGGCTGAAGTCGGACGCTTAACCGACTGCGCCACCCAGGCGCCCCATCCAAGGCCCTGACTTCTAAACGCTGTTTGAATCTGGCGTTGAGAAGGGATCCCAGTGAGTATGTCTCAGGAATGTTACCCATGCAACAGGCTTTCGATCAAAAGCAGGCAGAGCGATGCTCTCCCTCGTTCCTGAAGAACCCTCCTTTGGAAGAAACTCCTTCAAGGAACTTTCTGTCTAGTTTTCCATTTCGCAGCCCCTCTCTCACGTTGTCCCACTCCCCACCTCCCCCATGATAGGTGAATTTGAGCGGTGTGCTTTCGGAGAACTGAATATCAGGCCAGGAGTTTATCAACCGACTGATGCCCACCAGCAATGTGGAAACTCATCCATTTCCCCGATTGCCAAGCTGGACTGGGAGCCTCAACTGGAAGCTTCAGATGACTGAGGTCTCTCTGGAGACCTGTTAAATGGTGTTTCTGAAGCTGGTGAAAGACAATGTGCTACTGTGGTCATGATTTCCTTGATCCCCCTCCCCAGTGCATGTATATACACACAAATACACTCACACACAAGTTATTTTTAATTTACTGATGTCCCCAAATGTGTAACATCCCTGACAGTCAAAAGGCACAATCAAGGCGTTAACCCTGTTGACAATTCAGCCTGAGTCCATGACTGTCTTGACCCGCATGAGGAAAGAAACCTTTTACAATGGCAGATTTCTACAAGTGAGTCCAGATCCGCTCCCCTCTACCTCACATCTAAACCTACTGCACTGGTTTCCCAGAGTGAGTCAACAACCCAGCCATCATAAGTCATGTTACGTTTTCTTAAGCATATCTACTTATTTAGAGAGAGAGAGAGAGTGCGAGTGAGGGAGGGGCAGGGAAAGAGGGAGCATCTCAAGCAGGCTCCTGGCTGTCAGCACAGAGCCCATGCGGGGCTCGAACTCACAAAACCGTGAGATTATGACCCGAACCGAAATCCAGAGTCTGGCGCTTAATCGACTGAGCCATCCAGGCGCCCCCATCATAAATCGTTTTTAAAACAATGCTGCATCTGCATTGTTAGCCAAGTGCCTCCTTTAATTGTGGGGAACATTGCCAAGCGTTGAGGCACACAGCGTGAGGTGACACTTCAATAATCTTAGAGTGGTCATGCTTATTTTCTTTTCTAGACTCTGTAAATAATTCTTGAGCATGAAATGTTAATCCACAGCTAATAATAATTCAGTCCATTACTGTTTCCTTGGGCTGAATGTAAGACAAAAGCCTGCTGTATTAGCTTGAGCAATAAGAAGTTCAGAGGTAGGCAATGTCATCAGGGACCCGCCCAGGCTCTTGGCACCTTCTTGTTTGCACTTTCAGCGCATAGCTTTTATCCTAATGCTCTCAATGGAGCTGCTGCCCTTCCAGGAATCATAGCAGCATTCCAGGTGGAAAGAAAAATGGAAAGGCCAAGAGTCAGAGGCCAAAGGGGCTTGCTTAAGGGATGCTATCTCCAAGTTCTTCCTACCTGTGTCTCATTGGCCAGAACCTTGTCACATGGCCACCTCTAGCTACAAGGAAATCAGGAGAAGTGATTTTTTTTTGTTTGTTTGTTTAAAATCTGGGACATTGCCACTCTGAACAAAATTGCCTAATCTTGAGAAAGAAATGGAGATAGATATTGGGTAACTAGCATCAGCTACAATATTTTATTTTAATGATCTGCTTCCTCATTAATATTCCCTAATAGAAGTGGGGTAAGGGACAAGACTGTGCATGCACCTTTCATAGTGTATGGCATAGTTCAGGACAAAAAGAAGAAAGGAAAAGAGAGAGAGAGAGAGAGGAAGAAGAGAGGAAAGAGGAAGGAGAAAAGGAAGGAAGTCAGGGAAAGGGAGAGTAAAGAAAGAGTAAAAGTTAACACAGAAGGGGGAACCAAAGATTATTATGGAGTGAGCAAACCACAGGCCAAGCAAACCACAGGCCAAATCCTGTCCATCACCTGATTTTGCAAATAAAGTTTTGTTTTGTTAAGTTGATTCACTTATTTTGAGAGAGAGGGAAAGACAGAGAGAGAGAGAGAGAGAGAGAGAGAGAGAAGGGGAGGGGCAGAAAGAGAGGAAGAGAGAGACAATCCCAAGCAGGCTCAGCACCGTCAGTGCAAAGAACCTGACACGGGGCTCGAACCAACGAACTGCAAGATCATGACCTGAGCCTAAATCAAGAGTTGGAAGCTTAACCAGCGGAAGCCACCCAGGCACCCCCGATTTTGTAAATAAAGTTTTATTGCAACACAGCCACGCCCATTCATTTAGGTATGGCTGATGGCTGTTTCCCCCCAAGAGCACAGTGAGTAGTTGTGACAGAGGCCGTGTGGCCCACAAAACCTAAAATGTTTACCATCTGGTCCTTTACAGAAAACTTTTGCAGACCCTTGGACTCAGTGAATGCTGATTTCTTAGGTTCCGCAGGAGATAGAAAATGTTTTTGAAAAGTAAAGAAATAATCCGACAGTGTGTGTGAGGAGGGACCAGTCGACTTGAACTCCTCACCCTGTGCCCTTCCCCCCCCGACCCCCCAACCACACTCTCCTTCCCACCAGATGGAGAGGTATATCTATCTGCCTGACCACCTCCTTCTCCGGGCCCCACTGCAACCCTCCCGCCCCCAACCAGGTTAAGCGACTTAGCAGCAGGCAGAGGCTCTTAAACACTGACGTCACGCTTTCTGCATTTTCTGATTTAAGATGTCCATCTATCATGCTCCAAGAAACCTCTGACCCATCCACGCCCCTGTCTTAACCACTCGGCTCAGAAAATGAGATGGCTGAATATCGCTATGTTACCATGGTACTGAGTTAATAACTGAGCAAATAAGCGGGCCTTACGAAGACAGTCAAGACGGCAGGGGAAATGTACACGG
Organism: Prionailurus viverrinus; assembly: GCF_022837055.1. Taxonomy (NCBI): domain Eukaryota; kingdom Metazoa; phylum Chordata; class Mammalia; order Carnivora; family Felidae; genus Prionailurus; species Prionailurus viverrinus. The sequence goes on along the minus strand of NC_062575.1, from coordinate 33,070,788 downwards.
AGACCCGGGCCGGCGCTCTGCATTTTCTGCTTTGTGTTGCCAGCGAGGGTGAAATGGGAGTCTGACCACAGCTGGTCCTGCCGCTGTGCACTCTCTGGTCCCTTTTCTGGGAGGCCTGGAGGTCTCGCAGCTTACAGGCCCCCCGGGGAACTTCTAGATCCCTGAGGGTGTTGCCGAGGCCCAAGCTTCCTTCTTCCCACCAAGTTGGGGGCGGAGGGGGGCGCACTGCCCGGGTCCGGGCCCCACCCCAGGTACCCAGAGCTTTTTAATAACTTTTCTGCCAGGCTTTATAGGACAGTCACTCTGCCCGGGTGGGAATGCTCCCGCACGCTCGGTCCCAACCTCGGCCCCTTCTCCTCCCTTGCCTGTCCTCCAGACTGAGGCCCAGTATTATTTCCCTTCCCAGGTTCTCTAAACGTGGACAATTTTTAATTTAGAGACGGATGCTAAGAAGGAAGCTGGGCGTCGCCCCCAAGCAAACCTGAAAGTCTGACTGCCCCGTGTCCCACGCTGACAAGCCCCAACACCCTTCCCCGAAGGGCAAAGGCCACCCTGAGCAAAATGGCAGACCAGCTTTTACAAATAAACTTGTGGCCAAACTGCAGCCATAAAACTTTGAAAACTACTCTGATTGAGACATTTGGACTAATTACCAGGGAGCAGCGGCTACGGGCCCTTCCCTAATGCTGTTTATTACATTCCCTCGTTACAGGGACTCCCTGGGGTTGGTTTCTGAAATAAAGATTTAATTTGAGGGTAAATCAGAACAACAAAAAATGTAGCTCATTGTAAACAATAGTATCCCCAGCCCAGCTGAGCCCATCAATATAAAAACAGAAGCCCTCCTCACCCTCTCCATTCTGTAAACATGTTAAATGCTATTTATTGTGACTACATGTGTGTGGCCCGGCGTGAGGGAGAGTGGGAGCATTTTCGTGACTGGGGGACATAAACATCAAATACTGCTTCCATCACTCTTCCAGTTTTAAAGTTATAAAATCTAAATATTAATTTTAATAGAAAGGTTAGGAAATTGGAAACTGCAGTACCCACTGAAATCATCAGAATAACACACAGCCCACAGAGGGAGCACCAGCATTCCGAGGAGATTAAGGAGGCAGGTGGGGTCCAGACGCGGTCCATGAAATATGACATGTGTCATAAACAGAGGCTTAGGCCCGTGGCTCCCAACCAACCCCAAGTCCTGCCCCGACAATTTTTTTTTTTTAACCCAAGGCAGGATGTACACAGATGTAAAAAGCAAGAGTTAATCTGCTGCCCAGAAGAGAGTCAACTTGATCATCTTTGACCTGAAGTCTGGGAAAGGGGCAGTTTGCTTGTCGTGAGCCCAACACCCATAATCCCCAAACCCCACGGTGGGTTAAGACAATTCTACCGGAGGAACATTACAATCTTTGGGCTGCTCAAGTGCAGACGGTCCTAATTCGCAGTGAAACCAGGAAGCACACATCACGAGTGCCTCACCTCCAGAGTCACGTGGTCCTTCCATTTAGGAGTAAGGATCCCTTCCTCCACTTCTCCTCTCACCTCTGGTTGCAAAGGGCACGGGCTTTGGCAGGGGCCACCCAGCTGAGGGCCACTGCCACAGTAGAACACGCAGGATGGCACTCGGTCGAGATCAGAAGTCATGGGTTCTAACCTTCACCATGTAGCTAATTCTAGCCCGACCTTCAGCAAGCTGCTTTAGAACTTGTCACACTTTCCTCAACTTTTTTTTTCCTACCTCCCCAGCCGGCAGGTCCTAGAACTAAAGGCCATGTGTTACGCTGATGACGTGTTAGGACAATGGCTCTCAACTGGGGCTAATCCTGTCCCCCAATCCCCACCCCACCAGGGGACATTTGCCAAAGTCTGGAGCCATTTTTGGTGCACAACTTTGGGAAGGCTACTGGCATTTAACGGGTAGAGGCCAGGGATGCTATTAAACATCCTACAATGCACAGAATAGGCCCTCACAATAACGTTGCTCAGCCCAAAATGTCAACAGTACCAATACCAGTTGGTTTTGCCTCAACTTCTCTTGAGCTAAAGTCAACCTTATGAAAATCTGACAGCTGGGAAAAGTATAAACCTTTTAAAACCTAATAATGCTTGTACTCAAAGAAAATATGGGTCAAACTGGTTAGAACACCAGCCCATGAAAAACAGAGTCAAGAGTTTGGTTTTTAGACTTTATAGATCTTCCAAGTTCCCCCAAAGAAATGGCCCAGACCCGGGATCCGCCCAGAGCAGGGATTTTACCTGTGTTTGCTGAACGGAACACCATCTTGCTACTGTGCCAAGACCAAGCACCTTGCCCGCTAGGAGTGGCGTGTTCATTTTCTGAGCAGAACAAATGTGGGCAGAACGCAAAGGCAGGGGCCCTGGCGTGGAGCTGGTAGTTGATAAATATTTCCTGAGTGAATAGATGGATGGATAGAAAACTGAATGTATCATGTGGTCCAAACACTCATCTGCTCTCTGAGCTTCCTGTTCCCCGCCTGTAATGTGGGGATGATGCTAATACCTGTTTCATAGATTCCATGGGATTCCTGTGAGGAATAAATTCCTGGAATGCCATTTTGAGAAATGTGTTTAGAAACTGGTAATCCTTGAAATAAAACAGACTCCCTTTTTACTACCACCCAGCTGCCGTCTCCCATGGTCAACCCCACACCAAACCAACAAGTCCATCTTCAACAAGTCAGGAAGGAACAACTCTGCCTGCTTAAGGAGAATCTCAAAGCCAAGTTTACCACAGGAGTCTCTGACATTGGGGAGAGGGGGTAGGATGGGTTTCTTGAGCTCTGAATCCCCACACAGCCCCTTGTTATCAACTACAGGATGGATGGGAACAATGTTGAGACATCTCATGCTGCTGTAGCCAAATGAGTTTTCTCATTTGGAAGATGACTGGCTTCATGTGCAATCTGCCACAAATTTAGAATGGGTTCCTCCAAATTTCACATGCTCCCAGGTTACCAGGACCCTCACTAGCTCTCCTCCTTCCTACCCCAACACCACCACTACCACAAATAGCATTTTCCTAAAGATGCCCACAGAAGGATAGTTCCATGAGATAATTCTTATTATGCTAACATAAATTCTATGGTCACACAAATCTGGAACAATACTACATTCAACAAAGTTAGACAGATTTTCTTTTTAGTGCATAGGAATTTTCACAGCCTTTGGTGTACGTTGGGGATTTCCATTGGCTATACTGTGTGTTTCCAAATACACTTGAGGATTGAATCGTTTATTCTCAGTTTACCTAGAGAATATTCTGTTTCCATAAAAATAGCTTGGGAAACTCTGGGGAAAATCATTCCCATCTTGCTAAGTAACAACCCTACCTTGCTTTTAAAAGGACCAATCCATATACCTGGAGCAGGGTCCCCCAGGCATAGTCTACTCTTAATTCCAGACCCAGGTTCTTGGGCCTAAGGTCTCAGTTTATAGATGTTCATTTGGAAAGTTCACCCGCTCCTGGGAAATCTACTGCACATGAAGCTAGATGGACATCCTTTATTGGCCACATATGGCATACCTCAACAGCATCCACTCTAAAGCACTTGCAATTTATATATATATATGCTAAGATGGAAGCCAACCCTACAAGACAGCAGCCAAAAGAGCATTCAACTTGAGTATCACTACCTGAGAATGATTTCAGCAGCTCAGGAGGGGAGAGAGAGCTAGAATTGGGACTATCAAGCAAGGCTGCTGGAAGGAAGTGGAAACTCAAGAGGACCTTGACTACCTTGGAGAAGCAGAAAAGACCTGGGCTTAGAGTTTTAAACAGAAAAAGTAAAAAAGCTACCTTACCACTATCTGGGGTCAGGTTCCCTGAAAGGAAAGCATGACATTCAGATTTGGATGCATTGTGGAATTTCTCCCTTTCAAGGCAAGGGAGCACGACTCCCGAACACCATGGCAGTCAGTCACTGGTTATGGATGTCCCTTGACATGAGGGGTGGCCTCATGAGCAAGGCGGCTCAGCAGCGGAGGATGGGCGCACTGGCCAGGTAAAGGGAATTTGGACGGGAACCCATTAGAACCTATTATGAACAGCAAAGACAAAAAAGCGTAGGTGAATATAAAATGTTCATGGAACAGTAAGAATACAGTCTGATTATAGGAAAAGATTTGAAATGTAGTATTGAATCAGGCATACGTGGGTTGAAGGGAAGGATGTATGGACACTTCTCAGAAGCCTTTTTTGGGGTAAGCAACAGACACCCTAAGGTAGATTTCCCCCGATTCTGATATAATATATTTTGAATGTGACCTATTCAGTGATGTGATTGCTTTTTCCTTATATCTGATTTTATTGCTGCCATCTATCTACATTCCACAACCATCACTAACAGAACCTTTCTGGTGCATTGAGGCTTCAAATAAAAAGCTACATGTGCAATTTGCTTTTTTCTTTCTTGCATGAGCTTGGCCTTTGGTATGATCTTCCTCTAAAACTCTTCTTTCGGATAAACTACACAATAGTCCTCAGGGACACAGAGCATAAGACAGATATGGGATATGATAATGTCTAATATTTGCAGGCTGCTAGAGGAAATGAGTCATTTGAATAACATAAGCAATGATAACCCAGCCGAATATGACTAAGATGTTAAAAATAAGGTGTGTTTACAAGTGAATAAACTTCCTGATCATACTGCTAGTCTCCAGAGAGATGGAAAAGGAACAGGCAAAGGTCCTTGGCATCCCATAATGTCATTCTATTTTCCACTGGTCAAGTGTGATCATGGTAGGTTGTTCATGGTGATCTCTCCTTGCCTATTGGCACGACGATAAATGATATGCCCGCCGGAGAGGAATGGTTTTGAAGGTCTACATGATGGCCCTATCTTTGGGGTCCTTTGCTTTTATTTTCATGAAGGTTCATCAAAATAAAGCATCAGAGCTCTCTTTTCCTGAGGAACAAAACCTCATATATAGTCATTACTATTTTATTCTCCTTTCCCGGTCTTTCCCTCAGTTACCTCATTGAATCTCAGGACCCTGAACCTCAGGACAGGAATACCTCACTCATCAGATCCTTGACTAACCTGAAAAACTATTTTGAACTTGGCCGTTAATATCTTCCAAGGGTTAAGCATTTGTCCTACCCAGAAGGCACTGATAACTTGTCAAAGGCTTTTTCTTCCTGAGCCCCACTACTGTAGATTATATGAGTAAAGGCATGGGAAGAAATATTTTGGTAAGAGATTTCTGTCCGTCTGGCTCTATAAGTTTCTTAATACTGTCTACTGTCCCTTGGCCTGCATTGTCAAGAGGTTGGCAAGATGAAAAACTTGCAAAAACACCTTGCAATCAGAGCACTCACTGTGATTTGAGTTCTGTGGATGGGATGGATCCTCTGAGATGTGGAAGGTAGAAAGAAGGCAGAGCCATGTTTCTTTGGCAAGACTGGTGGACAAACAACCTATGATGGGCCTGTGTGTTTGTAGTTGCCCAATTACATGTTCCATTGCCTGAGAACCATATTTGTGAATGTGAGATAGCTGTGGGGAAGTGGTGATAGAAACAGTCTTCTGTCAGTTGATTCTGAAGTAAAAACTCAATTTCATTTTCTGTATGTACATTATAGTTCAATAAAAAAAAAGTTAAACTTAGGAAAAAAAATCTGGTATCAATCCCCTGACTTCTGATCCACCTAAGTTTTAAAATAATTTTGAAGTAGCTAAGTCCATTTATTAAATACCTCTCTGCTTGTAATAGCTCCAAGGCTTTCTATTTCTTGTACATACCCCCTCACCAGTATAATAGATTTCTTCTTCATTTAAAAAGCATTATGCAAAACACTAATTTTTTTTTTAAAAAAAAGGGGGCGCCTGGGTGGCTCAGTTGGTTAAGCATCTGACTTCAGCTCAGGTCACGATCGTATGATTCATGGGTTCCAGCCCCATGTTGGGCCCTTTGTTGACAGCTCAGAACCTGGAGCCTGCTTCGGATTCTGTGTCTCCCTCTCTCTGCCCTTCCTCTGCTCGTGGCTTGTGCTCTCTCTCTCTTTCTCTCTCTCTCTCAAAAATAAATAAATATTAAAAAAATTTTTTAAGCATACACAGGAGACAGATTTCACTTTGGGTAAGGAACTTGTCCAACAAGGGGTGGACCATGCTGATGGCTGGTGAGCTTGCTAGCTATCACAGAAGGTAGTTCAAGAAGAGATCGGACAAGCCATATGACAGTGATGGTAGGAAGAGAATTTGACTACCAGGCAGTAGCTTGGTGTCTACAATTTCGAATGACCTGTCCAACTCTGAGATTCTCTGATTTGGGGACAACGGATTCCCTTTGAGAGTAGTCCCTGTGAGTTTGTGGCAAGAGACAATCAGCCCCTCAAAAGAACTCTCGGGACTCAGCAAACACCGAAGTACCCAATAGCACACATGTTTAGGCTTTCATAAGCCTTTTTTTCTGACTCCAAGTTTGAGCAGAAGATGGGGGAAGGCAAGAATCCCACCACCACCATCGATAGTTAGGTCTTCCAGTCAACAGACAAAATCTAGAAGAAACTCTCATAGAACAAAGGCAACACAACAGGATTGAAGAACTCAAGGATAGGAAGATTTTTCATCCCAGTTTTTGCTGCTTTTCACTGGTTCAGAATTCCAAGGGCTCTTCCAACCAGAAAACTGCCATCTCTTTACTTCCATGAGAATTTCTAGATGAAAACAACCGGACTTGTGGATCTCCTTTGTCAGTTCGTATGAACGACTCTCCTTTGATCTCCAGTCACAGATTATAACTTCCGGAGACTACTGGAATATAGAAGGGGAAGGAGGACTAGAAACAATAGGTTGACCCAGCCAGGGTCATATTCTGGATCCAGGTAGATTTCTTCTCAGTTGAAAAATTATATATATTTTTTCATGCACTAAATGTCAGGCACTGAGAAGAACTCCATTATGTGTATAAATAGTCCTGTCATACGGATGATGAATCTTAAACAAAAAGGGCATAATTAACTAGCCCAAAGGTGAACAGAGAGTAACTGAGAGCTAGGATTTGGATGCAGTCTGTCAAATATCTGAGCTTTAATCTTAAGAACTCTGCCCTACTGCCTCATTTGTGATTTGAGTCCACAAGAAAATTAAAATCTGTGAAATGATGGAGAGACGATAAAGCTTTGTTATTCCGAAGTTGTAAAGGAAAGAGGATTTAGAAACTTATTTACTATAAAAACCCTACAACTTCTTTTTTAAAGTTTATTTATTTATTTTTAGAGAAAGAGAGAGAGAGAGTGGGTGATAGGCAGAGAGAGAACCCCAAGCAGGCTACATGCTGTTAGCACAGAGCCCGGTGTGGGGCTCAAACTCACAAACCACGAGATCAAGACCTGAGCTGAAGTCAGACACTTAACCCACTGAGCCACCCAGGTGCCACCCACCCCCTGCCCCCCGCCATAACCTTTTAAAACCATTTTCTATTTAGAAGGAGACCATAAGACATGGCTTCACTGAAGCTGTAGTATAAAGTCATAAAGACCAGAGTAGATTAGGATGAAAGGAAAAATTAAAAATAGAGCATCGTAAGTTCTCACAAGGGTTATTCAAAGTAGAATTGGGGCAGCATGAAATATGCCAGTGATTGGAGGATGGACTTGCGAAGCTCTCCTGAAACTTTAAAAATCACACAAGGGTAAAAACAATGCTCAAGATCATAGCTGTGGAGGATAAAAAAAAAGAAATACACATTTTTAAGAGATTAACAATACAAATCGTCTAAAGGAAGAAATCAAAACAATTGGAGCCAGTACTTACAGACATCAAGCCTCTCTGAGCTGATAAAACATGCATATCAGAATGGCTCAACCCAGGGGCGCCTGGGTGGCTCAGTCAGTTGAGTGTCCGACTCTTGGTTTCGGCTCAGGTCATGATCTCACAGTTTGTGAGTTCGAGCCCCGCATCAGGCTCCGCGCTGAGAACGTGGAGCCTGCTTGGGATTCTCTCTCCCTCTCTCTCTGCCCCTCCCCTGCTCACTCTCTCTCTGTCTCTCTCTCAAAATAAATAAATAAATGCAAAAAAAAATTTAAAAAAAGAAAGAGAGAGAGAGAATGGTTCACCACAGTTCCAGCACAAATCAATGGAAAAGACCAATACTGAATCTCACCTTGGAAACATTTCCAAATTCTAAGTACCAAGAAAAACACTGTAAGTGCCCAAGTAGAAAACTCATGATTTCTTCAGAGAAACCAAATCAGGCTGCTCTTAAACTTCTCTGAAATTTTTGAAGTCCGAAGACAGCATTACCGAATCTGCAGACTTCAGAGGGAAAATAACCTAGTACTTTTCTACCCAACTAAGTTGTCTTACTTAGGGGAAGGCAAAAGAAAGGTATTCTCAGATATGGAAGAGTTCAGAAAACAAGGCTCTGGTGTGATCTTCTTAAACAGATCAGGGATATGCCACAGGTGGCCACGAAGCTTATCAGAATGAAGACGGACAAAATCTCAACAGAGAGATCATAGTGGAAAGGGACCGGCAAACTTCCTCATTGGACAGCAACATGCACAACATCCAAACATCTAGAAATCTGCAGATAATCCTCACCTCCATGCAGCAGACTTAGTTGAGCCCATCACACTCGTGAGCTTCGAAGAACATGGAGGTCTTAGTGCCTCCTCTCACAGAACCATCTGGATAAAACCTAAAATGAAATTCCTTTTTTTTTTGACAGCTTTATTTTGTTTCACGTATCTTACAATTCACCCACTTAAAATGTGCAATCCAGTGGTTTTTAGTATATTTATAGATATGGGAAATTTGGATAGATTTGGGAGATTTGGAAATTTTCGTCTCCCTGAAAAGAAGCTCGGTACCTTTAGCTAGCAATCCTCTATTCTCCATCCCCGCCCTTAGCCCTAGACAACCACTGATTTTCATCCTGTCTGTAGAGACTTCTCTATTCTGGATTTTCATATGAATGGAATCATATAATATGTGGCCTTTTCTGCCTGACATCTTTCACTGAAGTGTCAATGTTTTCAAGTTTCATCTGTATTATAGCATATGTCAGTACCTCATTCTTTTTGTGGCTGAGTAATTTTCCACTGGATGGACATATCACATTTGTTTATCCAGCCACCAGTTGGTGAGCATTTCGGTTCTTTCCATCTAAAACGAAATTAGTTCTTGAGGAAGTGTTACCATTTACCATGGAAATGACTCAACTTGAATTCAACAAATCCCTTTAGTAGACCCTCTCTCTCGGTCAAACTTAATATATATACATACATATATATATATATATATATATATACACACACGTATATATATATATATATATATATATACACGTACGTATATATATATATACGTATACATATACACGTACGTATATACGTATATATATATGTATGTATATACATATACATATATACACGTATATATATACGTGTATATATATATACACGTATATATATACGTGTGTATATATATATATACATATATACATATATACATACATATATATATACACGTATATATGTATATATATATAATCTTTTAAAAATAAAGGAAGAGACAAAAAAACCCCACCATGATTGCTTTGGGATTAAAGACGACATATCTTTACCATTTTATATATTTTCAACATTTCAAAAAGGAGCCACTCTACATTAACAGTTTATGTTGAGAGTAAAAACGCATTCTCATATATACATTCAGCCTTGCTATAATATATGTTTTGAGAACACAAGATTTGACTGATCTATTAGGGAACAATTTGATCTATTAGGGAACTTGGCTTCTGCACAATTTCTTATGTAAGAAATGGTGGGTGAACACAGAAAACCGCACTCTGCCAGTGGAAGCCATTTAAGAATACACAAACACACATATACACACACCTCAGACATCTACCAGCTACCTTGGTTCACTCCGTGTTAGAAGCCATACCCACCCACATCTGGTGTCTGAAGTCTCCATCAGATTTCAGGTAACCCTGCTTCTACTAATTCACAGAAACAAACTACAATCCTTCCAACATCCATTTCTACAAGCAGACTTCAGGTCTTTTTCAAGGTAAAGTGCCATACTTATTTTATGTATTTTGTAACCATTTGACACCTGTAACATGGTGCTAGGATTTTCATTATATTCTTACGTTTTTTACTTAAAAAAAAAACCCTGTTATTGATGTTTTTGAGTCTTGCACCCAACCCCCATTTTTTCCCATAAGGCCTGTGGGTTTTATTGCTTTTTTTCACAGTGTGGTGACTTCCAGGAATGCATATGTGGAATCATAGCAGGACTGACTGTTCACATAATACCTCTGAGAGGTGACCTAAGCAACCTGTACCTCAGAGAGGTGATTGGCGGTCAACAGTGTGAAGTTTGAAACTTAACTTTTCCCACTATTTTCTCCCTTAATGTGTTCTCAAAGAGAAATAGCTTTAAGAAATAAAGTAACATGAAGCAACCCTTGTGACAAACGAACCCAGATTTTTGAAGCGTTCTGTTTTCATGGAAGCGTAACTCTGAGAAACTTCTGGAATAAAGCTAGACACGGAGCAGGAAGAGGACATCATTCACAGTTAACAGCTGGAAGGCACGCCGTTCTCAGTCAAGGGTCCTTCCAGAGAGGTAAGAGTCTACGCAGGTCTCGGTAGGATACCTGGCGCATAGAAAATGCTTGGTTAACAGTTGGGATTAAGAACAAAAAGTAAACTATATAAACAGATCGAAGGGTGGACGGTATTTCGGGAAGAAAGCTCTTTGCAAAGATCCCTGGTGGTCCAGGGATCCAAATCTTAGGTGAATACCGGCTCCTTGGTCCTGAACAAGCCAAAAACATAGGTGGAGACTCACCAGGAGTCACTGGGAAAACCTCGCTGTCTTTTCTCTCATTGTGTACCCAGGCCTTCTAATTATTGTTGCTATCTCCCATACTATAAAATATTTTATTGGTTGCATCACTTTGCAGCATTTTGTCGAAAGCTCTTAACTGTCATAAATGCATCCAACCGTCTGCCAACGTGGAATAATAAATAATTATTATGGGAGTGACTGATTTACTTTGAAAAAACATGAAAGGCCTCTAAACCTGGAGTTTCCTGCCCCATATAATGCGCGTGAAAGAAATGAGCATCAGTAATCACTGTCAACAGTCTCTTGTAACTAAGAATTGAATCATTTATCTGTCCAGCATGTGTAAATGATCATCATCGCCTTTTCCACGGGAAGGCCTAACGGCAATTTATGATATAAAAATAATAAGATATGAGGGCTTAATAGGAACTGTTTCTTGTTGCTCTACCTGGGAATACGGGGCCCTGGCACCTGCAAGGGTCTCTGGCCCTACAAATTCAGGCATACCATCCAGCTGTTTATAGTTGACTTGCTTATTTGTATATGTATTTTTTTACCTTCTTTAACCAAACTAAAAGCAAAGAGCTTGCCTATTATATTTATGAGCTGACCTTTCCCTATACACTTCAAGGATACTTCCTTTTGCAACCAACAAAGATAATGCCGGGGAGCAAATGAGTTCTAAGCACTGAATAATTGTAAATGTTCTGACATCCCCCGGAAATATTATCAGGGCTCTAAGTTGCTACATATCCATCATGTCTTGGCCAGGAGAGTTTTTGTTTTTCTATTCCCCCCCCCCCCACAACGAGGCTGATTTTAACTTTAACAGTCCTTGGAATGTGCCAGCTTTCTTAGTTATCTTGACCTTCAGGACGTGTAGACTCCTTTGGATACCCCAAAGACAGACACATTTATAAGTCTGCCAGTACCTAAGTGTGTGAAGTGAATTATTCGTTTTGCCTTCGGGGTGAGTCTTCAAGGATTAACACCCTGAAGGCACAGTGTTCATTCTATGCAGAGGAAAAAAACATACTGTTTATTGCCGAAGGAAGAGATTTTTCGCTTTCTATCCTTGGTAGTTTCCCCAGATAAGCTCCGCCAAGTCAGTTAGAGTCCAAGGTGGTGGCTGTGTATTGAAGCTGGAGGATATAGTCTGGGGAACAGGGAAAGTTGGTGTGCTTACTAGAAGAATGGACAGCCCTACTCCAGCCATTTCGTTCTGTGTCAGTTCTGAGCTGTTGTGCGTTCAAACCAAAAATAATCCCCGTAGCTCAGGAAATCCAGTGATGTCTAAGATTTGGTCCCTCTCCGTAAGAAACTCTCTCTAGTGGTCAACATGGGAACGGATACAGATGATTCTTTCTTCCGGTGCAGCTGCTCTACTTCTAAGATTTTTCCCACGCTAGTTAATTTTGCACATATATCCGAACGGTGGTTGCAAAGATAATCTCTGTCGCCTTGTTTATTGGCCATACAGCAGAAACAGCCTAGTAGTCGCTTATCACAGATTGGAAAACGTACCATGTACCATACATTTAGAATACTATACTGCACTTAAAAAGAAGGAAGTCATCTGTATATCCAGGTGTACAATTTCCTCCCTCCCAAAAGGCCATATTCTCAGTGAGACCTTTCCTGACCACTCAGTTTAAGACTGCAACCCCGTTTCTCAGTATTTCCTGTCTTCTGACTCCACTTTATTTTCCACAATAACACTCAGGACCGCCTGTCACAATGCATATTGTGCTATCTAACATAATGCATTAAATATACATGGATGTGTTTGATCCTTGAACAGTGCAGAGATTAGGGGATGCCAACCCCTCGCACAGTCAAAAATCTGTGTAAACCTTTTCACTCCCCCAAACCTTAACTATAGCACTAATACCCTGCTGTTGACTAGAAGCCTTACTGATAACATAAAGTCTATTAACATGTATTTTGCATGTTCTGTATTACATCCTCTATTCTTACAATAAAAGAAGCTAGAGAAAAGAAAATGTCTTAAGAACATCATAAGGAAGGGGAGCCTGGGTGGCTCAGTCGGTTGAGCGGCCGACTTCGGCTCAGGTCACGATCTCGCGGTCCGTGAGTTCGAGCTTCGCGTCGGGCTCTGGGCTGATGGCTCAGAGCCTGAAGCCTGTTTCAGATTCTGTGTCTCCCTCTCTCTCTGCCCCTCCCCCGTTCATGCTCTGTCTCTCTCTGTCTCAAAAATAAATAAACGTTAAAAAAAAATTAAAAAAAAAAAGAACATCATAAGGAAGAGGAAATGCATTTAGCATACTGTGCTGTAGTTAGGGAAAAAGGCAAGGTGAGGAAATGTGTACGGCATCCTCATTTGGGTACCAGTGTCGCAGATGTATGTGCTGCACAGAGCGCCTCCAGAGGGACAGTCGAGAGAATGGGGAAAGTGGTCTTCTCTGGGGAGAAGCAGCAGGGTAGGAGGGTTTAAAAGTGAGGCGGAGACTTGGGTTCTCAGGCATCTCCTCTCGGAAACTCTGACTTTTTGTTTACTATGTGCTTATTTGCTTTTTGAAACTAGTTTTAGAATCATGAGTGCAACTGAGGTCTGGCATGGTTGTGTACTGGACATATATGGGAGTAATACCTAGACTATTCATTTACAGCTTCAAATCCAGATGCCTACAGGGACCCAGGTGTGACAACTGGGATAGCAGCAGGCAGGTGTGAGAAAAATGCCTGGGAATATTGATCACATGCCAGGAATTATGTGCTTTCTTCCATTTTCCTTGAAATACACAGCATTCTTTGTCTATCTTTTGCTTCCCGCTTGTCCGAAGACGTCGTAAATACTTCTTTGCTTAAAAAAACAAAAACAAAAACAAGCGTGCACATGCCACGGTAAATAGGTCTCGACTCTGGCTTCCACTGTGGTTTACCGAGGGCACCTGCCAGTTGGCTAGAGGGGGGCCTCTCTTCGATTCTAGCTTGTGGCCAGGCAGGATTTCTGACTCAGTGTTGCAAGATCTTCTGAATTTTCAAGAGAAACTAAAGACTCGAAGCGTTCCTTTAAAATCTGCTACATAATCAAGTGGGGTTTATCACAGGATTGCAGGCCCGATTCAACCCTCAAAAATCAATCACTGCAATTCATCGCAATATATGATCCTATCGATGGATACAGAGGAAGCATTTGGCAAAGTTCAGCATCCACTTGTAATAAAAAATCTCAGAATAGTAGGAATAGAAGGGGAACATAATAAAGAGTATCTATGAAACCAACATCATATCGAATGCTTTCTCTTGAGTAGAGACTAGTCAAGGATGCCCACTCTTACACTCCTAATCAATATTGTACTGGAAGCCCTAACAAATTAAATAAGTCTAGAAAAAGAAATAAAAGGTGTCCAGATTTAAACAAAAAAATAAAACTAAACTTATCCACAAAGAGCATAATTTTCCTCACAGAAGAATCACAAGGAGCCTAAAAAAAGCTCCTAGCACCAAGTGAGTTTAGCAAGGTTGCAGAATAAAAGATCAATATATAAAATCGATTGCATTACTAGATACTAGCAATGAACCAACTACTGTAAATAAAATATTTTCAAACAGTACCGTTTAGAATAGCTCCCCCAAATGAAAATAGAGACATAAATCTGACAAAATAGGTGCAGGGTCAGAATTCATAAATGACACAATGCTGATGAATGAGAACAAAAAGGGCCCAAATAGAGAGAAAGGCATACTGTGCCCATGGAGCAAAAGAGTCAATGTAGCTAACGTGCCAATTTTCCCAAAACTGATTCACAGATTTAATGCAGTGCCGATCCAAATCCCAGCAAGGTTCTTTGTAGGCACACACTAACTGATTACAAAATGTGTATGGGAAGGTAAGGAGCTAGAATAGTCAAGACAATTTTGAAAAAGAACAAAGTTAGAGGACTCACACTACCAAATTTGAAGAGGTACTAGAAAGCTATGGTAGTCAAGATAGGATGGCATTTATGAAAACCTAGTCACAGGCCAATGGAATAGCATTCGAAAATCCAGAAGTTCTCTGGTGCACATAAATATCAACAGATTTTTAGCCTTTTGACAACAATTCAATGGAGGAAAGATAGCCCTCTTGACAAATGGTGCTGTAAGAAAGTGGACATCCATATGCAAACAAAACAAAACAAAACAAAACAGAAAACCTTGACTCACACCTTACACTAGATACGATTAATGTGAAATGGAGACCCAAATACAAAATATAATACTATAAAACTCTTAGAGGCCAAGGCAGAACTAAATCTTCATGGCTTTGGCTTAGGCAAAGACATCTTAAATTTGACCTCAAAGGCACAATACAAAAAAAAAAAGATAAATAGAAAAATGATAGGGACTTTATCAAAATGGAACACTTCTTTTTCCCCCCCATTTTTCCATGAAGAGAGTAAAAAGAAAGCCACAGGCTGGGGGAAATTATTTGTGTAGCATATACACAACAAAAGACTTGCATCTAAAATACATTTAGAAAAACGACTTAGAAAATAGAATAAGTAAATAAGCAACCTAATTTAAAAACCAGACACCATACTTGAACAAATACTTCACCAAAGAAGATATATGATGCCAAATGAACACACGAATAGATGTGCCGTGTCATTACTTATTAGAAAAACCCGAATTAAAAAAACAATGAGACACTACTATATAACTATTAGAATGATTCAAATAAAAAATGCTGGCAATATCAAGTGTCAGTGAGGATGTAGAGAAACAGGAATTCTACACATTTTGCTGGAAGGAGTACAAAACGGCATGGTCACTCTGGGAAACGCTCTGGCATTTCCTGAAAAAGTGAAAAACACGCTTACCATATGACCCAGCAATCCTACTTCCAGAAATCTAGAGCAGAGAACCGAAAACACGTACATACAGAACAAAGTCTATAGGAGCGTTATTCATAATTGTCCAAAACTTGAAAGAGCTCAAATATCCTTCAGTGGACAAATGGACTAACCAACAGTGGTAAAATCCGTACAATGGAATGCTTTTCGGAAACAAAAAAGGAGCAAGTTGTTGACCCCTACAACATAGATGGATCTCAAATGCATTATGCTAAGTAGAATAACTCAGTTTAAAAAGGTTATATGACTGGGGGTGCCTGGGGGGGGGGGGGCTCAGTTGGTTAAGCATCTGACTCTAGATTTCAGCTTGGGTCACGATCTCGTGGGATCCAACCCCGCGTCGGGTTCCATGCTGACAGTGAGGAGCCTGCGTGGGATTCTGTCTCTCCCTCTCTCTCTCCCTCTCCCCTGTTCTCTCTCTCTCAAAAATAAATAAATAAACTTTTTAAAAATGTCATCAAAAAGGTTATATAACTGTGAAGTTGTATTATATGACATCCTAAACAGGCAAAACTTTGGAAACAGCAGACCTGGTTGTTAGGGGTTAGGAGTGGGGGAGGGGCTTGGGTGTAAGAGAGAAGCATGAAGGGGTTCTTTAGGATGCTGGACTTGTTCTATATCCTGGGTGCGGTGCGTCTAACAACGCACGCATGTGTCAAAATTCCGATGAAAAGAAGTATACAACAGAAAAGTGAATTGTGCTGTCGGCAAATTTAAAATATTACCAAATTACTTCCTGAAAGTAGGCAAAAATAAACCTGAATCAAATTAAACACACAAAACACAGATACGTTAGAGGCCAAATGAGACCCATCTGTAGGCTCAATCCCACCCATGGAACTCCAGTTCCCAGTCTCTGACTTGGACAAGTAGTGTGTTCAAGACAGACTGTACTTAAGACTTGATGTGACCCGATTTCTTGACATGAAGCCCAGAGAGGGAAAGACAACCGCGAGAGACACACAGCTAACCCAAACGGTGCTAGCCCTGAAGTCAAGTTGCCTCACTCCTGCTCGTATATGGTACATCTTTTGATATCAGGTGTAGATGGAAACTTGAACCTGACTGCCATCCTAACATACAACATAACTCCCAAACACAGATTTTTTTTTTTTTTTGAGGAAGAATAGCGGGGGCAAGAAATTAACCTCACAAGGAAAAAAGGCAAACTCCTTAAGGTTCAGCGTTTACAAGAAGCGTATTAAAAATGATGACCTCAGCAAATAACTCTAGTGAGAGTCCGAGGACGACAGATGTAGAACGATTTAACTGTGCAAGTAATTGTGTCCAAAAAATTAGCAGTTTTATAGGGATGGCTGTGCGCCCTGACGGGTCCCCAGCAGAGACGTGTCTGCGCCGGGCTGCTATTGATTCTGAAACAATCTTGCACATGATAAATGAGGATGTGCTTAGGAGAGGATTCAGTCACGGGAGCCCCCAGATCAATCAGCTTGTCAACTGGCAGACGAAATTCAATTTTTATTCTTAGTAAACTCTTATTTGGTGGCAGACCATTGTTTCTGTGGAAATTGCTTCACAAAGGCCGAGGGGCAGGCGTGCGAACATGGAAAAAGATCATCGTTTCAAAGCATGTTAAAAGGGAAGATTTGGGGTTTATGACCAGGAGTGAGGAAATGTGATTATGGGGCAGTAGCTACCACGGTCCGCCTTTTTTGCCCAAAAGGATTCGTTAGGGCTGGTTCTCTGTGTCCCGTACAGAATGGATTTTCTTCCTCACCGTCTGACCAACCATCTTGGAAGAAAACTCCCTTAAAAATGGGACCTCCGGCTTTGCAGACAAAACCCAACAACCCCATGACAGAGCTAAATTCCACGGATTCTATGGAGACCTTCTCTATTCAGTTGGTTTAAAACCTAGGAAATGGCCACTTGAGTAAGTTAAAAAAAAAAAAAAGTCAAAATCAACAATTTTATATGGTTGACTCAAATAAGTCTCCTCTCCTTTCTTGTCTTACTTTGCCATGATATTGGGAATTTCTAGGCACTTTTTCTTCTCATAACCTTTCAAAGTCACCCAAGAAATTAATTTTAGGACTGGGTCTGGGGCCTAGGATTCTTGCCTTCCATACCAAAGTCCTTTACACTATTCTTTGATGCCTCCCTCCAAAGACAGAAATGGTCCTCCACTTGGCTGTCAGCCCTCAAATCTATCCTTACACTGTGTATACGCATGTGCAAATGCGCATGTATGTATACGGAGCACCTGCACTGTCCCAGGCAGTGAACGGCATACTCACGTTGTTCCGACAGCCTGCTTGGCAACATCAGATAATTCCAAGTGGGCACAGAGCTACCAAGTCCATGTTCAAGAACTCTATGCAAGCAGCACATCACGAAGGACCCGATGGAACATGAAAGATAGACATAGAAAGGGTCCCTTTGGATATGGCTCCTACATTTAGACCCGAGGCACGGAGGTGAGTGAGAAGACAAGGGTCAAGTGAGGAGGGAGGCCTGTGGTGTCTAGAGAGATCATTCCAGAGAAAACTGTGTGTGCAAAGGCATTGAGGTGGGAGCTGACACAGCTTTAGGGGGACATAAAAGAAGGTCCATTTGTCTAGAAAAGTATAAAAACAAAACAAAACAAGAGGGGAAGTATTATAAGACAAGGGTGGTAAAAAAGACAGTCCGGGATCATACAGGATCCTGGAGACTTGACATACCCATAGATCCTTTTGCTTTAAGATGTAAAGGTTGAGCAAGAACTTCCCTGAGCTTTTTGTCTCATTCAGACACACAACCAGAAGAGCAGGGGGATAGGGAGGGTGAGTACTCTGCTATTTTCTAGGTCTCCTGAAGAGAGAATTGAGCCCAGATATTCTATCAAGAATGTTTCTGAAGTTTTCTGGCTTCAAAATACTTAATACTCAACCACCCAGTGCCAACTCCTCCATAGACTGGCAGGCCTCAGGCTGCTCCCAGGTCATGCCTCTACTTCTGTCCTTCTTAAGTGAAAGGACACAGGGCACAGTGTCCCCACAAGGACACTGTGGCCCCAGCAGGTACTCCCCAACTCCTGCCAGGAACTCATCCACTCAGTTCAACCAGGGATTCCAGGCCCACTCAACTTCACTGCCCAAGAGGATGTATGTGGCTTTGAAGAAATTTACCAAACATTTTCTCCACCAATCCTGTGCAGAGATACAATGTGCTGAGAAAATGTCTGCTGACGCTGAGCCAACAAAGAGGTTCAATTTTCCTTCGGATCATCGAGAAACCTGACATCGATGACTGAGAACACGGGCTTATACAGTATTCATTACACCTGGGGAAAATAAATGGAACTCGGCCATTACTGAACTTACAGAAATTAGATACTGACACAAACAACCTTCACTTATGTGACTTCCTTGGGACCATTAAGTGAGAAGGCACAGAAACTCCATCAAAGCACACGCAACCAACTTGTATGAGATGAAGGCCCCTGTTGAAGCATGATGGTATCATTTTTGATTAGAGCTAAAATTCAGGCTGGCTTTTCCAAAACTTTTGTCTCCTCTAGCCAATAGTATGATACAAAGATCTTTTAGCTTCTTTTACTGTTTCCATAAGCTATAGTAGAATGTCTTCTCTCTCTCTCTCTCTCTCTCTCTCTCTCTCTCTCTATCTTCTACTCTTTCCAATAGTGTGAGATCTCCCATCCTCCCATCCAAAAATGAGCCATGACTATACTGGTTGGGTCTCTTTGAAGAAATGGCAACAAAGAAACAACTTGTTTACTGGCTAATTTGATAGAAGTGAACCTCATCTCTAATTTTTAATAATACCTGTTTTTTTTTTAATTTTTTTTTCAACTTTTATTTATTTTTGGGACAGAGAGAGACAGAGCATGAACGGGGGAGGGGCAGAGAGAGAGGGAGACACAGAATCGGAAACAGGCTCCAGGCTCTGAGCCATCAGTCCAGAGCCTGACGTGGGGCTCGAACCCACGGACCACAAGATCGTGACCTGGCTGAAGTCAGAAGCTTAACCGACTGCGCCACCCAGGCGCCCCAATAATACCTGTTTTGTAGGGAGCTTTTAAAGCTAAACCATCCAGATAATGAGTTTAACCATGCAAAGGAATTTTCAGTGCTACCCTTAGCCCTGGGCCTCATCCTTCAAAGTGTCTCTACTCTGGCTACCTCTGGCCAAAATACCACTGAGGCCAAGGAGTTGGATCTGTGCAGAATACTATCTCCTCCTTGGACCACACTCCACATCCCCAGGACCCTGAAACACCCTTAATCAGTCACCGCTGATCTGCTTCTGGGGATCTGCTTTTCCGAGGGTGGGATGGTACTACCCCAAGTACATACCCCTGTACCTGAAGGGGTAGCTCGTTAAAGAGACAGAGGAAGAGACTAGAAATGCAGGCCAGACTGTCCACACTCAAGAGCTAAAGCCTCCCTCTATGTGGGAGGAAGCTGGCGAAGGAAACGAAGGTAGATATTACTGAGTACCACAGAAGGAGCTAGAACTCCACTCTCAGGGAACAGCCACACGCCATCGCGCAACTCTGCGAAATTGTGATTTATATTTGTCAAGGACAGAATATGTTAAGCAGTTTGTTAGCTTGACTTATAATTTTACATATTGAGGCATATGGCATATAGGCCTCTTTCGCCTCCTTTCTCCAAGCCCCAACACATGTTACGAGGGAGCCTAGAGTGTCCACGTTAGTTATATCATCCTTAGTCACCTGTATGAGGTGGCACTGATAATCCCCAAGCAAGAGTGATTTAAAAGCTTTTCTGTCTGGCTTCAGAATTTTGCATTTAAAATTCCACGTAGAGGCACCTGGGTGGCTCAGTCGGTGTAGCGTCTGACTCCTGGTTTCAGCTCAGGTCATGATCCCACGGTTCATGAGATCGAGCCCCGTGTTGGGCTCTGCACTGACAGTGTGGAGCCAGTTTGGAAGTCTCTCTTTCCCTCTCTCCCTGCCCCTCCCCTGTTTGTGCTCTCTCTCTCTCTCTCTCTCTCTCTCTCTCTCAAAATAAATATTTAAAATTCCATGCATCATGATGTTTGAACAGGTTATTCAAGTATATACTGTGCATGATACAGATAGTATATACATTATGTGTGTGTGTGTAGAAAAGGAAAAAGTCTCCATTTTTCCTCTGTTGTCTACTCAAAACACTCGCCATGGCACCCGCCTGGCATGTAGATGTGTTCACCAACTGGAAGTTCTCCAAACTCTGTAGCTCAGGTATTTTTACGGAGGCTTCATTACACAGGCCTTCATCACTAACTCAATCTCTAGCCCTTCTCCTTCCCCGAGGATGGGGCTGAAATGTCTAAGCTTCCAATCATAACTTTGTCTTTCGGACAACCAGCCTCCATCCCGAAGGTATCTGGGGCCTCAAGCGTCACATCAGTAGAATAAAAATTATCCTATCACCTTACAATTTCTAAGGAATTTAGGAGCTCTGGGTCAGGAACCAAAGAAGAGACCAAACATCAGACCAAAAGATGCCCCTAGAACTTGCATCGTGTAGGAAATTTCAAAGGTTTTAAGACCTCTGGCCAAGAGCTGGGGGTGAACATCAAAAGATATATTTCTTCTTATGTCACAATATCACAATCGACAAATAATTAAGAGGTCTCTGAAAACCCACCTATGTTCCGGGCTGTTTGCTTCAGAAAAAGAGATTACCTTGTGATCGTTGGCAATACGTGGGTTGGGACTATTACACATCAGGAGAAGCCGATCTTCCACATCACCAGCAAAATGCTCTATGTGGAGACGATTAGAGATGGCTCAAATAATTATGTATATTTTAGTTTTATGAAACACCTTGCAGAATGAAATTGCATGTGTAGGATGCTACCAAAAGTGTCTAGAACCACCTGCAGGTAAACAGGAAACCTCTAACCCTGGAGGTGCCTGGGAGGAAAGATGCCTTGCCTTTTAAGCTTCAAAGCCATGCCTCGCACAGAATTCAGTTCTTCAACTCAAACTCTCCTGGAGCTGTCCCCCATTCATCCTCCTCCTTGAAACAAGGGTGGGTGGTGGAGAATGGGTGGCACAAAGATCAAAAAGTACAGGACACCTTGAACAAACCAAGGGCTCGGAGGAAATCGTGCATTCTGCCCCTCTGTCTCTGTAGGAAATGGGGCAAGTATTTCATTTCAAGGCTGTGTTTTAGCATGAAAAATGACCCTTATTCTTTATCCATTAAACTATTAGTACATCCCAGCATTGTGGATCTTAATAACATTTCCTTAAATAACTGTGAAAGCTTATTGGTTTTATTTCTTCCAGAAAAAAAAAAAGAAATTGAAAAGAGGAAAATATAACATATTGGACTCAGCGATCGAGCTAATTAAAATTGTAAATGCCAATAATGATATCTGACATTTCTTTTCAACAATAACCAATTATTGTAAGCACTCCCCCAATAGCTATTAAATCTATCGCTACAAACCTCTTTTTTTTTTTCACATTTGAAATATCTAACACAGATCATTTGCCCTAGTCCCATCCATTAGTCTATGTACAAATATATATTCGGGGACTGGTATGGCTTATGTTTTGTCTAATTTGGGTATCACATTCCATGCTGAAAGCAATATTAAGTTACACTTAGGAAAACAGGAATATAATATGTTAAAAACCAGAATAAAGTGACACATCTGGTATATTTTAGTTGTGGGATACGCAATATCTCTATCCTTCCCAAATTCTGTCTACTGGAAACCAAAATGAACAACTTTAGGAAGTGTTTCCTTTCCGTCGTAAACTGAGACCTAAACAGAAAGCTTGGTGAACGGACTGAAAATGGATGTGTAAATCATTAGCTATTAGAACAGGAAGATTCGAGATTAGAGCCTAGGGAAGAAATGATTCCAGTTCTGAAGGGTCAGGGAGAACATCATCAGACACATGGGGCTTGTTAGGAGTTTTCTGAAAACATCCCGGAAGAGCCAGCAGTGAGTGCAAGATGCTGGAAGGTGAACACACCCAAAGATAGAATGTAGTCCGTGACTAGTTCTGCCTCAGAAGTTGGGGGATGGGGGTGAGTTCTTTCTGGTCCTCACTGTTTATTCCAGACTCTACCAATCTTGTCAAGTGAGACATACAGTCACCAAGCAGAAGAAGGTTTCTCTGGTTGAAGGAAATCTGCAACTATCTAGTGGATTGTATGAAAACCCCAAAATAAATCGGGTAAGGGCCATTCAACAGAATGGAAATATTTCGATACGTGTCAAGGAATAGTACTCAGGGAGTGGAAAGAGACAAGGGAACAACATTTTATGAGTCCGGATTTATCTCTAATCTTGAGATACCTTGTTTATTCATGAAGAAAACCTTGTGAGAAAGCAAACATGATTAGTTTCATCTCGCAGAGGAGGACAGTGAAGCTTGGAGAAGTCTGGGAAACCTTCCCAAGAAAATAGTTTAGAAAATGGCAGAGATAGGTTTGATTCAAGTCCCTGCCCATCCTGAGACTCATTTCCTACCACCCTCCCCCTTGATGACGATTCTGCAGTCACACACTCCTTTCTGGACCTCAAATGTGCCAAGAACCTGCTTTTTGCAGAGGCACTTCACCTGTGATGTTCCCTTTTCTTGGAAAGATGGCTCCTTTTCATGGATCTGTTTCTATAGCAGAGTTTTTTTCTGACCATCCTTGCTAAAGAAGTCTCCCCTCTGCCCACAGCCCAGCCACTCTGCACCACATTCCTGGTCTACCTCCCTCCTCAGCTCTTCTCTCTGTCAATTCTCTATGTTGGTGCTCACTGGTGTATTTTCCATCAACTAGACTAGAATGCCAACTCCTTGAGCACATGTCAGTATCCCCAAGACCTGGCACAGTGCCTGGAACACAATTGGTACTCATTTAACATCTTCTGAATGAATGAATGAATGAATGAATGAATGAGAGAGGTTTCCAGTTCAGGTTTATCTAAATCTGAAACCCGAGTTTAATCTACCCCACAAGGCTGGCCTTTTTGACAAAGCACAGAGGCTTTGAAGTAAGTGATACACTTGGAACAACAACTATTGCAACGTTCTGGAAGGTTGATGGGAGGTTTGTTAGCTGTTTTTTTTTTTTTTTTCTAAAGAAATCCTTTTTTTCATTTTTTTATTTTTAGAGAGAGAGAGTGGGGAAGGGGGGCAGAGGGAGAGAGATAAATAAAGAGACAGAGAGACAGAGAGAATCTTAAGCAGGCTCCCCGTTCAGCTCAGCATGGAACCCAATATAGGGTTCGATCCAGCAACCCTGGGATCATGACCTGAGCCTAAATCAAGAATTGGACCCTCAACTGATTGAGACACCTAGGCACCCCAGCACTTTTTACTTGCCTGGAATTTCTGTGGATGCCAAGTGAGCAAAAGACTACTCTGAACTTGAAGGAAATCGAGATTATGAAAAAATGTCACTTAGAGCCAAAAACTCTTCAGGAAAGAAGGGAAATTAAAAAGAGTAGTAAGAACACAAGAAAGCATCTCTTTGTCTCCATCTAGTTCAGCCAAATAATAGTGAATGCTAATTGTTTCAATTTTGGGGGCAGTTGTGACGAGTCACGTGTCCTCCTAAACCCTTTGTGTGTGCATTATCTCATTTACATGATCATCAGAACAACACAATGAAATTGCTGCTCTTAGAGACTGAAGGTCAAAGACATTGAGAAACTTGCCCAAGGTCACATAGTTTCTGAGTACCTGGCTAAGACTCTGTCTTTTTAATTTTTTCAATGTTTATTTATTTTTGAGAGAGTGAGAGAACCACAGAGCATGGGGAAAGGAGGCGGGCAGAGAGAGAGGGAGATAGCTGTCAGCACAGAGCTCAAACCCATGAATTGTGAGATCATGACCTGAGGTAAAGTTGGACGCTTAACCGACTGAGCCACCCAGGCACTAAGATTGGCTAAGACTCTAACACAGATGTTAGACATATCTCAAATCCACCCTTATGAGAAAGCCAAGAAGAAGTAGGAGAAGGAGATACTCCAAGTAGGAGACTATCATGGACAATGTCCTGGGCTAACTAAGATCCTTACGGCACAAGTCCCTCCTCACCCAGACAAACTTCTCAGGTGAGCCCTGAACCCGTAGTGTGGAAGCTGTCTACACAGTCCAAAACGAGAACAGAAGCAACTGTTAAATCTAACTGCCTAGCTCATTCATAACTTTTTCCTTCCCAGACAGAGAATTCCAAACCAGCTTTGTGTAAATCTTTGGCTATGAGCCGGTAATTTTGTTTTTGGCCATTAAAAAGAATTCCTCGGGGCGCCTGGGTGGCTCGGTCGGTTGGGCGTCCGACTTCGGCTCAGGTCATGATCTCACGGTCCGTGAGTTCGAGCCCCGCGTCGGGCTCTGTGCTGACAGCTCAGAGCCTGGAGCCTGTTTCAGATTCTGTGACTCCCTCTCTCTCTGCCCCTCCCCCGTTCATGCTCTGTCTCTCTCTGTCTCAAAAATAAATAAACGTTAAAAAAAAAAAAAAAAAAGAATTCCTCGATGACTTCTTAAAAAAAAAAAAAAAAGGAGAGGCAGCCCCCAAATTTAATGAATCTCCAGATCTCTAGTGTGTCGGAATGGGGACACAATCAGACCTAGGTGTACTGTCTTTCCATGGCTTAGCTGGCTGCGCATGTCTGTGGAAATGGTTCTCCCAGAAGCCCAAGGTCCATGGCGCTATATGGCCAATCCTTGTATAATCCCTGTGCCTTCTAGCAGTCCCCCCCCCGCCCGCCAAAATGCATATTCCTCTCATTCATCCTCAAGTTCATCCCCCTGTGGCCCTACCAGGTGCAGGAACATAACTCATAAGAAATATTAACATGAGCTGTTTATCACAGAGCTTGCAAAACAGAAAAGCAATAAAAATGCAGGCGCGTTCACTCAATTACCATTGAAACAGATATCACAAAAATTATTCAGTGTCAGAAATCTAATTTTGTATGATATTTCTATATATTTCCACTGCTAATTTTTCTTCCCTCCAGTATTAGTGAATTAATATGCTTCGAATGCCCCTCTAGCTACCCTGGAAAAAAAAATACTACTTATTTAGTTAAGCTACCCAAATCCATTAGACAAATTTCCTTTACAGCAAAGCATTGATGAATGAAATGTCTCATGCTAATGTAAGAATAATCAATTTAGAATGTTTATGACAATTAACAAAGCTGAAGATACGCCTTGAAGGCTCCATGCTTTGTCAGCCCTGATTTGGATTAAACTTGCGCTAATGGGATCATTTTTCTTCCAAAAGGTATTCTTTTTAGGCAGACCTATCAATTAATATGAATTATGCATGTATAGAAGTACTAATGTCATTAATTAGACAAATTAATTTTTATGATGCAGTGGATAGACTAACACTAGATTATATGTGATAACTTCCCCACGGCGCCCGCCGATTTGAAATAAATGAATAGTTTATATTTGTGCGCTTTCCAAAGACTCGATCGGGATTAATCAGGCTGGTCTGTGGGCGGGAGATGGTTGAGACGCCACATATTCTTGATGGTCTTTTCAGCCAGAGGGGTCACTTCTGAGACAGCGGAGCCCAGATTTTAATAGTGAGAAACTTTAGACTAATGCTACACAGGGTCATCGGGAAATTAGTAAACTGTAACTATTTGTTCTGGCAAGATTTTATTGATTCTCTCGCCCAAACTTACACCCCATGGCCCAAGTGGTCTAAGAAACAAGTGGAGCTCAGGAGATAAAGAGTAGAGAAAGGGGCATTTTCCTATTTTTGAGTTGGCAGACACAGCTCATTAACGTTGGTCAAATTTGACTGGTACAGTATTTACCTTCTAAGTGTGAGTCTAGGTTATAACTTCTTAATCAGTCTTAGCTATGTTCATTCTCAAATCTATGAAAACTTTGATATCCCTGAGGCTACTACGGTATCTAAAGTGTATGGTGATGAGGGCCATGGGAGGTCCAATATTTGTGAGATTAACCATCGCCTTCCTCATCCACCTTGCGATAAAGCTTATGATTACAGTGAAGTGACCACCACTAGGAAAGTAAACCCAAAATTCTTGCATTCATCTTAAGTCTTTTTACTCTTTCAGCTATTGTTTTTCAGGAGCTTGAAACACAAATTTAGGTGAAGGTTTGTGACAAGGACAATCAGTGACATTGATGACATACCCCACAGTCACACCAGTACATCCTATCACGCAAGGCTGGCAGGAATGGTGAGATGATGTGACCTGGGCAATGTCTCCAAGTTGGGTGAAACAGCTCAAAAGTGATCTCTCCTTCAAGCGTCACATAGTTATTGTCTACACTATGGTAAATGAGTAACAAAGGCAGGTTAAAGACGTAAGTAAAAGTGTTCATTGTGGGTTCTAAGAACAAGGGACCATCACAGACATGCGGAGGACGTTTCTCTGCATTCTCGGTGTTCTTTGTTACACCAGTGATGGTATGGCATGCCCATTAAAAGCAAGCCCTCTGAACACAAGAGTCATGGATCTGCCGTATCTTGGCTGAGCAACACTAGGGGTTTGTTGCTGTGTCACCGGGTAGTTGTAAAGCTTTGACGATGTGTGATCAGTGACACAATGTGGTACCTGCCCTGAGTGAGCCTTCCACGAAGAGGAATCAGTGAGTATACTACTGAGTATACTACTCAGCGTGATGCATAAAGGAAAATTGCATCTCTTAGAAAACCGTTGCCACTCTTCACAACTAAGTACTTCCTTGGGCAAATACGCTGTTGAACGGTAGGATGGACTCAAGCTCCGCTAAATAGATATGAGATGACATCCCAACCTTTCATTCAATGCTGACCACACATCCGTCATCTTCTGGTAAGAAGTAGGTGAGAGAGGAAAAAGTGGTTAAGGTAACGGAGCCTGGGTAAGACTGCCTGAGTTCAAATCTCACTCCCACCATGTACCAGCAGTGTTCCCTTCGGCAGCTCGCTAAACGTCTCAACACTTCCTTGTCTGTAAAGTAATAATGGTAGGGTTAATTCTTTAAAAAATTGAATTGGGGTGCTTGGGTGGCTCAGTTGGTTAAATGTCTCTCTTGGGCTCATGTCATGATCTCACAGTTTGTGGGTTTGAGCCCCGCGACAGGCTCTGTGCTGAGAGCTCGGATCCTGGAGCCTGCTTCTGAGTCTATGTCTCTCTCTCTCTCTCTCTCTCTCTGCCCTTCCCCCGCTTGCACTCTGTCTCTCTCTCTCTCTCTCTGCCCTTCCCCCGCTTGCACTCTGTCTCTCTCTCTCTCTCAAAAATAAATAAGCAAACATTAAAAAATTAATAAAAAACTGAATTAAATGAATTGAAACTTCCAAAGTACTTAAAACTAGCACTGGCACATGTATGCAAGTAATCACTGCATGAAAGAAAACTAATTGGCATCTATTGTGTTCTAGGTGCCATATATGCACTAACTTAAACTTTACTACATCCTTGGGAGGGACATACAAATAATCTCATTTGACAGATGAGGAGATTGAGGCCCAGAGTGTTTTTCTTGGTCAGGGTCAACCAAGAAGTGAGTAGAAGAGGAAAGATTTGAACTGAGGGTTATCTGAGAAGTTATTATACAGGAATGAGATGTGCTGGGAGAGTAAAGTCTAGGATCTAGGAGGGGAAAACCTTCTCATTTTGAAAATCCTACAACTCAGGGAAAAGGGGGAGCATGCTAGTCATGAAGGTAAATACTGGGAAGATGGCACAATAGTGACACCTACCCTGGTCATGAGTGAGGCACACCCCTGTGGCGTAGATATTTTTAATATCTTCATTTTATAGTTCTGTTAAGTATTTTATGTTAGATCATAGACTTGACATAAATATTGATCCATATTATTCCTCAGCCCGTATTATTTACCCCTACATCATAAGGTCTAATACTTTTTAAGAAAATAATGATATACTAAGGGGGGACTCCAGATAGAGTCCTATACTAAGGGGGGACTCCAGATAGAGTCCTCACCTTCCAGCCATGTCTTATTTCCATTACTCTTATTGTTAACTGTGGCCACTGGGACTCTACGATCACCTCTCCTGGGGCCATTAGTTTCTGAAGGAGGAGAAGTCAAGCCCATAGCTGTGAAAGGAACCAGCCTGGCTTAGACCAGCAAAACAATGGTAGGCTGTGACCAAGACGGGTCTCACTTTATCAAATCTATCAAAAAGATTGGCTTCCAGAGGTGAAATGCCATAATCCAAATCATAGTTGCAAACCTCTCCATGGTCTGTGATGTCAGAGAGACATTTTGGGGGAAGGTAAGTTCCCAGAGCAGGTACTTTTATTTTTCTATCTAGTCATGGTTTCAGATTAGGGAGCTTCATGTCGCTGGAGGCAAGCCAAAGATCCTAAGTTCCTGGACTTTGGTTGCAACTGGGAGTCAGAGGGATGACATTCGGCTTGACGCTATTGGAGGCCACCCCTTTGAGAGGACCTACCTAGACTGAAGCACACAGAAAAGCAGAATTAAAAGCTGGGACAACAGAGAAGGAATCCTCATGACATCATCTGAACTCTGGGATGTATCCTTAGCTGAGCTACATGACCCTAGACTTTTCAGTTATGTGAACCACTGAGATGGTAATAAGTCAGGTTTCTGCCATTGGCATCTGAAGGGAATCAGAATAATACAGAAAAAGAAAATAACAGAAGTCAACATTAACAGTTTCTAACAGCAGATTCTGACATTCACTTGAATTCAAGAATGCCCCGAAACATTCTTAGAGGACCATTCTCCAAAGGACGCTGCTTAGAGATTGTTGTTGTTGTCGTTTTTGTTATTGCAGTTCATTGTTGGCTACAAAATCATTTTAGACATCATAAGCAGTGTTTTAGTAAGATCTGTTGGGGTCTTTTTTGGTGGTTTTTGCAAAGCAAGATGCAGACTTTCTTCAACCAAATGTAGGGAACAGTTTCCTGGGAAAGTGAAATTGCCACTGATCTTGATGGTTTGGTCCCC
This sequence comes from Prionailurus viverrinus, assembly GCF_022837055.1. Classification (NCBI taxonomy): domain Eukaryota; kingdom Metazoa; phylum Chordata; class Mammalia; order Carnivora; family Felidae; genus Prionailurus; species Prionailurus viverrinus. The sequence continues at coordinate 33,041,181 of NC_062575.1, read as the reverse complement.
ATGGGCTGAATATCCAAAAGAAACGGCAACTTAGGAACCAGAGTCCACTTGTGACTCCATTTCTTCCTCCCTCAATATGTATCATTTAGTGGCCAGTTCAACTTCATAATAGTTTTCATTCTTTAATGAGTCTGAATAGGAACATTTTCTGTGATTCTGAAAAGTAAAGTGAGCGGATGAACAGGTTCCATTGACTACTTGAGGGAATCGTCAATAAGATCAACAAAGTTCTCTACACTCATTCATTTCATCCTGTGAAGGAGTATTGAGTGACACACTTGCTTCCTTCCTGCCTCTCCACAAATCCTAACAGCATCACCACTTGGCTTTGAAACAAGGGGACAGCTCCAAAGCCATGGAAGATTTGGGTCAGCAAAACCCTTTGGATGCACTGCTCCGCCAAGACTTTCTCTATTCTCTGACCAGTTTTGTTTTCCCAAAACTTCAAAATTGGGTCATGGTGAAGACTGTTGTCTTTGGAGCCTAATGACCTGAACAATATCCTTGATTTATCACTTCCTAGATGCAGGCAAGTTACTTCACCCGCATGTAATCTATGCAATGATGAGAGCCAACAAGCTCATTTGACCAGCTTATGGAGCATCAACTATCTACTAACAAACTAGGCAGTCTTTCAGGTGCCTTGAACACAAGGACCAAAGCAGACAAAATCCCTCGCTCTCATGAAATTGACATTCTACCCATCTTGGCACCCTACTGGGGGTGAGCATCAATGAGATGATGCTTGTAAAATGTTTCACACTGTGCCTGACACACAGTAAGTGCCGAAGAAGTGTCAGTTTTTGTTGATGTTATTATTGATAGCTGTGGGTATAGTTGGCTATGTCCTCCTAACTGCTATTGGGAGGATATATTTCTCCCACTGGGCACTGCCTGCTGCTAAGAACTCATATTCCCAAATCCCAGACTGAATCTTTTCAGAAGAAGCTCCAAACGTAAATATTAGTCATTTTTTTATGTTTATTTATTTTGAGAGAGAGAGAAAGAAAACCAGCTGGGGAGGGACACAGAGAGAGAGAGAGGGAGAGAGAGAATCCCAAGCAGGCTCTACACTGTCAGCACAGAGCCTCTTGTGGGGCTGGAACTCACGGACCATGGGATCGTGACCTGAGCTGAAATCAAGAGTCGGACGCTTAACTGACCGAGCCACCCGGGTGCCCCTAAATGTTAGTTATTTTTTGTCAGAGTCTCTCCAAGCTCCCAGAACACTTGATGACCCTTTTGCACTCCACCCCACCCCCGACTCACCACAGGGAAAGTTGCTTTTCCCGAGAGTATCCCACATTTTTTGTGCTTTGTGTGGAAGTGCCAGCACACTGTGGGATATATATAAAAGGAAGGGAAAAGTGACATTAATTCAGCAGTGCAAGCCCTCCCTGTTGGCTAAAGGGAATCACTGGGCATTGAGGAAACCACATGAGACTTGGCTCTCACTGTCCTTTGCTCCGAGAGTTTGCTTGCCGGCTAGACACTAGCTATGCAAAACCCAGGGGTCTCCATGCTGCGCAAAATGGTAACATGGCCCATCAACTAGGCTTCTTTGGTTGCAAGTATCAGAAACGAGTTCCACTAACATATAGCAAAAATGGAAATAATTGATAGACCATGAGGTCGTTCCCACAAACCACAGAAAATCTGAAGTAATGAATAAGTATTACAATAATCCCAACAAGGATCTGAGCGGCAAAATTTAATGAATTGAATCTCCCAGGAGTTCCCTCTAACGGGAATTTCGTTTTCTTCTGTTGGCAATTAGTTCATTCAAGGTCAATTACGGCTGATTCACCCCTCAAACCTGCCCCAAGTGCAGATGTATCATCTCTTTCCTTCCCGCCATCTTCCAGTGACCACGGTTGAGTATCTCAACAGTAAGAGAGAAAATACGAATAACTGAATCCTTGGCTTAGCTTCCTTTCATCTCAAGGGGAAAATATCGGCAAAGTGTTTTGAAAACCGTAACCTGTCTCACCCTGGTCAAAATGTTAAGGCACGAGCAGAGATGTTGTTACAGTTAAGCCTTACATGGTCCTGATGGTGGAAGGCAGTCTCTAAGCCCTGTGCTGCTTAGACAGCAGCTGGTTCTCAGTGATCTCCAGGGGGAAGAAACACCATTTTTTTTCCCACCAAGCACTGTGGAAACTCAAAACCGTAGGGAATGACATTGTTAACCTTTATCTATATAAAGTGTTTTTTCTTTTTAGTATACTTCTAAAATTGATGTATAACAAAGAGAAAAAGTATATAAATCACACATGTGGAACTCAGTAAATTTTCACAAAGTGAGCGCACCTATGTAACCACTACTCAGATGATAAGCGAAATATAATCAGAACCCCCAGAAGCCCTTTATATCCCCTCCACGTCAAAACCCACCTCTTCCCAAAGGTAACCATTTCTAGACATCTTAAAACACAGATCAATGTAATCTGTTTTCAGTGTGTCTGAAGGGAATCATGTAACAGGTGTCGTTTTGTGTGTTTGGCTTTTTTTTTTTTTTCCATTCAACATTGATCCATAGGATTCATCCATGTTTTTGAAGGTAGCGGTAATCTGTTCACTGTTCATTGACCTAAAACATCTCATTGTATGGATATACTACAATTTATTTTTACGTTTTACTCTTGGTAGCCATTCCCATTGTTTCCAATTTTTAGCCACCAAAGATGCTGCTACGGACATTCTTAGACAGCCCTTGTTCACGTGCGTATGTGTCTCTGTTAAGTACATTTCTGTCAGAGGAATTCTTAAATCATAAGTTGTCTATACAGTTAGCTTTAGCAGAGATTACCAGTTTTCAAAAGTGGTTGTACAAGTATGTAGACTATGTGCATCCACTCCAATGTAGGAAAATAGCCATTACTCTGCATCTCTGTCAGCATTTAGTATTTTTAAGTTTTTTTTTAATTTTAGTTATTTTAGTGTATGTGGATATAAACCATAGTGGTTCTAATCTGTGTCTCTCTAACCACCAAGGAGGCTGATGCTTTCTATGTGCTTAGTGGCCATTTGAATTTCCTCTCTTGTAAAGTGCCTGCTCAAACTTTTTTTGCATACTATGCTATTGGGTTGTCCGTCTTATTTATTGATTTGTAGCATGTGATTGTTCACTCTGAATACTAGCCCTGAATCAGATAAATGGATTGCAATATCTTCTCCCGCTCTTCCTTTTTACTCTTTATTTGTAAAATTCCAACTTATAGGTCTTTCTTCCCCTTAAGGTTAGTGCTTTTTTGTGCACTTCTACAAGATATTTGCCTACCCCTAGGTCACTAAATAATTCTCCTATATAAATTCTAGAAAACTATTTTTACCGTTTACATTGAAAATGTGCTCAACATGGAACTCATTCTTGACTTCGATGTGAAACGGAAGCCAAGATTCGCTTCTTTTTCTTCATGGATACTCACTTGGCCTGGCACCATTTACTGCAAAGGCTACTCTTTCTCTACTGCATTACAGTATCACATCTGTGTATCTGTGTGGACGTGGGATTTTGGGGCCCTCCATTTTGTTTTATTGTTTGTATGTGTATTATCGGGGGAAAAAATTCATAATTTTTATTTACCACAGCTTTGTAATGAGATTGGTACCTGGAAATGTAAACTCTTTAATTCTCTTTTTCTTCTACTACTGACCCTCAAGAGGAATTGCTTTACTTTGTAAGTAGATCTTTGGTTGTGCATATAGTTTCTTTAGTAGATACATGGCTAGTCATATATTCTACTTTATTTCTAATTCTTCTAGCGGTGCCTTGTATTAATTTGCTGATTCTGTCCAAGTTTTTAAATGTATTAGTTTAAATTTATCATACTTGGGGCGCCTGGGTGGCTCAGTCAGTTGGGCGTCTGACTTCGGCTCGGGTCATGATCTCACAGTTCGTGAGTTTGAGCCCCGCGTCGGGCTCCATGCCGACAGCTCGGAGCCTGGAGCTTGCTTCCGATTCTGTGTCTCCCTCTCTCTCTGCCCCTCCCTGCTTGTGCTCTCTCTCTCTCTCTCTTTCAAAAATAAATACTTAAAAAATTTTTTTAATTAAAATTTCTTATACTTTAAATTGTCAGAATAATTTCTTGTTATCCTTTGCGTCCTAACATCAGTAATTTGTAACCTGTGTGTATATGCGAGTGTGTGTTGTGGTGGGTACCCCGAGACTACCCTCAGAGGCCACGATTTGCTAGTAGGACCCACGGGACTCTAAAGTTGTGATACCTATGGTTGCAATTTATTATAGTGAAAAGATACAGATTGAAATCGGCACAAGGAAAAGGTGTATGGGGAAGAGTTCAAGAGAAACCAGGTAAAGCTTCCCAGTGCTTCCTCCCACTGGGTTCACACAGAGGCACCCGATTCCCCCAGCAACAATGTGCGACAACATGTGCAAAGTGTCATCAACTAGAGATGCTCGTGTGAGTCTTGGTGACCAGGCTTTTTAATGGATGTCAGTTCGGTAGGCCTGCAGCAGTTGTGTGACTAACTTAAGCTACTTGGTCAGATTCCTGCCCTGGGTCCGAAAAACAGTTGTTCTCCCAAAATTACTTTGTCAGTGTAAACTGTCGGGTCACACGGGTACTGCATGGCCCACTGCCTCAGACCTCTAACACCCTCATCAAGCAAAATCTTCTAAGGACTCAGAGCGCATCTCCTAGGAGCTGGCCAAGAGCCTGTCCTGAACACAGGCTTTTCTTACAAATATGCAGGGTTTGAGCAACCCAGGTCTGCTATTCATCTTTTCTTTTTTTTTTAATTTTTGTTTTTACATTTATTTATTTTTTGAGAGACATAGAGAGACAGAGCACAGGTTGGGGAGGAGCAGAGAGGGAAGGAGACACAGAATCCCAAGCAGGCTCCAGGCTCTGAGCTGTCAGCACAGGGCCCGACGCGGGGCTCGAACTCACAAGCCATGCGATCGTGACCTGAGCCGAAGTTGGATGCTTAACCGACCAAGCCACCCAGGCGCCCCTATATTGATCTTTTTAAGGAAATTCTTTGTTTTGGATTTGCTGGTTCTCTTTATTTTATATTTTTTCATTAATTTCATTACATTCTGCCATTTATCTCTCATTCTTATTTTGAGCATCATTTTCTTTTTTTCTCACTTCTTAACATGAATATGTTAATTTTCCATCTACCTTTTTCTTTAAAATAATTTTTTTTAACATTGATTCAATTTTGAAAGACGAAGAGAGACAGAGCACGAGCAGGGGTGGGGCAGAGAGAGAGGGAGACATAGGATCTGAAGCAGGCTCCAGATAACGCGATGTCAGCATAGAGTGCGACGCTGGGCTGGAACTCACAGACCGAGAGATCACAACCTGCGCTGAAGTCTGACGCTTAACGGACTGAGCCCCTCAGGTGTCCCTCCATCTACCTTTTTCAAACAAGTGTCTTTAAGGCTGTCAGCCTCGTACCAACCATGGCTGTAACCGCATCCCAAAATGTTTACTATATTGTATTTTTATTAAGCTCAAAATGTTTTCTATTTTCTACTCTGATGTCTTCCTTGATACACATATGATTTATTTTTTTTTAATTTTTTTTTAACGTTTATTTATTTTTGAGACAGAGAGAGACACAGCATGAATGGGGGAGGGGCAGAGAGAGAGAGGGAAACACAGAATCGGAAGCAGGCTCCAGGCTCTGAGCCATCAGCCCAGAGCCCGACGCGGGGCTCGAACTCGCGGATCGCGAGATCGTGACCTGAGCTGAAGTCAGACGTATATATGATTTATACACGCCCTCCTTAATAGCCAAATATGTAAGGATATTCCAATAATCAAAAAAATATCCAGGTTAATTTCACTGCAAAGAGCGTTCCATAGCTAATATCATCCTATTTGCTCTATGGCCCCAAATAGGTAAATATTCCATATTCACTTAAGAAAGAATATGTTGGGGCACCTGGGTGGCTCAGTCGGTTGAGCGTCCGACTTCACTCAGGTCACGATCTCATGGTCCGTGAGTTCGAGCCCCGCATTAGGCTCTGTGCTGACAGCTTAGAGCCTCGAGCCTGCTTCAGATTCTGTGTCTCCCTCTCTCTCTGGCCCTCCCCCCATTCATGCTCTCTCTCTGTCTCAAAAATAAATAAATGTTAAAACAAATTTAAAAAAAAAAGAATATGTATTTCTGCAGCTCTACAGTTGTGGGTGCAACGACCATGCGTGCCATGGTGTTCAGGTCTCTCGTGTTATAATTCTTTAAATATTCATCTTTTCAGCCATTGAGAAAGGTACAGTAACATCTCCAAGTATGCTTATGGGTTTTTTTTTAATTTCTTCTTTTGGTTCTGTTGATATTTGCTTTATATATTCTGAGGCTATGTTTCAGGTACATACAAGTTTAGAATTGTTGTATTTTCCTGATATATTATGTCATTCAATATTATGAAATATCCCCCTTTATTACTCACTTTTGCACCAAATCTACCCTTCTGGCATCGGCCTAGCTACAACGGCTTCCTTTTGGTTAGTGTTTGAATGGTATGTCTTTAACAATGTATAGTTTCACCCTATGTGCTACCTTGCATTTAAGTCTTGTCTCGTAAGCTGCAGATAATTAGGCTTTGAAGTTTTATTCAGTCTTACTATCTTTGTCTTTTAACTGGGACATGGAATCTGAATAAATTAAATGAAATTACTGGGGCGCCTGGGTGGCTCAGTCAGTTGAGCGTCCGACTTCAGCTCAGGTCACGATCTCACAGTCCGTGAGTTCGAGCCCCGCGTCGGGCTCTGGGCTGATGATGGCCCAGAACCTGGAGCCTGTTTCCGATTCTGTGTCTCCCTCTCTCTCTGGCCCTCCCCCGTTCATGCTCTGCCTCTCCCTGTCTCAAAAATAAATAAACGTTAGGGGCGCCTGGGTGGCTCGGTCGGCTGGGTGTCCGACTTCAGCTCAGGTCACGATCTCGCGGCCAGTGAGTTCGAGCCCCGTGTCGGGCTCTGTGCTGACAGCTCAGAGCCTGAAGCCTGTTTCAGATTCTGTGTCTCCCTCTCTCTCTGACCCACCCCGTTCATGCTCTATCTCTCTCTGTCTCAAAAATAAATAAACATTAAAAAAATTTAAAAAAAAAAAAATAAATAAATAAATAAATAAACGTTAAAAAAAATTTTTTTTTTTGAATAAATAAATAAATGAAATTACTGACGTATGTGTTTTTGTTTCCTATTTGTTCCACCAGTTTTATGTTCCTCTGTATCTTTTCTCTTGTTTCCTTTTGGACGAATAAAGCAGTTTAGACCGTTCTGGTGTTCACCCTATTAATTGTTGGTGACATATAATTTCACTGTTCCGTCAGTGGTTAAACTAGATATTACAATATGGATTCTTGATTTGACAGAGACAATAAAAGTGTTTTTACCAACTTCGGCCTAACACAAAGATCTTCGAAAACTTTAATTGCATCTTCTGTCCCATGGCTTGTATAATCACTATGAGGTTTTAATTCTACCTATATTTTAAACCCCACAAAACATTAATATTAATGTAGATTGCCCACGTATTTATAGCCTTTCTGTTCTTAACGCTTTCACTCATTTTTACGTGTCGATCTGAAACCACCTCCTTATTATTTCTTTTAGTACAAGTCTGCTGCTGGCTAATTATTTTAGATTTTGTTTGTCTGGAAACGTCTTTATTCTACCCTTCTTTTTGGAGGGCATTTTCACTTGGTATAGAATTCTAAGTTGACGGTCTTTCCTTTCAGAACTTTAAAAATGTCTTCCTTTGTGTTTTGACTTCCATTGTGTGGTTGAAAAATTGCTGTCAGTTTTGTTTCTTTGCTGGTAAACTTTTCTTTTCTCATACCTCCCACCAACCCCCTCCCAAACAGCTGCCTTTACATTTCTTTTTGGTTTGGATTTTTAGCGGTTTTACTACTGTGCACCTCAGCATGTGTTGTTTTTATTTATTTTTCATTTTATGTTCACCCTGCTTGAGTTCATAGAGTTTAAATCATCTTTGGCATGGTGCTTTCTTCAGTTTGGGTTAATGCTGGTCATTATCTTCTCAAATACGGATTTTGCTCCGTTCTTTTTCTCCTATCACGAACGCTCCAACTCCCCATATGTTAGATTTTTGTATGCATTATCCATTTTTATTGTGCTCCTAAATACCTTCGGACTGAACATCTTCTTACTTGTCTTTCATTTCCCTAATTCTTTTTTCAGCTTGTCTTATCTGCCATTCAACCTATAGATTGAGCTCTTAATGTAAATTGTTTTTCAGTAATGTAACTTTCATTTACTTCTTTTTTATAGATTCTATTTTTCTGACGATATTCTTTATCTTGTTGTCTACCTTATTGAACATATCGGTCACCATGATTTTAAATCTATATCTTAATACACTGATGTCTGAATTACCTATGGATCTGTTTTACCGACAGCTTTTTTTTTTTTCTTCTCTTTTGGCTTTTACTTAGTTAATACTATGTCCTTTCAGTCTGGCCCATTTTACCGAGAGTCACGTACTGCCTATAAAATCTATAGAGGATCCAAATGATGGTGTCTACAGCCAAAGAGGTTCTACTCTGCTTTATCAGGCAGTTAAAGGAGGGGTGGTTTCCAATGAAGCACATTTGATACTGAGACTACTTCTAAGTTGCCCCTCATGCCCAGGATGCGATATTCAGTGGTGCCCAATGAAAGCCAGGGATGTTTGTTAAAATCCCTTCTCTTTCTGGAAAGCTCCAAACCCCAATTTGTCTCCCTAGCATCATGAGATTGTCAAAAGTTCTGCCCAGTATCTTAGTCTGTGGGCTGCTGCTTACACATTGTCCCATGCCTCAACTAAAAAAGTCATGTGGGATGCTGAGTGGATTTCTTGGCTCCTTTCTCTCTAGGATTTTGCCCTCTCATAGCCTGGCTATTTTGCAAATTCTAAATTCCAATTTTTTGATCTTCCTAAGCAAAACCTTTTGCTCAGATTCTTCTTGTAGGTGATATTTTCTACTTAGGATATATATATTCTCTTACTTCTTGTTGCTTATGAATCTGCAAGTGCCTCAGGTAGAAAAGTGCTTTCTTTTTCTGAAAGTTAAGGACTTTCAGGTTTAACTCCACGCATCTCCCTTTTCTCGGGAACTACAGGTCTTTAAATCCTGCTTGCCTCACTAGCTCTCCAGTACCTTCAAATAAATTTCCTCAAACATTTATCCGGCTTTTCTACTTGTTCTCAGTCGGTGGGTCAGTGTGATACAAGCTAGTGGGAAGGGAGGTTGGTTATAATAATAATCAGGTATCGTAGAAACCTGTAATCTTATTGCAAGAATTACAAACTCAAATTTCTACAGAGGTTAGGCAGGTAAAATAAATGGGGGGAATGTGCCAGGTAAGGACTATCAAAGTGCAAATGACCTACCCTGTCTAAATAGGAAACTGTGGTATGTTAGCCACCTTTGGACTTAAGAGTCGAACCGAAATATATAGAGATAGCTGTGCAATTGTCTGAGTTTTAAATGTTGTCAGTTTTAGAAAAATTTTCCAAACTGGGCCTGGAAATGTATCTCCAGACTATGTTCAACCATAAACTGGTATTTGCTAATCTCTCTTATTTTTTTTTTTTTGGAAAATCTGTTATTTACTAGACCACATGCCCATTTTAATTTATTCACAGACTATTTTTAAATACTCACTATTCATAGAAATCTGTGCTAGGTTCAACAAGAGACATACGATCACAGTTTCTGACTTCTTGGAATTCACCAGGAAGTAATGACTTTAAACAAATAAACATAATTCCAGAAAAAAAAAAAATAGCTAAGCACTCAGTATGCATTACAGGTAGTAAATTCAACGGAAATTTGGAGAAAGGGAAGAAAGATGTCTTTCAGCTGGGTGAGGTGGGAAGATAGGGAAACTGAGTCATATTTTGATAGAACATCGAAAAGCAAGGGATGGGGCAAAGGCACAGCCAGGAGATTGCAGGTTGTGGGGAATGAGGAACAAAAGAAAAGTAGAGAAGCGTTTGTCGGCTTCAGGGAGGTGACAGACAAGTCTGGGTTTGTGCTCTCCAGTAATTCAGCCAGAGCTGGATCCCTAAAAAAAAAAACAAAAAAACAAAAAAACACACCACCAATGTCTCTATCAGAGTAAGCAGGAGAATCACAGAAGCTGTACTCCTGTGTCTGTAATTAAAACTAATATATGGGAGGAATGGACAAGGGTGAACAGATGTTGGAGCCAAATGAGGATACAAAGAACACGACACTGTGGTGTAAAAACCTGAGATTATATGGTGCAGCTGCCTGCAGTGCATGCTTTCTATTTTTTTCAAATTTATTTACAAGGTGTGGCATCTGGCCTTCTATTGTCAAACCTCGATTTTTCTTGCGGCTAATTTCCTTCTGATACACAGGGGCACCAGCGATGCTAGAGAGAGACGTCGCCGAAAATCCTTTCTGAAAAAGGAGACCCTGGAAATTAGAAAGAAGGGTGGCCCACAATTCCCGTCAGAGCGAAACAAGCTGAATTTCATTGGTCTCCATTTCAAATCTGGGCTCTTTGAGTCTCCTAGAGCTCTTGAGGAAGCCAAGGTCTATTTCGCCCGTGTCGACAAGATGCTAGTGAAGCAAGCTAATGGATTTTCCCCCAATGGGGTGCCCACCTAAGTGGCGTGCCACATAGAACTAAGCGGGAAGTCACAAGATGTAAGAAAATATGTGCCATTAACAAGAGTGAGACTTGACCTCAGTATACCCTTAACCAATTGTTAAATGAGCCCCTTGGAACTTCCTTGATCAGTAGTTTTCAAAGCACCACTGCGAACCCAGGCGTCGTGGGACACAACGTCATAGAATCACAGAGCTTCTATATCCACATGGCAGCTTGGTGGAGGCGGTCACCGAGGGTCAGGTCACACACTTCCCATTCTCCAGGGTGAACTCTGTGTTCATACGACCTAGTTTTTAAAACTTTGTCAGTTGCGAAACCCAGGCACCGGCTTTTACCTTCAGCCTCAAGTGATGTTACGGCGGTCAGCTTGAGTGGCAGTATGGCAGTATGAGTGAGTGGCAGTATGGCATTTGAGTTCAAGCATCGCGCTCCACATCTAAGTGGCTCCAGTTGAGATTTTCTCCCGAGTTATGCTGAGTGGGAGAACCGTCTAGCTTTGCTAAACCTCAGTCTTTTCATCAACCCCAGAGACTAACACTATCTACCTGAAACAACGTATGGGAAGCGGTCGGCACAGTGCCTGGCACCTTGTAAATATTTATAAGATAATACCTTTTCTTTTCATCTCATCTCCTTCCATGCATCAACTCCGATAGGGCTGTAGCTGTAAGCTTGCTTACACGGCTACCTTATTAAGTTCACAGATGCAGGAATAAAAATTTACCCGTAGCAAATCCCTCCTCCCGCTTCCAAAGGCAAAGCGTTGCCCTCTCTGAGAAGCTCTTCTTGAATTCCCCCACCCTCTTGAGTCCAACACTCCTTTGGGTCACCACGGCAGAGAGAACACATTAGGCCTGGGTTCTCCTTCATCCCAACCCTCCACAAGGGGAGCTGCCACTGTCTTGTAAGTACTAATGTTTACACACACCTTCTCTCCTTGATGTTAGTGTCACACATCCATCCATCCCTTGCTTTTGCACCCTCTGCTCACTGAGCTACTTGCAGGGCAAAGTCAAAGTCTAGAAATGCTGTAACACAAGCATGGATGGGACTGGTAAGCCCTAACCAAAGCGGAAAGGCCACTTGCTGCTCCGGACTCTAACGCTTCGGGCAGAGTTTTAGCTTCTGAGAGCTCACTTACATCTGTCCTCTTGGCTGTCCTCCCATGTTGCCTTCAAAATCCAGGACATAGACTGGGGCAGGCCGAACCCCCATTTCCTTCTCCCCTATCCATGGCATCTGGAGGCCTCCGCAGCTGGCCACAGCACTAAGGAGCTGGGCTTCCTGACTGGGAATATTACTTCTCCATAAACAAAATAATTTTTCAAATCAATGAGACGCTTCTGTGACCTACAGCAATTTAGGAAATTAGCAAGCACTCCTTATTCCTCCCACAGACTACATTTTATTATTGGATTAATGTGCAAAACAAAAAGCCCTATTTTGTAGCACCAAATATTTACTTTGGAGAAGTTCTCTGGTTTTATCATGGATTTGCCTTGGACTGTCAACAAATTACCGCAGTGTGCATAATGAACTATGGAAGTAAAGAAAACACACACAGGGCTAGACTTATTTGGAAGCAATTTTTTTTTTTTTTTTGTCTTTAGGGAGGGAATCAGTGAAGAGTTGACATCCGCTCCCCCACTGACTATATTTTGTGACCCTATCTCATTAGTCATGCAGAAATTTTCATTTTTATTTTAAACATCTGGTCTGCTCGAAGAGTATGGGCCAGATGTCTATGCCCAGAGTTTAGTTTTAGGGCTTAGTTCTCTATCATAAAGAACAATTACAACTCCTCTACTAAGTTAGGTAAAACACAATCAAATGACCTCAATGGTGGGGCCATGAAGTGTCTGGACAATGGTCAGGAGGTTCCTGTGTCCCCATCAGAAGCTATATAAATAGTACAATACCTTCTGCACTAAAAAAGAAATATTTAGAGGATCAAAGTAAGATATTCACTTAGCTCTCTTTTTTGATATATCCAGCCATGTCTGGGCAAAAGACAAAGCAATCTTCGCTAATAGCTGGATACGCGACCCTTTTGTACCCACTGCTACCCCCCCCCCAATGCTTCTACCCTTGACATGCGAATCAATATGAAAACTGTCCATTTGTCCCCTCAACATGGTAGCCTTCTTCTCATGATACAGTGACTGAGAGAGAGACTTTCTCTGTATCACGCTCTTAGCATTCCTGTTGCACGTGGAGCAACGTTTTCAAGGAGTCTGTTGAGTGTCTCTGCCACCACATCCTAGTCTAAGCTCATGTCTTATCTGGGCAATGCAGTTGAACTCATAGTATACTCAGCATGCACCCCATGGCCCTCCACTTCCTACATTGCCTCCAGAGCACTTGTTTTGAAATGCAAATCTAGTTTTCCTACTCTTTAGTTTAAAACAGTAATCCTTAACGGGGTTTACCAGGTCTTGTATGCAACCATGCTGTCCTCTCTGTGTCCACTCAGCCAAGTCTTCTTTCAGACTCCAGAATGCCATCATTACCTTCCTGCCACCAGGCTTTTTCCATGCTGTGTCCTTGGCCTAAATGCCCTTTCCACCCATACCCCTGGACCTCATTAACATTTATTCCTCATGAGACCAGGGCAAAGTGCCTTTCATAGCCCTTTATTGTAGTTGAAATTCTACATTTGTGTCATCATTATTTCCTTAGTGTGTGCCTCTCCTAACATGGTAAAAGCTCCATAAAGATAAGGACTGTATTTTTCTTCTCTTCCTTTTCAACATTGCATCAGGAGTACAGAACAGAGTGCCTGCCACGTAGTAAGTGCTTAGTATGTATGCATGTGTGTTTTGTACGATCCCTCCAACGTGAAGCTGTGACATCAAAGCAGGATGCCTTAACTCAAAAAACAACTTGTACATTGAAGAAAAACAAAGGACCACAGTTTTTGATAATAATATTTTCCCAAGGTAATTCTACCAAAGAATAATGGATTCTGGTCAGGGCACCATCCCATCGCCTTGGGCAGATAGGAGTTGGAGGCTTGATATAGAAAAATGAGCAGACAGGCCCTGTTCTCTAGTACCTTCCAGGGTGAATATCATACTGGCAAGGGTTTAGGACTTATGGAAGCAGAATTTATAAAAGGCACACCTATTGCCCACACCTGGGAGAATCTTGGCTGAGCATGGTAGGAACTCTCTGGAAGGCACATGGTGCTCTCATTGCCCATTGAGGGTGTCATTAGGACTTTCCACAAACATCCTCGTTCTCTTCTCTTGGGAATATGAAATGAGATGTGACCACGTATCTTCCTTTGTCTAATAAAATATAACCTGATGATATGCTTGTCATGTCCAGCAGAAACTTAAACAGCCAGTGCGTGATTCTTCCTGTGACTGTCATGGAAACATTCGTCAAGTGGAACCTCTTGTCAACCTAAATCCCTGGGTCACCGTGATGAGCAGAGTCCTCCTGCCAACCTGTGGGGGGACGTGTGCTGGGGAAAAAAAGCCTTTGTTATGTTAAGCCACTGAAATTTGGGGACCTACACCATGTAAATGACCCACCCCACCAGTCCTGCCAATATCACTGCTCAGATTCGAAGGCCATGTTGAGGGAAGAGATGGAAGAAGAAGAATGTGAGAATCACACACACACACACACACACACACACACACACACACTTCACAGTTTCCTTCTAGCCCTCTACTTCCTTTACGTTGGCCACAGCAACCATACAAATACCTACCCCAATCCGTGTCGCCACAAAGTGAGAATCCAAAAATACTTCTGTAACCTCAAGCCCTTAATGCCTCTCCTCCCTGCTTCTGCCATTTCATTTCACATCCCTAGTTAGGAAATACACATATTTTGCAAGATATAAACCGATTTATTAAGAGTCACGGTGTTTCCATAAATCTCTTATTTATAACTTACTACATTTTCCAAATTTTCTGTAATTAACACTTTCATAATTCCAAACCAAAAACAAACAAACATCACCCATTAAAAAAAAAATAGACAAGCTGACTTGTCGATATTCAGTTGCCAAGGCCAACTTTAGGACATAAAACCAACTACAGCAACAAGGAAAACCACACCACAGGGAAGAATAGACAAACTCTTGTCCCTAACACCCCCAATTGGCTATAAGATCATGTCACCAACAGGAAACCAGAGAACAAGTTTACAATATTTTTTCACGGGGTTGAGCTACTGGCAACATTCTGTTAATTTCCTTCCACTCTCTCCAGTACGTCCATTTAATGGAGGGTGTTTCCACTGGGGGAGATTAAAGGCTGAAAATATTAGACCAGTCTGACCCCAACTATAGAACAAATTATTTTTCCTATTTCTTCAGGTGCAGGGCTTGGCATTAAACAGATATAATAATAGTTGCCTGGAGAATCTTTCATATTCTGTGAATTCTATGGGACACACTGGCTCTAGCTGTGTATTTGGAAGAATACCGTCCGTTAGTTGGAAACCAAAGCAGCCGACATCTCAGCACAGGGACACTGACAAGAAATACCACATAGTTAGTCCAGAGCCCTTTTTAAGATCTGTTGCTTTTTTCCCCCTTAAGTGTCTTCCCATCCCTTGCGTTCTTCGTTCCTCCCATTAGCACTGTTTCAAAAGTAAGGCAAGCCTAATTCCTGATTTACAGGTGAGGAGCCGGAGGCCTAAAGGAATTAAATGGTTCATCTAAATAAGAATAACAAGTCCACAGCAAAGGAGGCTCAGGAACTCAGGGACTACCCGCATGCCAGATATTTGACCCCTGTGAACTCCGTGGGCTTTGATGCCCATGACAATCACATTATTCTCCTCCAAGTAAACTGAGTAAACTGAGGCTGAATTGAATTGAATTGGAAATGGAGCCGCAGCCACTCGGCAAAGGAATCTCAAACCCAGACCAGTCTTCCTCCAGAGTCCATATTCTTTACACATGCCGGATCCCACAGGAGAGCACACTCATATTAATTTTAGTGGCTGACATTGTGAAGATGAGCAGTGGATATTTTCACAGCCTGTATCAGTCCTGCAAATTAAGCCACAAGGACCAAAGAAGAAATGCCATCTATAAAGGTTGACATGGGGGGTGGGGGGGAAGACACAGGACTTCTTAGCCAGTATTATTATGCCTAGGTTTATTTAGTTGGTTTATTTCAAGGCAGGCTCCAGATTATGCGAAGTAGAAAGGGCTACAAGAAAGGAAGTTGGGGTTAAGTTGGGAGACAACAAGTGAGTGGGTGGGGAAGAGTCGATATGTGTCTGTTGGTTTGTTTGCGCCCTGAAGGTTTGGGGTGGAGAAAGAGAGCTGATGTAAAAAGTTGGCAACCTTGAGCAAGGGAAAAGGGCTACCAAATTGAGGCCTGGTGCTTGGCAAAATTCTATAACCCTGTGCAATGGGGTAGGAGACGGCCCATGGGTACACAGGCCTGAAGCGGCGTGTGTTGGGATAGGAAAAGCTGGTTGTGATGGAGACTGCTGGAAGGCCATCCAATGTGTCCCCTCCTCCTTTCACAGGCATAGAATTGCCACAGGGCTTCCAGGTGCTCCTCAGGACCACACTTTCCAGAACCCCCCTTGTGGCTCGTTGGCCAGGTGACAAAGTTTTCACCTGTGGAACATGCCAGGAAGTCATGTGTCTGGTTATGGAAATACTGGGCACGCTTCCTCTCCATTTTCTTCCTCCCACTGGCTGGAACCTGAGTATCATGGCAACCCAGCTTCCACCCTGAGATGATGACAAGGCTGTGGGTGTCAAGGAGAAATGACCTGACAGGAGCCTGGATCCGTGCATGCCTATGTGGAAACAGGGCTTGCCTGCGTAACCAGACTACTCACATGGGGCCTGGTACGGGAGAGAGAAATAAACCCCTTTGTTCTTTACATCTCTTGTATTGTTAGATCTCTTTGTTATAGCAGCCAAACCTTACCCTGATTAATACAGCAAACAGATGTAGGGCACGCAGAGCTTTGCTCATCTTAAGCGTCCACGTTATTCTCCAGAAATGGACCAGATAGTCACAAACAATACTCTAAACCATAGACTTTGTTCCAAGAGAAATTTACTCTCATGCATCAAATCACATGAACCTAAAATCATTTCTTGATAAAAAAAGTTCCAGCCTAGTTTTGACCTAACAAATAGGCAATTGGTAAAAAGTCCATTTTGTTTAAAAAAGTTGTTGAGGGTGCCTGGGTGGCTCAGTCGGTTAAGCGTCCAACTTCGGCTCAGGTCATGATCTCACAGCTGGTGGTTTCGATCGAGTCCCATGTCGGACTCTGTGCTGACAGCCCAGACAGAGCCTGAAGCCTGCTTTGGATTCTGTGTCTCCCTCTATCTCTTCCCCTCCCCCACTCGTGCTGTCTCTCTCTCTCTCAAAAATAAATAGATATTTTAAAAAAAAAGTTGCTTTGTTCTCACCATCTCCTCTATGACCACTTTTGTCATGCTACATTGTGTTAAAATGCCACCATGTAAGACAGAGGGTGGACTGTCTTGAGAATTTCATCAGCTGCCATTTTTTGTGTGTGAAAATAGCAGTCTGAACCACAAGTTGAAGCTAAGTTTTACTTATCTCACTGTTACTCTGTAATAAATCCATTTTGTCGATCGATTTCTTGAAAAAATACTTATGAAAAATAAAAGCATGAGATCAATTTCTTAAAAACATACGTGCAGACATACAGTCATAAAATGCCTAGAAGTCAAAAAGATGTATCTATTTTCAAATCTGTATCCATTTTTCTGTGTTCTATCACAGGTATGTTTTCTCACTCCCTCTCTCTCCTTAACTTGTCACCGTCTCTTGAAGGTTCTGAAAAGAGGGCTACAAATGTGTTTAAAGTCCCTGGGACACAAAATGATTGCAACAGTAAGCATTTAAAATTCACATTTGCAAGGTGAACATCTGGAATGCATTCAAAAAGAGGGAAAAATTATGAAATGAGAGGGTTATTAATAGCTAACATACTGGAAGACATGAATCAATGGTCAACCTGTTTCCTAAATTCTTTTTGGGGCAGGAAAAAAAAAAAAAGTCTTGGGAAAATGCCCAAGACTGCCGAATATACCACTACCCTGGAAGGAAATATGATTTACAACATCACCTTTCGGAGGTAAACTTTTTCATTTCTTTAAATGCTGATAACGTCTGCACTCTCTTCTTTCCTCCTACTTTACATGTTGCTGAGGGAAGATCTTTGTAGTTAACGAGGAGTTCTTTGTTCGCCAGCAAAGTGGGATTTTCACACTTGTGCTTTGCGGTGGCGAGCCTCAGCCCTGCAGGTTATTTTTGTAATAATTAATAAAATATCACACTTCTTGGCTTTCTTGCCCCTGCCCAGGGACTGGTTTGCTGCCACCTTTCTGGGTGCTGTTTTAGGAAGCAGAGTGACTACCCGATGATCGAGCTTGGGGAAGAAGGCATAAGAAAGTCCTTGCGTCCCAGCCGAGTGTTTGCTCAGTGACAGCTTCATTGAAGGGTGATTCCAATGGATCCCCAGATGTGTAGTGTGGTGGTATTTATAGGGCCCGGTGTTGACACACTCAAAACACTATTTTATTAAGAGAAAAAATAGTCCTCTATTACTCTTATTTTAGGTGTAAGGAAAAGGAAGTCAGTTGCAATGAATCTGGTAAGTGTGTCTCCAACTCAACAGAAAAAGCAAAGGGACACTTTGGGGACTAGAAGAGTCATTTGCATGTTTAACAAATCCTGAGCGTCGCCCAGACATTGACACTATTCTTGGCACCGGTGACACGGCAATGAAAGAGAGGGACAAGCACTATTAAAAAAAAAAAAAAGTGAAAGAGGCAAAAAATTCAGAGTTTGGGGAAAGAAATCTTCAGGTGTCCAGGCTGGAGTCATCCTGAGGACCCGATCACCTTGTTGACACCCCAGGATATCTAAGAACAGCGCTCAGAACTCTTCATATCCTATCTCACAGGGAGCCAGACCCACCCGCCACTAAGTCTGCACCTGAATGCTCACTATGAGCCAGACGTTATACTCAATGCCCTGTGTGCTTTACTCCTTTATCCTTCTTAACAATCCCACGAGTTAGGTGCTATCAATATCCTCGCTTTACCAACGAGGAAACAGAGGGAGAATGTGCTAACGGTAACTTCGCCCAGTGCCATCTGATGTATAACTGAAAAGCCCCAGATGAGAACACAGGCACTCAGGTTTCTGAGCTCATCGTTGTAACTACGACTTGTCTTGTTCTACCTCTCCAATGTCCTCGGCTCTCGAGCAGCAGGTCAACCCCCAGGGAACCACGCATTTTCATTTCCCTGCATGCATTTACTTCTGCTAAGTCTTAGAAAACTTTTCCTATGGAAACAGTAGAGAAAGCCTCCCACTAGAACCCATATCTAAGAAAGTGTATGGGACTGAGGACCCACACAGGTCCTCTGGTTATCTTGCCTTCTGAGACGACGCAAACCTCAAAAGGAATCCATGCGAGCATGTAGACTAATGAATGAGCAAAACACGAGTCTGCAGGTGACATTAAACACGAGAGAAGGTTCTGCCCCAAAACGTGACATGAGCAAATGAAATACATGCTTGTCATTTGACTGATTAAATTTAAATAAATATTTGTTCAATCCGAGCTGCTTGGGAACCCACAGTACAGGTCTTCAAGTGGCTTTTGATTTTAAAGAGAGAAGACAGGGGCACCTGAGTGGTTCAGTCGGTTAAGCATCCAACTCTTGGTTTCAGCTCAGCTCATGATCTCATGGTTCACGGGTTCAAGCCCCGCATCAGGCTCTGCACTGACGGTGCAACACAACACATACCCTTTCTCTCTCAGATAAAGAAACTTAAAAAAAGAATAAAGAGAGAAGACATACTACAATAAAAACAGGACCTCTGCCATCTGGTATTTCATACGCCTTTCCTTAATGGTTTTTTTTTTTTTTAACGTTGATTTATTTTTGAGACAGAGAGAGACAGAGCATGAATTGGGGGAGGGTCAGAGAGAGAGGGAGACACAGAATCGGAAGCAGGCTCCAGGCTCCAAGCTGTCAGCACAGAGCCCGACGTGGGGCTCGAACTCGTGAACCACGAGATCATGCCCTTAGCTGAAGTCAGATATTTAACCGACTGAGCCACCAGGCGCCCCATCCCTTAATAGTTTCAAAACCATTTGAAAACCAAACACCTTGGAAGGAAGGAAGGAAGGAAGGAAGGAAGGAAGGAAGGAAGGACAGCAATGCTTATTAGCACTCGACCCATGGGGAAACTGAGGAAACAGAGAATGTGCATCACTAAAGACATGTCAGAAGTCAGGCTCCTGACTCATTTCATCAGCATCCTTGCTCAATAATGAAATCTCCTAAGGGGATACGCCCTTTTGTCAGCCACACTGCAAAAGCACTCAGCACGCCGGCTTCGGGTCTTCCGGGAGCAAGGGTGACCACACACAGCACTCTGTCGCACCACCGCCTGCACCGCGCCGAAGCCCGGAATAAAGCAAATCTCGGCAACAGTGCCTGCCACTCGCCGCCACACCGCGGTGCTGCCTGAAGACGCTGCACCAGTGCTGGCAGCTCGGGCAGCTCGACTTTTACCATTCGCTCCCATTAATGTACTTGGCAATCACACAGAAGAGCTTTTAAATCTAATGGCTCAGACCATAACAAAGCAGAATTATAGGAGCATTTTCAGAATGATGGGGCCATGACCCTTTTAGGTATGCCAGGCTGCCTTATCCCAGGCACAGACTTCAAGTCTGTCCCCCCTGCCCAAGGTCCGCCCTAGGGGGCTCGTAAGTGGAGACTGCGTGCAGCCGGACGTTTCTCCAAAGGAGCATGTAAATTCGCACCTGTGTTGTGTGCACCTGCGTGTGTGCACACACAGATCTCACAGGCCAAAATTAAGACGGGCCATCTGGTAGGTAGGTATCCAGGTTAAATAAGGCTAAACTACAGGGGTGGCTCAGTTGGTTAAGCATCCAGTTCTCGGTTTGGGCTCGGGTCATGATCTCGCGTTCTTGAGTTCCAGCCCCACATCAGGCTCTGTGCTGAGAGCACCAAGGCTGCTTGGGATTCTCTCTCTGTCTCTCTGTCTCTCTCTCTCTCCCTCTCCCTCTCTTTGCCCCTCCTGTGTTTCTGTCTCAAAGTAAATAAACTTTTTTTTTTAAAGGCTCAACTTCAGGCTGTGAATCACAATAGAGAGGGTTTCAAGGGACTTCCTTTGTGTTCTGAATTCTTCTCAAAGGTGCTAAAACCTCTCTCACCCTCCATGCGTTAGTGACCAAGCAATTTCTTTCCCAGACTGAAAAGAGATGTACATTTTAGGCAACTAAGTTCGTAGAGGAAATCTAGACTTTCTTTCAGCGAGTTTTGAATGTTAGGAAATTGTGTGTGTGTGTGTGTGTGTGTGTGTGTGTGTGTTTAAGTAGAAGTTAGAATGTCTATCATATGAAAAATTAAGGAAATACTTTCAAGGTTCTGCTTATTTATTGAGGCATTTTCTTTCTTAAATTACCCGCATACTCCATTTCCAGGTGATACCATCATTGGTCCTCTTATCAGTGTCAATAATTCCATTTGGCAGGCAGCAGCTAATTCTTTTCATGTGCTAATGATTAATCAGACAAGCCTATTTACTAATGTATCAGAATGCATTAGAAACATAAGGTAATGGTGGACAGAACATCAATTCAGATATAAATGAACTACATTTACATTGGATACCTATTGACTTATGTCACAGAATGAAGTAGAAAATGCAATTTGCTTGTAAACCATTAAAATGAATGAAAATAGAATTTCAAACTCCATCTTCAAACATAACTTTATTGACTTGGCTGTGAGCCTTAAGGGAGTGTCTAAGTAAGTTTAAAATATATAAATAACCCACTAATTCATTTGGCCATAAAAGAGTTAGTGTCTCCACCAACTCAACGCCATGGAATGCACGTACGTTGGAACTGGTACAAGAGAGAGGCCACAGAGCAGTGTGAGGACTTTACATTTTTCACGTAGGGGTTGCTGAGTTAACTCTCCTCTAATCGGTTTTGTTCCCCAGTCCCACATCTGCACATGTCCCAGGGGCATTGGTCCACATCCTAGTAAGCAAAAATTTCAGATTAAGCCCTTTTTGAGAGCGAGAGAGTGACAGTGAGAGAGAGAGACAGAGAGACAGAGAGACAGAGACAGAGAAGTCACGGTACAGGGAGCCAGGTCAGATAAAGTGATACTCGTAAGCGTAATACAGGCTAAAACACTGGGGACCAAGCTTTAGGTGCCTACACTGGCTGAAAGAAATAGCTACACCTCTGAGGTGCTTTTTTTTCCGGATGTGGAGCCTGAAATAGACAAGACTTCTCGACTCTGAGCGTCTCAAGTATACAGAAACAGAATAGGCATGAGGAAATTGGAGCTGCTCGAAGAAATATAATTAAATCCCCAGCTATTGTTTGTATCTATGACAGCTCAGATGTAGCCAAATGACCAACGGCTGCCTTTGAATTGGCGGCTTGGGCAATTGTTGCGGTTCTGGAAAACCAGGCTCGGCTCAAAGAAGATGCGGGAGGGCATTTTAAGGGAAACCCTGACCCACCTGATGTTCCTTTCTTTCGGAGCCATCCTTCTCAGACTAAAAGGTGAGGTGCTAATGAAATGTGATGTGCACCGGGGGGAACAGCGTTCTCCAAGAGCATAATTCCCAAAAAGTCAGTCATAAGAGACAGAGGTTTGTTGATAAAGAATTTCACGATCAAATAGATTTTGGAAATTCACATTAGCTTCTCTCTCCAACCGCTTGGAGACTCACAGGACACCTGACCATGTTTAAAGCTCCAAAAAGTCCTGCAGTGAAGCAGCCTTTTAAAATTTCAGCCTCTCTCGGGGCGCCTGGGTGGCTCAGTCGGTTGAGCATCCGACTTTGGTTCAGGTCATGATCACACAGTTCATGAGTTGGAGCCCCACACTGGGCTCTGTGCTGACAGCTCAGAGCCTGGAGCCTGCTTCAGATTCTGCATCTCCCTCTCTCTCTCTGCCCCTCCTCTGCTTTCCCTCCCTCTCTCTCTCTCTCTCTCAAAAATAATAAACATAGGGGCGCCTGGGTGGCGCAGTCGGTTAAGCGTCCGACTTCAGCCAGGTCACGATCTCGCGGTCCGGGAGTTCGAGCCCCGCGTCGGGCTCTGGGCTGATGGCTCAGAGCCTGGAGCCTGTTTCCGATTCTGTGTCTCCCTCTCTCTCTGCCCCTCCCCCGTTCATGCTCTGTCTCTCTCTGTCCCCCCCCAAAAAAATAAATAAACGTTGAAAAAAAAATTAAAAAAAAATAATAAACATAAAAAAATTTACAAAACACTTCAGCCTCTCTCAAGCTTAATTAAGGGTAAGAATATCTCCTTCTCATAACAAAGATTTAGTGTTCCATAGAGCAGAGGTTTGGAAATATTAACGGCGATAGAAACAACACTGAGAAAATTAAATAAAATATGTTATGCTAAGTAAATCTGTTTTTTTCCTGAAGAAAAATAGAGAGCGTGTCTCGCTGTTATTATTTCTCAAGAAAGAACACTCCTAGAGGATTTCACCATTTCCTTAAGCCCCAGCGAAGGAAGATCTGCTACATCTGAACCCAATGTTTCCTTTTCTGGTGCTTGGGTCCTGGCTCCTTATAAATGCCGGACACACCTTGCATCGAGGGGCATATGCCAGAATGGGCACAGGACTAGGTGTCCCCCACCAAGAAAAAAAACAACCTTCGACCCCCGTTCACCCCTCCGACAGGACCTTGTGCTGGTATACTGCAGTTGCCAGGGAAAGAATTCCTAACAGCTTTGCTTGTGTCCAAAGAAGAATATAAAAGCCCCTCCAGTTTATTCCCAACATTTACTCCGTCAAGAAATCGTCCGGAAGAGAAACTGCAGCTAAGCTGACTTTTGTTAATAATGGAACGATTCTGAAAGTGCAGCTTTGATCAAGGGGAAAATTTTCCAGAATTTGACAACCTTTTTTTCCATTCCCTCTGGTATAGACTCCATTTTTTTCCCCCCAAAACTGTCTAATGCTGTTTCTTAGGTGGTGTTCAATAGAAACCAGTCTATAATGCAATGCACTCTCTTTATGTGATGTTTAGATATGAGATTGATCTCAGTGGACACCCTGCAGTTCTGAAAGTAGGATTATTGGATTTTGTGGCTTTCTCAGATGTCGAAGATCTTTAAACAGTGTCTTGCAAAGTTGCTACATCCCGCCTGTCTGTGAAACACTTATGAACTCATCAAAGAAGGTAGACTCCATGTTAATTAGACATGGTGGGTGAAGGGGGAGGGCACGCCAGAAGCCGACTTCCTCCCACCATCGAGTTAGTTAAGTGCCAGGACCACGTGTACTTTTATACCTTGAAAAGAAAAATAAGTTCATCCGTCTCCAGATCAATAGGGCCTTAACAGGAAGATTGCTGACACAGGATGGAACTCACAGTTCAGAACAGCAGCAGGGGACAAAAGACGTGGCTGTAAGAGCAGAAATTTGGCAGCCATGTTATATCTCAAGGTTCCTTGGGAAGATTTTCAATAGCTTTGGATTTCAGCTGAATCGGATGGGCAGCAGCAGCATGGTAGCCTGGCCTCATGGCCTGTGGCTCACATTTGAGCAACACAGGGTAATTAGGACACGGTATATTTCCCGTGACTTTAAAAGTGCCACGGGTGGCCATTGTGGAAAGGACGCTGTCGTGGCCCCCGTGCTCCCCTGTTTTGTCACCGCTCTGAAGCCCCAGTGTCAGGCATCAGGATTGTCTGGAAGCAAACCGGACAGTACTCCAGAGGAAAAGAGGAGGGATTCTCAGGACACAATGCCTGGAAAGTGATGCTCTAGAAGCCCAGGCCCGGATCTTACCCCTGTAATCAAACACTGGCTCTACTCTTCAGGTCTTCAGCCAATGGGTACTGTATCAACCAATTCATACATGCATACAGGAAAAAGAATTGATGGATTTTTCTCACTTCAAGTTTTGCCTCCCATAATTTTTCTAAACTGTTGGCACTTGTATTCACGTGTTTATATTCAAATATAGTATAAAATCCCATCGGACCTGGCACAAGATTGCACGGCCTTATTTCCCAGGTATATACATGTAACACGGATTTACTGACCACCGTCTCGGCTTTGGAGGTAGACGAGATGGCTGAGATGGTTCAACTGGTCCCACTCAAGAACTGGCGCTGAAGGGTTTCTTTCTAACACCGCTACCACAAAGTGAGACGCTACTTACTACAAGCCTATTACAATGACCCACGTCGAGAAGGCTGACAACACCAAATGCTGGTAAGGGCGTGAAGTGACAGGAACTCTCGTTTATAGCTGGTTAGATCGTATAATGGTACAGCCACTTTGGAAGACAGTTGGGAGATTTCTTACAAAAATTAAACACACTCTTGCTATACGATCCGGCCATCTTGCTCCTTGGTATTTACCCAAAGCGGTTGAAAACTGATGTCAACACAACAACCTGTACATGATATTTATAGCAGCTTGATTCATAATTGCCCAAACTTGGAAGCAACCAAGGTTTCCTTCAGGAGTTGAATGGATAAACAAGCTGTAGTATATCCAGACAATGGGATTTTTTTTTTCAGCAAAAAGAAATCAGTTATGGAGCCATGAAAAGACAAAGAGGAACCTTAAATATATATTGCTAAGTGAAAGAAACCAATTTGAAAAGGCCAGGAACCATATGATTCTAACTATTTGACATTCTGGAAAAAGACAGTTAAAAGATCAGTTGTTGCCACGGGTTGGGGGCAGAAATACATGGGACAGGCAGAGCACAGAGGATTTTTATGGCAGTGAAAATAGTCTCCGTTACACTAAAAGGATGGATCCACGCTCTCGTACATTTGTCCCAACCCACAGAATGCCTCACACCCACAGTGAACTCTAATGTAGACAGCGGACTCCTGGTGATCATGATGTGTCTAGTGATCATGATGTGTTAATATAGGTTCATCGATTGTCACAAATGTCTCACTCTGGTGGGCAATGTTGATAATGAGAAAGATTATGCATCTATGGTAGTAAGATGTATATGGGAAATCTCTGCACTTTTTCCTCAACTTTGCTGTGAGTCTAAAACTGTTCTCAAGAAATGAACTCTTAAAAAAAAACCAAAAAACCTTGGGGCGCCTGGGTGGCTCAGTCGGTTCAGTGTCTGACTTCGGCTCAGGTCGTGATCTCATGGTCTGTGAGTTCAAGCCCCGCATCGGGCTCTGTGCTGACCACTCAGAGCCTGGAGCCTGTTTTGGGTTCTGTGTCTCTGTCTCTCTCTGACCCTCCCCTGTTCATGCTCTGTCTCTCTCTGTCTCAAAAATAAATGAACGTTAAAAAAAAAACCCTCAAAACAAAACCCACAACACCACCCTGTGGGTGTCCACGGTGCATATCTTCTGCCTCACATGTAAGGAAGTGTCCCATGGTATTGAAATGGGGGTTGGTCACATGGGATAAGTTGGATGGGAACTGTGGGCCAGTCACCCCACAGCATACTGACTGGATTAAAGGGGCTCATCCAATGGGAAGGGCAGCCACTCTAGATCCCCAGGGCAGGTTCTGTGTTACCCTCAGCTAAGTAGGGGCTGGGCTCCTGCAGAGACAGAAGAAGCCCCCATTCACCTCTCAAGAGCAAACCACAAACAAGGCCTTTGGCAGAGGCCGAGGAACCTTTGGATGTTGGCTCTGTCCTGCCCCACAGGCTCCCTCTATTCAAAGCTCATTCCAAAGCCCACCAAACTCTTTCCTTCTTTACCTCCCTGCCACCTTTTCCCTTCCCAAAGTCCGGGGCTTTCGTGGATTCCTTGCTTAATAAGCATTCCCCAGATCTACGCTCAAATGATGCTTGTGGCTCTTCCCCTCACCCTGCAGCCCAAGCTTTGAGAATGTAAAAACCAATACAAGAATCCTCCTTTCTTTCTCTCCGTTGTGTTTGGCTCACCCTTCCCTCGAACGGCAACCACAGAAATGCCTGGACGACTGAACAGAAGGGCTACAGGGGAGAAGGAAATGGCCCATGTGTCCTCAAACACATGATTCTTTCAACTTCTAAAATGTCATGATGTTCCACAAAATGTCCCATGACTTCTAGAGACTATGGCCACGGAACATGCTTAAAATGACCAAAATAGGCTCAAGACAGTGTTCTCTTAGTTGGACATGGAGAACTTAGCTGAGTCCCTGAGGTTGGGGTGAGTGGGACAATACTGGGGGCACCCAGAAAGTGCAGGGCAAAGAGCTGTAAGAGGGGGCTTTGAACCGCTGCCCCGAATACACACACAGAGGGACACACGGACACAGACTCACGTGCACTTCATCCCAAAATATGGTAGTCTATACATGACTGCATTCACCAGAGCCATCTCTTGCTAAGCAAGGAAACAGACCAAAGCCTCTATGCCACAGTGCCACACACAGTAGTAGCTTTAAGATTAAAATTTATCAAAACTCATGTATCGCTTAAGAACTGTGTGACCTCAGGAAAATCCTTATTTATTTATTTATTTAAATGAGAGAGAATGAGAGAGAGAGAGAGAGAGAGAGAGAGAGAGAGAGAGAGAATTCCAAGCAGACTCTATGCCCAGTGCAGAGCCCAACTCGGGACTCGATCCCATGACCCTGGGATCATAACCTGAGCCAAAATCAAGAGTCAGACGCTCAACCGACCGAGCCACCCAGATCCCCAGATCCCTTTTATTTCGGAACCGCAGTCTTCTTATCTGTTGCATAGAGA
The DNA here is from genome assembly GCF_022837055.1 of Prionailurus viverrinus. Classification (NCBI taxonomy): domain Eukaryota; kingdom Metazoa; phylum Chordata; class Mammalia; order Carnivora; family Felidae; genus Prionailurus; species Prionailurus viverrinus. The sequence continues at coordinate 33,013,829 of NC_062575.1, read as the reverse complement.
TCAGAACCTCTCCTTGCTGCTAATCTCATGTTAGCATTTTACATAAGATCATGAACATATACATGTGTTAGAAGCTGTAACTCCCCAAAGTTCTGTGTGGGGAGGAGAAATTAGAAAAAAAAAAAAGAAACAAAAAACCTCCCAAGTTTGGGGAAACAGTAAGAGATGGAAAGGAAGGCAGCATATCCAAGGGTGTGTGAATAGAAAGGATCTCTTGTAGCTCAGTTCCCCCACCCTTATCTCCAGATGGGGTATCATCTCCCAGCATCCCCCACACTCACAGAAACCTGGCTCTGGGTGAGGGAGGAGGGGAAGGATAGTGCCTTCAGCAAAGCCACTCCATTTAGAGGCCATGCCCTAGCAGGAAGTAGAAAAATCAGTTTAAATCTGCTCTCTGGATGTTTTTTGGCACTGTCTCATTCCTAGCAGGTAGAATTTACGTTAGCTAGGTGCTTAGCAAAAGCCTCAACCTGCTGTGCATGGTATCCATACTTTTCCAAACGTGATTCACAGACTGCCAATATCAGAAGCATCGAGGAGCATGTTCGCATGGGGAGTCCTAGGATCGACCCCCGGTGGCAGGGTCTGTGGCCCAGAAGTCAGCATCTCAAGCGATGGTGCAAAATAAAACAGGGAGACGCGAAATATGAGGCTGGGGGTGGTGATAATGGTCACCACAGTCGTAAGAGTTCAAATGAGTTAAAGTTCTTTTTAGGTGTCCGACACTATCCTGAGTGCCTTGCATGTATTCATGTACGAATGCCCTCAGTCATGCTATGAAGTAAGTACTGTGATTGTCTCCAACTGACAGAGGCAAAAACAGAGCTCATGGAAACAAGTGACTTCCGGAAGGTCACACAGGGAATAGGTACCAAGGCTGAAGCCAGATCCTGGGCTCTCCGTGCGCGTACATGCAATCACACTTACAGGCAACATACAACAGAAAGGATGTATGTTTCTGTACAGAAACGTACAACATACAGAAACATACAACAGAGGGGATGTGTGTTCAACATACAGCAGAAAGGATGGATGGTGTCCCCGTCCATCGGCAGGCTATACCCCGACCCCGGTTATATTGGGGCAAAATCAGCAGCTTCCTGAGTGAAGATCCCTCAGCGTCTACAATCCCCAGAGCCAGAAAACCCCTCTTTCTGACTCCATTGTGTCTTGCTGCTTGAGATGCATTTGTGATGTTTAATTTATATCCCGTGATCATAAAGCGATTGCATCACTAAAAAGGCTGTGAGGTTGATTTATATGATAGTCGCCTGTGTCTGTTAATTAGAGAAATATCATTTGGCTTTCCACAGAAGAAAAACAATAAATTATAGAGGGGGGAGGGAGGGGCAGTCATCCCCCAAATCTAGGCCAGTTACTCCCCTTGAATCTTATTTATGACCCTAACCAATTTTCCGTTCACACCAGCAACCTTTGGAAAAACAAACTATCACTTGGGTTGAGAAGGAAGGAACAGCAGAAGAGTGGGCAAACACCCGTAGAAGTAGGCTTCGTACATGTACGGGTGCACATGAGGACTCATACACAAAGCCGTGATCCAGACAGAGAGGTCAGCTCACCCGGAGTGTTCTTCCTCCGACCTCCTCCCCACCCCCCGCCCCCACCTCATCCACTCTGAACATGAACACCACTGTCTCTGAAGCAGGACTCCCTCCAGCGCAACCAACAAATCACTTGCAACAGGAAGGGATTGCCTCCGCGGGATCAGTGGCCCAATATTTTCTACATAGTGGACCGTGTGCCTGGACGGGAACTTTTTCTCCAATAATTGTTAATTGATCTTGTTTATGCCCAAAGGGGAGTACAAAGAAAGATGTGTTGTTTTCCATTTGTTCAGTCGTTCGCTCATTCAACAAACGTGAACAGGTAGCTGCTACGTGGTAAGTCTTGTGTTAGGAGTGGGCATCCAGGGGTCGGCAGTGGTGGTCACAGTGCCAGACCTCACAGAGCTTACTCTCTGATGGGGGAGATGACAGGAATCAGCTACAGGCCACATGTTATCAAAGAAAAACACAAGGGATCATGAGAGGCTTCCTTAAAGAAATACTAACTTTGAGTTAAATATCAGAGATGAGTTAATTTGGTTCAGAGGGAGAGAAAAGCATTCCAGAAAGAAAGAACAGCATATACAAAAGCTGGGAGGGAGCAGGACGAATCCAAAGGGTTGAAAGGTACTCAGTGTGACCCACTAGTAGGAAATAGGGCTGGAGAGGCTGGAGCCAGACCACGCAAGGTTCTTAACCCAGGGTTCGGAAGTGGTTTTTATCCCCAAAGCGGAGAGAAGCCACTGTAAGGTTTTAAACTAGGGTGGGCCGGAGGGTGTGGTATGACCAGATCTGCATGTTGAAAAGATCACTATTTTATACCTTGAAAAGACTTGGGGTTTCATCAGATGAAAAGGGCTGCAAAATTAGGCTTGGGCAAGCAGTCCCCGGTGGGGGGGGGGGGGGGGGTGAAACATTCTGAAATGTCATGGCACATGGTCAGAATGAGCCCGTCTTCTTCCCAGCCCCCCACACCGGGACCACCTGTCGTGCCCATCAACATTCACACACGGAAGTGTCTGTCTTGGAACTGAGGAAGGGAAGGTCCAAGTGGAGAGGGAGGAAGACAGGGTGATGGGGGGGGGGATGCCACAGCATCTGTGCCCAGCCCACTCCGACCCTGGGTGAGACCACATGCCTTGAGAGAAGCAAGAGCTGGAAGCCGGTAGAGCAGAGGCTGGTGCAGCCCACGCCCTCTGATCCTTTCCTTTTTTCTCACAAAAGTCTTCCTCTGACCACTCAAGTGAAGGCAATCCTCAATAGGTCTCCCTGTCTCCATGGTGAGATGGCTGGATGGATTTAATCACTTCTTCGTTAGTTGCGTCTAGACTAGAAGGAGGGCAGAAGTCTTCTCCGTGTTCCGCTCTTCATTAGTACCACACAGCATGGTCCCTGCCACATAGTAGGTGCTCAAAAGGCACTTACACAATGAATGGATGCTGGGTGAACTATGACTTCCGCAGCGTCAGAGGACGTTAACTTTCCAGAACACAATAAAGCAGGCTAAAGAAAAATAAAGAAGTTAGGGTAAGGAAGCCCTTTCTGCTTTTTGAATAGATACTTGAAGGAAAGGAGGGAAGGAGCCATAAAGATATTTGGGGAAGAAGCATCCCAGGCAAAAGAAGGGACAACAAATTGCTGTAATTCCTGAGTGAGTTACAGTTGGCTGTTATTTCTTTTCTTTCCTGAAGATGTGGAACGATGGGATCATCACCCCCTGAGTTTAAGACCCTCTGCACAGATCTGAGTAGGACTTCCTCAAGCTTTATCGGCTGGGACACCTTCAAGCAACCTCACCGTTAAGATATCTGGAAAGGGGAACCGGAGACAGAGAGAAAAAAAATGGAAGATGTCAAGTTGAGCTGTTGCCATCAGACTGTTATCAGAGGACAGGGGAGGCACCCCCATTGCAGCACTGGGAGGGGTTCCAGAAAATGTGTAGGTAGCAGGTTAGGGTACCGCCATGGTAGCCAAGGAACAAGTACTTTTTGTAACCACCTACTAGGAAGTTCCCTTGCCATGGGGACTGGGGGTCAAGGAGAAAAGAGGAGTTCTGACACATGGAGGTGTCACCCGCTCACCTGAACCCATGAAAATTTCTGATGTAGGGGGGTAGGCATGAAAAACAACACAGTGAAAGAAAACATCCAGTCCACCTGGAAAGCCCTCCAAGACAGAGACGGAATACTCTGGGACTCAACCCTTCCCCAAATGACACACTCTTGATGTCCCAGACCATGTATCCCAGTGCACAACCCTTACTGTCTTCTGTGGTCCCACTGGGCAACTTTCAGTTCCTGGGATTCACCCTGCTACCTCCCAACACATATTGTTTCTTCTTTCTGGAATGCTCTTCCCCCTCCCTCAGTCAAGTTGACACGTCCTTAATATTATACCACATCTTCCAATGCCTCCGTTTTGTGTGATTTCAAAAACAAGATAAGGCAATTATGTAAAATGACCTGATATTAAAAGCTCTATAAAAAGTCCGAGCAAAAACTTCCAGCTTCAGTACATAACAGGAGAGAGAATTTTAGGTGTTTCAGCAGTGATTACACAATAAGTACTAATCACCTACAGTAGGCAAAGCACTAGCCACTGAAGCAGAGGAGTGAAGAATTCTCATGTGGTTATGACTTAACTCCCAACTTCACTGGCTGTAGGGTTTGTGATATTTGGGTCTACAGCCCAGCTCCAACCTGGCTTCTCGTAAAAGGCCTTTCTTGGGGCTCTTGGATGGTTCAGTCAGTTGAGCATCTGGCTGTGGCTTAGGTCATGATCTCGCCGTTCATGGGTTCAAACCCCACATTGGGTTTGCTGCTGTCAGTGCGGAGCCCGCTTCAGATCCTCTGTCCCCCTCTGTCTGCTTCTCTTCCACTCATGCTGTCTCTCAAAAAGAAATAAACATTTTTAAAAAAAAGAAGAAAAGAAAAGGCTCTTCTGTCCAAAGCCCCAGGGCTGTGTTCTTGTCTTAATGAAGGCACTGCTTCTGACCCAAGTGAGGGGAAACAAAAGGATCAGAAAGTGCCCTCCAAATGTGTGTGCATGTGTATACACAAGCAGTAACACTCACCTAAAAGTCTCAGTTTTCCCATTAATTTTGCAACTTTGCCTTTTGGTCCCGTTTTGTAGCATAAAGATGGCCTCAGAAAGTAAGAAATAGGCACCTTTGTCATGCATCTGGGATACTCTATCCATTTCTACTTTGCAATCAAATTTTTATGCTTTTGAATAACAGAAATTATTCTGTCAGTGAGAGGGCCCATCCTAGAAATAATTTGCTATTGGTTGAATTGTGTTCCTCAAAAATGTTGAAAACTCATATGCTGAAGTCCTAACCCCTAGTGCCTCAGAACGTGACAGAATTTGGAGACGGGGCCTTTAAAGAGGTGGTATGGGTGAGGGTGTTAGGATGGGCCCTGATCCAATCGGAATCGTATCCTTGTAAGAGGAGACGATTAGGACACAGGCACAATAGAGGGAAGACTGTGTGAGGGCACAGGGAGAGAGAGGATGCCGTCTGCACACCAAGGAGAGAGGCCTCACAAAAGACCAAAGCTGTCGTGGACTTCCAGCCTCTGGAACTGTGAGAAAATGAGTCTCTGTCGTTTACACTACAGAGTCTGTGGTACCTTGTTATGGTGGCCCTAGCAAGCTACCTACAACTCTCTTCTATCCCTGTGTGGATGTCATAACCCAGGCCCCTGAGGTTGAGACCAAAAATATGAAATTCATCCCACTTCACCTGAGGGTGAAGCAATCTCAGAAGCTTTGTCTGCTGATACGACACATTGGGAAAGTCTTAGGGTCCTCTGATTTCTCGCTTGGGGCTGAAACCCACCCCACCACTAAGAACCCCTTCTTTGAGAAATACCCTTGACCTCATTCCTCTTCCTTCTGCGTCTTCTTGGAACACCCATGAGACATGCCTTGCTATGGTTCTCCCCTGGAAATGCACAGGGAAATAATCTTGTTAAATTATACTCATCAAACATTTCCATACTTGTTCTACTTCCAATCCCCTGAATTAAATCTCAGGAACCCTAGATAGGGAAACACACACACACACACACACACACACACACACACACCATGATATAATTGGAGAGACAACGGACAAGCAGGTATCTCACATGGCATTTATTTTGTAACACACAACTAGGTCTTAATATAGCACAGTTTTGTATTATTCATTCTTCCATTCAAGAAATTCATTGTGAATTTCTCAGGTTTCAAGCCACATGGGAACCTGTTAAGCCTCTTCCTCAGCACTTGGTGCTTTGCATACCACAGGCAGTTATTACTTGCATGGTCACTGCTTAAACACCCACAATACTATATCCTACTATGTATGATGCTGGAAGTTGTTTTCTGACTTTTTATAGAGCTTTTATATCAGGTCACTTTACCAAAGTGTATTATATTGTTTTTTAAGGTTGAACAAAATGGAAATCTGACAGTTGTGGTAGACCGTCACTTGGGTGGTTCCCAATGAACCCCTGCTCCCAATATTCTGTGGGGCTTTGTGGAGCCCCTTCCCAGGATGACTCTGGCTTAGCCATGTGACCAGCTTTGGTTCCTGGAAAATAACAAGATGACACAAGCAGAGGCCTGATAAACTCAGGGACCAGCACAACAGAAATACAATGTGAGCCACAGACATAATTTCTGATTTTATGGCAGCCACATTAAAAAACAAAAGTGAAAGAAACAGATGAAGTCAATTTTAGGAGTATATTTTATTTAACCTAATATATCTAAAATATTATTCAAAAATGTGATCAATATTGAAAAAAGGTCCTAGGGACATTTTTCTTTCTATTTTTCAGAGTAAGTTTGCCCTTAAAGCACATCTTGATTCAGACTAACCTTCAAGTGCCCTGTAGGCACACATGGCTGGTGGCTACTCTATTGGGCAGTGCAAGCTTGGACATTGGGACTTGTCCGCTTAGAACATTTGCTGTTAGGCTGCTCCCTCTGGGTTCCCAGCTGCCATGTTGTCGAAAGTCCAGCCCAGGGGGGAAGAGGACCCGTGAGGTAGAAACCAGACACGGTGGATAGCCCCCGCTGAGCTCCTCGCAGACAGCCAGCATTCCAATTTGCCGTCCGTGGGAGTAAGCCATCTGAGAGGTGGACCCTCTAGCCACTTAGGAGCCATTCCAGCTGAGGCCACATGGAGCAGAGACGAGCTCTCCCTTTGGCGTGCTGCCTAAATTACAGAATCCTGGGCAAGCACATAGTTGTCGCTGTTTTAAGCCATCAGATCACGTTATGTGGTGATTTGTTAAGTAGCCTTGGCTAGATATCCAGAACCGAAGTTATCAAAGATACCAGCTAATGGAGCATCAGTGACTTTCTTCTGTCCCTCGGGCGTGCATTTGCTGTCACTTTGCCTCTCCTGCATGCTCATGGAGTCCTCTCCATGAATGCACAGCGTGCATTCACTGTCACTTTGCCTCTCCATGCATGCTCATGCATCCTGCATGGAGTCAATGGAAGACGCAGGAGAAGTAAAAGGCTCGGTCACCATCTGCACGGACTTTATAGGCAAACTCAGAAGTTCCTGCTAGGCTGCAATCCAAGCTCTGCCGTTCTATCAGTCTGCTCGAACTGCTAGCATAAAATATCACAGACTGGGAAGCTTAAACAACAGAAGTTGATTTTCTCCAAATTCTGGAGGCCAGAAGCTCAGGATCAAGGTCCAGCAAATTTGGTTTCCGATGAGAAATCTTCCTGACTTGCAGACAGGTGCCTTCTCGCCGGGCCTTCACACGGCCTATATCCTCTGTGTGCACATGGTGAGAAAGAGAGCTGTCCGGGTGTCTCTGTCTTATAATGACACCAGTCCTATTGGATCGGGGCCCCATCCTCATGACCTTCTCTAATGTCAGTTACCTCCATAAAGGTCCTGTCTCCGAGTCTAGTCACACTGGGGTTCGGGCTTCAAAATACGAACTGAGGGGCGGGGCACAACTGAGTCCATAGCAGTCACTAACCTTCCATGTGGTCTTAGCCAATTCAGTTCACCTCTCTGAGTCATTCTATTGCTACACCCTTCATCTTAAGTATGATATGAGGAGTAGAGATTAGAGACCTGGAAGAGAGGATGGAGAAATCATAAAATATCGTGGAGGCTACCCTGGCCTTCTTTCCATCTTTGTGTATTCTGAGAACCAGTAAACGAGGCTGAGTAACACAACGACTGAATGAACAAATAGGAAAAAAAAATCAGAACTCATGAGTGGGGGAGAAAAATTATCATGACACATGAAAGAATGAAGGAAGGAATTCTGCCCACACCCAAGGATTCCTGCTGGACGTATGATGGAATCAATTCCAGCAAGTGACGAGGAGAAGGTAAGGAGGGCTGGTATTCTGGGTGCACCTACCAGGTTCCCAGGAACGTGTAAAATCTATATTTTAATATGTATACGTTCGTATCATTATTGCAGCAATGCAGCAGCCTGCTGTAGTAGGAGTGGTTAGGTTCGGTCTCGAGAGGGCGACCAAAACCTGTCTGAGACATTTCAAGTCAATCAGGAGAGAAGTCAGAAGGAGAAAAGGAGGGGCGCCTGTGTGGCTCAGCCGGTTAAGCGTCAGGCTTCGGCTCAGGGCACGATCTCACAGTTCACGAGTTCGAGCCCCGTGTCCGACCCTGTGCTGACAGCTCGGAGCCCGGAGCCTGCTTCGAGTTCTGTGTCTCCCTCTCTCTCTCTCTGCCCCTCCCCCTCCCTCTCTCAAAAATCAACATTAAAAAAAATTTTTTTTTAAGTAGGAAAGGAAAATGCTGAGACCACCCTGAGGCTCCGTTCAGTACCTGAGTGAAAGAGTTGGGGCAAAGGGAATGATGAGACAGGAAGCCGGGTAAGAGACTCTTGCATAATGCCTTGTGGAGGAAGAGGAAGATGGGGAAGGAGGTAGAGGCCGTAGCAGTGGGCCTGCCACCAGCAGATGTGGTGACAACACCGGCGGGGCCGGCTTCCTGGGCCTGTGGCCTGAGCAGCTGCACGAGGCCCCCGCCTAGAGGGGGCACCTGCTCAGAAGGGCTCTGTGCTTGGTTAAGGCTTTGCTGTCATCCCCTTGAAGTTATTCAGTTGTGATCCAGGAGCCTCACAGTTTCCCTTTGCACTGGGCCCCACAGATGATCATACAGGGTCCTGATGCGGCTGTATGAAAGCTCTCACGCACTGAGCTTCTACGACGAAGCGGTGTGGGCATCACCGTGCACACATGACGTCATCTCCATGAGATGGACCCAACAAAAAAAGACAAAAAAAGACAAAAAAAGAACAACAATCAGCACCGCCTGTGAGCACAACCCCCGTGGGGGTCCTCTCTTCTCCAGGGAGCTGCCCAGTGGTCACAAAGAGAATGAGACACCCTGGCCAGCTGACAGTGGTCACGTTTGAGAAGGCATCCTTAGTAACAAAGAGCTGGCATCTCAATGGCCATGTCACGGAACGACGGGGTTCTGTAGTTCTTAGATTTCGCACTTGCTGCTGCTGCGAGTCTTACGTAACGTAAAGTAAATCCTAAGGTACCGTTCATTGATGGGTTCATTCATCCAACATCTGACAAACGCTCAGAATGCTGGTCTTAAGAAAGAAGCAGACCTAAGGAAGTTCATCCCTTCCTTCAGGAAGCTCTCACTTACTGATCTAAAGCATAATGCAAGAAACAGTGTTAAGCATAGGATCTCCGACTTAGCCTACAGACCAGGAGGCCCCCTGAATCGGCCCCAAGGGGTAAGAGACAATTGGGGCTTGACTTCTAGTCTGAGTCTCTTCGTTCACCCCGCAAAGATCTCTGCTTCTGGGGCATCTCCGAAACAGTCTCCCCTCAGCCAGCACGAGGCCCCTTGTCGCCTGCAACTGCTGAATTCCGACTCCAACCCTCCCCCCCCCCCCGCCTCCCTCCGGACGCACTGAGTTGGAACTCAGCTGAGCAAACACGCGCGCACAGACTCTCCGGTTGAGTGGATGTGGGGAGAGGACATGGCGTGAAGTAAGAACCAAGGGTAAACTCCCACACGGTTGGAAGCAATACCGCACCGTAAAACCCAAGTGCGACCGAATCAGGGCGGCAGCCGTGCACCTGCCCGGTCCAGAACGAATCGAACCAGGGACAAGGCACTTCCCCTTGTTGGAAAAGAAAGAAAAAATACCAGTCAAAACAAAACAAAACCCTGCCCTAGAAACTGTGGGAAAAGACTTCAGGAAGTACAGGGTCCGCTCCGATGTCTACCTCCCCGCCCCCTAAGCTTCCATAAACACTTACCATTTCATAAAAGTTACAGTTTTACACATGATTTCTAAACTGCCAAAAAATGTACAGTGTGCGTGGCCCCCGCCGGTTCCAACATGTTTTATAAACATAACAAGCTGTAGCAGCCACCCCAGATGTTTTCACAACTTATTTTTTTTTTCATAATTTAAAATCTGTTCGACCTGATGGTTTTTGTTGGTGTTTTGTTGTTTTTTTTTTTTTTTTTTTTGCTCCGCGCACATTTTGACTGTAAAAAAAAAAAAAAAAAAAAGGAAACTGAAATATTATTCATGTGGTGCTATGCTGCTACACCTAATTTCTTCTCAAGTTCACACTGAACCGAAACGTCTCTAGGAACCTTAAAAAAGGCAGCAGCCGAGAAAGTGAGGAAATATGTCAAGGACTTGTAAATAAACAGCTGGCTCCCAACATATGGATTTTCTTCTATATTTTTCAGGTGCCACAGCCGCCCATCCGTATCTGCCAGCCCTACAGCTCCCGGCATAATTCAACTGTAATTGATAATGTAAGGGCAGATGGAGAGGACTGTCAGCCCCTCCCTTGCATCTCTGGGGACGCTGCAGAAATCAAAGCAGATGGCCCAACTGCATCTTCTTTATGTGTTGCTGCGAGCTCCTCTGTCTGCAGGATAATGGATCATTACGGCCTGCTGTGTACAAACACCAATATGCTTTTAAATCTGGTTCTCAAGCTTATGAAAAAGCCCCGTATTTCATATTAATTTGCGAAGCTGCACTTCACAAGGTCCACTGTTGTTAATTTATGATTTGGAAGCGGGTGGGGGAGGGAGAAGTTCGCAAGGAGAGTGCCCCACCCCCTCCTTCCTTCTCTCTCCCCCCCCCCCATTCTGGCTCCCTCTTGGCCCTCCTCCCCCCCACCCCCGGCCCTGCCTCCCATGCAGCCCGCAGTGGTCAGCTGAAGGGAACAGCAGATCCAGATCGGCTGCTCTGGTATTTAATGGATGGATTGGATTCCAGCAGTAGAGGGTTTGCCGAACATGCCATCGTAAGAGGAGGCTGGGGTTCAATTTCCCATCAATGGCACGGAGGACGCGGAGGAGAAAAGTCTCCGAGCTGGTCTTTCCACGCTCTCTCTCACCTCCTTCTTCTTGCCTGTCCAGTGAGAAACAGGAATAAAAGGGGAGCAGGGAAATTAGCGCCCCTACCTCATCACAGTGTCCTGTGGGGAAGGGTCCACGGCACGAGCACAAAATCAGAACAGCTTTCCATGGTACCCGTGCATCCATTCGGAAGACCTTCTTCATCTCTGTCAGTTCTTCACTGGCAAATATCTTTGACCCCCAGCTGTGTGCCACGAAATAGCCCGGGTCCGGAGGAGACCAAGGAAAACACACACCCCTATTCTAGCAGCTCGTGGTCGTAGAGAGCTCAGTTGAAAATGTGAGAAGAATACGATGGGGGCGCCAAGCTGGTGCCACACACACTCAGACAGGAACCCGGAAGTGGAACACATACATCCTGCTCAGGGACCTAGAGGCTGTAGCCTTAGAAATAAGTTAAGACTTGACCAGGCAACAGAATGTGCGGATGGCGGGGGGGGGGGGGGGGGGGGGGGGGGGCTTGTAGGTTTTTATGCAGTGGGGTGGAGAACCTTTGAGGAATTCTGAACTGGAACATAGGAAAATTACATCTCTCCATTCTGGCTCAGGGCCTCTCTTGTTCTTTGTCTCATTCCAAGGGAGCCTTAAAGCCAGCAGCACATGCGTTATTTTCCTGAGATGCCAGTAACTAACGGCTTAAGGAAGGAGTTACAACCCAAATGCCTCCAAGGATCCAGCAGGTGACAAGACCACGGGCAGCTGGCCAGCTGTGTGGCCCAGGGCATGCGTGGAGGGGGGATAGGGAGTGGAGAGGCCTCCTGTGTAGACCAAAAGCGATGGCTTCTGCTGGCTGGGGACAGCTGGGGCCTCCCGGTTGCATTCTTGCCTTTGGATATTAAAACGGGTAGCACATCACATTCATTGCCCCATTTGTTTCTCATGGGGCACCCAGAGTCCCCCGGGGACCACACAACAGTGAATGTCTATGAAAGAGCTGTGGGCCCTCTGCGGAGCCACAGCGGTGAACAACAGACGAGAAGCCACTGTCGCATCCTCGCTTACGCCGATGCCAACCTAGATGTGAGACACCAGCCAATGCTTATGCCTCTTGTTCGGATCTCACGATTTGAAACAATACGTTCAATAATACCAACAGCTGACAAAAATGTAACATTGGGAGGTGTCACCTGTAAGACCAGTTTCCTAGTTTCTCCCAAACAATTTTATGGAGCTCTGACAAGCTTGGGCCGTGTCATCGCTGAGCTGAGCCCCATCAAGGCCCACCCTGCTCCCTGTGGCTCTGGCCTCCACCCAAGCCCACCAGGCAGGGAAGCTCGTTCTGCTTGTCCACTCACAACAGATGATCCTTTCTCTTATATTCTTTCCCGGTGGAAGTTCAACAGCCTGAAACACAAGGCAACCTTACGCTCGCAAGGCAAAAGCCTTTTTCATCGGCCTTCGGATGGTAAATAACACATCGTTAGTCTCAGAGACAAACAAATGAAAAATGAAAGAAACCAAAGCCACATATGGCAGCCCCTAAATGTGTTTTTTCTTACTCACATGAATTAATTACGCAGTAATCATAAGTGAGACACGACGTTCATGTTCATTACCTCACAGGCCTTTTTTTTTTTTTTTTTTTTGGTGAAAAAGATAAAATAGTTCATGGTTTGTCACTCAACAAGCTTGAGCCCGGATGGTCTTCAATTGTCTGGAGCTGAAGGACTGTGTTCCAGCTCCCAAAACCACACTAGAGAAAGACACGGAGTGCGGTCTTCTTTGATGAACAGCACAACAGCACAGATAAGTTTTAAGAGTTAAGATTCCCAAAGCTTCCTCTCTAATCCTTTTTTTTCAAAGCGTTAAAATCCTTTCTCTTTCCTTCCCTCTCCCTCAGCTTCTTTCTTTCTTTTGAAGCAGGTGGTGGGAGGGCACATCCTTGCCTTGCTCCTGATCTTAGTGGAAAGTTTCACGTTTCTCACCACGAAGTAGGCGCTTAGCTGTAGGTTTGGGGAGATATCCTTGGCCACGCTGAGGAAATTCTCCTCTGTTAGGGTTTTTAGCTTCTTGGTTTTGTTTTTGTTTTTTTAAAGACTTTGTAATTTACTTTTTTTTTTTTTTAATGTTTATTTATTTTGAGAGAGAGAGAGAGAGAGACAGACAGAGTGTGAGCAGGGGAGGGGCAGAGAGAGAGGAAGACAGAATCCAAAGCAGGCTTCAGGCTCTGAGCTGTCAGCACAGAGCCCGACGTGGGGCTCGAACTCACACGGACCACGAAATCATGACCTGAGCCGAGGTCACACATTTAACCGACTGAGCCACCCAGGCGCCCCTAAAGACTTTGTATTTTAAAGCAGTTTTATGTTCACAGCAAAACTGAAAGATAAGGAGTCTCATCTACCTTCTGTCCCAACACATACACAACCTCTCCCACTAGAGTGGGACTTCTGTGACAGCTGATGAACCTATATTGACACATCACAATCAGTAAAAGTCCGCAGTTGACAGGAGGGTTCACTTTCGGTGTTGGACATTCTATGTGTTTGGACAAACGTATAAGGACACGCACCTGCCAGTATAGCATCACAGAATACTTTCATTGCCCTAAAAACCCTCTGTGCCCTGCTTATTCATTGATTCCTCCCTGTCGCCCTGGCAACCACTGATGCTTTCACTATTTCCATAGCTTTGCCTTTTTCCAGAATAGTTGGAATCATACAGTATGTAGACTTTTTAGATTGGCTGTCTTCATTTAGTAATACGCATTTGACAAGCATCCACGTCTTTACGTGGCTTGATAACTCATTTTGTTTTAGCACTGAATAATATTCCAACGTTTGGATGTACCACTGTTTATCCCCTCACCGCTTCCAAGTTGTGGCAATTATGAATCAAGCTGCTGTAAACATCTGGGTGCAGGTTTTTGTGTGGACATGTTTTCCACTCTTTGGGGTGAATACCAGGGAGCAAGGTCACCGGATCCCACGGTAAGAGTATGATTAGGTATGTAAGAAACCACCCACTGTCTTCCAAAGTGGCTGTGCCATTTACACCCCAACCAGCTATGGATGAGCTCCTGCGGCTCCCCATTTGGTGTTGGCAAGTCCTCTGGGTTTTGGCCATTCTAACGGATGTGTAGTGATTAAAATGGCCCTTTTCTTAGAAATAGTCTTGTGTGATAAGCAAAAGTGCAATTTCTTGTGCACATGCGGGCACAGCTCCTTACCTGCCCCTCGACGTATGGTGATGCTGAGTGACAGCAACTCTCTTTACCTCATTTCCCACCTGTGTGCAAAAAGGGACAGAGCTAGAGCTGATTCACCAGCCTGTCTTCTGCCAGGGCATTCTACTAACCGCTTTAGGTCTCAAAAGTTACTCCCTCACCCATCAATTCATTCAACTCACATGTATCGAATGCCTCCCACGAGTCCGATGCCTTCCTGCTCAACTTTTTTAATGATGAACTGAATTTATCTGGTTTTAACACATGTCCATTCCTAGGCAGACATTTTATTCACTCCCTTCTCTGTTGTCTCCATTCTGGCTTGGCAAGGTAAAAAATCATGTGTACGTCCAGCTCAAGCCAATGAGGAAGAGAAGCGGGGCTAAACGGGGCTTGGGAAGACCCTTGGAAGCATATTCTGAGAGCAGATTTGGTAACCTCGCTATGGTGTCTACTTACAGAATTATGAGGGGAAACCCAATCGGTAGTCGAACCACCGTATCACAAAAACTAGCTTGCACGTTGATCTTATATGTTCTTTAAGGGCCTTGTGACAATACATGAGCAGGGCCTTTCTGAGTTCAAATACTGGATCTGCGCTTACTTTCTATGTGAACTTGGGTTGTTTATTCAATCCCTCTGGATCTTCACGAGGGTTGTAGAGTTGCACAGTTGTCTGTGAAGAAACACAATAAGGCTGAACACACACATATGACTTACCTGGCACCTACCAGGTGTCATTTTTGATCATTCCTATATCTCCAGGAACCAGGTCTCATTTTTCTGTGGCCCCCCAATACGCACAGTGCTCAGAGAATATGTTTTATTTTAAACTAAACGGATTTCTGCCCTGCTTAACCCACTATTTGGATCAGGTTCTCTTCAATGGGAATTAAAAATGTCAGTGCTTACTTTTATTTTCTCTAAGTGTCTCTAATGCCTTTCCCCAAACATTAGAATCATGGCTAGTGTTTGCTCCTAAAACGCAAGGGTTTTTAAGCTAGAAAATCCAAACAAAGCCACAAGAGATCTTGGCTTTGTGGTTGGGGGTCTCAACTGGGGAGAAAAGACAAATTCTAAATTACAGCATTGTTTGGCCAATGTGGGACAATTTCAAGGCTCTTTCGCGGGGCATTTTCTGGGGGTGAGAGAGAAGACGGGACTTTACCCTGAGCTCGTCATGAAGTCTCTGCAACCCACCCCCTGGAGGCATCATCTGTACTAAGACTGCACAAAGCACAATGTTTTGTGAAAACCAGGGCATGCTTATTAAGGGCTTGGAAGGATCTTGTCAAGATTCTAGTGGCATCTCGCCCAAAAGGATGTGCACGGGTGAGAAGTATCTCACTTCCTTCTGAAACTGTGCCTCACTTTCTCTACCCATCAAATGGGATGTCTTTGCCCCATCCCATCCCTAGAATGTTCTGAAGATACATTCAAACCTATACATGAGAAAGAGCTCTAAAACACATGCATGAAATATCTCCTCCATTATTCCAGGTGAGGCAACAGGGCAGTGTTTCAAAGGACATGGACACCAGGCTGGAGAGAATTAGGTGTGAAACCACTTACGCGCCTCCGGTTCTCATCTGGAAAGTGCAGACAACTACCTTATAGGGGAGATGCCAGGACGAAGTGAGGTATGCTGACAAAGTGCTTAGCATCATGCCCGCCAGGGAATACTAACATGGTGTAAGAATGAGAATAAGAATAAGAATAAGAATAAAAGAATAAGAATAAGATATATGAAATGTTTTTTATGTTCCAGACATGGGATCAGATACTTTGCCTGCCTTATCCCATTTATTCCTGATACCTCCCCCGAGATTTGCACTGGTCTGATTTCCGCTTTACAGAGTAGGACACTGAAGCCTAGAAAAATGAAATAACTTTGCCCAGATTCAAACCAGGTGGGCTGATCACAACATGCAGCTCAGGAGAAAGATACTTCAATGAAACACACCATTTCCCCCCCGTCCCTGTTAGAGCCCAACCCCGTGCCTATACCTTTTCCCTCTGCAAATCTACAGTGGAGCCAAATCCCCCCAATCTAGATCCAGTGGTGCTGATGACTGGAGCCTCACTATCTCAGGCTGTCCATCCAGCAGCAAAACCCAATAGCCCTGACATTCTTTAAAGTGACCCCAAGGGTTTTGTGCCCTTCAAGATGGTCAGGAACAAGGAAGGACCCAGGAATGGTCAAAGAGTGGAGGAGACTAAAGACAAATAACAACGAAAGGCAACGTGGGATCCTAGATTGGATCCTGGAAGAGAGAAAAGAACACGGGGTAAACACCGGTGAGATTCACACAGGCTGGCCATTTAGTCAATAGTATTGTCCTGGCATTAATTTCCTGGTTTGGCTATTTCACCGTGATCCCCTAAGATGTTAACTTGAAAGGGAAGCCGGGCGAGGGGGGAGATGGAAACTCTCTATTTCTACCACTTTTCTATGAATCTAAAAATAGTGCCAAGTACAAAGTCAAAATGAAAAATGTCCAGGCAACAAAGGAAGTTTGAGAAAATACTGAGAAGAGAGAAAATCTTTCTCTAGAAGGGAAGGAGACACAGATCAGGGATCTCCTGGGGTTTGCTCTCCAAGGAACTCACATCGGCGTCAGCAAGCCAGCCTGTGGGCGCCCTCCCGGCCTGGAGGCGCAAACATTCCCACATGAGAAATTTTTCTGCTTGTGCCCAACTGCTGTAACCTGCACTAGGTCCAGGGTCAGCTTCCCAACCATTGACTCCATTCCCTCCAGCCTCAGCGAACCTGGAGCCCCCAGGTTCCTTGCTCAAATCTCCCCCTTCCCGTCTTAGGTATTTATTTGCTATTGTCTATCTCTATCACCTAGCCGCAAATTCCCTGAGAATGGGGCCATGTGGCTTTCTTTGTTCAGTGTCATACCCCAAGAGCCCAGCAGTGTCTCGCACAAAGTAGGTGCTTGATGAACCCTGATAGGACTATTTTTCATTTACAAGCAGCTGCTGGCAGTTCATAAGGTCCTGCCACAAATCTGACCGGTGCCCCCAGCAGCCCCGTGAGGTGATTGGAAGCTGAGACACCAAGAGATGAGGCCAAAGTCACACAGCCAAGGAGGAGCCTGCACTCCAGCTCAGAGCTTCTGACTCCCCAGTGCTGCTGGCTTCCCTCAAACAGCATCAGGTAAGGTCGCCATGACCAAGTGCTGTTCAACTTCCAGCACTTTCTGCCAGACACCTGGTGAGGTGGCTGCTGATCACAGCCAGACGCCAGATCCCTTCTTTCCTCTTTACCATGTGCCAAAATGTGTCTTCGATGCATGAATGAGTTGAGCTGGTGTCTTTTTCCCCAGCAAGCAGAAAAGCGTCTTCCCTCCTTTCACAAGCTTTCCAGAATCAGCATCATTGCCCTGTAACAGTCCCAGGACACTGCATATCATAATGTCTCGTCTCCCTGGAGAAGAGGGCCCTCTATTCTTAACTCGCCCTCATTCTCATTGTTCCCCGGCTCAGTGGCATTTATTAAGGCAATTTATCACAGATGAATAGGTATCTAAGCAATGAGTCTCAAAGGCAGGGACTCACTTTTTTTTTTTTTTTAAGTCAACAGATTCAGTGGTCGTCTCCTTAATTGGTACTGACCCTGCCCTTTCTGAATAGTGGGTCAGGGCACTCCTTGAAGACTTCATATATTAGAAAAAAAGTCAGAAGCACCCCTGAAAGAAAAACTCCAGGGGCTCCTGGGTGACTCAGTTGGTTAAGCGATCAACTCTTGATTTAGGCTCAGGTCATGATCTCATGGTTTGTGGGATCGAGCCCTACACTGGGCTCTGTGCGGTCAGCACAGAGACTGCTTGAGATTCTCTCTCTGCCCCTCCCCTGTTCATTCTTTCTCTCTCTCTCTTTTCTCTCTCTCTCTCAAAATTAAAAATAAAGAAAACAAAAAAAAAAGAAAAAAATTCTAAGATTAGACAGATATGTCCATCCTACCCCCTGCCACCTTTGACCAAGAGCCTCTGATGAAGGGGCAATGCCAGAGCTTAGATGAATGAGATGCTATCAACTGGTCTTGACCGGCTGTCACTGGGAGGAAGCACTAGAAGCTGGTAGTCCAATGATCCACCCAGTCTGAGTTTTTAAATGAGCACCAACCTATAAACTATCACTATGAAACTGCACACCAGTTCCCCCATGCATTGTTTCAATGTCTTTGCTCAAAGTTCCCATTCAGATCCCACTGTCTTCAGTTCATAGGTGAGGAAACAGAGACATGGAGAGAGAACATGGTGCAGGAGAGGCACCAAGATGGAAGCCTTGGTTTCTGTGTGTGTCCTTCTGAGAGATTCTTGGTCTCTTTGGGCTGCTATAATACAACACCACAGATGGAGTAGCTTATAAATAACAGAAATTTATTTCTTCCGCTTCTGGAGGCTGGATGTCTCCGATTTAAGTGCCCGCATGGTCCAGCATGATTGCATTCTGGGGAGGGGCCTCTCTCTGGTTCATAGATGGTACCTTCTTGCTGCAGGGCTAAAGACCTCTGCAGAATCTCTTTTACTAACACTGTTAACGGAGGCTCCACTCCCATGACCTAATCATCTTGCAAAGACCCCCACCTATGAATACCATCACGTTGGGGGGTAGGATTTCAACACAGGAATTTTACGGGGACCCACGCATTCAAACCATGGCAGACAGCATGAGCTCTGGCATCAGACGGCTAGCATTTTTATCCCGGGAGCTATGTTCCCGACCTGTGTGGTCAGTCCTGGTATTTAACACCGCTATGCCTCAGTTTCATCCTCAGTGAAATGGGGATGGTAAAAGTACCTAGCTCAAAGAAGACAGCACATACAAAAGGCTCAGTATAGAACCTGGATCACAGACAGCAGTCGGTTACTGTCGGCTTTCACTCCTCTTCTTGTCAGTACTATTTTCTCTGGGTAACTGGCCCAGAGTAAACAGGATTGTAGACTTAAGGAGCTCCATGAGTCTGTACGAGATGGTTACTGGTCTGAGGGCCCACTGTGTGAGCCAATCAAGTTCTTATCCTATTTACAATAAAAGAAGGCTAAGGTTTTGCTCTGTGGTGGTTTCTCCCTAATTTCTGTGGGCCAACCTTATAGGCGAACTCCTCCTCTGATAAGGCTTACATAATAGTGGAGAAACTAAGCTCTCTCCATCTTAAAACACAATTTCTTTTCATAGAATTTTTTTTAACGTTTATTCGTTTTTTGAGAGACACAGATAGACAGAGCATGGGGGGGGGAGGGGCAGGGAGAGAGGGAGACACAGAATCCGAAGCAGGCTCCAGGCTCCCAGCTGTCGGCACAGAGCCCGATGCGGGGCTCGAACCCACGGACCGTAAGATCATGACGTGAGCTGAAGACGGATGCTCAACCGACCGAGCCACCCAGGCGCCCCATTTTTCATAGAACTTCTTTTACAGAAAGGCGAAATAATTCAGTTGTGATAGAGGGATGCAGAATCAAGCATGTGTTGGATACCCGGATCCAACTACGCACGCTCTCTCTTGAGATAATTCATAAACAGCATACAATTACGCCCGGCGCATCGCTCTATTGCATTCTATAGGTTATGTGTAGCCTGTATGCACTTTACGGTGACACACCCAATGTTATACACATCCAGAGTTACAGCTTGACAGCCTGATTTCTGTGCCTCCTCACTGGGCAATTTACAACAGTTACAGGGGTAACTATGACCTTTTGAATTTTGATCGGTCTTTTGCACCCGCCTCCCCTCTACATAAGAAGCAACACTCCTATGCCCCACTGTGTTTGAAGTGCCTTTCTGTTCAGGAGCTCAAAAGCCATTGCCTCTGAATGCCAAAATGATGTAGGATGGCAGGGAGCCAGTCGCCTGATTTCATAGATGGAGTAACAGGCCCAGAGGAAAGGCCGTCTCTCTTCCATCCCTGATGGTGGTGAGTTAGCAAAAAAAACCCAAGAGAATGCCCAGGTGAGCCGACACGGGAGAACAGCCAGTGGCCCCAACACTAACAAATGGGACACGCTTGCCGTTCATTTTCTAATGTAAATTGTAGAAGGGAACCAGGGAACGAAGGGGCGGGGAGAACAAATGGGATGGAATCAGAATCAGATTCAAGATAAACTGTTAATGGTTAATAGGGTCAGCCACCCACACAGCAGCCAGACCTGGAATTTTCCACTCCTTGCACGGCTTTTACTAGAGACCACATGTGCGTTAGTCCACAGTTCAAGGAACCAGTTCTGGTGCCACTGAAAGGCGGCAGAAGTAACAGGAGTCACTTTCCACTCTAAAAATTGCACGCCTTCAAATGGAATACTCCAGAATAAGGGTGAGGCTCCGCGTCGAGAGATGGTAGTGAACAATCATATCCCTCTCCTCCCTCGTCAACATGGCCAACAAGTAAGTATCGAGGGTTAATGTCAGCCCCATGCAAGGAGTTTGAGAATTACATCTCATTAAACTTTCATGACTGCCTTTGAAATAAACATGGTATTAGCCTTATTTCAGAGATGAGGAACCTGAGGACCCAAGGGACCAAAATCCTGACCCAAATCACCCAGCTAAGAGGAGAAAGAGCTGGGCTTGCAGCGTGTTAGCCCCGAAGCACTGTCATGCCCTATGCCAACACTCTTTAGAAAATTTAAGAGGGGTACCTGGCTGGCTCAGTTGGTAGAATGTGTGACTCTTGATCTCGGGATTGTGAGTTCAAGCCCTGCATTGGGTGTAGAGGTCACTTAAATTTTTTTTTTAAGTTTACTTATTTATTTTGAGGGTGGGGGGGGAGTGCACAAGTAGGGAAGGGGCAGAGAGAGAGAGGGAAAGAACGAGAATCCCAAGCAGGCTCTGCGCTGTTAGCACAGAGCCTGACCCCAGGGCTCGAACTCACAGACTGTGAGCTGAAATCAGGAGTCTGACGCTTCACTGACTGAGCCACCCAGGCTCCCCTTAAAAATAAAATCTTAAAAAAACGACTACAGTATCTAAGAATATTTTAAAATTCAATTTGATTTTCATTTATTTTGCATGTGCCTTGTAGGTTACAAATCTCTTTCAGGCATGAGCGTTCCCCTGTCAAAGACAGGGCAAAATAAAGAAGGCTCAGATCAGTGTGTAGAAGACCAGTTCCAAAGGAGCAAGGTGAAAGAGGACAGAGCACATGAACTCAGCCGTGAGTCCCATGTTATGCCCTCCCCAAAACACACCCACCTAGAAAGGAGGAAAGAAAGGGTCGGTGTGTAAAGATGTCACAACCTAGGAGTCTTAAGGGTAATGTCCATCTGATACGGAGTGCGTCCACCCCTGGGCGGAGGAAAGACAGAGAGGGAGGAAGGAGAGGATAAGATTAGTGGGGAGGTGTGCCTGGACCCAGACTCTCTGCCCACGACCACACCTGACAAGCACCTTCGCAGCCACAGAGCTCCCCACGGGGACAGCCTCAACACAGCGCATCCTCAATTCTCAGATTCCACCTCCCGCCCCAAAGTTAATATAAAACCGGCTCACTTGGACATATTGTACTTCTCCACGGAAATGAGGGATTCTGTTTGAATACAGTCACGGCTGCAAATGTTCTTTTTTTTTTTAAGCTCCATTGACTATCAGGATATTCAAGCCCTGAAGTTGCAATGGAATCCTTGTGGGGAAAACTCAATTAAACCCGCTACAGAATGCACACAGAGCAAGGAGGGAAAAGAACAAGAAGGGAAGAAAAAAAAAAGAAGACATTTCTTTTGAATAATAAAGCTCCAGATTTAAAATTAGACTGTACAATAATAGCCCTAATTCCTGGAAACCCAGATGGGGAACCAAATACATAATATATTGAGAGGAATTTATTTTCACAGACTTTGAGGATGGAATACGGCTTTTGGCACCTCACGCAGCCTTGGCCAGTATTTCTGACGGGTGGAAGAGGCTGTTAACCACCTTTTCATGGAAAACATACCTCCATCTCGAGTCAGAGGTTAAGTTATTCTCTGGCCAAAAGAAGCAATCCATCATGCTTCATTATGGGGCAGATCTCACAATGAATAGCATTTGGCAGAGATGGATAAGTTAATATGACTCCATTCAGCAGCGCTGTAAACGGATCTGTCACCTCCAAGACTGGTGGAGGCGGTCAGACGCCACTTGACATCCTGGGCAAAATTCTGGCTGCTACAGGGCAGGAGTGTGGCTGCTGATTTCACACCTGAATAACAGCCACAGCACAAATAGCAGCCGAGCATTTATTTAAGCATCTACTAAGTGTCAGAGTAGAAATCTAGGCTCTATCACTTACAGACTCTGTGATCGTGGGAGGGTGACAACCTCGAGATCAGTTTCTTTATCAAAGTGGGGGTCATAGGGGCGCTTGGATGTCTCAGTCGGTTAAGCGTCCGACTTCGGCTCAGGTCACGATCTCACGGTCCGTGAGTTCGAGCCCCGCCTCAGGCTTTGTGCTGACAGCTCAGGGCCTGGAGCCTGCTTCGGATTCTGTGTCTCATTCTCTCTCTGCCCCTACCCCGCTCACGCTCTGTCTCTCTGTCTCTTAAAATAAATAAACACTAAAAAAATTTTTAAAATAATAATAATAAAATGGGGGTAAAATCACACCTACTGTATAAGGCTGCACATTACATAAAGCTCTTGGGAGAGTGGTAAGCATACAGTAAACGCTTCACAAGGGTTAGTGGCTATTATCTTAACCATCTCAACCAGGGCCCGGACTACAGGAGGCAGAGGAGTCTTGGGTGCGACATCTAAGGGGCATTCGCTTTCAGGCCCACACATGGTGCTTCTGTAAACGCTGTATCCGGGATGCCTCTCTTGCCTCACCCTCGTCTCCACCCAGATCTCAGATTCTCTGATGCGGGAACCTGACGCTCAGGGAAGTAAAGTAACCTGCTGGCCGCCACTGTGCACAGCACTGGCAGACCCTGGGCTCTCAACCTCCCCGGCCCACTGCCTGTGGCTCCCTCTTATCACACCACCTGAGGGGCGGGGTGAGGGTACAGGCGAGCTGTCAACTTGCAAATTCTGGTCAGTGTTCGGAGCCAAAGGCAAAAACACAAAACAACAACAACAACAACAAAACATTCCGATCAGATGGAAACGCTCTCGGCCGAACAGATGGGTTTCTTTGTTGGGATGGAGCACGACACCCCAACATTAGGAGGCCTCTGCTGAGTCTCTTTCAAGGCCCAGTTTAGGTGCTAAATAATGCAAGATTTCTTACCCTTGAAAAGTGGCCAGAGTAATGAAAACTGCATCTCCCTGGTCAGAGGGAAAAAAAAAAGGAAGAGATACATGATTCTCTAGCAACACCTTCCTTATCAGCTCTGTTGGGGGAAGGAAAAAAAAAAAAAAAAAGCCCACAGCAAATAAATGACAAAAGCAGAGGAACCATCAATCAGGCTGTTGTGGGTCTGCCAGGCCCGAGGCTCAGCCCAGCTCCAGGCAGGAGGAAGGGGGTGAGCGAGGCTGCAGATCCGAACCTCAATGCTCCTTGCAGCTTTTCACGGACTTTCTCTGTGACTTAGGCTAAGTGGCTAGCCTCCTCTGTGTTTCCTAATCTCTGGCATGAGGCATTGCACACACAGCCTCAGAATTCCCCTCCAGCTCCAATCCCCACAAGCACTGAATTCCTACACAGAAAAAAAAAAAAAAAAAAAGAATGTCCTGACATGGAATCTCCTCTCACGTCCACCCTCTGTCATCTGGATAATTTTCTAGATCCTTCATCTCTGATGTCTCACCACTCCGACGTGTGTGTGTGTGTGTGTGTGTGTGTGTGCGCTCGATCAGTGAAACAGATAGATTCTGAATAGCCGCAGTGAGAAATTGTACCCTTTCAATACACTTTTCTGAGTGTGTTAGTGAATGTTGGCAAGCTTTCCTTACCTATGGACATCCCCACTTAAAAGCTTGGTCACACACATCATTTCTCTGTTCTTACAACTCCACAGATAAAGAATTGAGGACAGAATGATTGTAATGGCTTCCTTTGTCCATCCATCCATCCATCCATCCATCCCACACTATTGTGACTCTTCTAGGCACTGGACTCTGTGCAAGGGGCCAGAAATTCAGAGACAGATGAAACACATGCCATGCAGTGAGGTCACTGAGTACATATATTGTGGTCGAACTTAGTCCAGATCCTGTTTTACACACATGTAAGCTCTCTGACCTTCAGTCATGCATTTTCACTTCTCGGAAACTCAAGTAACGTTTCTATAAAATGGGGGTAATATCATGTACCGCTTGGAAAGCAAGCGACCGTGAGATGATCTAATAACGAAAAGCACTTAGCACACGATCTGGGACACAGGCAACATAAATAGCCACTTTTATTATGCGCTTCAAGAACGTTCTGAGCCGATGGCAAGGCCAAGCGTGGAGAATGGTTATTTTTGTTTGGTTATTTTTTGTTTCTTTCTGCAGAGGGCAGATCTCCCATGTACTGATGCATCTTGTGGCGGCCAAGAGACGCAGAACAGACCACCTGCATGGCTCTCCATGGAGGGCAAAGTTGGGGAATTGTGCAGACCAGCCTCCAGTTCCAGGCTTGGCAGTGAATCTGAGGAATACTCACCAACTCGTATTTAAAAAAAAAAAAAAAAAAAGCTCTGTTTCCTTCCTGAATCAAAGGAAATGCTATATCCCTTGGCAGTGCAGCCCGAATAACTTCAGCGACTCCCACAGTGATTCAGACACCGCCCCCTACAACAGGCTGTTGTCTTTCCTCCCCTCCCGGTGCCAAGTCCCAGGGTTTGCCCAGCCCGGCTCGGGAGTCCCCAGGCCCAGCTGCTCGGCCCCAGCGAGCCAGACCGGGAGGTGGATCGGGGCAACCAGCCTGGGGCAATCTGAAAAAGTCATCTTCCAGGAAATTCCAGACACAAGGCGCCCTGTCACCACAGTGAGGGGGACACTCACCAGAAGGGACGGCGTCAATCCCCTCCTGCAGTCTGAGCACTGTCGGCATGCAACTCGGCACAGAAGGTTTTGTCATTTGGACTGTAATAAACCCCACTTCCTGAACTCTGTGCCCCTCCGGGTTCTACATCAACCACACCGTCCGTCCCTGCATGTACCCCTGCCCTGTCGGGGCCCAGTGCACCTGCAGCCGCCATCGGAGGCCTCAGGTGCTGCTCACGTGTGCTAATGAAAAGTGCTCTCCGGCCACCTTGGAGGACAGGGGCAATGTGCTCCAGCTAAGGCAGCGGGGCTCAACCTTGACTGCACCCGAGAATCCCCTGAGAGCTTTCACAATCCTGATGACCAGGCTGCAGACCAGACCAATTAAACTACAGTCTCTGGGGGGTAGGAGCCAGGTATCAGGACTTTTTTTTTTTAAGTTGGCCAAAGGATTTCCAGTGCGCAGTCAAGTTTAAGAAGACCTGGGACTGCAGAGGGCGTCCTTTCTTTTCTTTTCTCCTTTCCCCCTCCCTTCCTTCCTTCTTCCTTCCTTCCTGTCACCCTCTCTCCCTCCTTCCTTCACACTGTTTACTGAAGCATCTTATTCTATGGTCAAAGCCCAGGGTTTACAGACAGACCATCTTCACTTTGAATTCCAGCTTGGCTGCCACTGCGTGTGCAAATCCTTTCACTTCTTCGAAGTTTGGCTTTCTCATTCTCATAGAGCAGGGAACATTAAAGGACTTAGCCCCACAGAATCCTTGTGAGGATTAAATATCACAGATAAAGTGTTTACCATAGTACCTAGAAATTAGTATGTGCTCAATAAATGTGTATGGATTTTCTTCTAGCTATTATCGTAGTTTTCCGAGAGCTATGCTAGATGTGGGGACGACAAAAGAAAGAACACAGGCTTAATGTTTGTTCGCACACAACTGACTCTCTTCCCATTCAGTCCTTAGCTGGAGAATAGCCTTGCACTGCTGGCCAGGACAGGGTGGACGGAGATTTCTCTTAATTAGTACCTATCATTCACTGAACACACCCAATGTTCAATCATATCACAACCATACAGGGCACAGTCCTGAACGTGTACTGAACGTGATGTCATCAGTGGCTCTGTGCCAACCCGGAGCAGAAAATGCTACTGATATTTACTTCTTGCAGGTGGAGAATCAGAGGCTCAGAGCAATGCACCATTTCACCCATGGTCACATGGGTAGATACAAACCCAAGCTTTCAAGCACCACGTGGCTCTTCTTCCTACGTGGATCTGGGGTATGCCTGCAAGGGAATTATGAGGGCTGGCTAGAATGAGGAGGATAAAGCAGGTCCTCTAAGCTGGAGCACGTTAGGGGAAGGACACAACCAAACTGGGGTGAAGCCACGGTATTGAGGGGCCAGGCACAAAGGAGAATAAGTATGGCAAATGGAGGTGAAGAGGGAGGGGTCTGGATGGGTCCAGGAGTAGGGGAAGAGTGATGAGTGGGCAGCGAGTCAATTTAAAGTGTCCAGGGCAGAATGGGATGTTCTCAATTCATAGAAATCTTGGCCAAGTCCGGGCGCCTGGGTGGCTCAGTCGGTTAAGCATCCGACTTCAGCTCATGTCATGATCTCGAGGCTCATGTCCGTGAGTTCGAGCCCCACGGAGGGCTCTGTGCTGACAGCTCAGAGCCTGGAGCCTGCTTTGGATTCTGTGCCTCCCTCTCTGCTCCTCCCCTACTCACTCTCTGTCTCTGTCTCTCAAAAATAAATAAACGTTAAAAAAAATTAAAAAAAAAAAAGAAATTGTGACTAAGTCCAATGATCCCACTGTATGTCCAGCTGTATCACCAGTGTAGTTTGCTGAAAATTAAATGGCAAAACACAAGTGGTGAGCACACACCTTCAAACATGCTTTAAATGGTTTGTGTCTGTCAAAAAGGACTTACTTTTACAACAAGGCTCTATTATCCACAGTCTGAGTAGCAATCAATTTTGAGAGTGGAGGGAGACATCCTTAGGGAGCATCCCTGGGGCTCCAACAAAGACGGGCTCAGTTAGAAATGCTGGATGACCTAGCTGGGAACACGCAGACTCTGGGTTCAATTTGAATTCTGGTTTAAATCAGGGCTCTGCCCCTTATGACCGTGTAATCTCTCTGGGCCTCAGTTTCCTCATCTGTAAAATGTTGCTGACCGTGCAGCTGTCTCTGTGCATTGTGGTGAAAATGAAATACGGCCACGCCTGTCCAACGCTTAGAATGGCCCTCCATACACCCTAAGCACTCAAACGGGGTGGGGGGGTGGTGGTGTAGGGGCTATGGATTAGTTATCCAGGTTGTCAGACCGGCCACCCCATGCTCAGGAATCGCTCCCCCTCAGCCCAGGCCCCGTTGCTCTTAGATCCCCTTCCATAGACAAGTTCACTTTGCTCCTCTTCCAGAGCTAGCTGCGTGTTATTTATTTTGCACGGTATTTGTTTCCCAATATTTTTACTAAGTAGGACAGCTATATCAATGAGGTCTGCTGCTTTATTGGTTGCTAATTGCTGGGGCATAATTGTTGCATCGTTACTTGGTGTTCCTATAATTCTCTGCAGCCAATCAAGGTGGCCAACTCTAATTACAACACAGTGAATTCTCAGGCACCAGCATCCAAACGCTTAAAGGGTTCAGTTTACAAGAACTCTTTCCAGCACTTTTACAAGAAAGGGCTTAACTGACAAAAGGCAAGGAAGTCACACCAGAAAATAATTTTTGAAAGTAATTTTGTAAATATATACGCACCTATAAAACAATACGCATTTTATAATTACAGCGGCATATATATTTTTTGAAAGCAGTTTCTAAGGTCTGTCTCAAGATCTTTGCACATTCAACTTGATCTCTAATTAGACAACAAGAGCTGGTGTTTATAATGATCATAATTCCAAGACCCAGACAGATCTCAACGGGCCTTTGCACACATCAGATACTAGCTATACTCAGTCTAGTTCTACACTAGCACTGCAGGCGTTTTATTATTTTCAGATGTTTTCTGGAACTCATAACCCACCTATGTCCTCTCCACAAGTCAAGGGATCCAAATATTCAATCCAGGGATGCCTGGGTGGCTCAGTCAATTAAGTGGCCGACTTCAGCTCAGGTCATGATCTCATGGTTCATGAGTTCAAGCCCCATGTTGGGCTCTGTGCTGACAGCTCAGAGCCTGGAGCCTGCTTAGGATTCTGGCTCCCCCTCCCTTTCTCCCCCTCCTCTGTTCACACTCCATCTCTCTCTCTCTTTCAAAAATAAATAAACATTTTAAAAAATTTAAAAAAAAATTCAATCCACTAAAAGCATGACCATAATGGCGGCCTTGGAAGTACTCTGTGTACCGTGGCTTAGAAAGGGAAGTTGTTATCAGTAGTATATCCACGAGTTTAATCGGGCATCATTGGTTCTTTGCTTTCATTTTCCTTAGAGTAAAATTCATGCCTTCACTTCGGCCTCCAAGGCCCTGCACATTCTGGTCCTCCTGACCTCCAGCTTAATTACCTCCCACCTCACCCCACTCCCTAACTCTGCTCCAGCCCCACCGGCCTTCTTTCTACTCCTTAAACAGACAGGTGGGTCCCCAGCTCAGGGCCCTGGCCCTCGCTGTTGTCTCTGCCTGCTGCTTTCCCTTCAACCCTTCCAGGGTCTGCTCCCTTCGCAACTGTACGTCTCGCCTCCAATGCTTTCCCCACAAGCGAACCCTTCTGGAACACCTAAATGCCGTTCTCAAACTAAATTTCATATTATTTCTCTTTTATCTTGAATAGCCATTATCGCAAGCGGGTATTATCTTCTTAATTAATTCACTTGTCACTGTTTGTCCCTCCAGAATGTAACTTCTGTGAGGACAAAGCCTTGTTCAGCATGGTATCCTCAACACCTGTAACAAAGATGCTCCGCAATGTGTACCGAATCAACAGTTGTTTAACAAAGAACACGAATGAGTAAGTTAATATATAGCTTCTGCTCCTTTATTTCAACCTTTTCCAATTGGCTTTTGCTTTACCCAGGATCCGTAAATATATTTATCGATTACTGCCTTATTTCGCATCACCACGTTTATTATTATCAGTACCACTGGTACTCAGCCAACTGCATTTATTGAACATGCACGGTGTAGAGCACTGTGCCAAATGCTATGGAGGGAAATGAACACCAAAAGCCATCACCACTTCCGTCAGAAAGCCTTCAGTCTAATTGGCAATGAGAACAAGCAAATTTGGACAACATGAGGGCAGGGAAGGGATATAGCAGAGATTCTCAGACTGCCCCCCCCCAAACCGTGCTGTGGTCTGAATTGTGTGCCTCCAAAAATTCATGAGTTGGAGTCTTAATGTCCAGTACCTCAGAATGTGACTATTTGGAAATAGGGTCTCTAAAGTGACAATTAAGATCATACAGGTGAGCCCTAGTTCAGTGTGACTGGTGTCCTCAGAAGACGAGATCAGGACACAGAGGAAACACTACGTGAAGGCGTGGGGAGAACATGAACGTCTACAAGCCAAGGAGAGACGTCCCAGAAAAATATCAACTCTGCTAACAACTTGACCTTGGACTTCGAGCCCCTAGAACTGCAAGGAAATACACTTCTGTTGTTTTAAGCTGTCCAGTCTGTGGTACTTTGTTATGGCAGCCTGAGCAAGTTAATACACTCTCCAGAATTCATTTTCCCTTACTTGCATAAGTAAAGGAAGATGCTAAGGACCTGGCCCCTTAGCTAAGGACTGCATCGCCCGGCCTCCCCCGCAGGTGGATATGACCGTGTGACTAACAAGCTATAAGAACTTGGCTCGACCCCAACCCCCTCCGCCTTCAGACTCCAGTTCTAACTCCAGTTCAGGGAGGCTGTTGGTGGAGAATGCAGAAAGGGAAGGAGACACAAAGAGGTAGGAGTGAGGGCAAACTCTCCTAGATGGCAGACAACACAGGAAGAGAGCCAAAACTTTCTTCCACAAGTCCCACCTAAACTGTGCTGCCTTGCTATGCTGGTCCGCCCAGAAATCCACCAAACAGAAGCCTCCAGAGACAATCCTGTATCCGTGGCAGGGCCAACAGACATCAGCCCCTTAAGCTTAGTACTTGTAAGGCCCACAGGAGGCAGATGAGGTGAAGAAATTCGGGCTTTGTTGTGGGGCAGGCAGGTGGGGCCGAGGTCCTCTAGTGAGAGTTTCTGACAGTCAGCGAGTCCTCGAAGGTGGGAGAAGGGCCCGGTAAGGAAGGGAGAAAAAAGCCAAAAGCAAGTCTAAGTTATTTAAACGTTCCATTAGGGTTAGTCTTCTACTGGAACACAGAGCAAAGACGCCCTCTTGCCCGTTCCCTGCTCCCAGATGGAAACCTCATTCTTGTATGCCTGATGCTACCTTTGGCTACATCCTACATTCAAGTGGTTTTGAGGGGCCTCTACAAAACCTTACCCACTACTTTTCACGTGATACTTATGGGCCAAAAGAAATGCATTCTGAATCCCCAGGAATCAAACAAGATATTAGCTTTTGGAATAACTTACTTGAAAGTGCAGACTCAGCCATTGTGCCAAACAAACAGCAGAGAATGAGCCCGAGCCCCAAAAAGAATATTGAGCAATAATAGTGAAATTTACTGAAAAAAAAAAAAAAAAAAAAAAAAAAAAAGGATGCGGGCCTCGAAAGATCCGCTGTGGAACCAAACACATCCCGTGATGTGTCCTGTTTTCACGCTGCGGAGGCTGGGAGTTTCTAAACGTGGACCCTTTCATTTACCCCTGTGAGCCTCCCCCAGTCACATGTCTGGGTCTCGTGGGCCACAGTGGAGTTTGGGGAAAGCTTCAGGTGGAAATTTTGTCAAAGATAAATGGCCAGGCCCAGCAAGTGGCACTGAGCTGGAAGGAAACCCAGGATGTGGCGCCATGAATCAGTGAGCTCCCCCAGGAGGAGAGGCGGCCTGCTTATTACACTCACCTTGTCATCGATCGGAACCATACAGACATCAGGCCTCGCCCCGCAGGCAGCCAAAGCCGCAGTTTCCAATTTGTGTGCAGCAAGTTGAATCCTGGAAACTCCAAAGTATAAGCAGGTTCGCTCAAAGTACAAGAATCATGAGCCACTGTTTGCCACGGCCCCTGTGGGTGGGACGTGGGGGGCTCCTGAGTGTCTGTGTGATTCCTGACCCCGACATCCAACAAGAGAGAGATTGGTACGTTGAAGGGCATCTCTCCTCACCACTGTATTCCCAGGGCCCAGCCAGGCCCCAGGAAATGTCTGTCCAACAAAGAATAAATACATATTTTTTTTTAAAAAGCAAACAACTGAAATATCACGTAGGGATTTAAATAATTTTAGAGATTCTGTAATAATATGGGCAAATAGCTCACTCTGCATTGTTTAGTGAAAAAGATTTAACATAATAATGTATATTCTGTATAATCCTGATTTGCTTATACTTATATATAACTGAGAGTACCTGTGCCAACATCTTAATAAGAGTTATTTCTATTTTTGCCATTATGGGCAATGTATACTTTATTTTTATGTCTTTTTATCTTTTAAGTTTTCTGGGTTATACAGTCATCATTTGTCATAACAGGTAAAAAGATAAAAACTAAAAATGAGACACAGCCCTTTCTTCTACTGGGCCTCCACGGTGCATGGTTGCCATACCATAAAGAGTCCCCAAGATCTGTCAATATAATGCCCTGACCTGCAACATTCCCATGTGTGAGGATCACTTTGGAGGAGAAGCCAGTACCCAAATGTCGGCACAATGTCACCGCTCCTCATCTGGAACTCTTCCTTTCTAATAGAAGCAAAACATGATACTCTAGTGTCTACAGTTTAGCTCATGGCATTTTGTCTTCCCGCTGCCCACAGTAGGGTGGAAGTCTCAGTTGTTGTAGGTCCTGCTTGGTCTATACACTGGGCCAGCTAAGAAGATTCCAAGCTGCAAGTATTGACTTTTGCTTTGGATGGGGTGACGCTTGGTGGGACCAGTTCAGCTCAGAACTTTGCTGCCTGTGGATAAATATGACAGCATTGTGGAACAGCCCCCTTTTGTACCTAGGGCAGACTTAACGTGCAGTTTAGGTATCCAAGTGCAGGACTGCAGTATCATGAATGAAGTTTAGCACCACGGCCAAAGCTACGGTGGCTTTGGTGGATCTCCACCCGGGAGATGCGAAATCCTCATGTAGAAAATAATAATCTTTCCCTGGTGCCTGCACCATTAGAATTTCTTCTCCTTTCATTTAAATTTCTTTTTAACGTTTATTTATTTTTGAAGGAGAGAGAGACAGAATGTCAGGGGGGAAGGGGCAGAGAGAGAGGGAAACACACAATCCAAAGCAGGCTCCAGGCTCTGAGCTGTCAGCACAGAGCCTGAGGTGGGGCCCAAACTCACGAGCCATGAGATCATGACCTGAGCCGAAGTTGGACGCTTAACCGACTGAGCCATCCAGGTGCCCCTAGAATTTCTTCCCCTTTGAAAACAGAAATATAATTACATGCTGAGACTATGCTGGAATTAAGGTGGAAAATCTCAGCAAGGCAGCCAACCATGAATCCTAAACATTGCATCTGAGTTGGAGCATGTGAGAGCAAAAGAGAGAAAACGGCCATAGGAGAAGAACTTCCCAGTAATGAGACAGAGGCCTTCAGGTCCCATTCAGCCTGAATCTTTCAGCTAAAATCAATGAAGGTTCAATAAATCCTTGCCCTTATACCAGTGCAGAACAGAACATGTTTTGTGTTTTCTTTAAAAGGCCTTGCTAAAGGAGCACCTGGGTGGCTCAGTCAGCTAAGTGCCAACTTTTGATTTCTGCTCAGGTCGTGATCTCACAGTTCGTGGGATCAAGCTCCATATTGGGCTCTGTGCTGACAGCATGTGGGGCCTACTTGGGATTCTTTCTCTCCCTCTCTCTCTGCCCTTCCCCCCTCCCTCCCTCTCAAAATAAATAAAAACCACAGTGAGACACCACCTCACACTGGCCAGATTGGCTAAAATTAACAACTCAGGCAACGACAGATGTTGGTGAGGATGCAGAGAAAGGGGAACCCTCTTGCACTGTCGGTGGGAAAGGGAACCGGTGCAGACACTCTGGAAAACAGTGTGGAAGTTCCTC
Organism: Prionailurus viverrinus; assembly: GCF_022837055.1. Lineage (NCBI taxonomy): Eukaryota > Metazoa > Chordata > Mammalia > Carnivora > Felidae > Prionailurus > Prionailurus viverrinus. Next base: position 32,980,691 of record NC_062575.1, on the reverse strand, counting down.
ACAAAACTGAAAACAGAATTACCCTATGGCCCAGCAATTGCACTCTTAGGAATTTATCCAAAGGATACAGGAGTGCTGATTCGAAGGGGCACATGCACCCCAATGTTTACAGCAGCGCTACCAACAATAGGCAAATTATGGAAAGAGCCCAAATGTCCATCAACTGATGAATAGATTAAGAGATGTGGTGTATGTTCTCCCAGAACATATATATATGCATGTGGCACACACACACGCGCGCGCGCGCGCGCACACACACACACACACACACACACACACACACACAATGGAATAGTACTCGGCTATGATAGAGAATGAAATCTTGCTATTTGCAACAATGTGGATGGAATGGGAGAGTATTATGCTAAGTGAAATAAGTCAGCCAGAAGAAAAAGACAGATATCACATGATTTCACTCATATGCGGACTGTGAGAAACTGAACAGATGATCATAGGGGAAGGGGTAGGAAAAAGAAGATAAAAACAGAGAGGGAGGCAAACCATAAAAGACTCTTAAATACAGAGAACAAACTGAGGGTTGGTGGGGGTGGGGAAAATGGGTGATGGGCATTAAGGAGGGCACTTGTTGGGATGGGCACAGGGTGTTACATGTACGTGATGAATCACTGGATTCTACTCCTGAAGCCAAGACTACACTGTATGTTAACTAACTTGAGAATTAAAAAAAAAAAGGCATTCCTAGATTCCACGCATATTGGTGAAAAGCCAGAGCTCCAATAGTTATAGGCTTTCAAGGATTCAGAAAACAGCAAATAAGCCATGGAGAGTGAAGTGAAGGAGCATCGAAGCCTGCGGATCTCAAACTTAGGTATGCATCACAATAACTTGGATCACACTCCAGAGCCTCTGATTCAGAGGAGGTGGTGGGGCCTCATCTCGGCTCTGCTTGGCTTTCTAAGGTGGGGCAAGGGGAAAGGGAAGACGACATTTCTCAAGCAGGAAGGAACACCAGACCAATTTTACCCCATCGGTGGTGGAAGGTCAGTCTCTACCAGAACAGAACAAACAATCCTAGAAGGACCACACACACCACGGGAGAAGAGTAGCCAGCGACTTCTCTTCGTGTCTCAAAATGGCCCCAGGCTGTAGCATTGCACCAATCAGGAAAGGCTAGTGACCATGGCACCAAAATCTCTGCGGCTTGACACAACAAAGTTTATTTTTCACTCCAGACAACTTTATTGCTGGTTGAGTTAGGTTCCCGGGTTGGGTTATCTCCACGCAAGGTGGCTTTGGTCTCATGACCCCTCCGTGTGCATCTTTTCTTCTGTGGTAGCTGTGGCAGGGCCACGGGAACCTGGTGAAGGCTTCTGCTCTCGTGTCACTGGCCAAAGCAAGTCATATGGCCATGCCTAACTTCACGAGGGAGAGGGGAGGAGTGTAAGCTTCCACGGAGGAGATTCACTGGTTAATCCTCTCTCTCTCACACACACACACGCACACACACACACACAAATGCACATAAAAGCTGGTGATAGTCACTAAAGCCAGTACTCTAGTTACTAGTATCGTCCCAATATCAGTTTCAGGTTGTGATAATGTCTTATAGTTACATAAGATGTTAACACTGGGAGAAGCTAGATGAACAGTACATGGGAATATTCTGTATTCTTAACTCCCTGTTGGTCTATAATCTTTCAGAAGACAAAGTTAAAAAAAAAATCTCAGGGGAAGATTCTCCATCCAGGTCCCCTGCCTCACGTCTTCTCTACAAATATCCCACATGCGAGCTGCGAGAGAACTTGTCTCAGGAAAGTGATGCTTTGCTAGAAAAGCAGGAAATCTGATTAATGTGCCAGTGACATGTCTGCGGACATTCACCTGCCTATCCGCACCTTCGGTCTCTGCAGAAATAGAGATGAAATCTCTCCTTTGAAAGTTAAAATAAAAGCCAGTCAATTCCCATGTGTGCCCCCTTTACTGCAGGTAATAAGTAGGAGCCCGGGTGAATTGCTATGTATTTCCCTTTAAATTCTTGGGATTTCAGTGACAGACCAAGGCCCTCATCTGTCAGCAAACTGTTCCAGGCAGACCCATTACTTTAGCACTACAATAAAACAAAGGGCATCAGGATAATCCGTCAAACAAAAGCAGCTGGGAGCATCATCGTGTACCAGAGGCTGTATTCATTTGCCCAGAACATTTAAAAATCTATGCCCTAGCTCTTCTCCCCAAAGTCCTTATTTCACCCAATAAAATAAATTTAAAGTGCATAAATGTATATTAAAAATATCTAAGCAAACACTTGCAGCTAAATAATGTTCACCCAGATGTGCCTACATTTTTTTTATCGTTAGACATGTTTCCTGTTCTCCCAAGTAAATATTTCACTGAAAATGCTCCCCAAGTAGTTGTTATCTCGGTATTTTCACAATAGAATATTCTGTGCTCTACACATATAAATACTGTGAATAACCAGACATTTTCCCGAAGAGACCGCGGATCTCCCTGCACTGGGCAAAATGATTCTCTCCATAACGCCGGCTCTGAGAGCAGAGGCCGTGCTTAGCAGGGTGTGAACTCCAAAATCCAAGGCACCGGCTCCCAATAATTCTTTGGAGCCTGATACGAGGTGAGTCCCTGCAGCATTTGTATGCCTCATTCAAGGTTTCCATGGGAAGGGGGAAGGAACTCAAACACTGAGGTCACACAGAACCCATACTTGAAAGCTGTTCCTTTCACTCGTGTGACTCTGCCCAAGTTATTTATTGCCCCATCTGTAAAATGGGAAACAACAAGAGCGCCTGAAGCCTATGTGTGCGGAGAGTCTAGCCCTCCAACAGCATCTGTCTGGTCCCTCTTCTTTCCTTCAGCAGAGCTCCTTAAGGAGCAAGCCCAGGGCACCCACTGCGGTGTGAACTATCCCTCCAGAACACTTCCCACATTCCTAAAGACCTGTGCCCACTCTTAGGGGGATTTCACTTTCCATGTCCCATTAGGCTCTAGTTGCCGAGCTACTCTACAGAAGTGGTTCTCAAACTTGAGCGGATAGCAGAATTATTGGGGGGGTGGGGTGGGGGGGGGGTGGATGGAGAGCTTATTAAAACACAGATTTCTGGGCCCCACCCCTAGAGTGGCTGAGTCAGGAGATCTGAGATGCTGCATTTCTAACATGTTCCCAGGTGATGTTAATGCTGCCTGTCTGGAGACGGTGCTTGGAGAACCACTGATCTAGAACGGGGTCTTTCAACTTTTCCTACAAAAGGCTGGATAGCAAATATATGAGTCTTTGCAGGCCATACGGTTTCTGTTGCAACTATGCAACTTTCTCCTTGTCACATAAAGCTACCATAGATCACCCATACTACCTTCCAATAAAACTTTATTTATGGACCCTGAAGTTTGCATCTCATATAATTTTTCATGTCATGAGATACCATGCTTTGGGTGTTTGTTTTTGTTTTTGTTTTTGTTTTTGAACAGCTTGAAAATGCATAAACCATTCTTAGGGTCTTGGGCCAGAGGAAAACAGGTAAGTGGTTAGATTTGGCCCCTAAGGCTATAGTTTGCCAAGCCCTACAACTGGAAACACCAGGCAAATGCAATGCTTTCAGCGCATTGAATAAAAATGTCTCCATTTTTCTTCCTCCATCTGTTTCTGTGTTGGACAAGCCCACTCTGTCCAACGTGCTCCCCACTGGCACTGCCCCGGAGGCCACCGCAGCTGAATCCACACTGCCTTGGCCACCATGAGGCCTCGAGAGTTCTCCAGTCCCCTCCCCACCCCCTCCACCCCCCCCACCCCCGCCTTCTTACAGCTTCACTTCTGCTCTTTTTATAGCTTTGCACAAATTTGTCTCTGTGGCAAATTTACAGCACGCACTGCTTGTCTGAACTATTTAAAGGCACAATATTCTCGACTGTGCCATAAAGCTTTCCCATTCTGTGTGTTTTATTTCTCTGTTTGAGAACCTTTTATGAAATCAGCAGCTAGGCGGAAGGAAATCATTTGCATACTTGGCTCCATACACCTGGAATTCTTTAATTCTAGGGATTAGCAAAATGAGTCTAATAAAAAGTGGAGGCCCTTGTTAATCATCTCTGTAAAGTCCCTTCATTACTTGCTCCTTGCGCCCAATCTGAGTGCCCGCTTCAGAAAAGTCACATTGCGCCCGTCAGTTATGACAATTTTACGAATGGATGCGTAATTTTACGTAACACAGTTTGTGTCTGTAGCATTCCTCAGAGTTACAGTGACAGCTGTCTTCTCCCATCCCGGTCTTGAGTGGACACGTCTCAGGGTTATCACAGAAGTGGTGCACAGGTGATGGGTGTGTGAGAACCGCATGGCATCGCAGTCCTGATTCTGAGAGCAGAATCTTCGCATCAACTGGGCTGTTACTGGAGACGACCCGTGTGCCATGCTCACAGCACTTCCCACGTGGAGAACGTGTATGTCTTCTTCCCTTCTGTTCTGTGCTCACTCCCCAGAGCAATCTGGATACTTCCAAGAACTTCTAAATCCTACTCACCCCTTCCCTACAGACTCAGAGAAAAATGCAGAGGTTGCCCCTGCTCTTAAGAAGACTCTTATTAAGGCGGTACCTGGGTGGCTCAGTGGGTTAAGCATCTGACTTCGGCTCAGGTCATGATCTCGAGGTTGGTGAGTTTGAGCCCCGGGTCAGATTCTGCACTTACAGCATAGAGCCTGCTTTGGATCCTCTGTTTCCCTCTCTCTGTCCCTCTAAAGCTTGCATACTCTCTCTCTCTCTCTCTCAAAAATGAATAAACACTAAAAAAAATCCATTAAAAAAAAAGAAGAGTCTAATTAAGGTCAGGTCAACAATGCCGTCACCATGGCTGGCTTTCTGCAAGGGGCCGGAAAACACCACGTATCCTGATTGCCAACGTGGCTTCCAGTTAATTCAAGGTTCCACATGCGACTCTTTACAGAATTGACAAAACAGATATTGGTCTCACAAAAGTAGACAGTTCCCATAATTGGAGATTAAAACAAAATAAAACAAACACACAAAAATCCTCTCTGAAAATCCCACTGATTTTTTTTTTCTGAAATACATCTATGTCACCAAGTCCAAGAACAAGAACCCATAGCTGCCTGAAGTCAGCAGTTGTAATCAGGATAATTCTGAAACTGAATAATGCATGCCGGAATGCTGTTTACAGGAAATGAGCAATTTATTTTATTATCCAAATTTTAAACCCTTTTAATATGCCTCCCAAGAAGACGTCTGATTTAGAAAATTACAAAAGAGAACTTAAGAGAGGACAAGGGATACTAAAATATTGCACCATCATAAAGGCTAGATAAAGAAACTTTACAGGCAGCTTGAACAACACTTACTAAGTATACCCGCATAAATTATGTTGGTGGCTATAAGCAACCAACATTACACTGTTTTGAGTAACCAAAAAAAAAAAAAAAAAAAGCAAAACGATAAGTTGAAATATAAGATTACATTCAGTGGAAGTAAAAAATTTGCTAAATTCCTTTCCTGCAATTAATGTGTATGTGTGTGTGTGTGTGTGTGTGCATATATACATGTATACTGGCAAATACATAAAATGTTTCTGGAAGAATCATAGCAAACTTCTAGTGGTAGTGAAAAAGGACTGGGGAAGGGACTTCCCTTTCCATCGTGTTCCTTTCTGACCTGTTTACACTTGCTAACTGTATACACATCCTTCTATTTTTTGGATTATCAGGATTTATGTGGGTGGTGAAACTGTGAATTATTTTGGGGTCTTTGTCTTCACACTTATCTGTATTTTTAATGAGCAAATATTCCAGAGAAACATCATTTTAGGACCTTAATAAGACCCTCATCTGAACATGAAGGCAGAGGTATATGAATATTATATTTGTAATTAAATTTTTTAAGTTTTGTAATAAATCAAGTTCTCACACATGCACACACACAAGTATGTCTAAAGAGGCACCAAATTAGCAGCTTTCCCGGGACATTCATGTTTCTTAGTCCCACGCTGCCCTTCGGGACTGACTTTGCAATTCAGACGATTTCTGTCTTCATCTATCAAACCGGGCCAGCTGCCCCATGAAGGTTGAAAAAATAGTCAAATACATAAGTAGGAGAGTAACCAAAACTCACTCCCACCCCTAGGAAGGACGCATGGTCTCATGGTCTGTTTTACTGCCCACAATAGCCACCTTTGCACTCATAAAGAAGACAGCCCAAGGACAAAAAGGCCCCGTGGAGATGACTCAGTCTACCTCTTCATACGATAGACAAAGAGCTGGCTCTGAGAGACAGGACGAGGCTTGTCTCAGGTAACTCAGCTGGTCAGAGAGGACTCACACAGCTCCTGGATGAGCTGGGTTTTAACTCGAAGCTTGTCTGAGTCCAGAGCTCAGACTTGAAATCTCTACACCCAACAGCCTTTCGGATCAATAGATCAGGGAAACCTTGCTTACCTCAAACTTTTACTAAGCAAATACATAGATTTTCAAACTTTGCTGCCCACCGACCATGCTGATGGGGAAAGAAATAGAGGGAAATACTCTTTGCCTGCTAGAGAAAATAAGGGGAAATTTGCACTTACTGAGCATTTAGTGTGTATTATTGTGTGTCCTTAACATACGCTGTTTCATTTGATTTAAATTAGGTTGGAGGTTGACATTATTTTAAGGAGCAACCAAAGAATGGCCAACAATTCCCATTCCAAAGACACATGGGCTCACAGAGGTAGAGAGGGGAGTTTTCCAGATTACTTCATCCAACACAGCTACGGTTTTGACTTGGGAGGTTCCTGGCTTGGGAGAAATGATAAGCAACTATGTTTGAACTTCTCAGATTGGTGGTACCAAGCTGATTCTCTGCTTCAGCACCATCTAGAGGCTTTCTCTGGACACTCCAAGCCGATGAATCGTAATTCTTTAATAATAATACTAGTTTTGGTCAAATACTCAGAAGTGGAATTTTTGGATCAAACAGTAGCGCTATTTTTAATTTTTTGAGAAACCTCCATACTGTTATCCACGGTGACTGCACCATCTTGCTTTCCCTTCAACAGTGTGCAAGGGTTCCAATTTCTCCACATTCGTCAACACTTGCCTTTTGTTTGCTTTGCTTTTGTTTTTGTTTTCGGTGATAGCCATTCTGACCAGCATAAGGTGATATTTCGCTGTAGTCTTGACTTGCATTCCCTTGATGACCAGTGCCATTGACAATTGTTTTTTTATATGCTTGCTGGCCATTCGCATGTCTTTTTTGAAGAAATGTCCATTCAAGTCCTTAGTCCATTGTTTAATCTAGGCAGTAGTTTCTTTTGTTATGTTTGTTTTGTTTTTTACTTCCAAGTAGTAGGAGTTCCTTATTTTTTGGGAAATCTACCCTCTGTCAGACATATGGTTTGTAGGTATTTTCTCCCTTTTCATTCCATTGCCAGTTTCCTTTGCTGTGCAAAAGTCTTTCAATTGCACCCCACTTCTGAGCATTTACCCAAAGGAATTGAAATCGGGATCTACAAGGGATGTTGGTGTGGCCATGTTCATTGCCACCTTCTTCACGTTAGCCAATGTATGGACATGATCCAAATGTCCATGGACAGATGACTGCATAAAGGAGATGTGTTGCATACATACAATGGAGTAAAACGAGCTTTAAAAAGAACGAAAATCTGTGTATGCAGCAGCATGGATAGGCATTGAGGATATTATGCTAGTGAAAGAAGCCAGTCACAGAAGGACAAACACTGCATGGTTCTATGCAAGGTATCAGAAACAGTCAAATTCATAGAATCCAAGAGTGGAATGAAGGTTGCCAGGGGCTGAGGAGAGGGAAAAATGGAGAGGTACTAATCAATGGGCAAGAAGTTTCAGTCACCCAGGGTGAATAATAATGATACTAATCAACAATATCATGCACTTAGAAATTAGTTAAGAGGGGAGGTCTCATGCTAAGTGTTCTTACCACAATGAAAGAAAATTTAAAACAAACAAGTGTTAAGCTGACTTCTGACATTTAAGTGCTTCCTGAACTAAATCAAGTGTTTCATTCATTCCAAATCACCATCAGCTAATGTCTACTGAATGCTCACTGTAGGTCAGACCCTATCCTGAGAGCTTTATAGCTTTCATCTCATCCAGTGTTCTCGACACCCCTAGGAGGCAACTGCTTCACTAACTCCTTTGCACAGGTAAAGACACTGAGGCTCAGGGGGACTAAGAAATTTGCCCAGAGTCACAGAACCACTAAGTGGGGGAGCCAGGATTCGGAGCCCCGGGCTGACTTTCTAACCACTATACCCCCACCCGCTTTCCAGCAAGGTTAGTGAAAAACCCTGGCCAAACAAATAGTTGTTATGTCCTATTTGCAATTTTGTGAGACACAGTTTGTGGTTTTGAAAGTTAAGAAATTCCAATAATTTTTATTCCTCTCTTCCCCCACATCCTGCCTCCCCGAAGTCAAACAGGGAAATTAATACCTGCATCTAGATCCCACCATCCTCCACTGCCTTCGCTTCTTCCTTATCAGATGAAGAAAACTACAGGCCTTGTTGCTTATCTATATTCACATCCCATCATCTGAATACCGAAGAAAGACCAGCCGGACTGTAAATCACCAATATGAAAAATGAGGTGCCAGCCCGTCCCTCCGAACTCCAAGGCAACACCCCCAGGATGAAGCAATGACGGACTATGTATGGCATTCACAGTCACCGAAGATGCCAACTCGTTTGTCGCAAAACCATCTTCTCTCCCTCCTTGGCATACTGCCTCAGATAGACTGCCTTACCAGCCTCGCACGTAGTCACTGATGACAAAGGACCGAGTCCAGTCGATGGGTAAAGGGGAGAGGTGACAAGTGCCACGTTGAGGACTGGCGCACATCCTCCCAGTGCCCCCATCCCACCCCTCAATACTCTCTCGCCTCCTACTCTGGTAGCAGAAGCCCACAAACAGGGTGACTTTGAAAGCCACGTGTTGAAGACGGCAGAGCCACCAGACGGGACGAGACCGTACCTCCAAATCACTGTTTTTAGAGAAGAGTTCCATGTTGATCAAGAATATAGGTTTGGGGGGGCATCTGGGTGGCTCCATCAGTTAAGCGTCCTACTCTTGATTTTGGCTCAGGTCACGATCTCATGTTCATGGGATCGAGCCCTGCATTGGGCTCTGTGCTGAGCCTGCTTGGGATTCTCTCTCTCTCTCTCTCTCTCTCTCTCTCTCTCTCTCTCCCTCTCTCTGCCCCTCCCATGCTTGTGGGCTCTCGCTTTCTCTCAAAGTAAATAAATAAACATTAAAAAAAAAAAGAATATCAGTTTGGGAAGTTATGTGAGTAAGAAATAAATTTTTGCATAAAATGCACTGATGTTTGGCAGCTGTGCACAGCAGCTATACTTAACCCTAACCAATTCAGGTCTTGCCTGATGTTATCAATGGTCTCCAGAATGTATTTAGTTCAAATAACAGAACACCAGTCCTCAGAGCTAGCGTGTGGCTCAAGATGGTGGCCCAGGATCTTTCCTTTTAGATACTCTGCCCTCTCTTAGAAGGCATTTGCCCATACACATACCACCTCATGGATGCTATGTCCCTGCAGCTTGACCTCAACACTATTCTAGGCAGGAAGAAGAAAAGAGGAATTAGAAGGACGGTATCGCCATCAAGAAAGAACAAGCTTTCCACGAACTTCTTGGTTTATGCTTTATTGGCCACAACGGAGTCACACGTTCACCTCAAACGGCGAGTGGTCCGATATAGTGAAGAATTATAATGGGGCACACGGAGGGGCTGGAAAAATGCCATGTTTTTTTTTTTTAAGGAAGATGGGGGCTAGGTAACTAGCATTGTCTGTCTCAGTAATAAACAGGGTTCATATCCAGGAGTTTAGCAAAGAAGGATCACAAAGAGCCCTCAGCCTAGCCATTACCTTGTCAAAAAAGCCCCCATACTTCCTCTGCCCCAACATACACATTTTCATCAACAGCTCTACTTTTCTCCATGTCCCTTTCAGCATGGATGACTCCCTAGCACATACCTACTTTTTGTAAGATTTCATTCCAAACTTGAAGTGAACTAGATAAGGATGCTACTTTAGCTTCTGATGAAATGTGCCACATCTTAGAGTCAGAAAGCATGTCTATGGTGGTCAAGTCATCCTTCAAAGCCACACTTGTCTTATCCTACAAGTAGGGTAACTTCTGTCCTTCCTTCCACCAACACAGCTCCCTGCTTCTTCTCTGTCACTAGCCTCTGCTCCTGACTGTGCTACTCCGTAAACAAAAAGACACATTCACATCTGTTGGACAGAAAGTGGTTGTGAGGAGTGAGTAGACTTGCTCATGAGAGTCAACCGGTACAAACGGTCATGTTGAAGAAAACCCACATGGCAATAAGAGGCAAAATGTAGTACTGAACCTTTTGGTGCACGGTGCATTTGGGAATGACACCAGGAATCTAGTTTTACGGATTTTGCAAAAGAAAAGTACCCATGTTCGAACGAGGAGCAGATACTCCTAAGAATCGTCACCAGCCTAACCCACGATACCATTGCTTCCACTGAGGATCTAACATTTTCATCAGATTTACCACATAGGCCGCCCTAGCTGACAGAAACAACCTACATCCGGCTACCAACATGGAATGGGGACAGATGCTGCATTTGGTCTGTTGGGGGCTGCACATTAGGATGATTCTTCAAAAAGAACCAAAGTAGGGACACCTGGCTGGCTCAGTCAGGAGAGAACGTGACTCGTGATCTCCGAGTTGTGAATTCAAGACCCACGTTGGGTGCAGAGATTACTTAAACATTTTTTAAAAAATGAAAAATAAATAAAAAGAACCAAAGTAGACTGTGGTGCACTTATGATACGGTGGAGGCCAATGTCCTGAAACTGATTTTGAATCTTATACCCAATATCAATAGTCATGGAAAACAAGGGATACTGTATTAAACTCAAATTCTCAGCATCTTGCTTATTTCCACTATGAATCATATATGTATATGTATATGTATATGTATATGTATATGTATGTATATGTATATGTGTATGTGTATATGTGTGTGTATATATACATATATATATATATATATATATATATATATATATATATACTGTGCTGTGTTTGAGCCCAAAGAAGTCTTGGTCATGATGAGTCAGGCTCATCAGCCCAATCAACTATATGAAAGTCACTGCTAGTGCTGTTGTGTGGGGCTAGGTCTTTTTGGCTTTCTGGAACTGAGAGCACAAACCTGGGAGAATTCTTCCATTCTCTGTTATTATTGCCCCTAAAACCAGAATAATAACATCTGACCTAGTTACATACAGGACATAGTATAATGAAATAATGTACCAATAAGGATAATGATTAATTCATAGTACTATATGCCTAGCTTGGCATCACCTGCTTTATATACAATTGCAATTAATCCACACTATAACAGCCGTTTCGAATAGAAGATCAGTTTCTCATTCCTAAGATGAGTACCCCTGAGACGCAGAGTGTGATTAGCCTGTCACATCACTGGTATGTAGTTGAACTTCTACTGAGACTTAAGTCTCTGTGGCCACAATGCTTAGACTATTTCAAAGCATTATACTGACGAAAGACACCAGTGCGATTTTACAGGTAAACTTAATAAAGGGTTTGGGGTGAAGTGCAGTATTTTCTACCTCTTTGTTTGCCTTGACCTTTGCCTACCAGCGAGGAAACGAATGTTTTCAATTCTATAAAAGCATAAAGAGGGGCGCCTGGGTGGCGCAGTCGGTTAAGCATCCGACTTCAGCCAGGTCACGATCTCGCGGTCCGTGAGTTCGAGCCCCGCGTCGGGCTCTGGGCTGATGGCTCAGAGCCTGGAGCCTGTTTCCGATTCTGTGTCTCCCTCTCTCTCTGCCCCTCCCGCGTTCATGCTCTGTCTCTCTCTGTCCCAAAAATAAATAAACGTTGAAAAAAAAATTTTAAAAAAATTTAAAAAAAGCATAAAGAAAGGCAGTTTATCTCAAAACATAGCTTGGGATATAGGCCCTCCCTGCCTTCCTAATGTCACCGCCATCCCTACCATGGGGTGAAAAGATTTCTAGGCACTGTTTTCCAGAACTTTTATCAAAAGATTTGGATTTCAGAATCCATTTTAGAGGTTTGGCTTTTTAAAACTCCTCTTCTGACTGACTGATAAATGATATTGAAACACAGCCACTTAATATTTAGCCTATGTCTGTCTGTGCCTCTTCAAAGATAATTTGGGAGAAGTTGACTACCTGGGGAAGATACCAGGAGTTGCCAAGAAACTCTTCTATTGACTTTCTATTTATCTCTCCCCTTTAAGTGTCTGCGCTACCAGCAGATAGGCATGGTTATTTACGCAGGTCTTAGACGAAAGAAAGGACTGTCTCTGAAGTTTGCTACTCTGGCACTATACTGACTTTGACCCGATCTGGTGCACCAGTGGAAAACACCTAGATGGACATAACGTTGAACGATGTTCTGTACGAGCTCTTGAAACAAAATGGCAGCCAGGTTTTTACACCAGCCGGTCTTCTTGGATTTTAAATGAATGAGAGCTCCAGGTTTGGGATATGTGTAGAAACTATAGAAATTCACGGTCTTCCTGAACAAAGGCAACTGTAGACCAGTTGTTTGGTTTCAATGCTACAATAACTTAATTAGAGTAAAAGTGCTTGTCCCATCCCCTTCTTCAGCTAGGAAAATTGGGATGTGTTTAATAATGGGGGATGAAGCCCACTTAACGAATCTGTAGTCCACGTGCTCCTTGGGGATGTGTATACTGAATTACATTTCCACTCGCACTACTTAATTTAGGAATTGATTGAATGCAGTCAGGTAGAGAATGTGGCTTTTTTTTTTTCCTCTACACATGAATGTGAGTTATAGAACACATCAACAAATGGAAAATGACTACAGATACAATACCTGGTCATAGGATCTGTTAAAAGAACATGTGATTTTGGTAAGACCCAGGTAAAGCCTGAAAACGAGGCATTCCCTTTGACCTAGTAATTTCATTTCTGGGAAACCATCCTGAGGAAATCATTAAGAATGCGTATAAAGATCTTGGACCCTATAACTGCCATGCGAAGACGCCCAGGCTAGCCTCCTTGAAGATGAGAGGTCACATGGTCATTCAGCTGTCACAGCCAACCCCAGCTATCTTAGCCAATACCAACCACCAGTCTTTTTTTTTTTTTTAATGTTTATTTATTTTTGAGAGAGAGAAAGAGACAGAGACTGAGTGGCGGAGGGGCAGGAGAGGAGACACGGAATCCAGAGCAGTCCCAGGCTCTGAGCTGTCCGTACAGAGTCCAACCTGGGTCTCGAACCCACAAGACAGTGAGAAGATGACCTGAGACGAAGATGGACACTTAACTGACTGAGCCACCCAGGCGCTCCCCAAACACTGGTCTTATGAGTTAAGTCATCTTAGACTTTCCACCCAACTTTGAGCCACTGTGACTGAAATCAGTTGAGTGACCCTAGAAAAGCCCAGCAGAAAAATACTCAATTGAGCCCAGCCCAAATTGCTGATCCACAAAATGATCATTGCAAACCATTCTGTGTAGTCTGTTTCATTTGTCTTTGGAAGTAATCCTGACATCACACACTCTGCTGCCTACAGAACTAAAGACCGCATCAGCCAACCAGTGGATACATATTAGGAGGAGCCAATGGAATGACTCAAAGTGTAGTAAATGTCATAGGTAACTACATTCATTTTCTAGGGCTGCCATAACAAAGGACCACAGACGGGCAGCTTCCACAACAGAAATGCATATTCTGTCATAGTTCTGGAGGCTGGGAGTCTGACATCAAGGGGTCAGCAGATTTGGTTCCCTCTGGGGGCCGCAAGGGAAAGATACACTCTAGGCCTCTCCCAGTGGCTTATAAATGGTCATTATCTCTCTATGTCTCTTTTCATTGTCTTCCTTCTGTGCGTATCTGTGTCCCAATTTCCTCTTTTTATAAGGATTCCAGTCATATTGGATTAGGGCCTAGCCTAATGTCCTCATCTTAACTTGATTAGCCTTATAAAGACCCCCATCTCCGAAAAGCTGACATTCTGAGGTACTGGGACTCCCCACACAGCATTTTGGAGGCACGTGATTCGATTCGTCACAATAACTCCAGGGAACCATAAAGACATTTGTATGCCAAATACCTTTTAGGCACAAAGGTGTGGCGGCTGAGGGTCCACAGGAAACAGCCCGTCTCTTCTGTTTGATCCTTTATCTCCGTTCCAGAAAAAAACTGGGCACTTGGTGTTCATGCGTCACAATTTCAGAGGCAGACTTCTGCTGGGGCAAAGGAATAGCTTTCTAAATCGCCCTCTTACACCCAACAGTCACAGGCTCAAATAGCAAAGACTCCGTGGAGTAAACAGTCTCCATCTTGCCAGAAAAGCTGCCTTCTGGGTCTCCCAATCCTCTCAGCGACCAAGGGTCCTGATGATGCTTGGTCTCACGCAGCGGGATAGGATGCTCTTTCCTGCGTGCACAAAACACCGATGTTGGGCGCAAAGGGCCCCCTGGCAGTCAGTGATGAGGACAACGCTGGCAGACTAAGAAGTGAAACCCAGGAAGAGTCTTTGTTGTTTCCACTAAACCCCTTAAAATGAGAGAAACATACCAGGGGGCAGTGACACATTGTTTTATTTTAGTTTTTATTTTTTAAAGGGTGACTTTTCCTCATAATTTTAATTTTAAGACACAGAGAGAGAAAGCACGCTTGCAGGAGGGGCAGAGGCAGAAAGAGAATCTCCAGCAGGCTCCATGCTGAGTGCAAAGCCCAACACGAGGCTCGATCCCACAACCCCGGGATCATGACCCGAGCCAGAATCAAGAGTCAGACGCTCAACCAACTGAGCCACCCAGGCGCCCCAATACATTGGTTTAAAAGAATGACTGAACAATAAAATCATGACCTAAAGGGAAACTTGAATCAAGGGGTACCACCAGTTCTCATCACAGTATCTATTCGGCTGCCACATCCCCTTTGCAATGAAAGAGAACAGAGGAGTGATGTGGATTGCCTTTGGTTTGTAAAATAGTCCAGTGTCACCTGTAACATTGAACTTCTAACCATCCTATCGGCCACCATTCACAAAAACACAGACACAAAAAACAAAAAGGCTGATCACATTTCTTTTCAGCCTACGGCTTCTCGTCTTTAACACCGCTAACGCCAAGGACAAACTGTGCACTAAGACAACTATGCCAGGACTCTTCTCTCTCTCTTAGACCCCCAGACTAGACAAAGACAGTGGCAAGGACATCGTGGCATTCCACGCAGCATCTTCTGAGCATTGAGAACAGGACAGGCGTGCTGTTCTGAGGGCGAAAAACATGAAGGCGAACGTGAAGACTGAAAGGTCCCACGTGCAAAGATGAGAAAAATATTTTCTCCCTTGCTTGGCCCACCCTTCCAAGCAGTTCTGGAAGTCAGCCAAAGAGGCCAGGTAGGGGCCAGTGACCATGCCTGCCCCAACCAGACAGTTCAGAAGTGTTACCTGAATGACTACAGTCAGCTAAAGAATCAGAGAGGGGGCAACTGTCAAAGCGCTCACGGTGGCCTGAATGAAGGGGAGACACGCACACACAATTAACTCAATAATAACTACGTTTAATAATTACGTGCGTATGTCCTTCCGGGTCGAGGGGACTCCAGCCCGCCGTACAGCTGGACATTTGTCAAGAGTTGGAATCCGTTCTTACATTTGTTATCTCCTATGCTTTCTCTCTCCTACACCATGTCTTGAATTCTTCTGTTCTCCGTCAGTCAGCCTCACTCTGTCCCAAACGGTACTTGTTTCCTTTTTCAACTGCTACAAAGATTACACTCTGCGTGTAAAAAGTGAATGTTCTCCCACATCAAAAACTGACACCACCGGACTTCCATTTGCTCAAGCCAAAACCTGGGGCATCATCGTTCTGTGCCCTGGGTGTTGTTTTGTCCCACCCACGTCAATGAAAATACATCAGAATCTGATGACTCCTCTCCTCCCCCCCGCCCCGTCCATCTCTGGCTAACTGGCCCCCATGTTTCCCTGTGGCCCCACTGTCCACACTCCCACTTCTCCGCACCAACGAGTAGCCGGGGAGACGCAGCGCCTTCCCGAAAAGATCTCAGACGTTCTACACGAGTTGGCTTCCACGACCTACCTCTCTTGACCTTATAGCCTATCTTTCACGGCGCGAAAGGATTTCATTCGTTCAAGCAAACAACTGAGTAGCAACTGAGAGGCAAGGGAGGCACGAACACCAGGGAGGCCGGCCAGTAGAGATGCTACCAGTTCTTATGAGGGCAAAGATTGAAGAGAGTGCCATCTGAGCTCTTGTCTCTCCGCCCCACCCCCCTCCTCCGCTCCTCCTTATGAAAATTAAATCCTGCGGTAATCATATTCATTGTATCCATTTACATATGCATCATGTTTTATAGGATCCCCTGAGTGAGGTAATTAACATGCTCTGTTCTTCAACAGAACAGAGCCTCTTTTCTTTCCTTCCTGCCGCCCTAGAGCAGGCAGCACCTTTCTTGTAGCTGGGATCCTGTGTAATGGATGGGTTCACAGGGTCCCTGATGGTGTCACCAAGATCTTGCCTGATATACTCGCATGCCCCACCCCCTCTGCTTGAATGGAAAACCCTCCTCTATTAGAACTCTCTTGGTTTTCTCAGCTTTCTCTGCAGGAGCGGACGGATGTCTTTTTGAGAACAGGCAAATAAATTGTCCCAGGCTTTGCTAAACCGATTAAATGAATTGGCTCTTGTCCACACACTTCTATCAGGCAAATCATCCAAGCAGGCCGGGTGGGTGAGAGTATGAGGGGGTGACACTGGCAGGTGGGGTGAGGTTCCTGTGGGAAAATTCAGCCGAGTCCAACAGAAACAGAACGAAACAAACACAGAGAACACACATCCAGTGAAATACATGAACAGGAAACAGCACCTGCCCAGAGCTTCTACAGATGGGCATCGTGTTTATTCCCCCACCCTGCGAATTACAGCAAGGACGGTTTTCCCACTGAGGAGTCAGGACGTTATGAACTTGACTATGGTTCCACAGGTTTTCAGGTGCTGAGTTGTATTCTGGGACCCATCTTGAAAGCCGACTTTGCCTTAAATAGATGTATCAAAATTATACACACTCAATTTCCAAGATTTAAAAATCTGCCTTTGTTTGTTTTCTACCTTTTGGCATTTCTTTTTTTTTTTTCTTAATGTTTTATTTTTGAGAGACAGAGAGAGACAGAGATAGAGTGTGAGCGGGGGAGGAGCAGAGGGAAGGAGACACATAGAATGGAAAGCAGATTCCAGGCTCTGAGCTGTCAGCAGAGAGCCCGATGCAGGGCTCGAACCCACGAACCGTGAGATCATGACCAGAACTGAAGTCTCATGCTTCACCGACCGAGCCACCCAGGCGCCCCCCTTTTAGCATCTCTGACACTGGGATGCACCCTACGATCGATGTGTATGTTTAATACGGCAGTGCGTCTTCCTCTTTTCTTTGTTTTTTCTTGAAAGGCTATTACTGAATCAGTGGGTGTGCCTTAGAGTCAATGGTGTGTGAGCACAAGGACACGGGGTACCCACACTTGCGTAAATGTCAGTATGAGCCTGTACACTCACCTCTCCGGGTATATTCATTCAGCAGCTCCTCTTTGCTACGAAAGGCACGCCAGCGCAGCCCTGAGGTCCTGGGAGAGCCCTCATCCGGGCTCCACTAGCCTGCCTGCAGCTTTCAAGGAGAGCTGTGTGCCTCCACGATCAATTACTTTTCGGAAGGGAAAAGCCCCAACAAGCTCCAAACATTGCCAAGAAGTCAAGGAAACGTTACTACCGTTTGTTGCCAGATCCTAAGAGGCGCAGAAAAGTCCCAGGGAGGAATCAAACCCTCCCGTGGTCTCTGTGCCTCTCGGGCCCAGGGGAGCCCTGGCTCCACCTTCTTTTGTGCTAAAGGTCCTGTGAACCACACCAAGGACAGGAACTAAGCCCAAGCAAGACAGGGCCGCACTCTGCAAGTGAAGAAAACGCCTCGTGGCTCGGGCAGGGTTTCTTTACAAACTCCTTAATTTCACCTCCTGAATTTTACGCTGAATTTTGTCAGTTTATAAATTTGCACTACAGCTTGGCACTGGGAAGGGGTGGGGGAGATAATCAAACCCACGGGCGTTTTACACACAGACACTGAAAAATAAAGACCATTAGCAAAAAGTATAATTAAATTAAAATGCCAACTTGCCAAAGAAGCTCAGTAAAAGGGAAATATATCAAACTGTGATAATACAAATGGGCTATTTCTCAAGGTGTGAGAATGTCAATGGAATAAACTCTGATAATTCGCTGACTTTTTCTGCGCAAGGTAGAGCAAGGGTTTAAAAATAAATTACCGCAATAACACACACAGCCACATAGTGTGTGTACAATTGTTTAACCACGTTAGGACCGCATATCTGGGAGCACCAGGGCCTGAGGGACATAGAAAAATCACTTAAAACCAAATTTCTCCTTTTGGGTGACTTGGCCAGGCCCCAACCCCAGCAGAAATTTTTATTAGGCACCGGATCTACGTTTTTAGGTCCATTCAGCCTGATTTATTTTGAACGAGTGTTTGCCAGTTAAGTTTAACATATCCAGTTAACGATAGCCGAATATTCTCTAAAAGGGATCTCGTAATGAGGCCACGGTTCTTTGTAGAATATTGAAAATTACTTTTGGCATGCAAGTTCGTTTTGTTAATTCCTCTTTTAGTGTGCAAATAACCTTTGAAAACCTGCTTCTAGGTGTTTATGTGTCAGGACAGTATCAAAAATTATTCAATTGCCAAGTCACATGTCAACACTTCAATGTACAAAGCCTCGGAGAATCCCGATTCTCACTACTCTGCTGCCCTCTAGTGGACAGCCGACAAATCCTCGCCTTCGTTTGGATTTCTTTTTCTTTTTTCTTTTTTTTTTTTTCAACCCAAGCCTGCTACGCCAGCCATTTCCATTTGCATCACACCACGAAGGTAAGTGGCACTTTAGGAGAGGTAAAATATAAACAAGAAAGCAGGGACCCAACTGAAATCCCTGGGGGAACACTTAACAAAGGTGAGGCTGTCAAACATTTCTTAAGAACCTCTCCACTTGGAAACCAGT
This sequence comes from Prionailurus viverrinus, assembly GCF_022837055.1. Lineage (NCBI taxonomy): Eukaryota > Metazoa > Chordata > Mammalia > Carnivora > Felidae > Prionailurus > Prionailurus viverrinus. Next base: position 32,961,594 of record NC_062575.1, on the reverse strand, counting down.
CACCTGTGGCTCCCACCACGTCTTGAGAACAACGGATGGCAGCTCGCCCCGTCGTTCAAGTGGTGGGCTGAATAGACTTTCTGCCCACAGGAAGTTGGGAAGTGGCTCAGGTTCTCCCTCTGAAAGTCACAAGGTGAAGACCGGAATGTCAGAGAGAGAGAGAGGACGTTTAAAGTTCGCCCATCCTGACGCTTCTCATGCTGGATGGTCTCGAGCAACCTTGCAGAAGTATCCAGGTCCTTAGGGGAACTAAAGAAGACTCATTACATGAGTAACAGCATGGCTGGTACGCAGTTATGACAATCACATGCACTCGCCAGGCCATTTCATCCCCACAGTCGTCCGGTGCAAAGGCAGAAGCCCAGGGAGAGGGAAAGGACCCTGCCAGGAGCCCACAGCTAATAGAGGACACAGCTGTCACCAGAACCCAGGTCTTGGCGATCCACAGCCCAGAGTTCCCCCCATTACGACAGGCACCTTTGCCCCACTGATCACAGCAGCGGGTCTCTGAACACGTTTTCATAGTCAGTTGCAATGGGGCGTAATGAGTAACCTGACAAATGAGAGCCAAATTACGGAAACTGGTGAATTCGTTACCTTTTCAAAATGAATGACCGTGGATCCCCACTTATTCCTATCGCAAAATCACCCTTACTTGCATTCCATGAGTGGTAGAGAAAGTGGCGGAGATACAGCTGTGAAGCGCTGCCCATGTTGGGATGACAAATTTCAGTCCGTAAGCCCAGAGGAGCGAGGGATGTGAAGTTTGTTTTGGTCTGGTTTTGGTTTGGTTTGTGGTTCGGTTTTTTACTGTTTCTATGGAGACCCTCATTTCACCAAGCGGTGTAAACTTCATTTCAGTTGAGTCAGGGCATCGCTGCCCTCCCAAGTCACCTGGATGGAGGTGGAAGGGAGGAGGGGAACGCAACACACATCCTCAGTGTCGTCCTTTATCCAAGATGGCACCCACTGTGCTTTCCTCATCCGTGTCTAGTATTCTGTCCACAGTCCCAAGGGCTGCCAGTTCCGTCAGCTCTCTGGGCTAAACCCAGAGCTCTGAGTGCCTGGGAAGCATTCTCCCGCCATTGGGCATGTCTAGCTACACATTCCACGCAGTTATGGCCACTGTAGAAACATCAGCCTCCCCCATCTCTACCTGAGAAGGAGCAACCTTCTCTTTCCTTTTCAAATCTCATAAGCTACGTGTGGTTTCCATTGCTCTCACCCTCAGCCTACGCTATTCACCCCAGGATCCATCTCATGGGTCAGAGAGCTGAGCCTTTGCTCAAAGACCCACCAATATCAAATTCACCTCATTCATTCATTCGCTCAGTGTCTGCTGAGCTGCTCCTCTGGGCCGGGCCTGCCCTGGCATTGAGCATACCCCAATGAACAAGGTTGACCAGGTGCCTGCCCTCGTGGGGCTCACAACCTAGAGACGGAGACGCCATTAAACCAGAAAAATGTGCACAAAAGTATCTCAGGGATGAGTGGGGAGAGGAATGAGGGATGGTGAAGAGGCACATAACTTCAAACTGGGTAGTGAGCAAACATCTTCATAAAAAAGTATACATTTGAACACGGGTTTGCATAAATGTCCATGTGGAGCCATTTCCCAATCTTGGAGCCTCGAATCTCTGCTAGAGTTTACCACCTGTTCTTCTGAATAGCAAAAGCCAGAACACCTTTCCTTCATATGTTAGCTGTCCTGGGAGACATGAGAGCAGGACAAGGCACTTAGGGGGGCTGTTAGGAGGTACAATAGAAAAATATTCTAAAATACCATGACAGGACACGCACTTTGGTAGAGATGTTCCTAGTGAGCAAATCCTCCATCATGTGTCCTGAGCAGGGGCAACTGTGGCTGAGACCCATGGTCTTGAAGCACTTCCAGACCTTATAATTTTTCAAGAGAAGTTGGAACCTAACTATTCTTATGAAATATCCTGATATTTACATATTTGTAATTATTTCTTATTTATTTATTTGAGAGAGAGAGAGAGTGGGGGAGAGGGGCAGAGGTTGTGGGGGGGGGGGGGGAGAGAGAGAATTTTAAGCAGCTTCCATATTTAGCACACAGCCCGATGCAGGGCTCCATCTCATGACACCAGGATCATGACCTGAGCCCAAATCAAGAGTCAGGCGCTCAACCGACTGAGCCACCCAGGTGCCCCTAATTCATGTTATTTTAAAACCGTGTACAGAAAACAGAAAACACACCTTTGGCCTAGATCCTGGCCATGAACCAGCCATCTGGAACCTAAGTTTCATTCACCTGTTCCGTCTCTTGGGGGATCAGCCAGATACAGGCGAAGAGACCTCGGGGGAATCTTCAGTCCACCGTAACTGTGTAAATGCGGGCAAGTTACCATCCCTCCCTGATTTTCTGCTTCCTTCTTAGAACAAGGAGAGAATTAGATGAGGCCAGATTTATCTTTATAGGCACAACCTTTACAGTTTAAACAGCTATAACAAACAGCCCCTAAAACGTATATGGCTGAACAAAGAAAAAAAATAGGTTCTCCTTTCTCACTTACCCAACAATCTGTGGCAGGACAGTTGGCAGCTTTCTTCCATCCTGTGATTCAGAGACTGTCTCTCTTGTTTCTGAGCCATCTCCTGTGGCTTCGCCATTATCTGCATCTTCCTGCACTAGGGGGAGAGGCAAAAATTTTATATATATATATATATATATATATATATATATATATACACCTGCTGCTTAAAAATAATAGCCTAAAATCCATACATGACAGTTTTACATACGTCCTATTCTTGAGAAGTACACGTACAGCCACATCTACGTGTGAGGTGAGTTGGGACTCCACCGTGGGAGGGGAGAACAGATTTTAGTGGACATACAGCATTCCTTCCCCTGCTTCTTCAAACAAAATGTGAGTCCAAAATTGCATCGAAGTCCAATATACAGAACAGTTAGACATGAAGATGCACTGGTTGAAGCCAGAGGTAGGGAATTCCTAGACTCCATGATGAATACTGAATCACTCCTCAAATATTTTCCTCCTGTTCCTGGAGAAAGGAATACACTTCCTTGTTGCCCTGACATCCGACTTGGCCAATGATTTTGGCCAGTGAGTGTAGGCAGAAGTGACAGGTGCATTGCCAAGCAGAAGCTTTAAAAGCTATGGTCCACCATTCTTCTCTCTTTGAAATGGGCCTAGCATGTCCCACATAAATGTCTCTCCTACAGCAAATTCCAGATGAAGAAACCATGAAGCAAAGCCAGGGTTGATCCGTGATGGTCATTCCACAAGAGTGAGAAATACACCTTTGCTGTTGTAAGGCATTACGATTTGGGGATCATTTGTTACTGCAGCACAACTTGACCTAAACTGACAAATACACCCACATTCCCAGTGCCCTCTGGCCTCACTAGGGGCCTAGGAAGCATAGCTTTAGAATTCAGCAACACAGAATCTAGGAAAGCCCTGGAATACATCATTGCTGAGATCCCTCAAAGTCCCTGCCTTCTGTGATTCTAGGGCTACAGGTGGCAGGGTCTGCAAAATGTGAGTGATTTTTGTATCCCTAGTGCCTGAGAGTATACACCAGGTGCTCAGGTGGTTTGGTGGATGCGTAACAAATTCTTCTGAGGACCTTCTGTAACGTGGAATATTCCAATCAGTGCCACCCCTCGTAGGCTATTCCCTCTGCCTTGAATACCCATCCCTTCCTCCTCCACCCAGTGGACTCCATTCTCCAAATCCCAGCTCAGATGTTCACACTCGAGCCAGAATAAGAGTGTCCCATCTTGGATTCCAATAACGCAGAAGTGTCTTTAGGACCTTTCATGCCATATTCTTTGGGAAGCAACACTTGGTGTAGTGATCCTCATATCCTCAGTTTCTAGAACATCCCCTGATTAGTAATAAATTAGCTCAAAATGCGTTTACAGGTAAATGAAAGAATGAAATACTTCCAAGTTATGGTATAAAAACAAAGAAGAATTTGCTCTCAGATGTGCATCTATCTTAAAATATAACCATCATTTAATTTGATGGTTACGGGAAAGACAACATTTTTTGCCTGAGACAAATCATCTTTCTAAATAACCTGAAGCTGTATTATACTGTCCAGTATATGTATACTGTATACAATATTATGAAATTACAGCATTTGCTATGCATTCCTACAACCTAAACACTGCCTTTCTAGTCATCTTTAAATAAATGTATTTAAAGAAACTTCTCCAGGAGGCAAAGTATGCCAAATAATTTACATTTTAATATAAATCAGTCAATTACATCCGGATTTTGCATCCCTCACTATATACATGTGCGCACACACATCGTGTGCATGTGTAACTTACTTAAATCTTCAGATCCTACAACTTTTGCCCTTTTAAAAGTGATGCATTCCCGAGAACTTTCTCCTAAGCTTATGTTTAGATTTGGACTGTGAATGCCAGGTGCGACACCGTGCTGTGGGGCTTTGGTCTGTCTCCACCATCTACTGACAGGGAATGCTGGCCGAGTCAGGCAAACTCTCTTAGCCCCCACTTTTTTTTCAAAATGAGAGAATGGATGTTTCATACGTGGTACTTCAGTATGCACATATTAGTTGTTATGAAGAAGGACAAGGGATCCAGAATTTGGATGGATGAAAAGTATAGCATGAAAGACAGTGTTTGAAGCCTTATTTTGCAGCTACACCCACCTGGATGGGCTAAAGGAAGACATCTTGAGAGGCAGGTCAAAACCTCAGGTAATGAAAGCCTCCAGACTCCCACTGATAAACCAAAACCACCCCTTTTCCTATAATAAGAGCAACAACTGAGTCAACTTCACCAGCTTGGACACTTGGTAAAACTCTTTCAGGACCTCAGTTTGATACCCAAAACTCTTGTCCCCTCCACAATTCACATGGCAATGACTGTAATGTCACAACAACAAGACAGACTGGAACAAAAGGAAAGCTGGTATTCCAAAATAACCCAACCCCATATATGAGGGGCAGAAATGTTCTCTTCTGACTAAGGAGACTGACAAATCCCTTCGCCCCATCCGCTGGGAATGGAAATGATAACCCGTCCCCTAATCACAACAATTATATGCTCAACTTAAAAGGATAAAACAAAGAAAGAACCTTGCTCCCTCCCCTAAGTTACAAGCATTACGGGACTGACACCTTTCATCTTCTCCCTCACAACAGATGGCTTCTGAGGAATGGCCTCTAGGGGTGACAGGACGGCTGGGGTGTGCTGGGGGCCATTCGCTGAGAAACAGCTGTTTCTCAGGTTTGCTGGAAGGAAATTTTAATCAGGGTCAGACTGAAATTGGTTCATGCAGGCTTGAGTCTACCCGTGTCCTGTTGGACAACAGACAGACAGAGGACTGAGGCAGAGAGAATACAGAATGGCGTAACTTTAAAACCTTCTTTTGGCCCAATTTACATGAAAAATTTAAACTCAGCTGGTGTCAGAATTCTTAATACATTTACCCTCTTCATTATTTCAAAATCATAGGAAACCAAGGTCTTACTCAAATCGCTACTATTATCATCATAGGACAAGATTTTTGGTGACACTCATCAAGAGAAAGCAGCAAAAATGATTATGAGTCAGGCACCAATGGGGTCCTGGGCCATGGCAGGCTCTGGTACTTACATATGAGGTCTAGCAGGATGCCTGGGCTAGTGCATTCTTTGGAGACATGCCCCACATTGAGCCAGTGAGGAGGACCTAACAAGGCCATCAGCACTAGTATCTGGGGAGACATGATTCCAGTCCACCTGCATGCCCAGAAAATTAGCTCATTACTGAGCATCTCTGAACACCACAGGGACACGTGGTCCGGTCCATGGGAAATCCTCAGTGACAAATTCAACTGCACTTGGCACAAAGCCATAGAGTTATTCACGTGCCATTTCTCTGGGCCTCTGCCAAAACCCCCATATGATGCAGGAGTCATTGAACACAAACCATTGGCTCTGCCCACAAATGTCACAGGAGGCCCCATAGAGCAGGTAGAGAAGGAAATGGGGGTAGAAGGCGCGAAGGAAGACGAAAAGGAGGAGGAAAAAGTCACTTCTATTCCCAGAATTCTCCCCCCGCCCCCGCCATCTGTATTATTATTCATTCCCTCTAGGAATTCGAAATGATTCCCCATTCTCCATAAGACAAATTTAGAAGCATTAAACGTTCGGCACTGGAAGAAACCACAGACGAACTTTATAAACTGGCATCTCAAGGGACAAATTCAGCCCTTCAGAGGCGGTTTTTTGGTCTTGACCTTCTTTCTTTCCTCCCTCCCTCCCTCCCTCTCTCTCTTTCTTTCTTTCTTTCTTTCTTTCTTTCTTTCTTTCTTTCTTTTATTTCTTTCTTCTCTCTCTCTTTCTTTTTCTAATTTGAAGTTCTTCAAGCATTTCTCATTTCCCTTAGGTCACCCCATTTGCACCTGGCCCACTTTGTTCCTTTATGTTACTCACCCAAAGGCATTTGAGTGGGCCACATGGCCTTAGAGAGGGCTACCAGTCAGTTTCTTCCCCCACCATTGCCCTTTCACAAATGAGGAGACCAAACTACTCAGGAAAAAAATAATAAATTAGAATGTACGTGTATATATTTACACACACACACATATAAATGCATATATATCTCCCTGGAAATCTCTGCTTGCTAAAGAGAGGTGGGGCTTGCTTTGGCATCTTGAAAAGGAGGTCAGAAGTCCTCATGGCCTTTAGAGAAAGCATTCTAAGCATATGATTTCTTATATATATGAAGAGTCCCTTTGTTGGAATGCTTTTGATAAAAGCAGGTCTAGCGATCTGGCTCAAAGGGATGGGTTGTGCAGAGTATCTCAGAGCTTGCCCATCTGGAGTCTCATTTTTTGCAGGGCTCCCCTAAAAGTTCCTCTAAGCTAATTATCTCTGAGTAGCTCATTATAGTTATTTTGAGTTACACTGAGTTAAGTTCCTTGAAAAGCAAATCTTAACCCAAAGGCATGGCTCCCTCCTGGTGAAATTTACAGCAGGATGGCATGTCAGAGGAGGAAAGAATTCTGGACCTGGAGCACCCCCCCCCCTAAAAACCATATGCCTAAGACTGGCAATGACTCCAGGACTCCAGTAAACTGTGGGGTTATCTTTTCCCTATGATATCAAATTTTACAACCCAGTCTGAAAGATCAATTTATTTCAAGAAACAGATCCTCACTCAAGCTGGCTTTGGCAATGAAGAATTTATTGGAAGGATGCAGGAAAATCTTGTGAAATCTATTTGAAGAAATACAGCTGGTCATTATGGCAACTGGAAAGTCACCAGCCAGCTCTTCTTTTTGCCTCTTTATTTGGGGGGATGCTTGACCTCTCATTTCTGCTTCTCTCGGCGAGAATATTCTATTCTTTCTGCAAACTTCTTCCTTTCTGAGCCTCTTTTCTTCTGCCCCTCCAGACCTCTGCAAGTTTCACTCAATCGTGGCTACTTGTGATCCTAACTCCATATAGCCTTGTGGTTCCAAGGCCAATGTGGATCAGCTGTATGTTCCATGCCATTCCTGCTTTCCAGAAAGACTGATTGGCTCAGATTAGGTCAGGTGACCATCCAGTCCAACCAGCTTTGGTAACGGGGCAAGGTCAAGCAGAATACAGAAAGTTGCTCAGGCCTAAGTCAGGACTATTAGGAGAATTGTGAAGAGAAGGACAGCACCAGCTGCCCAAACCCTTGTCTCTGTTCTTCCCTGTCATAAGGATGGAGCTAGAACATGCCACTCCTGGATTAGACAAGAGTTTGGGGCAAGAAGCTCCAGCAGTTCTCCATTCGTAGCTCCACAGAGGAATTCCTCCAGACTGAATGTCTTCCATCACTCTCCATCTACTGGGGAAAAGTGACCTTGGATGAACTAATTCAAATGCCCAAGGAAAGAAAGAGGGGAGAAAGCTCTAAGTGGTAGATCTCAGCTCAAGCGAAGGAAGTGCAAAGTAGCACTGGAATGTCCCTGTGAGAAAGGTTCATCCCCAAACCTCCAAGCTGGGGCTAGATGGAGAGGAGGTGCCTTCCTGCAGGAGTGAAGGGCCACTGTCACAGGCTTCTGGTGCCCCCTTCCTCCCTTCCTCCTTCCTTCCCTTCCTCCCTCCCTCCCTCCTTTCCTTCCTTCCTTCCTTCCTTCTTCCCTCTGTCCCTCCCTCCCTCCCATCCTTCCTTCCTTCCTTCCTTCTCTCCCTCCCTCCCTTTCCTTCCTTCCTTCCTTCCTTCCTTCCTTTTGTTCCCTCTCTCCCTCTTCTCCTTTCCCTCCTTCCTTTCTTCTTTGCTTCCTTCCTTCTCTCCCTCCCTCCTTTCATTCCTCCCTTCCTTCCTCCCTTCCTCCCTCCTGTTCTTCCTTCCTTCCTTCTCTCCCTTCCCTCCTTTCCCTTCCTTCCTTCCTTCCTTCTTTTGTTCCCTCCCTCCCTCCTCTCTTTTCCCTCCTTCCTTTCTTCTTTCCTTCCTTCCTTCTCTCCCTCCCTCCCTCCCTTCCCTCCTTCCTTCCTTCTCTCCTTGTGTCCCTCCCTCCGTCTCTTCCCTCCTTCCCCATTTGTCTTTCATGTTATTTAACATACACCTGTTCAACGGATCATCCAGGTTACACAAGGATTATATATCTTAGCATCCTTGCTTCGCTCGGCCCAGACTGGCTCCATGTTTTGCTGGAGGAGGCAATTGTGCCTAGCAGGTAAAAGCTGAGAATAGTCAGTGGAAGGCCCTTCCTTTAAATGCCTTCCTGCCTGCCCTGCTGTGGTGCCACACTCTACTCTCCCACCACACCTCACAACTAATGTCCAAGCAGCTCAGAGAGAGGGCAAATATAAGGTGAATTTAATATGATAGGACAGGAAACAATTTCACAGAGAATCCGCTACATAAATAATGAAACCCAAGTCACAGTTCTATTTGTTCTGCAAACTTTACATCAAACTAGAAAGGCAGAACACTCATGGAATGATCCACATCAATCATGGCATAATATAAATCTCTAACGGTAAGGGGCGGGGCCTCAAAAGGTGCATGTGCACACGTGTGCATGTAGGAGGAGGAAGAGGGACAAAACTGTGATTGGTCAGGCTACTGCCTGAAATTCCACCATGTGCCTTCCTTTGGGCTGAACCTTCAATTGTTACTAGATTTTGGTTCTGACATGTACCACCTACATTCTTTCGAGCCCTCTAATTTCTAGAGTAGGTAACTTCACTTAACTGAAGGCACTGTCTCTTTCAGATCTCACATTCTCTATTCCAGAACGAACATTTCTGGAACATTCTACAGAATGCTCCGTCAACATTCTACGTTATTGCCCTTTCTGGATGACAACGATCTCAGCTGCGAGTTCGAAGCCTCTCCTCTGGGAGTGCTGCACGGAACGCACAGTCTGGGTTGAGATTTCAGGGAGCTCTAGGAAATGCTGATGCAGTACCTTGGTAAGCACTGCCGTCACCTCGCCATCCCCCAACAACTCAGTCATGGGACAGCCCTCAGGGGATTTTATTGGTTTGGATTGTGACTCACATGGCACCCTTACTGCAGCCCACCTTACCAAGGACCAAAGACACTCAGCAAAGAGAGGCTTTTGAAATGCAAATACATACCTAAGGGATACAGGAGTGCTGATGCATAGGGACACATGCACCCCAATATTTATAGCAGCACTTTCAACAATAGCCAAATTATGGAAAGAGCCTAAATGTCCATCATCTGACGAATGGATAAAGAAGATGTGGTTTATATATACAGTGAAATACTACTTGGCAATGAGAAAGAATGAAATCTGGCCATTTGCAGCAACATGGATGGAACTGGAGAGTGTTATGCTAAGCGAAATAAGTCAGGCAGAGAAAGACAGATACCATATGTTTTCACTCATATGTGGATCTTGAGAAACTTAACAGAAGACCAGGGGGGAGGGGAAGGGGGAAAAAGTTAGAGAGGGAAGGAGGCAAGCCATAAGAGACCCTTAAATACAGAACAAACTGAGGGTTGATGGGGGAGTGGGGGAGAGGGGAAAGTGGGTGATGGGCACGGAGGAGGGCACGGAGGATGGGCACGGAGGAGGGCACACAGTGGGATGAGCACTGGGTGTTGTATGGAAACCAATTTGACAGTAAATTATATTTAAAAATTTAATTTAACTTAATTTTTAAAAGATGCAAAGACCATGAAAGAAAAGGACTGTGGGTAATGTGGTTCCAGCTACCTGTTTCACTCCACCCCTAAATGCCTTTGCCCTCATCCCCTTACTCCAGCCACATGGCTTTCTTCAATTCTCCTGTGACCATCACACCCCTGTATTTGAAATGCCCCTTCCCTTCCCTTCTATCCTCAGTTCACCAACTACTTCTCTTTCAGATTTTAGCTCAACGGGAGGTTTTCCCAACATTTCTTTTTAAATTTCAATTCCGGTATAGTTAACATAACTTTAAACATAAATTGAGGGGGTACTCTTTTATTTTATTTCATTATTTCTTTTTTTTTCTTTCCATTTCTTTTTTCTTTATTTTACAAATAAAATTGTAAGATATTTAAAGTGTGGATTATGGTAGTTTGACATAAGTATATACTATGAAGGAATTTCCACCATCTAATTCATTAACATATCCATCACCTAGGGGCACCTAGGTGACTCTTGGTTTGAGGTCAGGTCATGATCTCACAGTTTGTGGGTTTGAGCCCTGTGTCAGGCTCTGCACTGAGAGTGTGGAGCCTGCTTGGGATTCTCTCTCTACCTCTCTGTCCCTCCCCTGCACACGCGCTCTCTCTCTCTCTCTCTCTCAAAATAAATAAATAAATAAATAAATAAATAAATATTTTAAATATATACCCATCATCTAATATATTTATCCTTTTTTATCTGTGTAAGAACAGAGAACATTTATGTTCTACTCTCTTTGTTCATTTCAATTGCAAAATACAGTGTTATCAACCATGATCACCATGTTATAGATTGCATCCTTAGCCCTTAATCATTTTATAGCTGAAAGTTTGTACCCTTTTACCAACCTCTCCCTGTTTCCCCCGGCCCCTAGCCCATGACAACCACTTTTCTACTTTCTGTTTCTATGGTCTCGGCTTTTGATTTAGATTTGCACGTATAAGTAGTACTATGCAATATTTACCTTTCTCTGACTGGCTTATCTCACTTAGCATAATGCCTCAAGGTCCATCTATATTGTCACAAATAGGAGGATTTCCTTCTTTCTCATGGCTAAATAATATGCAAATATTATATATGATGTACACACACATACACACACAAATGAAATATACTGTATCTTTTTATGCATTCATTGGCCGATGGACATTTAGGTTGTTTCCATATATTAACTATTGTGAAAAATGCTGCAATGAACATGCAAATGCAGATATCTCTTCAATGTCTTTTTCTCATTTCCTTTGGATATATACCCAGAAGCGGGATTGCTGGATCACAGTTCTATTTTAAATCTTTTGAGGAATCTCTCTATACTGTTTTCTATAGTGGCTGCACCAACTTACATTCCCACCAACAGTCTACAAGGATTCCTTTGTCTCCACATCCTCCCCCAACACCTGTTACAGCTTGTCTTTTTGATGTCAGCCATTCTAACAGGTGTAAGATAATATTTTATTGTGGTTTTGATTTGCACTTCCCTGATTATAGTGATAATGAGAAACTTTTCTTGTACCTGTTGGTCTTTTTGTGTGTCTTCTCTGGAAAAAAATGTCTATTCAGTTTCTCTGCCCATTTTTTAATTGAATTTTTTTATTATTTGTGTATTTTTACTGTTGAATTGTACAAATTCTTTGTTTTTGGATGTTAACCCCTTATTAGAGATATAATATGCAAATACTTTTCCCATTACCTAAGATGCTTTTTCATTTTTTCGATGGTTTCCTTTGCAGCACAGAGCTTTTTAGTTTGATGTAGCCCCACTCGTTTATATTTGCTTTTGTTCCTTTTGCTTTTGGATTCAAATCTCAAAACTCATTGCTAAGACAGATGCCAAGAAGCTTACCCCCTATGTTTTCTTCTAAGAATGTTATGGTTTCACATCTTAAATTTAAGTCTTTAATGCATTTTTAGTTGATTTTTATGTACAGCATAAGATAGAAGAACAGTTTTTTTCTTTTTCTTTTTCTTTTTTTTTTTTTTCTTTTTTTTTTGGCATGTGGTTATCCAGTTTTTTCAAAAGCATCTACTGGAGATACTATTCTTTCCCCATTATATATTCCTGGCTCCTTTGTCATAATTAATTGATCATATATGCATGGGTTTATTTTGGGGCTCTCTATTCTGTTCTGTTGATCTATGTGCCTGTTTTTACGTCACTATCATACTGTTTTCATTACTATAGCTTTGTAATAGAGTTTGAAATCAGGAAGTGTGATGCCTCCAGTTATGTTCTTCTTTCTCAATATTGCTTTGGCTTTTGGGGGTCTTTTGTGGTTCCATACAAATTTTGGGATTTTTTTTTCTATTTTGGTGAAAAATGCCATTGGAATTTTGATAGGAATTGCACTGAATCTGCATATTGCTTTCAATAGTATGAACATTTTAGCATTACTAATTCTTCTAATCCATGAACATGGAATATCTTGCCATTTATTTGTGTCTCCTTCAATTTTTTTTTTCACCAATGCATTTAGTTTTTAGTGCACAGATCTTTTCTCCTTGGATAAATTTATTCCTAAATATTTTATTCTTTTCTTTTTTTTTTTTTAAATTTTTTTTTTCAACGTTTTTTATTTATTTTTGGGACAGAGAGAGACAGAGCATGAACGCGGGAGGGGCAGAGAGAGAGGGAGACACAGAATCGGAAACAGGCTCCAGGCTCTGAGCCATCAGCCCAGAGCCCGACGTGGGGCTAGAACTCACGGACCGCAAGATCGTGACCTGGCTGAAGTCGGACGCTTAATCGACTGCGCCACCCAGGCGCCCCTTTTTTTTTTTTTAATTTTTTTTTATTTTATTTATTTATTTTATTCTTTTCAATGCAATTATAAAGGGGATTATTTTCTTAATTTCTCTTTCTGTTACTTTCTGTTAGTTGTTACTGTATAGAAACACAATGGATTTTTGTACATTGATTTACAACTTTATTGACATAATTTATTAATTCTAACCAGTTTTTTGGTGGCCTTTAGAGTTTTCTATGTATAATATCATGTCATCTGCATACAGAAACATTGTTACTTCTTCCTTTCCGATTTGGGTGCATTTTATTTCTTTTTCTTGCCTAATTGCTCTGGCTAGGACTTCTAGTACTATGTTGAATAAAAGTGGTGAGAACGGCATCATCAGGGAAATACAAATCAATGACAATGAGATACCACCTCACACCTGTCAGAATAGCTAACACTAACAACTCAGGCAAAAACAGATGTTGGCGAGGATGCAGAGAAAGAAGATCTTTTCTGCACTGCTGGTGCGAATGCAAACTGGTGCACCCACCCTGGAAAACAGTATGGAGGTTCCTCAAAAAATTAAAAATAGAACTACCCTACAACCCAGCAATTGCACTACTAGGTATTTATCCAAGGGATACAGGTATGCTGTTTTGAAAGGGCACATGCACCCCAATGTTTATATGCATGCACCCTAATGCAGCAATATCAACAACAGCCAAAGTATAGAAAAAGCCCAAATGTCCATTGATGGATGAATGGATAAAGATGTGGTATAATATATATATATATATATATATATATATATATACACAATGAAATATTAGTCGGCAATCAAAAAGAATGAAATCTTGCCAATTGCAGCCATGTGGATGGAACTAGAGAGTATTATGCTAAGCGAAATTAGCCAATCAGAGAAAGACAAATATCATATGACTTCACTCATATGAGGACTTTAAGAGACAAAAGAGATGAATATAAGGGAAGGGAAGCAAAACTAATATAAAAACAGGGAGAGGGACAAAACATAAGAGACTCTTAAACATGGAGAACAGAGGGTTACTGGAGGGATTGTGGGAGGGGGGATGGGCTAAATGGGTAAGAGGCATTAAGGAATCTACTCTTGAAATCATTGTTGCACTATATGCTAACTAACTTGGATATGAATTAAAAAAAGAAATTAGGGGCGCCTGGGTGGCGCAGTCGGTTAAGCGTCCGACTTCAGCCAGGTCACGATCTCGCGGTCCGTGAGTTCAAGCCCCGCATCGGGCTCTGGGCTGATGGCTCAGAGCCTGGAGCCTGTTTCCGATTCTGTGTCTCCCTCTCTCTCTGCCCCTCCCCCGTTCATGCTCTGTCTCTCTCTGTCCCAAAAATAAATAAACGTTGAAAAAAAAATTCTTTAAAAAAAAAAAGAAATTAAACATATTTCTTATTTATTAAATAAATTAAATAAATAAAAAGAGTGGGCACCTTTGTCTTATTCCTGACCACTGAAAATGGAACTTAGCTTTGGGCTTGTCATATATACTCTTTGTTATACTGGCATACATTCCCTCTATACCCAGTTTGTTGAGAGTCATTCTTATCATAAATGTATGTAGAATTTTGTCAATCTATTGAAGTGATCATATAATTCTGCCCTTTATTTTGTTAATGTGGTATATCACATTTATTGACTTGTGAATGTTGAGCCATCTTTGCATCCCTGGAATAAATCTCATTTGATTGTGGTGCATGATCCTTTTAATGTATTGTTGAATTTGATTTGCTAATATTTTATTGGGCATTTTTTGCATGTGTGTTCATTAGGGATACTCGCTTATAATTTTCTTTTCTTGTAATGTCCTGTCTGGTTTTGGTGTCACGGTAAGCCTAGCCTTATAAAGTGAGGTTAGAAGTGTTCCCTCCTTTTCTATTTTTTGGAAGAGTTTGGGAAGGATTCATATTAGTTCTCTGTTAAATATTTGGTATAATTTACCAGTAAAGCATCTGGTCCTGGATTTTTTTTTGTTGGGAGATTCTGATTACTGATTTACTCCCCTTCCTAGTAATTTGTCTCTTCATATTTTCTATTTCTTTGCTTAAATTCTTTCTTTTTTTTTTTCATATGAAGTCCTTGAAATCTGGTGTGAATTACATATTTAACAGCACTTCTCTATTTTGAATGGCCACATTTCAAATGCTCAATAGCCACACGTGGCTAATGGCTACTATAGAACATAGACAGCTCGAAATTGATGAGCAACCTTTACCATGAAATCAGTGGTGACTCCAAAACCTTAGAAGGTGGCCTCAATGGACTGAATGTGTGTGTCCCTCCCAGGATTCATATACTGAAACCCTAATCCCCATGTGATGCTATTTGGAGGTGGGGCCCTTGAGAGGTACTTAGGTCATGAGGCTGCAGCCCTCATAAATAGGATTCATTTTCTACGAGGTCTATTTATTCCTCTTTCCATCATGTGAGGACACAAGAAGATGGCCATCTGCAAACCAGGAAGAGAGCTCTCACCAGAACCCAACCACGTTGGCGCCCTGGTCTGAGACTTCTAGCCTTTACAGCATCTGCTGTCGGTAAGCCACCTGGTCTATGGTGCTGACGACCTGAACTGGCTAAAACAGTGGCTGCATCTTTAATAGTTGGCAAATTAGACCTATCGGCCAAATCTGGCCTACCAAGTGTTTTGTTGTTGTTGTTATTGTTGCTGTTGTTGTTGTTGTTGTTGTATCGCCTGCAAGGTCACAGTGGTTTTTACATTTTTAGTGATCAAGAAAAAATTTTTAAAACAAATAATAACATTTCATGGCACGTGAAAATATATAAAATTCGAATTTTAGTGTCCATGAAGAAAATTTCATTGGAACATAGTCACGCCCATTCATTTATGTATATTCTCTGGCTGTGATGGAGGTTAAATAGTTATCTATGGCCCATAAAGCTGAAAGTATTTACTAGCTGGCCCTTATCAAAAAAAGTTTGTCAGGGGCGCCTGGGTGGCGCAGTCGGTTAAGTGTCTGACTTCAGCCAGGTCACGATCTCGCGGTCCGTGAGTTCGAGCCCCGCGTCAGGCTCTGGGCTGATGGCTCAGAGCCTGGAGCCTGTTTCCGATTCTGTGTCTCCCTCTCTCTGCCCCTCCCCCGTTCATGCTCTGTCTCTCTCTGTCCCAAAAATAAATAAATGTTAAAAATAAAAAAAAATAAAAAAATAAAAAGTTTGTCAAATGTTGGGTTTAGGGTTGCCAAAAAAATATACAACATGCCCAGTTAAATTTTTATATCAAATAAACAACAAATAATTTTTAGTATGTCCCTTTGTATGGAACATACTTACAATAAAACATATTTTTGGTTCCTCTGAAATTCAAAGTTGACTATGCATACTATATTTTTATTTGCAAATCTGGTAATCTTACCTGGGCTAGAATATTGTTCTTTGCTCACAGGAAAGACCTTCAACATATCAGTTATACAAAAGAGTGAGAGCTACTGATGAAAAAAATCCACCACGGAGACTTCCAGCATCTTATTTTGGCCATCATCACCTTGATTTTGAACTCAGTTCAAAGGCACTTAGAGTGACAGACTGCTTAAATAGTTACTGGAAAAATGGCTTAAATGATATTGTACTAATGTTTAAAAAGATGCAATCAATCAAACTTATGTTGAAAAATCCCCTATAAGAAACAGTCTTGCTCCTACATTAAAATATTTAGAGATATATTTTCAGTACATGTTTTCAAGTGTATCTGCTTGTAACGTGTTAGTGGCTTTCAATAATCTTCATAGTCGATTTTGTGCTTTTAAAATAGAAATCATCATCTAGGAACAGAAATCCAATTTATAACATTTATATAGGGAATAAGAGGGTCCACTTAAAAGAGCTTTACTCTCAAATGTTCTTCAGGAATAAATTAAACCAAAGTCAAGGGTCTGTAAAAGCCAACTCTGGCTTCTCCATTTTGCTGGGAGCCAGCTTTGCACTTGCCTGAAGAGGCTGAAATGAAAAGTTTCCTTCTGCTGAACATGGGTAGGCTTATGTAAGATACAGGTAAGTTCTCCATTACCATCTGGGCCCTGAGGCCGTTAATATTTGATGCATTCCTCATCATCTCTGTTTGTGTAATTTGTCAACGCCCAACAGGTCCTCTGCCAGCTATGCATTAAAACTATTTTCAAAATATGTCATTGTCAGCCCTTGGCACACTCATTACTTATTAAGATAAGAGGCCGGATGAGGCAAGCAGGAGGCGGCTTGCTTACTTAAACATACTTGACTTAACTGTAGGGAAATCAAGCGATCTAGAGGATCATGAATAGGAAGGCTTAGAGGGCCCCATCCCTTCTTCGCTGGGCAGAAGGAGAAACTGAGGCCCAGGGAGGGGAAGGGACTTGGTCAAGGTCACTCAGAAGTTCGGCAGCAGAAGTAGAAGTACAGCTCAAGTTTCCCAAGCTCTTAGTCCTTTCCTCCACCATCACCAGCACATTTGCCTATGGGAAATGGACAAATGTGACCACAGATGAATGGAAAAAGAAAAAAAGGCAGAACTTCACAGATACTATCTCTTTGAATAGCAAAATCATCCATAGGAACCACTGAAACAGTGTTTTCTGGAGCACCTGGGTGGCTAAGTCGGTTAAGTGTCCGAGTCTTGATTTCGGCTGAGGTTATGATCTTGCACTTTGTGGGTTCAAGCCCTGTTAGGCTCTGTGCTGGCAGTGAAGAAGCTGCTTGGGATTCTCTCTCTCTCCTTCTCTCTCTGCGCCTCACTCTCACTTGCGCTTTCTTTCCTCTCTTTCAAAAAATAAATAAATAAACTTGAAAAAAAAGAAAGTGTTTTCAATAAACTTGAAAAAGAAAGTGTTTTCCAAGTGTGGAACACATACCCCTAATGCTACTCAAGATGATTTAAAATGTCAGTCATATAAATAAACTGTTTAGAGTTAAACGATATGTTTATTTTGATGCATTATAAAACATACATCAAAGTTATGATCAAGGCAGTGAGGGGGGATGTACCGCAAACTCATGAATTTGTAGATACTACTGCTGGGGTCAAAGCTAAGTCATAAATAAGGATTTGATTGAAAATCGCTTTAAATATAGTTATCACCCAACGCATGTTTTCAATTACACATATTGCAGTATTTTTTATTGTTATATAACGATTTTTATTATTACATCTCATAATCAACTTTGGTATTTTAAAGAAAGGAATTAGCATTCAGGAACCACAAGTAAAACACTCATGCAACTCATGATAGCACAAGGATTTACAGACATAGCAAGAATGACGGAGGTGATAGTCAAAGGGCCAGTGTTTAAGGGAACCGTAAATTATAGTACCTAATTAAAAGTTACTAACATAAATGTTAGTTAAGAAGTATAATCTAGTATTTGTAAGCTATGGCTGTGATTTATATTATGATAGAATACCTAAGCGCTATGTCATTCATACAAAACTAGAACGATTTAGAATGTAATTTTTTTAAATGGTCCGCATTTGGCTGCAATGCCTCAGCCTCTGCTTTAATTCCCAACCTGAGGTGCCAGCACCCACATTCTCTCACACGTTCCCTTTGACATAGCTTACTCTTAAGAAATTCAAACCAAAGTGTTCAAAGTGCTCTGGCTCAATGTATTCACTATCCCTGAGAAACTGCATTCCTATTGGAGGGCCATGGGACTGCTGACGTCAAGTCAATGAAATGAAGCACTAACAGTGGAAATTCCCGACATCATTTAGAAGTGGGAAAAGGTCCTGAGGGTCCAGCAGACCTGCCACGCATACCTAAATCCCCTCTCTGTCAGGAAAGTCAGCATAAGGCCCAACAATAAAACATCCGGGTATTACATTTTGATCAGGTGGGTGGTACCCGATAGAGAGGCAGCTTTAGAATTCAACTGTTTTCTTTGTAGAGACCTCAAGACCAAGAAAAGAAGGAGAACTTTTGTTCTCGCAGCAGTAATGAATGATTTGAAGTTACATGGGAACAATATCACAGGACTGTCAACAGAGTTTAATTAGGAAACCAACCAACTAATTAGTCAACGGAAGGAAGCACTTGCAAGCATTCAACATTTATTCATTTATTTAACAAATTCTTATTGTATGCCCTCTTCGTGCTTTTAGGCTGGGTATACAATGGGAAATTACCCCTTCCTTCAAGGAGCAAGCAAGCATTGCTCACACATTACAGAGTGTGTACAGAGGAGGGAGACTTACATACTGCGTGTGTGTGTGTGTGTGTGCGCGCGTGTGTGTATGGAGGTAGTGTTAACACCATGAAGTGATGGTAGGAGGGTTTAATGAGGTTAGGAGCCTCAGTTTTTTTCCAGGCAGTTCATCTAAGTTGCCCTCATTTACTCCAAGGCAGGGCCACTCTATGGTGTGTTTAGCTCTCGACAAATATTTTTTGCAGTGTCCCTTTCTATACCATCTACTTGATTCTTTCTAATACATTACAAAATTCATGGGCCCATGTGAGGTGTTGTGGTTTATCTATGATGATGCAGACCAATGGGCGGAAGAGAGATATTTACGTATTTGTTTATTAGCAAATCGATGCACGTGAAGATCCTTCCTACAGACACTAATTTTTCCTATCCAGATCCGGGAACCAACTCTCTGTGTTGTCTATTGCCAAATGCATCATTCCCGGTGAATTTTAAATCTCTGCCACAAGAAAAAGATGACAAGACTGTCGTTCTTCACAGCACCACGACTCCTTCTGACCTGTCTGTACGGAAACAATATAGATCTTCACCAGCTGCTGTCCCCTAACACCTTCTGTTTAATGCTGGTTACAACACTGCTCGTGAAGCTGCATCAGCCACGGGCCCCTCTCCCACAATGGCCTACAATGACTGTCTCCAAGGTCGTTACTGACCTTTGCTAATGATGACTACAAATGTAAGTCTTACCCAAAGGATAAAGAATAATGAGTGCCCTGATCACATGAAATTGTTGACCCAAATGTTTTGGGTAAAAAGCAGAACAACGCATCTTCCACCTAGGTCTTCTCTTGAGCTCTAGAGACTGCAATTGCTTCATTTCTAGAATGTGGTTGCTTTTTTATTATTCAAGTATAATTAACATGCAGGGTTATATTAAATGCCCAAGGTGTACAATATAATGATTTAATAATTCTATACATTACTCGATGCCCATAGAATATGATTGTTTTTATGTATTTATTTTTTTAATGTTTATTTATTTGGGGGGGGGGAGGGGCAGAGAGGGGAGGACAGAGGATCCAAAGTGGGGTCTGTGCTGACAGCAGAGAGCCTGATGTGAGGCTCGAACCCATGAACCACAAGACGGTGACCTGAGCCAAAGTCGGACGTTTAACTGACAGAGACACTCAGGGGCCCCAGAATATGTTTGCTTTTAATAATGTCTGCCCCTACATCACCACCAGACGGAGGGTAGGTGAGGGGTGTATAGTCAGAGCAAGAAGAATGAGAGGTCCCTTTAGCATAAGCCATGTTCCATGTCTTGTCTGGTGTGGCTTAAGAATGACCTTGGAGGGCATAACTTTGCCACATCCGTTGCAGGCAAGAAAGGGCATGGAAGGACCCAACGGCAATGCTGAGCAATGTTCTAGGTAGTCCTCAGAGGACCTAAGTGTGGCCACCCTTGACTCTTGGTGGGAAGCTTATGGAGGGGACAGGGTGACTAACATCATGTCGGGGTCGGAGGCTATGGCCCCGAGGGAGCACTGCAGTGGAAACATGGACATAGAGAATGTACGCATGGCTTAGATGTGTGGCTAAGATCATGGGTCTGCTGTGGATTTTTGGTAGCCCAGAGCTATGTTTTCCTTTGCCCCATGTGAGAGTCATTCAAAATCAGGGTGTCAGCACCATTCTGGCTCCAGGATCTCATGTAATCCTGTAAAAACAAATACTGTGCCAGAAGCAGGAGCAATCAACCTCCAGGCTGCCTTCCTAAAAGACGGTCAATTGATAGAGCTCTGCAAGTAAAAGGTCATGGAGTGCCCTTCTATACAGGCACTCCATGGGGTAGAACAGGGGTGGAACCCAGACTGTGCCCATGAGAATCCCAACCCGATACGGACACCCTACCAGATCGATCACAAGCACGGGCGGGGTGCTTCGAAAACTTCCAACATGGTGTCCCAAAGCAGGAGGTCCCCGAAGGCAAGGCCAGGGCAGGGCCCTGCTTGCCCATCTCTAAGGACTTATATCTGTGATGGTAGGAATAGGTAAGGGCAGCGGGAGGCCTGCCGCTGAGCCTCCCCCGGCATCCTAGGGCAGGCGCTGGCATCCAGGGGAAAGAAGTTCACTGCACGCCTGGGTGGAGGGGAGCCCCTCTACTCCAAACACCTATTCTCAGCTAAGAGCAAAACAGGTATTCAGAGGCCCAAAGGGCGCAGCGGGCCTTGCTCTGGCTGCCTGTTGAGGTCAGGGGCAAGGCAGGCTTCTGGGCAGTGATGCACAGGAGTCTGCCAGGAGCCAGGCATGTCTGCTGACAGAGGTTAAATCACAGGAATACGATGGCACGTGGCAGGGCTAACGGAGACACTGGCTCCTAGCCAGCGCAGGTGACCGATGACTGCCTACAAAGGCAGGCTGACAGGAGTCCCGCTGTGCTCAGAGGCCAGAGGAGGCACGGAACAGACTCCATCCTCCAGCCGCCTGCCCTTTAAGTTACCAGGCTGATGGAGAAGGAGCAGCCTTTTCATCCTTTGGGGAACCCTGAGTCACACAGGAGTGGTGGGAGGGGAGGGCGGAACAAAGTTAACAACAGCAACAACAATAGTAATAGAACAGTAGGGGGCTGAGGGAGGGGAAGGAAGACAGATGCCTGTGCTTATGTGCCAGCATTTACTGAGCACTTACTACGCCAGCCACTGTGCTGAGCACCTTGCGTGACTTCCCGCGGCTAGATGTGCTGTCATTAGCCCCGCCCCTTTAAGCAGCTGCGGACACGGAGCTGAGAGAAGTCAAGTAATTTCCCGAAGTCACACAATTAATGAACAACACAGTCAGGGCGAGAACACAGCTCTGCCTGTTGCCCTATTTACTTTTTTTTTTCATTTCTTAAAGTTTATTGATTTATTTTGAGAGTGAGAGACAGCATGTGCACAAGCCAGGGAGAGGCAGACCGAGCGGGGTGGAGAGAGAGAGAATCCTAATAGCACAGAGCCTGTCATGGGGCTCGAACCCAGAACCGTGAGATCCTGACCTGAGCCTAAATCAAGAGCTGGACACTTAACCAACTGAGCCACACAGGTGCCCCTCCTTTCTTTTTAAATTGAGGTATAATTGACACAACATTATATGAGTTCCAGGCATACAAAGTGATGATTCTATATTTGTATGTATTGCAAAATGATCACCACAATAAGTCTAGTTAACATCCATCGCTAGACAGGGGCGCCTGGGTGGCTCAGTCAGTTAAGCCTCTTGATTCAATCTGCCTCTTGATTTTGGCTCAGGTCTTGATCTCAGGGTCATGAACTCATGACCCTGAGATCAAGATCTGTGTTGGACTCCACACTGGACATGGAGGCTGCTTAAAAAAAAAAAAGAAAAGAAAAAGAAAAGAAAAGAAATACAGTATTTTTAACTCTTGCCGCCATGCTGTTCATTACATCCCCATAACACGTTCGTTTCATAACCAGAAATTTGTACTTTTTGACCTCCTTCACCCATTTTGCCTACCCTCCACCTTCTGCCTTAGGCAACTATCTATTCTCTATATCCATGAACTCAGTTTGCATGCGTGTGTGTGTGTGTGTGTGTGAGAGAGAGAGAGAGAGACAGAGAGAGAGAGAGGTTTGGGTTTTTTTTTTTAAGATTCCACATGTAAGAGAGATTATACGGTATTTGTCTTTTCTCTGTCTGACTTATTTCAGTTAGCATAATGCCCTCAGAACGTTCCACCATGTTGTTGCAAATGGCAAGACTTCCTTTCTTTATGGCTGAATAATATTCCAGCTTTGTCTGCTTTCTATTGTTTATTTCTGTTTGTTTTTCCAGGGCTTCTCTGTTTTTTTATTCTGCTTCCTTTAGATCTCCTAACCCACCAGAAACATATATTTGGAATACAGTGTTAGTAGGGAATGTGTATATACGGTGGGAAGAAAAGAAAAGGAAAGAGAGAGAAGACCGGGAAAGCTGAGTAGTGACAGAAGGTTGAGAGTTTGCAGGGAGAATATTTGGGAATATTCACATGAACAAAAATAAGATGTTTTTTTTTTTTTAATGGGAAGTTTCCGTAGGAAAAAAGAGACTTTGCCTTGCTTCATCAATTTAGATTATTAGAGGCTCTGAAGCATAGATAGCAGTGAAATGCAAAGGAACACTGGGCAGACAGTCAGAAGTGGGTTCAAAGACCAGCTCTCCTACCTCGGGAAGTCGCTTCTCCTCTGTCATTTATGAAACGAGGAGAGTAAATATCTGCGTGACCCGCACAAAGTTGCCTCGTGGTCAGTCTGAGCACAGTATCACGTTTTTAAAAAGGGTCAGTCTCACAGCCTGAACGTACGGAAAGGCAGCTCGATGCTTTACTTAAGTCTCATGAGAAGATGCCAGAGACCTCCATCCAGACATTTACAAAACTTAGAAACTTCTCTCCTGATCCCTGTCATACTATCGCAAGACAGCAGCTGTCCTCAACCTCATTTTCCCCTCCCAAATCCCAGCTCTCTCAAAACTCAACTCTCTCTCTCAATTCCCTCCTTTCCTCTCCTCCCTTCTCCCTTGCCCCACCCCCACTTCTCTTCCCCCCACCCCCATGCACCTCTCTAGTGAGACAACCCAGACTAGCTTACTGCCCAGTCCTCTGCCTCACCTATAAACACAAACATCACAAGAGATGTGACCAGTTGTTAGAGACATCTTCTCAGAGGCAGTGAGTACATACATAGCATTACTTTTTTTTTAATGTTTGTTTTTGAGAGAGAGAGAGAGAGAGAAAGATAGCGTGAGCGGGGAAGGGGCAGAGAGAGAGGGAGACACAGAATCTGAAGCAGGGTCCAGGCTCCGAGGTGTCAGCACAGAGCCCAAAGTGGGGCTCGAACTCAGGAACCTTGAGATCATGACCTGAGCCAAAGTCAGATACTTAGCTGACTGAGCCCCCAGCCGCCCTGTACATATCACCATTTTTTATCCCCATCATACAGATATTGCACTAGGCTGCTGTGAAGGTCAATGAGATTATACTTCCCACCAAATACCCCACATCTGGAGGGGGTATTTATTATTCATCACCCTCCCCATCATGATTTCCCAGCACACTGCCAAAATATCCTGTGCTTTACTTTAATTGTTACATACTCAATTTGCATTTGAAAAAAAAACCTATAACTACAATCTCTGGGGGGGGGGTGGACAACTTTCCCTCTTTGGTTCAGTTTCTGGGGGCCTGTGAATTAACCTGATAAAAGGCAGGTTAACAGGAGAAAAAAGTTAATTCACATGTGCACCGTGCATCCACACAAAAGTGCTCAGTGCTGAGTAAATCAAAGAGGTGGTTAAAATTTGTGACTCATATACCTAACTTAATTGGGAAAAGGGAGGGGCAAGAAAAGATTCTTATGGGAGAAACAAACAGGTTTCCCTAGACAAAAGAGAAAAAGGGGTTTTAGGAGAACAAGCAAGAGATAAGAAAGTTTCTGCAGGCTTAAAAATAGAACTACCATATGACTTTATCAGAAATTCCATTTCTGGGTATTTAGCTAAAGAAAACAAAAACACTAACTCGAAAAGATATATGCATCCCCAAGTTTACTGCAGTATTTTTTATAGTAGCCAACATATAGAAGCAACCTAAATGTCCACTGACAGATGAATAAATAAAGAAAATGTGATACATACATATGTGTGTGTGTGTGTGTGTGTGTGTGAGATGTGATATATATATATATATATATATGTGGTATAAATCAGCCATAAAAAAGAAAGAAATCTTGCCATATACAACAACATGGATAGGACTTGAGGGTATTATGCTAAGCGAAATAAGTCAGAGAAAGACAGATACCATATATGTCTTTTTTTAGGGAAATCAAAAAACAAAAGATAAAACAAAGAAGTAAACAAAAAAAACCCAAGCTCAGGCATACAGAGAACAGATCGGTGGTTGTCAGAGGCAAGAGTGGGCAATGGACATGGTGGGTGGGAGAAGTGGGTAAAGAGGTTTAAAAAGTCCAAACTTCCGGGATGCCTGGCTGTCTCAGTGGGTGGATCACGTGACTCTTGATCTCGGGGTCATGAGTTCAAGTCCCCTGTTGGGTGTGTTCCAACTTCCAGCTATAAAATCAACAAGTCGTGGGAGGTGATGCACAGTATAGTAGCTATAGTTAACATACTGTAGTGTGTATTTGTAAGTTGCTAAGAGAGTAAATCTTAAAAGTTTTCGGGGCACCTGGGTGGCTCAGTTGGTTAAACGTGCGACTTTTGATTTCAGCTCAGGTCATGATTTCATGGTTCATAGACTCGAGCCCTGCATCAGGCTGTGTGCTGACAGCGTGGAGCCTCTTGGGATTCTCTCTCTCTCCTCTCTCTTTGCCCCTATCCCACTTGCGCTACCTTTGTGTCTCTCAAAATAAATAAACTTAAAAAAAAGTTTCATCGCAGGAAAAGAATGTTAACTTATAGTGTCAGATGTTAATCAGATTCATCGTGGTGGCCATTTTACAATATACATATATATAAATATTGAATCATCATGTCATAGACTTGAAACTAATATAATGTCATATATCAATTCTACCTTAATAGAAAAAAAGGTTTCTGATAATGTTTGTCTACATAAGTATGAGTGATCTGTTTCCTTCAGGGACATAAAATTCCCCCAAAGAAGGAATCTGGGGTAGATTTTATTTGTTTTATCCTTTCTGGGAGTAGATCCACCCTGAATTTATCCAGTTTTAGTTCTCAGAAGTTGCTGCTTTTAGTCAGATAAGGGAAGCTCCAATAACACTTTTTCCTGCATCTGTTGAATCTCAAATGTCTTCAGTTTAAAATAACCTTCATATTAACTCTGTGATTCCAAGTGGGTTTCCTCGACTACATCAAGAAATAAAGTTAAAAAAAAAAAGATGTCTTAACTTATCCATTTCAAAGGAAATGTTAAAGTATGGAATAGGATTATAGGGATGCCAACATTGTGATGTTGGTTCATAAGGTACCACGTCATCCCCAAGCCATGATGAAAAACCACACTGATAGGACAATCTGAATGAATCTTGAATCATGGCTAGGGCTGCACCTGAGACAGAGAGTGATCGCTGAGCCATCCCTCGCTTGCTCTAGGAGGGAAAAGACAGGCGCATGGCTTCTCTCTAGACAGGAGGGTACCTAAAACTCCCCTGTTCAGATTCGACCTACCTTGTAAGCCTACTGTTTCCCCTCCTCTGAACTACTACAGAATTTTTTTTGTTTGTACAGGTTATCTGGCACTTAGCCTTCGATTATTTAATTTCCCAGAGGTACAGAGCTAGTTTCCCACTTAGATGAAAAGCCCCTGGGAGAAGATCCAGGCTATATTCTCGGTGGCATCTCTCACTGCACCTAATCTAATACACGTTCTCTGCATACACTTATTGACAGAATATGTTTGGAAGGCCTGTCAGACAGAGGTCGGGCTGGATTCTGATTAATATTCCAGCAGGAAAGCCATTAAACAGGTAGAATCTGCCACAGCAAACCACAATGGGGTAATTATAAAGTTGTGGAAAAGCCAGGATTCGCCACGAGACTCTGGAGAGATCTCAATGGCAACAGACCTTAAAACATCCTCCTGTTTTTCCCCAGTTAGTTACTGAAGTCCTATCTCCTCTCTGATAAACCACTGAGCGTGTTCTCAGCTGTGGACTTAATTGAGAAGCTCCCCAAACATTTCACGTTATCCAGGAATGCCATGTTACCCTTCCAGAAAGAATCATTGTTCTTGGGTATAACAGGCTGTGCTGTTCGCTCCCACCTCCCTCTTGACGGTTTCATCATCAAAATTGTATAGACAAACCAAAAGCAGAAACAGACCCATAAATACAGAGAAGAAATTGATGGTTGCCAGAGGTGGGGGGGGGGGTGGACGATGGGCAAAATGGGTGAAGGAGAGTGGGAGGTAGAGGCTTTTAATCATGAGATGAGCGAGTCATGGAAAAAGGTACTAGCAGAGGGCGTAGAGTCAATGGTAGGGTAACAGTGTTGTATGGGGACAGATGATGGCCACACTTGTGGCGAGCACAGCATAACACACAGACTTCCCCAATCACTACGTTGTACACCTGAAACTGATGTGACATGGTGTGTCAGCTAGACTTCAGTTAAAAGAAAGAAGAAAACAAACAAAAAGATTGTTCATTTATTCATTCTTAAGACCACAGCTGTCTTTCTAAAATACAACGATGATGTCACGGACCCAAGGTCTCTAAGTGTCCTCTTTTCTTTTTTTCACTGCTTCTGGACATCTTGCTGACAGGATCGTCATGTTTTACACACAAAGGCCATAGGAATAGGGCTTCCGAGTCACTAGAAAAATAAAATTTTAAACCCACACAGACTGAAAGTTTTTATATTACTGAAAGTATTTATATCCCGATTTACCCGGAAAACTGGTAGTCTTCCAGACAATAGGAAAAACCTTCTTCATCTTTGATTTAGGTCTTTGTCTTCTTTGGGGAAAAGTTTCCAGGATTCATAATTGATCTAAATCTTCATCAATATCTTTCAGTCAAAATGCGGAAGTACTAATCAAATTCCAAATACCCTACTATCTGACATTTGGAGAAAAAGGTAAAATTATATAAATCCGCGAGAGATATTGGACAAGCCAGCCACCCTCTGTGACTGGATTTCAATCATCTGTTCACCTGTTTTCAGATATGAATTTTCCCATCTTACTGCAGCACACCTAGAAGGCATTCCTAACAAGATGCACTGTCTCACATTTTGGTGGGTATTTGTATTTTCTAAAGGATTTCCACATGTGGTGTTCTGTTTTGCCTCACATAGGGTTACCAAGGTGCCAGTCTGCCCAGAACTCTCTTGGTTTTAACCCTCAAAGTCTTGCATCCAGGGAACACTTTGGTCCTGTGCAGGCTGGGATGGTTGCTCACTGTAGCAACCTAATGAGTTAGGGACGGAAGGGTTTATGCCCACCCATTTTACAGATGAAGAGAATAAGGTAAAATAAGGTTGTACAATTTTCTCCAAGATCAATCTAGTTCTCTCCACTGAGATCTACACCATTCATCTTCCTTATGGGCTTGGAGCTTCTCACAGGCAGAGATTTTTATCTTATTCATCTTTGTGAGCCTGCCCCTCCAAAAGCTCCTGGCTCTGAGGAGGCACCCCACATTCAAAACATTGGCTTTTCCTAGCTAAGGCCTAAAGTATAGTCGACTCAGATCAACACTGAACACTCCAGGAAAAACCCAGATGAAGGGAGTGTCAATCCAGTGAGGACATCATTCCATTTTCCCTAGCCGGGTGGAGGGAGGGGGCTCCATTGCCCAGCTGCTGCGTTTCCTCCAGATTTATCATCAGTCTTTTCCAGATGTTTAATTTTCCCTGTTAAATATGTCAAATCCTATCCTCTGTGTCTTCAGGATTTCTCTCATTTCACACCCACATCTCCATCCCTACTGCTGAAGTTCTGCCCAACCCTCACTGGCTCCCTTTCATTTCTCCCTGCTTCCATTTCCTCTCTATCCCATACACAATCCTAGACTCATCTTCCTAGAGTATCCCCTCTCTGGATGCCACTCTCCTACTCAGGAACTTACAATGGCTCCCAATTGCTTAATGAGTTGACATTCCCTCGTTCTCACCCGAGTCCCCTAAAATTCTCTCCTCTGACCCCCAAACTATTTGATCTCACTCCTCACTCTTCCTGATGGAAGCCCTCCGTTTAAACCAAGACTCTCTCTCAATATTCCTATACTGTCTTTAACCTTGAAATGTCTATGGAACATCTGGCAGACATTTGGAAATACAGACAGAAGACAAGAGAGACTAGGAAGCTTATCGTATATACTTGGGGACACTGGTTTTTTAGTGGTGGGTACTCGAATGCCATCAGAGTAGAAAAGGCCACCCAAAGGGTGCCTGGGTGGCTCAGTTAGTTGAACATTAGTTGGTTGAGCATCTGACTTCGGCTTAGGTCATGATCTCACGGTTCATGAATTCCAGCCCCACATTAGGCTCTCTGCTGTCAGTGCAGAGCCTGCTTTGGATCCTCTGTCCCCCTCTTTCTTTGCCCCTCCCCTGCTGGCACTCTGTCTCTCAAAAATAAATATACATTTAAAAAAAAAAAAAAAAGGTCACCCAAGCAGAATGTCTAAACCACAGCTCACAAATTCAGTGTTTTGGAATTCATTTTTTTTCGGGTTCCACAATAATCTTTTTTAAGTCAAAGTGTTTTCAATATTCAAAGTATGGTTTTAATCTAAAAATGTCCAGCTTCTCCTGGAAAGCACTCCGATCTGGCCACCTGTGGCTGGTCTTCCCACCTGGCAACAATTAGATGGACTTGGGGTGTTCTTTAGATGAGGCAAGTACTCACTAATCCTCCCATTACCCTGTTATCTTATTTACTTGGTCCTACAGCTTAATTTGTGACCCCTTGGGTAAAGAAAATGGAAGGGAGAATAAGGGCGGGGAGAGAAAAGAAACAAAAAGGGAAGCTTAGACAGAGGAAAGGAGAGAAGCACAAGGAAGTGAAGGGAAGGCCTAAGAAAGCTGGTGGAGGGGGGCGGGGGGGGGGGGACCCAGACCTCTCCTCAACACAAGGCCTGTTCTCCTGCAGCTGCATAGATGTCAATCCCTAGCATAATCTCTCTCACAAAGAAATCCCGCAGAAAGTCCAGAACATGAAGGAAGGAGCGAGGCGTTTTGGTATGGACTGGAGTGAAACTCCACCGAAAAAGACATCCGCCATGACATTGAAACAGCAAAGACTGAGCAGCTCTGAAATGTCCCCCGCTGACCTTGTCATCAGAGCCCATCTGAAATGTGTACCTCTCTCCCATCCCCTGTGTCTGTCCCCACCAGGTAAACGTGTCACACCTGCCAGGCATCGATTTGCATATCAGTCCATGACATTAACAGTACACCCTGTCCTTTATTTCATTCAGCTCCTTGGGTGTCAAAACAGACCTTCACACAGGGCCTGTCCCTTTGACCCCTTTGACATATGCTGGCCTGCTGGGACCACAGGCAGGTGAGGGTAAAAACCAGATCTGCAACATGGACTATTTCACCCTCCAGTATCCACTTAGATCCCCTCCCCTCGATTTTATTGATAACGTTCCTTTTTGTGAGGCAGCCTGCAGAGCATCATGGCTGCTATAGTCACATCCACATATAGACAGAGTGCTTCTTTCGAGAAGCCCGTATCCTCCAAACCCAGGCTTTCCGTGATGCCTCGGGCCAATTGAAGTTTCAGCAAAGTCAAGAGGGCAAGTGATTTGGGCTACAGAATGCACACGTGCGACAAGGTGATGATATCAGACGAGCCAAGAGTTAAGACATAAAATAAATCCTACTTCAAGATAAAGTGGAGGGGTGACTGGGCTCTCTAACCCGAGTTCCCAGCACTGGGCTTCCATTAAATAAATCTCGGTGAAATGATGGATTAGACGAATAGAACGGCAAACTGAATGCGCTGCCTACTGTTTAAGAGATAAACAGAGTCGTCGTCACCTTTTTTTATCTGCCACGTTTTATAGTTTGCCATCTCAGACAGCCTGCAACGAACGCTCTTATTAGCCGAGGAGGGATAATTTTGATAAACAAGTAAATAGCAATCGATACTTGTGGGTTGTTTGCCTAAACTCTGGATTCACTGATCAGCTCCCGTGCTTGGATGGGAGGCACTGACTGCTGTAATCTACATGTAATAGGCATTATGAGGTTTAAGAAAAATAGCTCAGGCAGCAGCTGAGTCAGTTTGGGACAGATCATTATAAAATTCCATTATCACCGCTACAAGTTGGACTATTTGTCATCACAGAAGAGATGACAAGCTCAGAAATACTACATTTGTTATTATCAGATGATAAATGATATTCCATTAAAGCTGCAATACATCATCGGCAAAGCTGCAAAGAAGATATCAAACCTATCAGGACTTGACTTATAATTTAATTTTCAAAAGCTGTCAACTAAAATTCCAAAGGCTAAGCATTTTCATTTTTAAAGTTCATCTTATTTATTTTCCTCATCTGTTAGTCTAATTTCAGTGATATGGCAAAAATAACTGATTATGTGCAATGTATAATTCTCTTCTTTTGATTAGGTAATATATCAGGTGTCACTTAGGTATTAAAAATTAAATGACAGATAATAAAACAAGAGAGTCCCATAAAACACACCTTATTTTGATTTACTCACGTTTTGAAATATAACAGTAAAGGACAGGTCAATATTTGTTAAAGACACACACATGCCACGAAAAAGCATATTTACTCATTATTGAGTGCTTTTTCATGCCATCTATAGGGAAGTTGAACATGCTTTTCCATTTGGTGTTTATAAAATCTTTTCACGGATGAACAACTATTCTTTAGCTCAATTCTATAAATCACCCTCACATATTCCTTCTATATGTGCAAGTGCTTATGCTTCCCCGGTCATTATCATTGTTACTAATATTAAGCACTCAAATGTTGCCTGGGACAGCAACAACAACTCTTATCAGTTTCTACCAATGCGAGCAAAATTTCAATTTATGTGTGTCTTGCTCACGATCACAGACTTGCAAACTTATCAGAAAATGTTTGTGGACAGCTTGATACTAACTATAGGAACAGAATCTGCAAATCTGAGAGCTTAAGGGCAAGTCCTAAATCATTTTAGAGGCTCAGAGAAGGAACTTGCCCGAAGACTCACAGCAAGTGAGTAAAAATGATGCCAGAAGAAGCCGTGATCCTCAATGCCTATTCTAATGTCTTTGATACATTATGTTGATTGACAGTGTCTCGTGAGAAATGTGACTCTTAATATTAAGCATTTGGCCAAGGGTCCACCTTACAGTCGGTGCTCCTTAAAGTTCTGTTAGCAGAATGGATGTACGTACAATGGGCACACGGATGGATGGGTGGACAGATGGACAGATGGATGGGCAGACAGATGAGTAATTGTCTAGTTCTCTGAGCCTCCACTTGGGAGCCTGGTTCATTTAAATAAGACCTCTGGAGGCGGACCCAATCCCATCTTTTGCAAATGCAGAATACAAGATGCTTCCCATTATTGTGCTGGCTATCTCTCAGATCTTACAGAGCACTCCCAGGTACCCTAACAAGGCAAGGGGACCTCTGAGCTGATCACAGTTATACGTCTTCAGGCACCACAGGGAAGCAAAAAAGCTCGTGCCCGGAGGCACTTCCCACCACTCACAGACAATGATGAAAAAACCTGTCCAAATAGGTAAGGCTGCAGCTTCGTCTCGTTGGCTCTTTGAACCATGGGGGATGCCATGTCTCCGTGAGACTCAATGTAGTATCGGCAAAAGGAGAAAAAGAAAGGGTTATAGAGTAAGTTTTCCAAAAACCAAGGGACTTCCATTCAAAGGGTTGTTTCTTCTTTTTTTGAATTGTGGTAAAACACACAAAACATGAAATTTACCACTTTCACCACTTTCAAGTGTACGATTCAGGGACATTAATTACATTTGCAATGCTGCACAGCCAACACCACTATGGATTTACAGCATTTTTCATCACCCCAAAAAGAAACTCTGTACCCCTTAAGCCGTAATTCTCACGCCCTCTTCCCTCCAGCCCCAGGTAATCGCTAATCTTTACTTTCTGGTTCTATAAATTTACCTATTCTAGAGATTTCATATAAGCAGAATCATACAATATTTGTCCTTTTGTGCAAAAGGCTTTCTTTGTAACTGTAAAAGTGAGGTACACTTGTTGTGAATATATAAAGTAATACAAGAACTTAAAATAAAAAGTAAATGTCCCAAACTTGCCTTGCCCCTCCTCCCTCCTCCACATCATACTCTTCAGATGTAACCACAGACAACAAGCTAGTGTCTATCCATCCTGTGCTTTTCTAGGCATGAAGACTTCTATTTCATGACTTCTAGAAGAGATTCTGGCATCAGACCACTTGCATGTACGCCACTGGGAAAGTTATTTCGCCTCCCCAAGCCTCAATTTCTGCATTTGTAAAATGGCATTGGTAACAATGAAAGGAGGTAAGGGTGGGCCGCTTGGGTGGCTCAGTCAGTAAATTGTCCAACTCTTGATCAGGTCATGATCTCGAGGTTCGTGAGTTCAAGAGCTCTGCATGCTGAAAGTGCGGAGGCTGCTTGGGATTCTCTCTCTCTCTCTCTCTCTCTCTCTCTCTCTCTCTCCGTTCTCCACTTGTATGCTCTCTCTTTCTCAAAATAAATAAATAAACTTAAAAAAAAAGGAGGTAAGTGTTTTAAAAGCACTTAGCACAGTGCTAGCTAAACAGTAATAACTCATTAAATGGTAGCTATACATTAGATGGGGCTTTGGTTTTTAAAAGCAAAAACAGGATCACACCATTCATGTTGTTTTACAACTTGTTTCTTAAAACTCATTCCCCATTAGTGCACACACACTTACCTCACCCTTTCTTAACTACTGCATCATATTAAAGGGCTATCATTCATTCTCAAATCGTGTCCTTCTGATATTTTTATTCGATCTTACACAATTCATGGGGCTTGACATTCTGGATCCAGCACTGTTCCCAGGTGGGCCAACACAGTCCAAGGATTCTAATAATAATGATAACTAGAAGAAAATGAATTATTTTAGTGAATTCCAGCTACATTCTAGGCAGTGTGTCAATGGTTTTACATATCTTATCTTTGGTCCTCGATACACTTGTTCTGTCTCTGGGGGAAATCCTCTCGAGGGTGGATGGTTCTGTTTGGGTGGATGGTGCCTACAAGCTAGCAGATGGTTTCCGGCATTCGGAAGAGCTTCCCCGTCCAACAGCAATTCACTGGGCCGCGGACCAGTCCCTGATGAAACCCACCACTTTTGGCTTGCTCTTTTCTCTTGTCAAATTTTTGTCCAAGGAGTGGAAAAGAGAGGATGGAGGAAAGATAGCTAGTGAATGGGGACTTGGAGATAATCCATTTCTTCCTCTAGCTAACACTAACCTTAACCTTCTAGTTTCAGGGGTGAAGCTGAGAAGTAAAGTCTTTTTAAATGAGTGGGATTTCATGTGGATACGAACAGAAGTATGGAGGAAAGGCAAGGAAGCTTCAGAACCATCTGCTATCTTCCCAACCCCTAGTATGGAAGAAGGGGAGGGTCCCTGTTTAGAGGAAAATTCAGGTTATGGTTTTCCGACAGTCAAGCGAGAAACTGCTCAGGTTGACTATAAACAAATTGGAACAGGGACAGTCAAATAGCCTGTAGGGTCCCAAGGAGACTCGAACCTTCCTCCATGTCTCGTCAGGAGGAGAAAAAAGCACATCTACCATTAAACGTTGGCAATTAGGAATGAGTTGCTACCCTGTTGACCTACTGCCGAAAGAGTGGGCTACCAGCCTATTAAGTAAGCTGGGTGTTGTTCTGACTATTGCTAAAAATATTCATTCCAGGACCAGGCTGCTGCTACTCAAGTAACTCACCAGTCTTTATAAAAACATAGAGAAATAAAAGCCAATTACCCTCTTACTCTTCAATCAGTAGATGCTGAATTTATATATCGGCATCTAAATTCAAACCTAAGACACATAATCCAGTCGCACTGGCCAGCTTTTATTTAAAGCTTATAAGCTTCAACTATTTCCAAGGAAAGTCTGATGAACAAAAACACTCTCATTACACAGTGACCTCTTCCTGGAGTAGCCCAGGCCTCAGGAAAAGGAATTTTCCCAGAAGCCTCTTGTCAAGAGTTGACTTTTTTATTGCCTGGATTTCCATTTATCCTCTTTTCTTTAAAAAATTCTTCCCAGTCTTCCCTGCCATATCTAAGTCCCACTAATTCTATGAAATCTTCCTCATCTACTCCAACCCGCTGATTTCTTTCTTTCTTTTTTTTTTATTTACTGAGAGAGAGAGAGAGAGAGAGAGAGAGAGAGAGAGAGAGAGAGAGAAAGAAACCAAACTTGCATGCAAGTAGGGGAGGGACAGAGACAGAAGGTGAGAGAGAGAGAGAGAGAGAGAGAGAGAGAGAGAGAGAGAGAAAATCCCAAGCAGGCTCCACACTGTCAGCACAGAGCCCAACGTGGGGCTCAAACTCGCAAACCATGAGATCATGACCTGAGCTGAAACCAAAGAGTCAGATGTTTAACTGACCAGGCACTCCTGATTTCTTCTTTTGATTAATTCCACAAGGTTCATATTCTGGGCAACACTGTTTGGGACATTTTCCCTTTCTCTCATTGGTACTGTTTTGTTAGCCTGTAAGTGCCTTGGGAATAATGAAAGCTCCTCATTTTCCTTCTACATCTGCTCCAAGTCCTAGCACAATCCTGAGCTCCTAGACTGGGCTCAGTAAATACTTGCAGGTTATACATGTAAGTTATAACTTGTAGGTTATAACAGTCAATGACAACAGAAAAATCCCCACTTGGAAGAAGGAAAACAATATCCACTTTCCTTTTGTTCTTAACCCAATAATGAAATCCTTGAGCAAATGCTTTGTTTCTACATTGGAATCTTAATCAGGTGCTGGAATTTCAAGAAACGATATCCTTTGTTTGGTGTCAGTTCTCACAACCTATGACTTGAAATGGGCCAGGTGAATAAACAGATGTGAGTTCAAATATGACCTCCAAGGAGAGCACCTTGTAGAGAGCAAACTCAGATGCCGGTAAGCTTCAGATGGGCAAACTGAGGCAGAGAGAAAAGTGGTCTATATAAAGCAGTCTTTACCACATGTTGTTGGAATTATTTGTAAAAGAAAAGGTTTGGGTGTTCAAATAAGGCTTAGAAAACCATAATTAAACAAATTTATTTGTGTTTCTTCATTGCAAAATTTCTCCACCCCTTGAATATGCTTATAACCGCCAAGAGGGGAAGTTAATATGCCAGATTTCAGGTTCCATATCTAAACCCTCTCTCCATGGAAGATCTCTGAGTCTAGAATTCCCCCAGTAATATTTTTTGGACCCCTCCTCTATGGTCACTCATCTAATATGAAGCCCTCCATTGAGGCCTTTTGGCCAAGCACAAGGTTCCCCTGACTTCCCTCAAGACAGTTAGAGATACTGGTTCCCATCCACTCTACCCCTCACCTGCCTGTGCAGAATTCTTTATTCCAATAACCTCAGTGTATTCAGGAGAACTCTGTTCAGGTAAAATATCTCTTCCATTAAGCTTGTTTACTTCATAGATTGAGTATGTGATGCCATTGACAAAATCTTACTCCTCACTCATCATAACAACATCTACATATAGTAATGTTATTATACAATCATCTAGTCGCCACATAAGACACGTGGTTAGGCCTGCCAAAAATGAAACCCCTGCTCTCAGAGCCCAGATACCAGTTACCCAAGGATAGGATGATGGAGTGGGGAGTGGTTAGGAATTGATAGCAAAACAAACAGAAAATGCCTAAAATTTCTCACTGTGTTTAAAATAAAATGTATTGCTATGGCCTCACTAAATATACATATATATATATATATATATATATATATATATATATATATATATATATGTAAACATCTCATCATGAAGGACATTTCAACAGAGACTAGATAACTCCTTGGGTTCCACATTTTAAAGCAGATTCTAGAATGGGGGTAAGGATAGGGCCAAGACCACCAGGAATGTTTTCAAGACCCACTATAAAGCTTTTTCCAGGCCCTCTGACAAGATCAGATAGGCTAGAAGTGTGCCTTCAGGTCCTGTTTAGTCAGGGTTAGGAAGTTGTACCTGGTTCCCCCATTTCCTGTGCTCCCTGGACCACAGTAGATCTCTCCCAGGTTCTGTCCCAGTTCTGAGGTCCTTTAAAGAATATACGATATCTTCCTTCAACTAGCCTGTCACAAGGTCACATAGTCTCGAGCTGCAGGAAGTCCCTTCCCATCTCTGAGCCCTGATTTGTACCTCTGTGGCACGAGGACATCGCATCAGATGGGCCTGAGGTCCTTGCTCTCCAACCTGACCTTTCATGGTTTTATCGATGCATACGAATCAGAGCTGGAGGAGAAGTTAAACCCTGAACCTGAGGATTATTCACGGAAAAACACACCTTTTTACCCCAATCTCAGTTATAAGCATCAGAATACAGATTAGGTTTTTGGCTTAAAGCAGGGATTCAAAGAAATAAAACACATTTGGGGGAGTTTTAGGGAGAGTGGGAGGGACAGATGTGGAGACAGGTGTGTGAGACTCGGTCTGAGGAAAAAGGACAGAGAAGGAGGGCTCAAAGGGAAGGGCATCCCCTGGTCAGTCCCAGCCAGGCCCAGATTCCTCCAAATACACTGACAGGAAGTAGACAGAAGAAGGGGCATCACTACGGCCTTTCTCAGGCCACCTCCTAACAGCTCCGGGCGGCCTTCTCTGCTGACCATTTCCTCTGGCTGAGTCCCTTTACCTGGTGCCTCAGGGGCTTGTGTTCACTCAGGTTGTTCCTTCTTGGCCCCAGTTTCCCTAGCTGGACTCTCTTTATTAGCTGTTCCATCCGCCTCAACAAACTCTGGGCTCTCTTTGCACCCAGATCAGCTGGGCTGTCAGGGTCCTGCACATCCAACCTGGGAGCTGATACGGCGAGCAGTTTCCACACACCAGCCACCTACAGATCCCTTAGGGCCTTCTTAGGGACAACACTCTACTGATGAGGAGAAAGGACAGGTGGGGGATGGACCTCAGTTTCTTGGATCTTGAGGGTTCCGTCAGAGAGGTTTATCAAAGAGGGATCCCAGTAGGACTGCGCCTATTTATCTATAGTGATGGTCTTCCTGTAACCTACCCCTGATGGCCTTTCCCTGCCCTGTCCTGTGTTCTCACTCTCTCATTATGCTCCCTGGAATCATCCTCTCACCATATTACTAATACCTAAATCCTTGTTAAGGGGGCTACTTTTAGAAGGACCACAGGCTAAGATACCCGTGGAGTCCATTGTCTGCCATTTTGGACCCTGCTGGGCGCAGGCCCCATCGCTGAGTCCCCTCACAGGGGACTTAGAAGGGAAAACAATGGCAGGGCCCAAGTGGAAGCTGCTGTAAAAACCATAGCCCTGAGCACCAAGCGCGTTCCCCTCCCCCCCCCCGTGCATTCATCTCTGTCTTCTTTTTCAAATTTGATTTTAAATATTTACAGCATCATACATCTTCCCCACCAGATATTACTAATGAACTGTTATTGTCTGCAAAACCTGCCAGATGAGTGATGGCCAACTTAAAAAGAGCATCAATGTTTTATTCGTAAAATAGAAGCTGGAAACAGAAAATGCTTATGCGTTTTTAGGCCTTTCATCATTATTAGTATTGATTCTCTAGGAGAGGGGGGCACTCTGGCAATTAGCAAAATCAAACAGAACTGGAGATGCCACATGGCCCCCGCAAACATGTTGTAAATATGGACATGTTTGTATCTGCTCACTCAAATCAGTAAGGAGGAACACATTCCAAGAAAATGTAAATTTTTCCACTTGTAAATTTCAAGAGAAAAGTGAACTGTTCAATAGCTCACTGACAAAGAAGGAACCCCATATACTGGCCTGTCCCGCCCGAGAGGAAGCTGTGTGCTCCCCCAGCTCTTAGTTTGTATTTCCCTTTCAAGGTGAAAAATCAGCGACCTTGGTAGAGAGGCATTAACATCAGCCTCCCAGAGCTGGCCTGCATTCTATCCCACATCTGCCCTGCCTTTAGCCCCTTACTGCTTGCTCACAATGTGACTCCTGGTCTGAAGCTCCAGTTCTGACTCTGGCTCAGCAAACAGACAGCAGAGGGGATCTAATGGTGACTGAACTCTGGGAGCTACACAGATTAGAGGTCAAAGCTCAGCTGGCCTTATCAGTTAAGTGACCTGCGGCACCCCAGTTACCCTCTCTGAATCTCAGTTTCTTTATCTTTTAGGTGGAGATAAGAACGCCTACCTACTGTGCAAGTCGATAGTATCAGTGGCTCTTCCCTGTCCGGCACACAGGAAAAGGATCCCAGACTCTGCTGTTTCATTCTCTCTGGTTATGGATGGACCTATATTTTTAAATGTTTTAGGTTTGCCAAGGGAATCTCCTTATTCCAGATATTCCAACCTAGCTGAGGTCATGGCATTCAAGTGAGTTAGAAAGCTCTTAGACCTTGGATATGGCCCAGGGTCTTTAAGAGTGTGAGCCTGGGATCCAGAAGTTTTGGGTTTAAAACGTGGCTTTACCCCTCTCTAATCCGGGTGTCTGGGGGAAATGGCTTCTCCTCTCTGGGCCTCATTTTACTGATGTTTAAGCTAGCAGTGTGAGGCTGTCTTAGTTCAATGAGATCAGCGCATGAGGAGTGTTTAGCCTGGGACCAGACTCACAGGAAGTGCTCAGGAAACACCAGCTGTTATTATTACTAGAGCCTTAGTTCCTTGTCTATAAAAGAGGATGATAGCCCCTTGCCCTGGCCACCCCAGAGGCCTACAGAGAAACTCTTCATAAGATGGCCATCATACCATTTTGCAGTCTCAAAGCACGATGCTCTCACTTTTTCTGTGTGGGATTCTGGACGACCCACCTGAAAGATCGTGATTCAAATGAACATTGTCCAATCACGACAACAAAAGAACACGCGTGTGTGGTTCCACTGAACCGTGGGCTAGCTGAGGATCACCCAGCCCCTACCCACCCTCAGATGGAGCTGATCTCTCTATTCTTCCATTCTGTTACAATTTCCTGAAAGAAGAGACCCGGATCTCTCCAAAGGGGGAAAGTGTCCAGCTAGACCTTGGGCACAGCGAAGCAGAAATGGGGCCCCGGGGCATCCTGGGAAGGGAGCAGTCCTCTGCTGGGAGGGGGTAGGAGAAGGAGGTGGTTGATGTTTCTAGGGTCATTGTGCCCTTCCGTCCAGGTTAGGCTGATTATAAGGCAGCTCAGATCCAGTCATCCAGCTTGGCACTGTGGGTGACAGAATAATTTAATGCCTTCTCCAAGAGGGATGAGTCAGCCCCAACAGTCCTTTCACAGTCTCCTGTGCAGACAGACCCTGAATCCACCCAGCTGCATTGCTTATCTCTGCATCCTCTAAAACACAGAGCACAGTATCTGGCACGTATGCATAAAACACGTGTTTACTGATTAAAGGAATAAACAAACATATGGGAAGGGAGTATGGGAGGGTGGGTAGATGAGCTGACGGATACTAGGCAGAGAGCAATGAAGACAAACAGAGAATATGTGTCCCGGAAGGTATGTCCAGAGACAATGGCCCCGGCTTCCAGATCAGGTAACCAGGTTAACTGCAACAAAGCCTGCAATATTGTGCTTCATAAGGAGATAGGGTATATAGATGCTGTCACGCCCACTCTAACCTACGGGTCCATTCAGGTCAAGAAACAGAGAATCCGACTGTGGAGTGGGGCTGAGAGCAGGGTATGAGTCTCACACTATTGTTTCCCAGCCCCAAACCACGTGCTCCCTCTCTCACTCCCTTATGGCTGCAGAAAGGACACAGCTACATTGGATTTCCAGGCTGCCTATGGGTCAGAGGAGCTCACCTTCTGACAAAGATGGAAAACTGAAAGAACATCAAGAAGATGAGGTTGAAAAGAGGGAGCCTCGCCTCGCCATGACTTCCCTGTTCCGGCTGGATCTCCAAGAGGCCTCGGGTGGATTTTCTCTTATCACTCCTACTCACCGAGTTTTGGTCAGGGCAATTCCCATTGGCAACAAAGGGTGGTCATTTACCATAAGGCGCAACTCTCCCTCCTTATCTGCTTAATTCTCGGGGCTCAAAGTGCCTCGAATGTGCCATCGCTGCCCTTCTCCCCTTGAGGAGAAAATGAGTAAATGTCGCATCAAAGGTACTCTCTTTGCACACACCATACCGCCCGATCCGGCCTTTCCCCAGAAGCATTTCTGCTTGGCCCAAACCTCTTCTATACCTCTCCCTTCTCGGGGAGCTGGGGAAATTGGGTTCGCTTTCTAAGGACCTGGATTCCAGTAGGGAGAATTTTGGAGGTGGTGGCTGGCAGTTTCCCTGTACAGGAGGCACACCACACCTCTGGGATATGGGTAACAGGCATCTAGAACTCAACAAGGGGTAGGAAGCCACAGGTTCCCAGGCAGCACCCCCAACCCACTCCAATGAACAGCCACTCTGGTACCTAGATACAACTTTCGCCGCAGTCCCTTTGGGATTTAACTCTCATGGGTTTCTGATTATAAATCATCAAGGAAATTTTAACTGGTGGCAGTGCACATACAGTTAATTGAGTCATTTGTTCCCAGGATGTCAGCCTTTGCTGCTATTTCTATTCTGAACACTGACTCATACTGTTAATTTAAACTGTGTGTGTTAACGGTGGAGATTTCGTTACCTTTGACTTTCTTTTTTGTCCTAGAAAATCTAATTTCAGAACAGAGAGGAGAAGGTAAAATACACTTCTACTCCCTGCGCTCAAATCTTTCATGTACACAAAAGTCTCCATTGGTCTGTTGGAAGAAAACCCCTCTGGCGCCATTTTCTACCTTGTTGTTCGATGAAGTAAGGCAGGCGTGGCTCTGG
Source organism: Prionailurus viverrinus (assembly GCF_022837055.1). Taxonomy (NCBI): domain Eukaryota; kingdom Metazoa; phylum Chordata; class Mammalia; order Carnivora; family Felidae; genus Prionailurus; species Prionailurus viverrinus. The sequence continues at coordinate 32,920,095 of NC_062575.1, read as the reverse complement.
GAGACATGAATCCGTACCCCATTCCTGCCCGGGGAGCCAGAATGCAGCCTCTGCGTCAACCTTGACTCTGAGCAACGGTGGATCAGTCTGCAGGCAAAGAGGATTAAACTGGCCAAAGTCTAAGGCACTTTCTAGTTTGCACATTCCAGAAAAATCGCTTTGTCTTAGCCTATTCCTGAATGTGTTCCACACAATACTAGGTTACTGCTTCATCAATTCATTCAACAAATATTCACCACGCACTTCTTTTGGTGGCATAACGAGATGTTTAAAAAGCTATAAATTATAGTGGTTAAGAGGATGATTCTAGTGGCAGAAGGTCTATGTCTGAATCCTGGTTTCATGTCTTACTACACAAACTCAGACAAGTTACTTCACCTCTCTGTGCCTCAATTTCCTCACCTTTAAAATGTGTCAATAACTCTACCTCATAGAGTTATTGTCAATATTAATGGGGTTTTTCGGACAAAGTACTTAGAATGATGTGTGGCATGTGATACATGTTGCTTTGTCGTTGACACGGGTAAGTAAAATCCCACATAGTCACTGCCTTTGTACATCTTACAATCTTACGTAGGCGAGAGATTTTAATTACTCAGATACGTCACTGCCTCCCACCTCTGCTACCATCACCATAGCAAAACTATCATGATCTCTTGCCTGGACTTTGCAGCGGACTCCCAACTCTCCATTCCTACTGCCCTATTATTGGGCTTCTTTTCCATCTTTCCATAATTGCAATGATGACAAATTTTATACATATTTATGTTGCTGTAAGAGCCTCTCATAAGTATATTTGACCCAGTTAGGAAAGGTTTCCCAACGTTTAGCATAGATCTGAAGGATAAACAGGTGTTACCCCCCACAATGGAGGAAAATCTGTTCTAAGAAGAGGGGCCAGGCATGTTCAAAGGCCTGTGAAGGCAGGAAGCAAGCAAAATGCCCTGATGTTGATTAGGACTGTCATCCTGGGGAACATGCTGGGATTGTGCTTCTCTGCCCCCTTAAAGGGAGGCATGGACACATGACTCGTTCTTGCCAGTGGAATGTAAGCATACAAGTGTGTGCCATTCCTCAGTAGAAGCCCCAAGAACAAATATGCAATTTGCCATGCTTGCTTCTCCTGATCAGCACACCTCCTGCCATTGCTGATACATACTGGACACACAGCTTGAGCAATAAATGAGCCTGTGTGCTTCCAGGACGCTGGCATTTGGGGTTGTTTGTTGCTATAGCTTAACCTATCACACGTATCCTGAATGGTAAGGAAGATAAATGTAACTGACAAAGAGAGGGTAAGGGGGAGCATGGAGTGAGGTGAAAGAAGGTTTTTAGGGGTCAAATAGGTAAGAGCTTTGCAGGCCATGTTAAGGAAATTTGATGGCATCCTAAGAACAAAGGGAAATCACTGAAAGATCTGGAAGAAAAAACAGTAACAACAAAACACTGACTTCATATGGAGAAAAGATGGGAAAGAAGCCAAATCCTAGGGCAGCAGGAATGGAGAGTTGGGAGTCTGCTGCAGAGTCCAGGCAAGAGATCATGATAGTTTTGCTATGGTGATGGTAGCAGAGGTGGGAGGCAGTGACGTATCTGAGATCTACTGAGGAGATTAAAATCAATGAGACTTTGGTAATGAACTGACAATGGCTGTTGAGAGAGAGGGAGGCTCCCAGATTGCTGGCTTGTCCAACTGGATGAATGTTGGGGCCACTTACACGATGGGTGCCAATAAAAGAGAAGCCAAAAACAAACAGGCTCTCAGTTAGTGCAAAGTTGCTGGTGTCCAGGAATGGTTTTCAGCAAAGAGCTTATGCCAACATTCATTCATCAGCAAGAAAAAAATTCAACCCTATCTGAAAGAACAGGTATTTTTTTAAACAATTCCAAGTATGTCATCATTAAAGCCTATATATATATATATATATATATATATATGTATATATATATATATATACACACACATATATATATATACACATATACATATGTATATATACGTATGTATATATATATATATATACATACGTATATATATATATATATATACACACGTATGTGTGTGTGTGTGTGTGTGTGTATATATATATATATATATATATATATATATGTATGTATAAAGAACTGCCTTGCCCTCACCCAAAGAAAACCATCTGGAAGAAATATTTTCCCTGTCATTTTTGTACAGGTGGAGGAGTTTTCTTTTTCATAACGTATTATGATAAAAGTATCAGATTTCTCATTAAGAAACAAAACAAGAAAGTAAAGTCAGCTTTTTCTATTCGACTTTGTACAGAGTAGTAGAAGCAACACAAAACTTAAGAGTCAGAGGAGCCTGTGTCTGAATCCCACTTTTCCACTTCCTAGCTGGGTGATCTCGGGCAAATTACTGAACCCCTCCAAACCTCAATTCTCTCATCTGAACAGTCAGGGTAATAACAGCCATACCTAAGACAATGATGTGAATTAGATGGGATAATATATGTAAAAAACTTAGTGCACTCCCTGGGACATAGTAAGTGCTCATTAAACATTAGTATCTTACTACAGGGATTATCTAGCAGGGATATTGATAGGGGTTTGCTGCAGTAGTTTGGGAACAGGATAAAACTATCAACTCCTCTTTCCCTACGGAGATCCTGTTCAAAATACCCTAAATATAAGGAACAGTAGCTGGTTGGGATTATAGGCTCTGCTTCAACTCTTCCATATAGTTCCAGAGTTGAATTGGACAATGTTGCTCAAAGTCAGAAAACTAAATGAGAGCTCTCGTTCATGTTTTCCCCCCTTGAGCCTGAGGTGGCCGACAGAGAAAAGGAACAGAGAGAGAGAGGGTGGCCGGTCCTAACTTGGAAGTCCCAGATGTTCATAAAGAGGAAGACCACATTGCCCTCCTACCCTTTACGAGAGTAAGTCTGCCCACTCATAGCATGTGGACCATTGGCATTAACGAACAAGATCTACTGGCAAATCTAATAACTACTCTAATTTTGAAACACTGTTGTATATAAATACTATTCCAGGATCCCCATGGCAACTGTAACATGACAATACCAGGGGTTCCTGCTGATGAAAACATTACAGGTACCATTAGTACACTGTGTTTTGTCATGTACATTCATAACTGAAGATTTGGGGTGGAAGTTAGCAGAAATATTAGTTTTTCCCATCTATGTTCATTCACTTCCTTGCTGAGCTTCTACCCATATACCCCTCCTCCACAGAGAGAAGGATCCCTGATGGTGCCGACACAGCCTCTGCTGAATGGAACCCAGCAGCTCACAGGGTATCATTGTAATATGTGTCATCTGTTAGGCACTTGGTGTGTTTACCATGCAGCACCAAGTGCCACTGAAGTCATTTGCATCCCCACAATAAACCTGTTAGGTAAACACCCTTAGTGTTCTCATTTTCCAGACAAAGACACTAGATCACGCCAGACACGTGATCTGTCCTAGGTCACGCAGCCAGGAAGAGGTGGATTTGGAATTAGAACCCCTGCATGTCTAACTCCAGAGCCTCGTGCCCCCTGGGACTCGGCAAAAGCTTTGATTCTGGCTATTCATCCAATCAACAGACCCAGGCTTGATTGTTTTCAGAACAGATCCCTTCAAATGATATGCAGATAGGACAGTTTGGCTGATCAATTTTTCAAGGTACTTAATCTCCTAGAAATATTCAAATGTTGTTGAGACTTCGTCAGGTATTTAAGGATATTTCAGGAGGAACTAAAACCTCATAAGCACATTGCTTTCTCTTTGCCAACCTCAGAGCTAGCCCTCTACTACGCTTAGTTATTCAATACCAATAAAAATAAAAGTCAAAGGAACGTCAGTAGCAGAAAGCCTCCCCTCCAAGTATCTTCCTTGAGGTTAATGGCACAAAAATCCAGCACTATGGACGACTTCTCTTCTGATTTACTATTTGAAAATCAAAATATTGTAAACTTCCAAAGGTTGCTTTTCTGATGACAAGGAAAATGATTAATGCATATTATTTACTTATTTATTTTTATGGTTGGTTGGTTGGTTGGTTTTGGCTAGAACTGGGATATTTTAAACCCCCAAGAAATTCCTAAGTGCCTCCCAAGCTCTTAGCTGACATCTACCAAATCACTGAGTTTGGCTGGGTTTATCCAGGACATAACTACAGATTGTTCATTATCGGAGAAAAGATTTTTGCCCCTAGAATTATAAATGTGTATCTCTCAGCGGACACACAGAGGAGAAATGATGAATGAGAGAGGGCTGTGGGCTCATTCACAAATGTCAGTGCATCTTTTCTCTCCAGCTGACTGTCTGGTTTCTCTGAAAGTTAAAAAAAGAAAGGAAACTTATAAATAAGTTCTCATTACGCTTAAAGTGGGGTTGAACAGGGATCAGAATAAAAGATATTGATGAATTGATGAATTGACACTGAATTCCCAAAGCTCTGTATTAATCCTGCTTCTGTTCTTAGCTTACTCTTAATGGTACCCATGGCTTAATTTCCTACATAGTATGGAAGCATAATTGTTGTCATCACGGGGTCATAATCACCCTTTGTCGCATTGCCTTAATTTATCAGATCGGCTTTTACCACTCCTAGAAGATAATATGGGTTTGAATGAAAGCTAACTCCACTGACAGAATGCTGTTTATTTTAAGATGAAAGAGAGACAATGGTCACTACATTCACTAATATCTAAGGGGACCCTTGTAGATGGGGCGCAGAATTGGAAGACACTGGACAGTCCAATGGGTTGAGGAAAGTAAGGAGTGTAATGTAGATAAGTCCTATAGCACAACGTTTGACCCATGTTAAGTTGGTTCATTGGTTTTGCTTTCTTTTTTGGCTACAGCTAGGAAACATTTGCCAGAGGTGAGCCAGTTTGATCTGGTTTGTCCCAGGGAAGATTAATGTCAAGCTGGTTCTGATACTTCCATGGTGCATACTTCCTCCCAGGAGTCGCTCAGATCCATTTGGACTATATAGTTGTATCTTATAACGGAAACTATAATATCTCAATGAGAACCCCTTCTTGGACCTTCCAAGCTCCAAGAGGACAAGGACTAAGTCTGTTGTATCCACAGCACCTGGCACACAATAGGTGTTCAAAAATACTATTCATTTAAGAATGGGTACATAGATGGGGAGCCTGTGTGGCTCAGTTGGTTAAGCGTCCGACTTCAGCTCAGGTCATGATCTCACAGTCCGTGAGTTCAAGCCCCGCGTTGGGCTCTGTGCTGACAGCTCAGAGCCTGGAGCCATCTTCAGATTCTGTGTCTCCCTCTCTCTCTCTGTTCCTCCCCTGCTCATGCTCTGTCTCTCTCTGTCTCAAAAATAAATAAAATAATTTTAAAAATTTTTTTTAAAAAAGAATTTGCACATGGAGGAAACATTTTCAACCTGAACTGATGGACCAAAATGTGAGAACATAAACACTATCCACCTCATCACCACGTGTGGGGCAAATTCATGTGTGAGTTCTGGGACAATCTTGTCCGCCTTCTATTAAATGGAAAGAATAAACACACCCCATGTTCCCATTTCCTATAAGACAAAGAGTTCCCCCCCACCCCGCCCTCCACCACCACCAAAAAAAAAAAAGGAGCTCTCCCTGGTGCTATTTATCCAGAATCCAACTGGCTTCATGTTGGAAAAGTCCTTTCAATAGTACAGCTTCAAGAGATCTAATCAGGGAATTAACCAAAATACACAGATACAGATATTCAGACAAGCCCCTGTCCCACCAAAGTAGTGGGAATGTAATCTCAAATAACTTGACTCTTCCTCTTCCCCCAGGAAAAGTCCTGGGGGTTAAGTCAGAGTTTCACAGAACTGACAACATAGAAGGGGGAGAGGGAAAACTGCTGTCCGATCCTCTGTATCTTCTGTCCATGCCATTACCCTCTGAGACACGACCTCCCTTCTGGTCTTTGGCCACTGTTTCATGTGGGTCTCCATTTCCTCTTCAATTCTGGCTCTTAATCTGAGATAAAGAGCTTCACACTGCAGGATTTGTTTTGTTTCTCCCGTGACATCGGGGCATAACTATCTCTGTAAGTCTGTTTCGGGTCCCTCCCATAGTTACCTGGATCCCTCCTTCTGCATCCTCCCTGACCCTGACCCTGATGGCCAGACCCAGCCCAAATAATTTCTACCTAGTTCCTAGGGAGGCTGACTCAAGATGTTTCTTCCCAGCATCTGTCTGTGCCTTGCCTCCCCTTACCCTTAGGCTTAGTCCTTCAGAACGTAAAACCTGGAAAAGATTCACTTTTTTTCTCTGCTTTCCATTTCCATCCCTCCTTGGCTGCAGCCTCTGTTAGAGCAGAGAAAACCTAACTTCTTGAATGTGGGCATGCGTCGGGGGTGGGGTGGGGAGAGGGATAAAGGCAAATTGTCCTATCCAGATATTTTTTGTGAAGATGGCTTCAGTAATCCTTTCCACCCTTTTCCTCTGCCCCCTTCCAATGTGACTTTGCTGCTCAATCAAGAGGTAACATCTATTTCCTTTATCCCTTGAGTCTGGGCTGACCCTGTCTCTTACCTTTGACCTGCAGAATGCAGAGAAAGTGATATTGTGTGAGCCCCGAGATGAGGCCTGGAAAGACCTTGCTGCTTTCCCTTTCATTCTCTTAGAACCCAGTGGCATTCGAGGTGAAGCCCAGGCCAGCTTTCCTGAAGGTGAGTACACATGAACAGACGACGGCCAGCACCCCGTCCTGACGTGCCAGGGACCATTCACCCCAGGTGAGCCACCAAATTACTCAAGACACATGAGTGACCCCAGACAAGAGCAGCCGAAAAGCCCACCACTGAGCTCGGCCCCAACTGCCGACCCACAAAATTGTAAGGAAATAAAATACTACTTATTTTAAGCCGCTAAGTTGCGGAATAATGTGTCATGGGGCGAGAGAAAAGTGATACAGACAGAAAACACCAGGAAGAGAAGAGTTGGGTAATGCCTCAATGCACTTACATGGTAGAGCTATGCCTTGGGGTTTATTGCCAGGTATTTCCAGCATCTCATCCCGTCCACACTTGTAGACCATTTGTCAGGAAATTTTACAATATTTACAATTGGGGAGTCCCCAAGGAGTCTAGAGGAAAGGGCAGAAGGTGTAAATGACAGGGGTGACCTCCTGGTACCAGGTCACTAGTCCCTGGATAGGTACGGGGAATGTTGATCAACCAGCAAGAATCTACTGATGTCCCCGTTATAGGCCCATGCCCATGGTATTATATGCCCGTGCCCATGCCCATGGTATTGAGACACCTAAATGACCCCACCCATCCAAAAGCCACAACCTCCTTGGTGGGGAAAAATTAGGATGTCAAAGATTTAAACCATTTTTTCCTTCATAAGGAGAGTTACACCCCTTGTAACATCCCTTGTCGAGATCACGTCTCTGAGGCTCTGTGTGACAACCTATATACTGTCTCTCCTATCACTTGTGTTCTATTACTATAGCTCTCTCAGACAGAGGTATCAGCAGGAAGCATCTGTGATATGTTCACTGGAACACCCCCAATAATTTATTTTCTGTGTAACTTCTACTGATCACAAAAACGCGTATGTGATCTGTTTGTTAGGTCTGGGTTTGCCTGGTGATATTGATCAAGTCGATTCCTTTGTGAAAAGCTACATTGATTAGTTTCCTGACAAGCTGTTAAGGCCACTTGGAAAGCTGTCACCGGTGATACTTGCCGTCAGAGGAGTGGCACTCACCCACAATGTCTTTCTGAAAGGAGACTGAATGGAAGATAGATGGATGTGGACTACATTCGTTCACTAGGTAAATACCCAGCGATCCATCTCCCAGCTCCTTTCCCAGGGGGAGAAAATCAATATCCAGGCAGTGGACAGTCTCTCCTCCACCCTGAATTAGCATCTGTGGTGGAAAAGCCACCTGAAACACGGGAGACTAAGAAGGCTGGTCACTTTTAGCCGCCCTGTTCAAGTACCCGCTGGCTCTGCTCTGCTCCTCCTCAGAAGAGCAACTGCCAACACCCCCGCCCCCGCCCCGCCCCCCCCCACAGAACCCCACATCAGGATGGAAGGCAATAAACTGTGCTCTGTCCTGGAAAAAACAATGCGAGCACAAGAGGGGTTAGAACAATGGGCCGCGGGGCTTTCTGACAAAAGAACACCAGATCATGAGCACAAAGGACACTTGGAAATTCCCATTTCTTAACAACTAAAACGAATGAATAGCTTGCACACCCAGAAGAGAGCAACAAGCAGTATTTCAGTGTTGCCTCTTACAAGAGCGAAACCAGTCTCCAGAGGTGGGGAAGGGAGAAAGGGGACCGCAGGGCTGCTACGAGAGTCTGACGCTGGCTGGAGCAGCTCTTGCTGAGGCACGTTGTTTCGAACGTATGCCCTTGAAATGGACTTCAAAAGAGTCCCATATTTGACTAAGTTTGACTATCAGCTGGAATATGGGTTAGTTTTTCTGAGAAGTCCCAGGAATAAGAAGCCTGTGGGTTACGTGGGACAGAAACTGACCAGGTTAATTGTCACTCGTCTATTTGATATGGTCATTAATTCAATCTAGGTGATCACTTCTTCTATCCAGTGTTAGAGTTTTGGTTGCTCATCTATAGCAATCGGTTAGGTCCTGACTCTGTCACTCGCTAGCAATGTGAGCAAGTTGGGCACCCCTCCTAAGCCTCTGCTTTGAGGATTAAATGAGAGAGTACATGTACAAGTCATTAGTTACCTGCCAATAACAGACTAACACTGGTTGTTAACATGTTCTTATAATGGACACCTGCTTTAAAAAATACCCAACTTAGGGGCGCCTGGGTGGCTCAGTCGGTTAAGCGGCAGACTTCGGCTCAGGTCATGGTCTCATGGTTCGTGGGTTTGAGCCCCGCCTTGGGCTCTGCGCTGACAGCGCAGAGTCTGGAGCCTGCTTCGGATTCTGTGTCTCCCTCTCTCTCTCTCTCCCAGTTGGGCTCTGTGTCTCTCTTTCAAAAAAAATAAATAAATGTTAAAAAAGTAAAAAATTTAAAAAAAATACCCAACTTAAAATGTAGAATATTCCTATAATTAAGGCATTGCTTTGTTCTATCTTTAAAAATAGAGCAAATGTAGGGACGCCTGGGTGGCTCAGTCGGTTAAGCGTACGACTTCAGCTCAGGTCATGATCTCACGGTTCACGAGTTTGAGCCCCGCATTGTGCTCTGTGCTGACAGCTCAGAGCCTGGAGCCTGCTTTGGATTCTGTGTCTCCCTCTCTCTCTGCCCCTCCCCTGCTCACACTCTGGCTCTCTCTCCCTCAAAATAAATAAACATTAAAAAAAAATTTTTTTTTAAGGGAGCAAATGTATGAACTAGAATGTTTAACTTCAATGGGACCAAGAGAAAACAGATTGAATATCTAAGCTAAAATTACAAGTACTTTAAAAAGAGATTATTTTGTTGCTATCCCGTGATAAGAACACAAATATATAAATCCAGAGCTAATGAGTTAGTGATTTTGTTTTTATCAAAGGCTTGCTGCTTGCCATAACAGAGGAAACAATGGGAACACTTAATCCTCACCCAAAAGGCAAAATGAGTAATTTGAACTTAACTCTCTACTACAGAAGCAGGAGAGGCAGAAAGACCAGAAGTCCAACATTACTTCCAACTGGGACCCTCACAAAAGACAGACGTAACTTTTTTTTTTTTCCAAAAGGAAGGTAATCATAGAAAAATGAGATAATTTACAGTTTTTCAATTTGTAAGGACTACAAAGTATTTTCACAGCCATCATCCATTATTTAGGCCTCCCGCTAGGCTTAGTGAGGTCTACTGAAGAGGTCTCCATTGTGTTGAGGAAGAAATCTAAACCTAGTAGTAGTTATTTACCCAGGGTCCCAGAGATGGCGCCAGGAGGCTCAACTCAAACCTGGGTCTTGAGTCTTCTACATCTAATCCCTTTTTCTCTCTAAAAAGCTGAACGATAACGCAAATTCAGAAGGCAACAGGAAAAAGGCAGGTTAAAAATTTGCTGTGATATTGTGTGGTTGGAATCATGTTAACCCTTAATGGGTTAAATGGCAGGTGAGTCACTGGGAAATTGAGTGCTAGTGGGAGTCCATAGAGGGAAAAATGAAGGCAAAATCATGAGAATTCAAGACTAATGGCTCAAGGATTTCTCCCGTCACAATTCACATCTAAGGCCCTCTCCCTACTTGAACTGTCCCAGCTCTCAAGAAGGTTGACTGTGGTTGGAACACCACACAAAACTGTTCTCTGCATACATGTGTGCAGCTCGCAAAAAGGTAAAATATACCAGCCGGGTGTTTTTTCTAGTCACATCTTGCTACATTTTTTTAAAAAATGAACATTGAGGTATGGGATGTGGGGTTGTTACTGTCATTTGGTGTCTTTCTCCCGTGACAATACATTATTGACAGTCCTCTGGATCAATAGATAGAGATTCAACTTCTCTATTTTAGCAAACATTTAATATTCCACAGTAGGATTTATACCGGAATTTACCCAATCTTTCCCAAATTGATGCACATCATGCTTTTTGGGTTTTGTTTTGCTTTTTCCTTGACAAATGATGTTGTGATAAATGTCCTTGATTATAAGTCCCAGGGCGATTATGTCATTAGGATACATTCCCACAACAAGGATTTCTGGCATAAAATCTACATATATCTTAAATGGGAATTTTAAGGTATGTTGTCACATTAGAAAAATTAAGTCCAGAAGGCTTAAAAATTTTAAGTTCAAACATAAAATAGTAAAATCTTAGCTCCACAGAGGCACTGTCACTAGCTACTTGAAGTCCCTGATTATATCTTGAGCAAATGTGAATCCATATCAAAACCAGCATGAAAAGTTTGCCTTTAAACGAATCTGAAATCAGACATGCAGATAAATTCAGTTAGAGAGAGACAGAAAGAGAGGCCCCCAAAACATTAAGCTGTCTACTTTGATTATTACCAAGCAGAACACCAAAATCCAATCAAGTACCATCATCTTGGGTCTCTGGGATGAAATTTCTCAGTTTCAGTTTTATTTATTCTCAACCAAATCTTGCTTTATTCCTAAAACTCAGCCAAAGATCTCCTAGTGTGTTGATCTGGGCTGGTACTCACCAGCATGAGTTTGAGGCATCATCAGTGATGAGCATGTTTGAGGCATCATCAGTGGCCTTGTTTGCTTATCTATAGGGACTTCATTACTTTGAGTGAGATTCCCAAAGTGAGAGGAAAAGCTAGGTTGCTCTGGTTGATAGAGAAAAGTCTAAGAGGCTATGTAGGGGAGAAGAAAAGATAAAAGATTAAAACAACGACAACAATCAAGCAGATGGGGAGACACTAGAAAGAGCTGAAAAAAATGCCTGATAAATTTTAAAAATGCATGAAGTTTTTGCTATGGGGTGGCCAATGTGACTTCCTGATCTCCCCACAACACCTCCAGAACAATCTATTTTATGTATGATACTTTAGAGTTTGACTGTTCCATGGGGGAAGGAGAGGAGATGGTTAGGAGCAGGGCGAAGAAATAACAAGTCTGGTCTCAGTGCGGGTGGGGGCTTCCCAAAGGAGACCCTGTCACATTGGGTCAGTTTGAAGTGCTGCTCAAAAGTTGGATTAAAAATGAAATCACATCCCATTCTTAAACCCCTACACCTCTCGATCAATCATGGTTTACAAAGCATCTGAAGAAAGGAAATTTTTGACCAACTGATCAAAGCAGCACTCGGAATGGAACCACTGATTGAATATTGACCTCAGCAGGCACTGTAATTGCATCTTATTGGCAAATCATTACTAGTTTATCTTAGTGATAGAAAGCACAGATTGAAATTACAGAGGTGCTTACTTGTCTGGAGCAGGTGAATAACTAGCAGGTGAAAAATTTCTCTGGCCTTTCAAAACACGGTGGAGGTGGGGGGAAGGGAGGGAGGACCCTTGCTAGGAAGATGAGAGGTCGGCTTAGCCAGCCTCCCTGTAATTGAGGGAGAGAACAGTGTCCCCCTGCCTATTCCAGTCCTCATCGTCTCTTCAAACAGACAAGTCCATTCACACCTCCTACAACAAGACCTCCTTCACCTCCCCAGACCTCACCTACTCCACTGCCCTCTATTTCGTCCTGGTGCCATACAGTGTAAGGGTTAGGAGTTCAGGTTCAAGCTGTGTGAAGGATTTCACACAAATCACCCCTTTTAATCCTCACACAACAACCCAGTGGAGTAGGTATTAACAATATCCCTGCTCTAGAGACGAAGAACATAAACATTAGAAAGGGTCAAAAGTTAAAAATAAGACAAAAGTAAATATACAGAGAAGTTCTAATATACCGTATACCCGAGGAGGGTATACAGGAAGCATGTACTGAACTCTGCAGTCTACTTCGTATGGGGACTGGTGTAAGGGTCTGTAAAGGGTCAGAGAGCAAGTCTGTTAGGCTTTGCAGGTAGATGTTCTCTGTGATAACCAATCAACTCTGTGGTCGTATAAAAGCAGCCAGAGAAAATAAACAAATAAGCTGGTATGGTAACATTCTAATAAAACGTTATTTGCAAAACCAAGTGACAGGTCATTTTGGCCTGTGGCCTTAGTTTGCTGATCCCTGTTCTGGAATACGCACTCCTAGGCGTTTGGGCATTACTCCCAACAGGTTATATAGTGACATGCCGTAAATCTCAAGTATATGCAATTTAATTCCGGAATCCAAGATGAAAAAAGGACTATCAGTAGGAATCAAGACTGTTTTCTGCTCCCCTCCCCAAATCCTGCCCTCGAAACTACCCCAGTCGCGGCTCCAATATGCTCGGTGACAGGAAGCTCACGCCTGCACGAGTCACCCGTCTTTATCAAGGGGCATGCGCGTGTTTTAGAGTGTTTTTGACACTAGATTTCTCTTTGTCCCACTGATAGAAGACCAACTTGATACATTGCCAAATACTGAAATCTTGACAGGGGAACACCTTCTGGCCAAGAAGACTAGAAACTTTTTTCTACTGAGCAATATTGTACAGGGTTTCCTAAGAACATTCATACTAGTGAGTGCATGAACTTCAACTGTACAATTGCTCCTTACCCAGCTGAGAGGATCACTAAGACTGATTTCATTTGCGTGCCCCAGGGTAAGATCATCCATGAAATGGGTATCCACCGCACACAATATGCATGCCTACTGGCAAACTGTTTTTTCCTATTCTTCCCCTTGTTTTCTGAGAACAGAAGCAGTCACACAGAAGTGAAAACTCATCTTGAATTTCCATAGAAGGTGAAGTTCTCCTAGAATAGCACCCATGCACCCTTTCTTTTAGTCAGATGTTCACTCAACACATATTTATAAGCATCTACAGTGTACTTGGTCCTAAGGAAGAAACAAAGAAACATATTCTAGAGTTCCCGCCCTCTGTACATTTAAAATCTAGTTTGCGAGATAAAGCACGAGGTTTTGCACATTTAGACAACCGCCTATGGTCTCTTGGTCCCATACCAGTCAGACCACTTCTGGGAACTGCCCCTGACATTGAAGTGGCCGATGAGCTCTCAGAAATTTTGGAAAATTTCCATTATCATGGGAAAAGTCTCAAGAGAAGTATATTTTCATTTAGGCCAAATGTAATCGTCATTCTTTGCATTTACACATTCCTTTTAACCTTTTAAAATGCTTTGAACATGTATTCTAGGAAATCAAGCAAGCAGTGTTATCCTCATTCTATAGATCAGGACACTGAGGTCCAGAAAGGGGAAAGGGTTCCCTGGTGGTCTAGTGGTTAGGATTTGGCGTGCTCAGAAAGGGTAAACTGTCCAAGGTCACACAAGTTAACGGTAGTACTAGAACTAAAACACACCTTCCGACCCCTAGCTCTTGGCCCTTCCCTTCAAACAAAGCTCTTTGTCCTTAGAGGGTAGATGAACCATTTATGAATGCAACTGGCATTCAGTAATGCAGGCTTAGGCTCTAATCAGAGCTGGAAAGAACAGCAACGCTCTCAAGCTAGTTCAAATAAAAGAGACGAAACATACGCGAGGGACTTGCTTGGAACACAAAGGTCAAAGTGCAGCCAGGTGTCACGGAAATTTGAAAATTCTCAGTCACGGAAGTATCTCCTTCTGCCTCTCAGGTGGGTCTCTCACATTTCTGCTTCTCAGCCTCCTCTCTCTTCCCCACTGGCCCCTACTTACAAATGGCCCCACCTGGCCACCAGCCCCAGGGCATGAGTCTACAGGCCCTAGTGCGCCAGCCCCTCTTGCCATTGACAATGACCTCTAATTCTCCTAATTCACTTAGTGGCGGACATAACCTGGACGTGGGTCAAATCTTTTGCAGTTAGGCACGGAGCGTGTGGCTGATATTGTATGTTCTCACAGAGGTTGCAGCGGACTCAGCAAATTGACCTTTGTCATGGTTGGTTGTGAAAAGTGAATGACGTATTCCAAGCACGATGCCTGGCACACTGTAAAATATTGATAAATAATGGTTATTCCAGTGGCGTTGTACCAAATATTCATTTTACTTGCGTGTATTCAACCATACGTATTCAGGAAAGGGAAAGAGGGAATAAGAAAACATTTTTTTTAATTTTTTTTTTCAACGTTTTTATTTTTGGGACAGAGAGAGACAGAGCATGAACGGGGGAGGGGCAGAGAGAGAGGGAGACACAGAATCGGAAACAGGCTCCAGGCTCTGAGCCATCAGCCCAGAGCCCGACACGGGGCTCGAACTCACGGACCGTGAGATCGTGACCTGGCTGAAGTCGGACGCTTAACCGACTGCGCCACCCAGGCGCCCCAAGAAAACATTTCAATAAGGCCACATTTCAGCCCAGCGTCCTACATAACCAATGTTGCCTGCAGTGAGGATGAGATGAAATTCTCATACTGCCATTCTCTCACTGGGTCCCAGGCCCTCTGGGTCTCTCACAGAGCATCTCACCGTGTTGCTAGGATCCTGATGTCCAAAGACGAGTGGGTTTGTTTGTACAACAGGGCCAACGATTTCATCAGGCCCTCAACAGCCTGGTCCCACACTGGAGAAGATGGCTGCACGGGGGTCTCCAATGAGACACCTTCTGAAGGTTTCAAAGAATAATGTTGGGTGGGGGCGCCTGAGTGGGTCAGTGGGTTAAGCATCTGACTCTTGGTTTTGGCTCGGGTCATGACCTCACAGTTCGTGAATTCAAGCTTCATGTCAGGCTCTGCATCAACAGTGTGGAGCCTGCTTGGGCTTCTCTCACCCTCTCTCTGCCTCTCTCTCTCTCTCTCTCTCTCTCTCAAAGAATAAATAAACATAAAAAATTTTTTTCAAAATAGGGGACTGGGTGGCTCAGTCAGTTGAGCGTCCAACTTCAGCTCGGGTCACCATCTTGCAGTTCCTGGGTTGGAGCTCCACATCGGGCTCTGAGCTGTCAGCACAGCCTGCTTCAGATTCTGTGTCTCCCTGTCTCTCTGCCCCCCCTCCCTCCTCATGCTCTGTCTCTCTCTGTCTCTGAAAAATAAACCTGAAAAAATTTAAAAATAATAAAAAAGATTAAAAAAGTAATGTTGGGTAGTCAAAAATTTGGGCTTTAAATACTTTATTTTTAATTTAGCTTAAGCGATATTTACTTTACACCCTCTTTTTTTTATTGTGGTGAATTACACATGACATAAAATTTATCGTCTTAACCATTTTCAAACATAAAGTTCAGTGGTATGAAGTACATTCACATTGTTATGCAACCATCACACCACCCATCTCTAGGACCTTTATGTCTTGCCAAAATAAACTGTGTAGAAACCAAGGTCCCAAACTATTTTGGTTTTGGCTTTGGGGTTTTCCTGTGGTGGAGTACCTTGTACAAGACATCCATCAAATCATTTGCTTGGATTTTCTTTTCTTTGTATGTACTCCCCTGGGGCATTTCATTCACTCCGATGGATTTACCACCATGCTCACTCTGATGATTTCCAAATCTACCCCTGTAGACCTCCCTGCTAAGTCTTAGACGAAGTCAATTTAGGTTTTGCATCACAGCTTTGACTCTGATATGCAGAAGAATGAATCCATCTCACTACCGACCATCTTTCCACCATGTTATAGCTCTCTATTCAAGATGCCATGATGAAGCTTATTGCCCCGATAAAAAATGCAAACATCTTTGAATCTTCATTCTCCCAGTCTATTGACAATATCACTCCAGCAGTGAGTTCTTCAGAGGGAAACTGGGCTGCAGTCACAATGGGCATGTTCAGTGTAAGGCTCCAGTATGAGGGATGGAAAGAAGAGGCATTATTTGAGATAAGTTTGGGGAGGAAGTACCATTGCAATGTGGCAGGACAAAGACTAAGGGTCAAAGTAATTACACGAGTTTTGTCTTCCTCACGTAGCAAGACCTTGGGTGAGACAGTCCTGGGACCCTGGATGGCTGACAACTGTCTAGGCTAATACTCTTTCCATTGTGAATTTCTGTTTTGTGATGAGGTTTCTAGAGAGTTCTTTGCTTGAAACTGTAGAAGGAGCTGCGGGTAGGAAGATACCCTTTTGGAGTAGCAATTATTTCAAAATAATTTAGTTAAAACCCATTATATTACAAGAAAGCTGGTCAAGGCAGCAAAGAGAGAGCAGGGACCACAAAACCTGTAGAAATAGAGCTCCTGATAAGTAAATTCCATTTGCAGGCCCTCATAAAAACCAATTGTAATTCTTGCCCTTGGGTTCCATGAGATGCCCTCATATCCTGCCAATATGATTTGTTTCCGTTCTTTGTAATCAGAGCCGAAAATCAAAGAAGTTACCTAAATCCTGGTCAAAATGCCACAGAATTCTTTCTGTGACATTCAAGTAAAGTCTCTAAATTGAAAATTTCATAACATGCTAATTACAGATGGGTATTTGTTATTATTTTTGCATTTTTTATCTACTTAGTGACCCCTAATATTATTCTGCAAATGCATAGCAAAAAAGCAAGTATTAACTTCTCAATGAATAAAACAATGATGGGTATACAACAGATACTTCCCATATAATATGTAAACATGTATAGGATATGCAGTTTATATACATTTTAGCAATTTTCAAATTATTTTACGGATAGCTTAATCATGGGAGAACTGAATTGTTTGAGTCGAGATTTTTTTTTTCCCCGTTGAAATATTCATCACTAGGGTTAGGTACACATCTAATGGCCATTCTTTTTTTTTTTTTTTTTAATTTTTTTTTTCAACATTTATTTATTTTTGGGACAGAGAGAGACAGAGCATGAACGGGGGAGGGGCAGAGAGAGAGGGAGACACAGAATCGGAAACAGGCTCCAGGCTCCAAGCCATCAGCCCAGAGCCTGACGCGGGGCTCGAACTCACGGACCGCGAGATCGTGACCTGGCTGAAGTCGGACGCTTAACCGACTGCGCCACCCAGGTGCCCCTCTACTGACCATTCTAATGACTAGGAAACTCATTTTCCCCCAACATGGGTTTCATCTTTTTTCATTGCACCTTTGGACAACTTTCAACCGGGGCTGTTTGAGCTGAAATGTGGCTTTCATTCTGTTAAAGAATAAGAACAACTTGCTATTAAAGTAGTCCACTATTCCTCAATTTGTCATAATTTGGGTAATTGGGAAAGTATTTAGCACATTTTAGGAGAAAAAAAAAACATGTTAAGCAAGTTAGTAGCATAATGAACCCATAAAAAATATGCTAACTGCTAAGAACTCTAACCTGCTCATTAGGTAAGTTCTTGAAGCATTGTTGTACGTGCTAAAAGAATAAAGGAGACTTTCACATGCTGATGGGGAAAAGTATTCAAAATAATTTTAAGCGAAGAAAGAAAAGTGCAGCATCATGTGTATAAAGTGGCACGTCTTAAGTACAATGGGAAAATATGAATCTGTATTTTTGTCTTGAATCTCATAAGGTAACGTCTGGAAAATACATAAGAAACTAAGAACAGCATGTGGGAGGTATTTTAGGAGAAGCCAGGGGGAGGTAGGACAAGGTTAAGAGAAAGACAGTTCACTGCTTGAAATTTTATAATGAGTTTATTGGCATTAGACACATGGGAGTGTAGATTATCTGTGCAAAGTCTGTTACGAAAAGGAAAGGTAGAAGAAATGGAAGGAATGGGGAAAGACAGAGTAAGCATCATGGAAATTTACCAAAATCTCGGCCAGCAAGGACCACATCCAGGTTTCAAATGCCACCAGGTTCCTCTACAGCCCGGATTTCAAGTTCTTTCCAAAACTGACTCCTATTAGGTCTTCACAAGAACTCCGTGATATAACTATGCAAGCACCAACAGAGCTTAGAAAAAGTTTCCCCGAGGTTACGCGAGCATTAAAACTGCAAATGCTATTTCCTACCAGCAATACCAGAGCCACAGAAGAGAACATCACAATTATACTCTCAGCATACTCTAAAACTTTGATTCTGTATTAATTGCAACTCCCTCTATCTTTAGTACGTATATTTCATCGAATTCATTGTAAAATAAAAGTCCTAAAATTGTGTAATTGGGTTCTTAAAGGTGTTAAGACAGTCCCCGTATTCATTCGCTATCGCTGCTGTGACAAATTACTACAAACTTGGTGGCTAAAGTAACACAAATTTATTACCCTACAGTCCTGAAGTCCCACACAGTTATCAACGGGCCAAAATCAAGGTGTCAGTGAGGCTGCATTTCCTCCTGAAAACTCTAGGAGAGAATCTATACCCTTGTATTTTCCGCCTTCTAGAGTCTGTCCACATTCCTTGGCTCACGGCCCCTTTGTCCGTCTGCAAAGCCAGCGAGGGCAGGCCAAAGTCCTTCTCACATCACTGACCTCCTTCCATCATCACACTTCCTCCTCTGATTTCTCTTTTCTCTCTTCCTTCCATTTTGAAGGAACCTTGTGTTTTCCATTGCACCCTTCCAGCCAATCCGGGAAAATTGCCTTATCTGAAGGTCAGCTGATCAGTAATCTTAATTCCATCTGCAACCTTAATCCCCCTTGGCCTTGTAAAGTGGCACATTCATAGGTTGCAGGGAATGGGACAGGGGCATCTTGGGACTTTAGTCTGTCTGTCTACACAGTCCCTAATACAAGTTGAAGGAGGAAGGCATTTCTGTACTGAGTGGGGTGTTCAGAGGAACACCATGCTATCAGAGTAACAGAAATATTTGGGAAAACTGTTTTAAACTAAAACAGGTTTCTTTCCTTTAATCCTTTTTCTTTTTTCAGTTTACTTATTTTGAGAGAGAGAGAGAGAGAGAGAGAGAGAGAGAGAGAGCAGGGGAGGAGCAGAGAGAGATAAAGGGAGAGAGACAGAATCCCAAGCAGGCTCTGCACTGACAGCTTGGGGCTCGATCTCACGAACTGTGTGAAATCGTGACCTGAGCCGAAATCAAGAGTAGGCCGCTTAACCAACTGAGCCACCCAGGAGCCCAAAACAGGTTTCTTTTCTGTCGAATTTCGGAATATTTGATATGTTAGTGTGCATGGTGAATTGCCAAGAGTGTATCTCCTAAGCAGATTTGAGGTAGAATGCCCCTCAAGATAATCCCTAAATAGTGATCTTTTGTGGGACTTTTAGAACAAAATCTACAACACTGTAATTTTTTTTTCTTTTAATACATGACGGTCTTCTCTTCACTAATATTGTGTTGGATGTTTGCATCTTTACTTACAGTAAGAGTGGAATATAGTTTTCTTTTTCAGTGTGATTTTTATTTGTCTTTGGTAATTTTTCAGAGGAAATATTTGCTTTTTTCCTTGTATTCTAGCATTATTTGCATAATTTAGGTGTTAGCCATCCCTAAAAGTTTAGAAAGTGTGCCCTATAAAACCATTAAACCCTGGTATCTTTCATTTAATTTTTTTTTTATTTTGCATCTTCTAACTAAAAAAATAACAGACTTTGCTAGAGCAGTTTTAGGTTTATAGAAAAACTGAGCAGAAAGGACACAGAAATTGAGCAGAAAGCACACGGGACCCTTTACTCCCCACCCGTTCCCCACCCGTTTCCCGTTATTAACCTCATGCATTAGTGCGGTACATTTGTTAGAACTGATGAGCCAATATTGACACATTATTATTAACTAAAGTCCATAGTTTGTATTAGGGTTCACTCTTTGTGCCATACATTCCATGGTTTTTCGACAAATGTATAAAAACATGTATCCATCATTTCAGTATCATACAGAAAGTTTCACTGCATTAAAAATCTGCTGTGCTCTCCTAGTCCTCCCTCCTTCCCTTCCTCCAAACCCTGAGCAAACACTGATCTTTTTACGGTCTCCATAGTTCTGCCTTTGTGCAGAAGGTCATATAGTTGGAATCATACACTATATAACCTTTTCAGACTGGCTTCATTCACTTACCAATATGTATTTGACATACCTGCATGTCAATTTGGGGCTTGAAAACACATATCTTTTTATTGCTAAGTAATAGTGCGTCGTATGAATGTGCTCGTTTGTTTATTTGTTTGCCTATTGAAAGACACCTCGGTTGCTTCCAAGTTTTGACAATTATTAATAAAGCGGGATAAACGTTCGTGTACAGGGTTTGCGTGGACATAAATGTTCACTTCATCTGAGTAAATCCCAAGGAGTGCAATTGTTGATTGTATTGTAAGAGTATGTTCGTTTTTCTAAGACACTGCCAAGCCGGCTTCTTAAAGTAGGTGTACCACTTTGCGTTCCCTCCAAGAATGAATGAGACGTCCTGTTTCTCCACATTCTTGCCAGTATTTGGTACTGTCAGTGGTCTGGATTTTATCCATTCTAATAGGCGTGTGGCGGCATCTTGTTTTAGTTTGCAATTCTCTGATGAAGGAGGATGGTGAGCCTCTTTTTCTGTGTATATCTGACATCAGTAGATTTTCTTTGGTTAGGTTTTGCTCAGTTTTTAATTAGGCTGTTTTCTTATTGTTTTAAGAGTTATTTGTATATGTTGGATACAAGCATTGGCTTCATAAAATAGAATCTGTTTCCATTTCCTGGAAGAGAATTGGTATTGTTTCTTCCTTAAATATTTGTTTGAATTCACCAGTGAACCCACCTGGGCCTGGTGCTCTCTGTTTGGGAAGGTTATTAATTATTGAATCAATTTCTTTAGAAGATATAGACCTTTGCAGTTTATCTATTTCTCCTTGTGTGTTTTGGTAGGTGTGACTTTCAAGGAATTGGTCTATTCCACCAAGGTTATCATAGGAGTTGTTCATAATCCTGATAGCTCTTCAAATTGTGAGCCTTAGACAAATGTTTACTTTTATAATTATTGAAATAGTATGAATATTTACCTTTGTTGAACAAATTTTAATAATTCATGTTTTTTGGAAGCTATCCATTTGAAATTTGTTGGCATATGGTTGCATAAAACATTCCTTTTACTTCTTCTAAACTTTTTACATCTATAGTTACATTTCTTTTTTTTTTCCAAAGGTTTTAGCTCTCTCTTCTCTCGTTTTCTCTCCACTAGACTCTCAAGGCAGAGGGGGTCACCTTGACATTCAGAAGAAGAAGTTTTTGATTTATTAATTACATTTTGTTTCCATTAAATTGGCTTCCATCATCATCGACTGCCTCATACCTTTGTTTGGATTGCTTTGATGTTAACTTTAGTTTCTTAATTATTCATTTAAGTTTTTTTGAGTTCATTTGAGTTTTTTAAAACATAGTTCTTGTTTAATAACTAAAATATTCACAATGAGCTACATGCTTTTCTAAATGATTTGTAAGCTTGGGATTGAATGTCTCTAAGACTCCTATAGTTTAGAATTGATACAGTTTTCTTTACGACTATATTATCAATATGGACACATTTTCTAGTCATAAGAAAAGAATTTGCTATGGATGAAAAAATGTTACATGTATGTATTAAATGAGATAATAGTGTCCACCTACTAATTAGCATTCTCTTTACTTTCACTTCATTAAATAACCAATTCTCTACACTTTCTAGAAGCATTCTTTAGAGACTCTTTCTTGGAAGGTCTAAACCCAGAGCATCCAGACACTAGACCAGTCGTATCATTTTTGCAAAGTCCCTCTTGGTTCCCTTTCCCAGAAAAAAAAATGTCTGACTGTTCTGACGACCACAGGCCATACACTGACAGGAAACCCACTAAGTGTTCACTGCATTAATAAATTGCTTGGATACACTGAATTTTCTGAGGTAGAATTCAAGCTCCACAAATTACAAAGAGGAAACCGGTAAAAGAAATAGACTGCTTTGTATTTCCCAGGAATGAGATTCCAATAGCTGACAATGCAGCCATCCTATGAAAAGGCCAATATGCGATGAACAGACAACATCCCATCGAGGCTCATTTTCCACAATAGCCTTCATCAAGTTCCTCCTCTACATGCCCACCATGATCTGTGGTGCGCATCAAGGTCCAATTCGTTCAGACCAGGACCCTTGGAAGGGCTTTATCTAACCAATGGTTTTGCTTTCCATCTCTGACCCTTCCCATCATTCAGCCCCAATGACCAAATTCCCAAAGAAGTACTCTAAGAACATAATCTCCAACAAATGTCCCCATAGAAAGAAATCAAAACTTTTTAGACACCAAACTTCCTTGACAATAGGGCCAGCCCTCTTTTCTAACCTTTTCAACTTACGTATTTCCATTAATCCTCATATCTTCCTAAACTGATAAATTCATGAACGGCATACCCATTTTTTTTTCCATTGCTGAGTATATTCAAGCTGAAAGTCTTTGGTCTCCTAAACTGAAAATAAGCAATAATATAATTCTTTTTTTTTTTTACAATAAAAAGCAACTATAGGAAGTTTATTTTTTTTATTTTTCCTAATATGAAATTTATTGTCAAATTCGTTCCATACAACACCCAGTGCTCACCCCAACAGGTGCCCTCCTCAATGCCCATCACCCACCCTCCCCTCCCACACCCATCAACCCTCAGTTTATTCTCAGTTAAAATACTTCTTGCCATACCTAAAGCCATAGTTTGCTGGTAACTTGTGATGTGCTAGAGGCTGTGGTGAAGGTTTTACATTGACTTTCTTCCTTTAATCTTAAGAACATTTCAATAAGACAGGCACCCTTATTATCACTGGCCAGTTAACACACAAGGACTCAGATACTTAGAGCAGCTAAGTCTGAATCCAAAGCATACTTGGTTAAGAACTACACTATTACTCTCTCCTAATTGCCCTGCCAGGACGAAGAGATTCCTTGCAGCCTATACCAATCACTCACACAGAGTAGGCACTCAATAAATGGTTCTTAAATGAATGAATAAATGATTGAATGACTGGGAGAACATGGAGGTATATGCTAAAATGCTTCAGAAACTATAAATTACTACGCAAATATTATTTATCATACATAAAATCACCATTATTACATTGTTTTTACGAGGGTGACTCTTTTTCCACTTAACCCTAGGATTTACATTAATGTATACTAAATGAACATTGGTTTGTTTTGTTAATTGCTTTTCTCCCAAACCCAGGCAGAACCTCACCTTCCATCATGTGAACCCTGTGTCCAATGGCAAATAATGCCAGTAAGAAAGCATCATGTTGAAATTAGCCTTTGGCAAGCGTATTATTGGAAAGTCAGAATTAGTTCAAAACAAAAGACTGTGGACGGGCTGTGTGTGTGTGTGTGTGTGTGTGCGCGCGCGTGTGCGCGCACGTGCGCGTGCACATGCGGGTGTGTGCACTCTACTCCACATTTTCAAACATTCAGCCTTGCTACATTTTGCAATGTGGACTAGTCTCAGAAGCCTCTTTCTGACCTTGTACAATCTCACATCACACGCAAGCACCAGATGTCAGTGTTGTGCAACTTTCAGGCTGACTGCTTGAGGAGGCAAGCTGGTCTTTGTCGCTTAGAGACAGAATCAACAGTCGTTTATACACATGAACACAAACACTCTTAGGTGCTAGATAAATCTTAGACGTTCACTACAAAGAAACCGATTTGATAATGTACACAGCCCCTTCTAAAACTGCATCTGTGAGTCAAGGGCTGGAATGAGTAAGTGCAGGATGGACTGTGGAACTCACGGCCCAGAAAGAGATGGAGACATCCCGAAAGTACTGGTCTGACTCCTGCTGTGGGCGAGAACAGAGGAAGATCAGTCTTGTTTGATTAATGGACCGTGCTCCATATTAGCAAGTAATGTGGTCAGATGGCCAAGCTCCCAGCAGGTCCTCAAGGCCTGACTTACTCTGGCCCCTGCCTGCTTCTGCAGCCTCTTCTGGGAGCCACTCTCCTCCTTCTTCTCTATTCCAGCCACTGCTCTCTCTCTCTCTCTACTCCAAGAACTCTGTTTCCCTCTGGACTCAAAACCTCTGCTTATAATGTTCTTGCCATTCTCTTAGCGCCTACTTCTTCAGATCTCAGCTTAGGTGTCCCTTCTTCAGGAAAGGTCGGGTGACATAAGTCAGGTCTCCTCTTTTATCGTTTTATAGTACCCTTTAATTGCCTTTCATAGACTTATCACAATCTGCAATTCTGTATTTGTCCGATTGTTTGATTAACGTCTATGCAGTCAACTTCAACTAACGCGTAAAGCCCATCCGAGTAGTGAATATGGCTGTTTCGCCTATCTCTGCTTCCCGAGTACCTAGCAGTGCTTGGCATACAGACGGTCCTCATAAATAAATGCTAAACAGATGAATGAATGAGTGAATGAATAAGAAAACTGGTAAACAAACAAATGCATGAATCGATTCCATCTATTCTTCCTCCGAACGGAGAGTTCCACATACAAAGTGCATAGAAGGTAGTGTGGAAATAGTTGTGAAATTTTCGGATAACTGAAAGCGTGATGGTCGCTATGTTCCGCAAATCCTGAGAACTCATCAGGCTGAGAGACCTGTAGGAATGCACTCTGATTTGGATCTAAATTATGGTAGCAGGCTGGAGTTCTCCATGCAACAGACTTCTATCTAGCACTCGTGAATGAAATCATGTACTGATCCTATCAGTAAAGAAAAGAGGTCAGGTTGCAAATATATGAGGAATGCCGGCCTTTCCTCAGAATAAATTATCTGAAATGTATTATGTGAACGAGATTACGGACAGAGATAGAGAAGACAGATGGGCTGAGTTTGTTCTTCTGGGGCAGGTGCCCAAAGGGGGGAAAAAAAAAGCTATTTTTCTTTCTTCCACAAGATGGGGCAATCGGAACGAATTCAGCTAGAAAGGCACTAGTGAATGCCTTTTCCATGTTTATACAGCTCGATTTGGTGAGACCAGAAAAATGGACCCAGTTTTGAACTTGTTTATGCAACTGTGTAATCTTGTCTAAAAAGACCGGCCTGAGGCAGACAAGATTTAGGCAGGAGGAGAGAGCCTAGGGCACATGCCACTCTACAGTGAGGTCAAAGGGACACTGCCCAGCTTCCAGAACCCCTAGCATTCCAGCCCCAGGGAGCTGTAAGGGTCTCCTGCTCAGGAACAGCTGCTGCAAAATTGAGCAAATTTACCATGCGGAAACATTGCCTCACATTAGGAGGAAATTCTAGATGAGTTATAATGATGCCTACTTTGAACTAAATTATTTTAATATGATCAATCACAATGTACGATTTCTGCTTCTTAATATCTTAGCTTGCTGCTTAAAGTCTGCAATGATTTCATTCAGTGGAATATTCCATAATGCATTAAATCAGGCCCTACATAAAATAATTATGATACCAGAAAAGCAGAGTTTTATTTAGATAAAACTAGACTTTTACTTTTCTACCTATGACCTATTTGCACATAACCCTTCCTGCTTCTACCTGGTTATAGATCTGTTACCAGATCACTATAAATGTATCCCTGGAAAGAACTTGGGGAAAATGGGCTTGATAGCCATTTCTGGATTAAATTAGCCTTCTTCAAAAAGGTAATTAATATTTCTGTGGTGTTTTTAATCATTATCAGCTCATTTGATTCTCCTAATAACACTATGGGTTAAATATCGTTTTCATCATCACTGTTTCAGATATCAACAATACGGGATATCTACCTTTTCAATATGCACAGCAGGTAAGTACTGGAGGTAGGCATGAACTCAGGTCTTACGACTCCATAGATGGGAAGGGGGCGGGGATAGAAAGGGGAGAAAGGACTTATTAGAAGGGAGGCAGCGTGCATGTGTATGAGGGCCAAATACACACTGTATGAGTTTGGAAACCCAGTCAAACTGGCTTAAAAACAGAGGAACTTTATTGGCTCCCATACTAGAAAAGTCAAGAAGCCCTAGTTGCTTAAAGGATGTCATCATGGACCCAGTCCTTGAGGTAGGTCTTTGGTTCATCTGCCAGCCTCACCGACCTCAGCATACCAGGTTCAGCAGTCTCAGGCTATCTCCTCACGGTAACAAAATACTCTAAGCAGGTCCATTTTTCATAAAGTCCCACTGACCCACATTGTTTCGGAGGAAATCGTGTCTCTCCCTAAAGTTCCCTCACCTGTGACTCACCCTTTATTGGCTCAGACTGGATCCATGTCCGAACCAGTCTCAGCTAGGAAGTTGGGTGTGACCTATTATCCTAATCAGGATCCCCACACTGAAGCTGGGAGTAGCATTAATCTCCCCCCAAACCCTCACTGCTAAGAATGAGTCAGTGGTACATTACCCAAAAGGACAGCCGGAAGGAGGAAATGGATTCTGGGAAATCAGAGTACATCCTCCCCTTTTCTGGAACTTAATAAATTATAAAGCATTGCCCCTTTGAATAAATAAAAATTTGTGAGCGTTCTAGGCTTGGCCTTGATTGCTGCACAATTATAAGGGAATCGATTGTCCAATGTCCCAAAGAAGGCCTCAGGCATTCGCTTTAGAAAACCTGAAAACCAAATTCATACACGTGGTGCCTAGAAAGCAGAGGATTGCTCCGTAGCCCTGCAGAGCTCGGGCTTCTAGAGCAGGTAAGTATTGAGAGGTTACAAATGGGGGGGGGGGGGAACGTAAGAACAGAAAATTTACTTAGTCTGGAAGCTTGCTAGGTCCCTTACATAAACACCTACGGGGAGAAGGGCTGTCTTCTTAAACTTCAGAGTGTATTCTGTCTGCCCAAGCACCTGTTTCTCCAAACTACACTTCCCTCATTAGTACATGTTTCTGGGGGTGGTAAGAATTCCCACTTTCAGTGTTTTGTGAGAATTAAAATAATGTTCTTCGGGTTGTTCATACAAATGCTGCATAAACGTAAAAACGGAATTGCTGGACATTTTATTTACAGTTTTAAGTCGCTGAGAAAGAAAGAAGAGTCTGCCAGAAAACAGGCTCTCCTTTGACCTTTCCCAAATAGGTGGCTGTTGGTTACATGTACCTCATTTACACCAATCTCCCATTAGCTCCACTCCATCAACCTCAAATCTCTCCGTTCACCAAATCCACTCCACATAGTACGGTGAGTTTTTGTAGACGCTAAGTGTCTTCACTTGCTTTCAGAGCTGGCTAAGCAGCCCCACTGGTAGAGCAGACTGTTAAGAATTATCAAGTAAAAATCTAAAAGGCTGCAACACTTTGTCAAAGAGCTAAAAGTTCTGAAATGCAACGCCTGCCACTGCTGAACAGAGCTGCATTTGAAAGAATACCCTTCTAGAAGAGTACCTGTCTCATTTCTTCTGGGATGTCTTTTACGATAGGCCAGTAGGTATCAGTAAGCAGCTCTGCCTTAGAGATAGTGAGCACACAGAACTAGAAACATGGGCGTGGATATGGCCGATGGGGCATCACGGTCCAAACATTGTTTTTTTTCTCAATTAATTTCAGCAATTTATAGAAATGACAAGTAACTACCCGCTAGGAGAGTGGGACATAAACAAATAAAGAATTACGCAAGGAGCAAGAGTTAAAAGAAATAGAATTCCTAAGCACACAGGCACATTTTCTATCCCTTTATCTCTCAGTGGTCATCACTAACTTGTCTTTTACGTTTTTCTAACATAAGAATGATCCACTCCATCTTTTTCTTTTTCTTAGTGTCTGGGGTTCTATAAGAAATCACTATTGTATGCCCATAATGCTTCCGAGCTTTAAAGAAAGAATATGAAAAATTTCCCCTTTCTCTTTCCGGGCATGAGAATCTTTGGTTAACTGTACCAGAGTTAGGATGTCATTCTTTCCATCTCACCTCCACCAGCGAACTCTGCCACCAGTATTCTGTGACCACAATGTGAAATCAAAGGAGAAAAGTCTTTTTCACATTTAATATGAAATAGAACCAGCATTGTTCTTCAGAAATGTTGCTTGGTATTTGGGATGCAAACATGTATTAGGTCCCCATCTCTAAGCTGCTCTCAAAATAGCTCGAACTAAAAAGATTGTCTCTAAATCTGTGATCATATACTTAATTCCTACCCTTAGAAATATCCTTATCTTAAACACAGAAGTTTCAGGAATTCCTCGTCTAAATCTCTTTTCTTCTAACATATCTTTGTTACTCAGTAGAGTCAGGAATGTTCTTTATATGGAACCACTTCAAAATATCCATTATTAACTATGTTTCTCAATATCTTTTACTTACCTCCTGAGAAGTATCTGGAAATGTTCTTTTGTTTAGAAGTCCTGCTTTTATTCTTTATATTTGCAAGCAAAACCAAAACGTATTCATTTATAATACCTACAGTGAGTTCTTCATGTGTGGGAGGCATTCCAAAATAAAAACTCACTGAATAATAATAGCTTTGTGTATGTAGTGTGCATCAGGCTCAAGTACTATTCTAAGCACTTTTATACATATTGACTTGTTTAGCCTTTATATAACCACAGGACGTGCCTCTATCATTATGGCCCATTTTACAGATGGCATAACTGAGACATAAAGAAATGTACCCAAGGTTACCCAGACAGTAAATGCCAGAGCTGAGATTTTTAACTTGGCAATCTGGCTCTATATTCTGAGCTCTACACCAATCAAAAAATATTACCATGGCATTAAGGATTTGGAACCTTGATTTAAAAAGCAGAGACATGATAACCTTTCTAAAATCTCTTCAGGAACGTAATTATCTGCTTATGTCAAGAGAGAGCTGACATGGTTTTGAATGATACCGATTTGGCAGAGGTGGTTAAGGGATACTTGTCTGTGTATGGCCAATTTCAATGGTGAGATCTTAAATACGTATGATCTGCTTAACTAATGAGCAGCTCTGTTCAATTCTCTGTATCATGTTTAATAATGTCCACAACTATGTGGGTGAGTTAGATAGATAGCTACTGAGCACGGACAAACATGAAAACATGAGTCATCTTTTTGACACAAATCGAGATGATTTTTAGGGTGAGAGTCTGTCACTTTATTCATTTAGAAATATGAGAGTATGGGGCACCTGGGTGGCTCAGTCAGTTAAGCATCCGACTCTGGATTTCAGTTCAGGTCATGATATCACGGTTTGTGAGTTCGAGCTCCACCATGGACTCCAGACTGATGGTGCGGAGCCTGCTTAGGATTCTTTCTCTCCCTGTCTCTGCCTCTCTCTCTCTCTCTCTCTCTCTCTCTCTCTCTCTCCCCGCCTCTCTCAAAATAAATGAATAAACTTAAAAAAAAAAAAGAACTTATTGAAAGATTATTTTCCCAAAGGATGCTGCTTTAAGAATGGTCCGAGGGGCACCTGGGTGGCTCAGTCAGTTAACCGTCCGACTCTTGACCTGGGCTCAGGTCAGGATCTCACCATTCGTGAGTTCAAGCCCCACATGGGGCTTTGTGCTGGCAGTTCAGAGCCTGCTGGGGATTCTCTCTCCCTTTCTCCCTGACCCTCCCTTTCTCTCTCTCTCTCTCTCTCTCTCTCTCTCTCTCTCTCTCTCTGTCTGTCTCCCTCTCTCAAACTAAATAAATAAAAATTAATAAACATTTCCAAAAAACCCCACAAAAATAACAGTTGGAACCAGGGACATCATTGCCACCAAGATTCTCTCATTTTCCACCAGCTCTGCTTTTCTGTCAGTGTCATTCTTTCCCCTAATCAGCTTTATTAACATAGCAAAAATCATGGCTACGTTTCCTTTACTGGAAACCTCCTGACCCTCTCTCCCATCTCCAATTTGAAAAATTCTAGAGAAAGTTGGACCCACATTGTGTCATTTGTCCAACCCTGGATCAATCAAGTATGGCCAGGAGGAAAAGGCCTGATAAGAACGTCGTGGTTGCAAACAAATGTTTGGGAGCATAGGAGTTCCCAAAATTAAAAGTAGCCTATTTTCAGAAAGGTGGCCCTGGACAGACAAAACAAAGAGGCAGGACATGAGTAAAGATAGGAGTCTGCCCCCTGACCAGCCGTAGAAGAGAACAGGTCAAAAATTCCCCAAGTCTCAGGTTTGTTTACTCCGTAATAAGAATAATCATCCCATCTGTCTCCCCAAATTGTTGTAAGAATGGCCTGAAACACGTGTGAGTGTGCATAGTAACTTGAAAAATATTACAAAATTTCAAGGTATGACTGTTGCTATTACTATCTATACAGGTAACTAAATTTCCCATTTTTCACACTGATGCCTGGAGTCAGACTGACACAGCAAGTGGTTTGAACAAATTGAAGCTCATCTAACATCACAGGCTGTGAGTGTGCTTCTTCTCCAACCATATTGCAGTCCAGCTGTGCGTGGTTATTATGCCAAGTTCATCAAGAGATGGTTGAGCTTCTCGGAGAGCAGGCGTGGGGGAAGGCAGAAGGAGATTCAGATGGAAGGGAATAACTCAACCAGGAAACCCTGGTTAGTCTACTTTCCAGAGACCTTCCTTTGACTTCCTGAGCTCGAGTTCACTGCGATATCCTGGAGACAATGATCAGCTAATTAATTTCCACGTGGACAAAAATGACTGTTTAGTAGGTCAGCTATGTGTCACCCTGAAGTGAAAAGCGGCAAAGAAGGGCAAATGATGAAAAGGGATCAACAGTATGATGCCTCTCCTGAGTCAACCCTGGATACAGGGATTCAGTTGCTGTTTGGGTACCAAGTTCACTGCTAACGAGTGATGGATGGCTCTTGGAATTAAGCTTGCTGCTTCTGTGCTGTCTACCTTTCTCTTTACATAATATCAAAGGGAGAATCTCCAAATAATAATACGACATACCATTTGCATCACATGCTATCGTGTCCTAAGGAGATTGTTCCCAGAGATCATTTATCTAAAATCGTGCGCTCATGGCCTATGAGAAATACTGCTGAACCCAGGAGCCTTAGGTACTTGCCACTGAACCATTTTGGTGGCCTTGGGAAATTCTCAGCCTCCGCTTCAGTTGCAAACTGGGAACGACGATACGTATCCCAAAGCGTTAGTGTGAGGCCTAAATGCAATGATTTATGAGAAACGCTCTGTAAAACAAATGCTATGTTGGTGTTTCTATGAAGAATTTCTCATAAGGTCCTAACGACAATCCCATCGAAGGATGCAGGGAACATATAGAATCTCCAGGTTTGCACTTAATGAAACTGGAATTCAAAAAGTTCCAAAGACTTGGCCAAGGCCACTCATATGAAGCTAAAAGGTACAGGTGTTCCAGTTCCAAATCCACTTTCCTGTGTTGTCTTGGCAATGGTCCACCAGAGACAGATATCAATACTATGTTTCTGAACATATACCTTTTCGTCTCTCATTATTTAAGCTAAGACAAGAAAATGTAATTAAAAACAGAATGGGCCATCCCCCAAATCAGGGCCACCTACATAATGCCTATGACGGTACTTATGACAATACCTACATTCCTTCAGCACACACACCATGCCGGGCCCCAAGCTAAGCAATGCACATGCATTAAATCGTGTCATCCTCAGAACAACCCTGTAAGGTGGGTACAGTTATTGTCTCATTTTGCAGATGAGGAAGTTGAAGCACATAGGGGTTAAGTAAGTATCCTGCTCAAATCACCGAGCAAGTGGCAGAATGCATATTCAATACAGGTAAATTGGCTGCTCCATTTATGGCCCCCGCCATGAGGCTATACTATCTCCCAAGGATGCTAAGCTTGGTGCACCATCTGATTAGACCTTTTAAAAACTCGAACAAGAGAAAGATGGATTTTCATCCAGAGCGTTGAGCTGTCCCTTACATACTTCCAGAGATGATCCCACTGGGTCTTGACTTCCTCTGGCTGCACTCAAATACCCATCGTATCAACACTGATGTCAGAGGTTTAAATTCAGTTTCAGGACTGCAAGTCCAAGCGCTTGTTTTCCTAGGTGGCCCCACCTGTTATCTACTCTGTCGGTTTGGGCAAGTTGTGTGCTCTCGAGTCGCGAGGGGCCCCATGTGGAGACTCAGCAGGCTTAGCACCATTTTACCCCTCCCACTCGGGAAGAATGCTTCTCCAGCAACAAGGATGGTCTTGGAAGTTGATGGCTCCCCAAATGACAGGAGACAGCAGCGTAAGGGAGTCATGCGGAAACTGATTTTAACGTAGGCAGATTCAACACATACTTAATGAGAAAGAAAAATAATTTCAATCCATGGCACTCAACCAAGGCTATACATTCGAATCACCTGACAAACCTTCAGCTCCCCACCCCACAGGACTTAACCCCAAACGCCTGAGAGCAGGGCCTTGCTCTCAACACTGCCGGCATTTTCCACGCTCCGCAAATGCTCTTGAGATGGGAACAGCTCTTCCTTTGGTCTCGGTTCCCAGTGGCCTTGCAGAGTAGAAGCGTCTCACTGCACTGAGTTGAATTTAAAATATACCGCAAAATCATATTTAGCATATGATTTTTTTCTATATTATACATTACTGTATATATCCTACATTTGCAAATATATTTCGCCACCATGGCAGTGGGAAACAGCCTCAGATGCAACAGATGTTACAGCTACACTTGGCGAGCTGAAGGACAGGCACAGGAACTTGGGGCCGTCATACCATTTTGATCTCGGTAGGGGAGGCAGCCGCGTGTAAGCATGGAGTCTCTTTGGCCCTCTCATCCGTTTAGGTCAAGTGCGGCTCCTGTACACAAACACCAACAGGTGTTCATCACCTTTACATAAAGAACCCACAGCCTCAGCGTGTTGCAATCTTTTACCACTCCGGTCACATGAGCCACCCCCCTACGCACCAGTCTCCCTCTCCAGGCGCAATCAGATTCTCACAGCACACAAGGTAGACATATCAGCTCACACTTATCTCACCTCCGTAGTTTGGAGGACCTTGTGGTCGAAGAAGATCCACGGGCTTCTTAGCTCACAGAGTTATATTCTACCACGCACATAAGCCGTGGCTACCTATAGATCCGAGGTATTTTGAAGGGTGTGATGCTGACCATGTGAGAGCTTCACCTTACTAGCTACTGTGACGCCTCACACCCTGAGGAAGTTGCAATTTTGCAATCAAAAGCAGAAATGAGGTTCTGTGGGCTTCCTTTCTGCCTGGCTAGAGAGGCTCTTGCTCAATAGCAAGATAATTCAGAGAGGCGTGCAGCATCTCTATCACTTCTCTGGGAAGCAAAGGCAATCACTCATTTCAAGTCTGAGCCCATTCCCCAGAGGCGTCAGGAGAACGCTAGCCAGGGTTCTAAGGGAAAAGGCAAGACTGGGAAGCGAGGGGGCAACACAAGCCCTAAACTCAATAGGTGCTTTGGCGGCACTGTTTTTTGAGGCACAAGACTTCACACGGCTTTCCGAAGCTTCGACAGACTCCTAAGACTGGCTCGTGAGTATCCTGGCCCTAGGTCCTTACTTGTCAAAGGGGAAACACGAAGGTCTCACTATCTCATGTTCTACTATTGCTCCTCCTGCTGCTAGTGTCTAAGAGATGGTCCCCACTGCTTCATTGCAAGAGGCCCTCTGTAAACTCCAGCTGTCAACATGAAATCAGCTTTGCCATGGGCAAAAAGCCATTTCACTGTCTTAATATTTGCACTTGGCTAAACCATATCCACAGGCCGAATGAGCACTTTTTTATTTAATTATGTATCTTTCCCCAAATGAACACAACATGTCTGCTCTGAGAGTCTAGCGCAAAAATTTCATAAAAAGCTGTAAAGTACAAATAGTCCTCTTTTAAAAGAAAGGGGTGGGGCTCATCCTGTAGAACAAAGCCCCCCTTTGAAGACCAGCGATTCTAATTTGGAGCTGTTTCCCACTCCCAATTCCAAATCTGCATCATTAAACCATGAACGAGTGAAGAGTAATAATTGTGAGCGAGCCGAGTATTTCTTAATGATTTTCTGTCTTATACCCAAAGCAAATAAGCCAAATGCTTACTCAAAAGCCGAGGGGGGGAGGAAGGGTGGGACTTGGTTTTGCAATTTCTTTTTTTTTTTTTCCTATAGTCTTTCTTCTTCCACTGAAAGTGTCTATAAAATTTTTAAAGGAAAGTAGGTTGCTAAAATGTACTTAATTTGCCATGATAGATTGAGTCCATGCTTCAGTGACTGTAATTGAATCTGTGACCTATTTCTTTAGTAAAGTAGAAATAGTCTCTGGGGTTTTTGTCACTACCATCTTTTAATGAAATTCAAAAAGACTGTCAAAATGTCTACACTTTTTCTGCTGGCTGTTAATGTTATTCCTTTACAATTTGTTACTTTTTAATTAATCTTAATAAATGTGTACACACTCTACCTGGCTGTTGGAAATGCTGCACGTTGATTCTTTACTGTCATAAGGCAAAGCAAAATTACAAGGCCAGAAAAGGGCGGAGTGGCCAGCAAAGGTCCGGACACATTTTGGTTCCACTTTTACAAAAACACTTGCGGGCATCCGTTCAGAGAATCTGCCTGAGAAGTGGGGGTGCATGGGGACGTCAGCAGCAAAAGGCTGAGGGACTTTCCCGCGGCTCTCCTCTTGCGGGTTCTACCACTAAGTGCTCCAGCCTTGCTTATGGGCTGCAAACATGACAAGCCGACAGCCTCGGGGAGCAATATTTTATTGACAAAATGTAAGAGAAAATATGTTTGGCTGCTTTTAAGCAGTGGTGTAGGAGGGTGTTACAGAACCAGATGGTTCAAGTTAGTCTTTCATTTGCCGGGATGCTGGGAAAATGCTGCCTGCTGCACAGCTTGAACGGTGGTGGCCGTTGTGCCGATGGGTGGCTGGCTGGGCTTTCCAGGGGCAGTTGCTCCTCCAGAGACCGAAAGGCCCAAGGCTCCCGGTGAGCTCTAACATCCACTGTCTCCCACAGTCTCCCGAGTGGGACTGAGGAACATGTCTTCAGGTCTTTGCCACAGTGGCGTCCACAGGAAAGTTTTGCAGCGGTTGTTCAATATGGCCCCAAACCACAGCATCATCGTCTGACCTGTGGAACCAGAAATTTAGTAGCTGGAATGGGGTCCAGCGATCTGTTTTAGAAGCCCTGCGGACAACTGTGATTCTCACTCGAGTTTGTGAGCCACCGGGCCAGAGAAAGGAGTTGGGGTGGCTGGGGCATGGCCGTGGGGCTAAGTGGGGGAACACGAATCACATCAGGATCCAGGTGAGAACCATCATCTGTGTCTCTTGTTTCCCAAGTACTTTTCGATCTCTTTGCCTTGATGTTTCCTCTGGCCAGAATGCCTCATCTCCCACTCCTCCTTTCACCTCTTCCCAATCTCTACTTTTCAAACTCGTTGCCATTTTCCAAGGCTACTTGGTGTCTCTCTTTTCCTACAAAGTCTTTTCTGACTCCTTCAGGAGTAGGTAGTCTGTCTCTTCACTGAAACCCTAAGGCTGTGACTTTTCTTAGAGCACACATGTAGTTTTGTGCCCCTAGGAAACAAATCCTTTGGGGACAGGTGCTCTTTCTGGTCATTGATGCATCCTCATAATGCCTATTAAGGAACAGAGGAGATACTAAAATGACTTTTGAAATATAGGGATATTCCTTCAGTGGAAACTGTAGACCGTACCCAGCTAATCCAATATTGGCTTGGTAAGCACTTCCATTCTCCCCTTCATCCAGTCATCAAGGTAGATCTCCATTCATGGACCAACAGATGTACCTCTGTGTAGGGATGTTCTAGAGACACAACTCATGCCTCTACTTGACAGGCACTTGCTATGTAGCCTTCCACGTCTCTTGCTAAGCGCTCATGGCTTAGATAGAAACAAAGTCCAGTCCTTGCTTTTTAAAAACCCATGTTCTAATGGGAAAAATACACAAGAGATCATTTCAATGTACCATAAGTAGAGAGGCAGGCACAAAGTTGAATGCAAACACGGAGCACAACCCTCCTTGTACCCCACTTGGAATTATAAGAAAGGGTTGTTGGAAAAGATGTGTGAACTCAGTCTGGAAGGCTGAGGAATAATAGCCAGGTAAGGAGGCATAGAAGAACGTTCCAGTAAAGAACAGGGCAAAGTAAGGAGTAAGAGGGGCGTGGATTTCAAGTACTCTGGCATTACTAGAGCATAAATTGCTAGCTGGAGACTGACAAAAGGTAAGGCTGTATCACCGACCTGGGGACCGGATCACAGAGGGCTTTTCTGTCTATGCTGAAGAATTCAGAATTTACTAGAGGACTTGGAGGAGTAGAAGTTATACTGGCTTTTTTTTTTTAATTTTATTTAAATTCCAGTTAGTATACAGTGTTATAGTAGAGACTTGTATTTTAGAAAAATCACTCTGATCCCAATGGTGAAGAGGGGTTCAAAGGGATGAGGCTTCATGGTGATGCACTGGGCATTGAAGATTTCCCCAGGGTTCAGGGGGTGGGATTAGCTCTCAAACCAATGAGAACAATGAGCTCTTTCTCATTAGGAACAAAACCTGAGTAGAGTACGTTTCTTCTGAGACACAGCAGGCCTTGCTCCTGGTAAATGGAGTGGTAAACAGGCTGGTTTGGATACAGGAAGGGCTCATCATATGTAAGTGGCCACACCACCTGTCTCATTTGATAAGGATTTCCAGCCTGTTGCACTAGAACCTAACAGGCCATAATGGCTCAAATGGGCAGTCATCGATCACTATCAGACTCTCCACAAACCTCCAGACAGACGGACTTGGACCCATTACTCTTCCCACTCTCAACCTTGCCATCTATGTTTTTATACTTTCCTAGCACACGTCACTCGATCAACCAAATGACGTCCATCTTGAGATACTTTCTTAGAACAAATGCTGGAAAGGAATAGGTTTTTTTTGACCACTTTCTCTTCATGCTGAGATTTAGACCACGTGTACCCATTGGCACTGCTATCACTGAGTTATTTAAAGTCCTAAAGAGCAGTCTGTGCCCAAAATCAGGCCCCCGAGGCCCTAGATTTGTGAAGAGAAAATTAGGAATCCTGAAGAATCTCATCGCCCAATGGAAAACAAACACTTGAGACATTTCTCACGGGATTCGAGGTTTAGAAAGTACTCATCACCTGCACTGTTCTGCTGACTCATCCTCGTGATTATATGAGTACTGGTGTCATCTCTAGGAGCTCAGGTTCAACATCTTGCTCAAGGTCATCCATCTATAAAGACTCCAGAATGTGAACCTAGAACATGGCTCTTAATGCCTTGCTCTGCTCCCCACTTCACACTGGAACAGAATCACTTGACTCAGGATGGCTGGAAGAAGGAAGGTGGTCAGGGAGACAGAAGTGGGCACTGAGAAAAATGGTGAAGACAGAAGGTGCTCTGGCACCACCACCTGCCCCCTTCTGGAATCTCTACCCCCAAGGGGTCCATCTCCTTGGATCACTTTCCAAAGAGAAAGTGGTGATAAAAGGCCAAGAAAGTACTGACTTCAAATTTAATCAGCACAAAACCCCAACATCTATTCAAATTCTACTCCACCTTCAAGGCCTCGCACAAATCCTTGGCCATCATTTCAACTCATGGAGCTTATAGTCACTCACTTTATCTTGGCATCCATCAAAGCAGACAGCAGACAACCCAATATCTGATGGCATCCTGTTACTGTGTATACTATTAGCCCTGCCTCATCAACAAGGCTAAAATCTCAAGTCTCCAGAAAACAAGTCCATCAGAGTGCCTGAGTTTTCCAGGCAATCGAGGGTTTTCTTCCTAGGCCTGTTTTTTTTAAAAAGTATAGACATATTGGCAGAAAGCACATTTATGGCATAGCTCATGTATCTGTCTTTTTAAATAAACAATACGTTAAGTACATCTTTGCCACCCATCGCTGAATTGTACCTTACGAGTAGATGTTTTTGTACTTAGTGCCCTCACACTCTGTAGACTTTTGACTTTTATCTATTGGTTTTTCAACTCTCTTGTCTCTTATTTGCAGAAGTTTTCAGCCACCAGCCTGTAGCAGCAGCAATCTATCACCTTCCAATTCACTGCTCCTAAAGTGCTATGAACTTGGAAATCAAAGAATCACGATTGTTAGATTTATAAGCAAAGTATGAGTAAACAGGTCGTCCGTTAGCGTTAGAAGGGCTATCTCATTATTTAGGCTGATAAAAGATTTAATTTCTTTCTCTTGACTATTTTCTAAATAGCTAGATTTCCTAGATAGCTAAGTTCCAGATAAAGGAAATGTTCCTGCCCACGAGGTATGGTTTTCTATATCCATCAGATAATGTCTTCTATAACCTCTACAGTGTCCAACTCAGTGCTGAGCCCACAGCAGACACTAAACAAATTGCTTGTTGATTATACTGTTTTCAGAGAGTGCCCACAATGACCAAAAGATTCTTTGCACTAGCTGCTATTGTGATTGCCTTCGGGATTGCGTGGTGTAGTAAAACATGAACTCGGCATGGTTTTAATTTTGCATCCTTGTAAGCTGACTTAAACTCTTTCTGGAACATGGTTAGGTGTAAGCAAACTAACCTTGAATAAAAAGTACAATTTCCAAAGAGACCATGGGTTGAACGACCTCTGAAATAAATGCCCATACAAATGAAAAGTAGGTCATTGTTAAAACTTCTTTAACTTCATTTAAGATTGCTCTGGTTAACCCCTTAGAACTGCTGAGCTCAGAGACAGAGAGACAGAAATGAAAATGGCATCCAAAAGTTGGTGCATATGGACAATACCGTAGGCATCAGTTTTGTTAGTGTTTTATTTCAACCCTTTGTGGAGAGGATGTTAGGAAACATCAAGGAATGGTTATAGAAGCTGAAAATAAACTGAAGATGTCACATCGTTTTATCAAGTGTAGTGGTTTTCGGAAATTTGCAAACCTATGCAGCTCACTGCAGTGTGACATTGGTGACTTCTGCCTCCTGAAATTATTCCCCACCCCCTTCTGAATCTTTTTGGCATCTTTGATTTGAGAGAGCCCTAAAAAACCACAGGTTTGATCAACGAAATGCTATAATCTGGGAACTCTTAATAACTGCATGGTTAGACTATCATATTTTTGCCCCGATGTATTGATTTGAGTCTTAAAGGTGGCATTCTGCTTTCTTTCCTACTGAGATCTCATTATGCATGTGTAATTTGAGTAAACAATGAGACTACTGAATTAAATTCCTCCCTTTAAATTAGCTTTAATACAGAAAGGGAGGAGATGGGGTGGTTATTATTACAGAGATCAAGTAATTAATTTTCTAAGTTCTATGAAATATTGAGAGAAATCATGCAAATGAATTTGCAACAATAAGAACAGGGAGCACTCAAATATGTGTATTTATGGAAAAAGGAGATAGAGTGGGTCTGGGTCAGTTCATTAGTCCCGTGGAATTTCTCCAACCTGATAAGAGTGAGGTACATATGTGACTGAAGTGGTAAATAAAATTCCAGTCAGACGTCCAGTAACTGGAACTCAATATGGCTAGATACTGAGTGTTTTTAAATCACTTTTAGAAAATGTATTTTGCTCAGTATCATTTTAGTCCAATATCATATCTAGGAGAAACGGTGTTAATAACCATAATTCTCCCCTCCTACATTTATAGAAGATTACAGACTTTTCAACTTGTTTGATAATCCAGAAGCACTACAAGAACCTCGCTTAGAGATGCCACCCTTTTTGAAAAACAAAGGTTGAGACAAAAATATTCTGAGGTTAAGTTTCCATTAACTAGAAAATGTAACCCACACAAATAGCACAAACCCTTAGCACGTTAGGTAATCAAGTTTTAATCAAGATTTGTTATAGTATCACTTAAAATTATAAGCTATATATAAATGTATGTAGAGAGAAACAGCTCTCTGGTTTTGTGTTTCAAATATTCATATGTATGCCCCCAAGTGCTCTCAGCTTTAGTATTGGTATAGAAAAATATTACCTACAAGAGGAAATATCATCTACATATTACTTCTATAGAAGTTCTGGATTTCTGGGGCGCCTGGGTGGCTCAGTCAGTTGAGCGTCCGACTTCAGCTCAGGTCACGATCCTGCAGTCCGTGAGTTCGAGCCCTGCGTCAGGCTCTGGGCTAATGGCCCAGAGCCTGGAGCCTGCTTCCAATACTGTGTCTCCCTCTCTCTCTGCCCCTCCCCCCTTCATGCTCTGTCTCTCTCTGTCTCAAAAATAAATAAATGTTAAAAAAAATTAAAAAAAAAAAAGAAGTTCTGGATTTCTTCTACATCATATGAAATAATTTAAAACTACAAGTCTATCAGGGTCCAGGCTTGGTCCTGGGGCGATGTATCCTAACTTCCACACTACTAACATTTTGGACCAGATAATTCTTTGTTGTGACTGTGGCTGCCCTATGCATTGTAGGATGTTTAACAGTGTCCCTGGCCTCTCTACCCATTAGATGCCAGTAGCTCGTCTCTACCATGTAACATTGCCAAATGTTCCCCGGGGGACAAAAATCCCTGGTACAAAATAAAGAGATTATAGACATGGCATCATACAAAACAGATCTAATATATGGAGTAATTGGCAGCCTATGGAGTAGGGACAGAGGACAGAAAAAGAGAAATGAGTCACAAAAAAGGAAAATATTGCTGAATTAATGGCCCAATCGAGACTAGAAAGGCCTATTCATACTCTGGGAAACACCAAGACATTTTGCTAATGAACTTCAAGGATAATACATCAAACAAGCAAACAAACAAGTAAATAAGAACATGCAGGTATGAAAAGACGTAAAGAAGAATTTTAGCCTCAGATGTAACCAAATGAACACTAGAAGACTGTTAAAAATATTTCCTATACTTAAGGTAAGTCACCAAAAGAAGTCATTCTTCGTTCGAACCTCAGAGGTGGGGTCCAGGACACGGGGGACGCCTCCACCTTGCTGGACCCTGGCTCAGATTCTGAACCACAAACTCAGGCAGTGCTTAAGCCAGTGTTGCTCTCTGCCATTCCTAGTGGATGCTCCCATACAGACACCCCCCGGAGGATGCCCAATTACCCACTATGTTGCCAACAATGTTTTTATTTATGGCAGAAGGGTCATTTCAATCTTTAGGAAACCTTAATCTTTACTAAGCCTTTATCTTCACTCTTTATTAAGATTGAACAGATTTTTGCCACCTAATTAGGCATCGCTATTTCTTAATTGCCCCTCAGTGCACCCTGCCCATTTCCCTATCATTTTGTTCATTTTTCACGTTGGACTGTAGTTACTCTTTGTGAACGGTCAGATGCGTTGAGAGAATGGGCTTCTCCGGTGTGTGTTTTATCTTTTGAATTTCTTTCTGGTGTTTGGCTGAACTGGAGCTTTTCATTTTAATGTGGTCAAATCCTCCTTTCCAGTCTCTGGGTATCTCATCTTCCTCGGAAAGGTCTTTGTATCACTCTGGGATTATGATATGCTTCTACAGCTAGTTCTAGCATGGCCGAAGCACAACTGATGACAAGGACTCAGATGCCTCTGACCCAATGATCAGAAGAACCCTGGGAAAAGACTGACCTTTTTAAAGGGCTGAAAATGTAAAACACAAAGAATGATATAGGCCAAATAGTGGAAAAAGGGAAACTCCCTAGGTTTATAAAGAAGGCTTTGTTGAGCTTACCTATAATTTGAACAGACAGCAAGGATACAGAAACATACATTAAGGTCCTATAGTCCACTAGGCTGCCCTGTTTTTACGGTATATTATGTATGCATGCATGCACACATGCTCACACACACACACACACACACACACACAACTTACAACTTAATAATTCAAATTAGGTTCTTCTGAGTGCCTAGAAAAAGACTCTGACAGGAACCTAATGCTTCCTGACTTGGCATACTTTCAGGCAACCCATAACCCACACCCCATTTTTTTTATACTCAATTGTGGCTCTAATATTTAAAAACCATCTTGCTTCTGAGATTCTGTGACTATTAACTCAATTCTCTTCCTTTCCAGTGCTGTTCGTCCAGAAAACCCTCCACATAGAGACTTTGTTCAACTGCCGCCTCCCTCCCTCCACCATGATCTCAATCCTGCACTCTACCTTTCTGGATTAAGCCCCTTTTGATTGAGAGAGCTTGGTTGTCTGATTTCAATAAGCTCGGGTCCCCTGGTTTTCACTCCTGCTCCCAAGCCCCACCCACTCCTGAATGACCAGAAGCCACTGTGAGGTTTCATCTGAGAGTCTCCACTGTGTTGCAGTCAGATGGCACACAGGAGTTTTTTCTTTACCGTTTTAGGATCCTGCAAATTGCTGGGAACATAATAGATTTATACTAGTAATTATAATAATAATGGCTAACATTTATTAAGCACGTGCTATGTGCCTTCTGGTACTAAGAACTTGTCATGTATTTCCAGATGTAATCCTCACAAAAACCTTATGAAATAGGTAAGATTCTTATTATCCCTGCATTCTTCAGAATAAATAAATGGAAGTCCCAAATAAAAATGTGAATTAAAGAGACCCTTGCAAAGGAGGGAGGGGATCCCTTTTATTCATTGCGGAAGAAATGGTATGGTAAAAACTTATTTGTGGTAAACTGCCTCTCATGGGCAATTGCAGACTGAGAACACAGACTCTGGGCCAGAACTTTTCAAAAATGTAAATGATGAATGTTTCTTTTCTACCAAATACCTTGAAGAAAGCTGCCTGCCTTCATGAGGAGGATGAGGTGTCCATACAGAAAAAGTAAACAGGAAGTGAAGGAAAAAGAAGGGTAAATAGATTTAAGTCTTGTAAATAAGAGAATTATTCTTTTTTTTTTACATAATTTATTGTCAAATTGGTTTCCATACAACACCCAGTGCTCATCCCAACAGATGCCCTCCTCCGTGCCCATCACCCACTTTCCCCTCTCCTCCACTCCCCCATCAACCCTCAGTTTGTTCTCTGTATTTAAGAGTCTCTTACGGTTTGCCTCCTTCCCTCTC
Organism: Prionailurus viverrinus; assembly: GCF_022837055.1. Taxonomy (NCBI): domain Eukaryota; kingdom Metazoa; phylum Chordata; class Mammalia; order Carnivora; family Felidae; genus Prionailurus; species Prionailurus viverrinus. Next base: position 32,877,100 of record NC_062575.1, on the reverse strand, counting down.
TGTAACTTCCCCCCCTTCCCCTCCCCCTTGGTCTTCTGTTAAGTTTCTCAGGATCCACATATGAGTGAAAACATATGGTATCTGTCTTTCTCTGCCTGATTTATTTCACTTAGCATAATACCCTCCAATTCCATCCACATTGCTACAAACGGCCAGATTTCATTCTTTCTCATGGCCAAGTAGTATTCCATTGTGTATATAAACCACATCTTCTTTATCCCTTCATCAGTTGATGGACACTTAGGCTCTTTCCATAATTTGACTATTGTTGAAAGTGCTGCTATAAATATCGGGGTACAAGTGCCATCAAAGCCCCAGAGGAGAAAGCAGGAAGTCTTGTAAATAAGAGAATTCTTGAAGGAAGGCCCCTGGGGAGTGTTCAGATTCCTTCTAAGATAGGCCTCAACAGAAATGACTACTGGTGTTTCCTATGGCAAGGGCCACATCCATTCCATTACCCATGAGGGAGTGAGGAAGTGAGGGAGGACTGACTCTATCTCTGTTTGTTTCCATATGGACTAGAAATAATTACTGTGACATGAGTTTTTAAATTTCTTTAATTCTCCCAACGGTATCACTGTTTGGTAACTGTTGTCATACTAGAATTATTTTCCCAAAGGAAAACCCAATCAGGCCATCAAACAAAATGATGTGGGTGGTTTTTTTTATTAAGTTTTTATTTAAATTCCAGTTAGTTAACAAATGGTATGATATAGTTTCCAGTGTACAATTTAGTGATTTAACACTTCTATACATCACCCCATGCTCATCACAACAAGCGTCCTCCTTAATTCCCATCACTTATTTCGCCCGTCCCCCCCCCACCCAACCTACATCCCCATCAAAATGATTTTTTTTTGCTGATTTTGGAAGGCAGCAGAAAGGGCCAAGTGGACAATCCTGTACCCTAATTTGCATCTCGCCTGGAGGTTTAGTTTTCTATCACTGTGTAACAAATTACCACATATTTGGCAGCTTAACATGGTTAAATTTATTATCTCACAGGTTCCACGGGTCAGGAGCCAAACATGTTTCAATTGGGTCTTCACAAGGCTGAAAACTAAATGTTGGCCATCTACATCCTCATCTGGAGATCCAGCTAGAGAAATATCTGCCTCCAAGCTCTTTTAGGTGGTTAGAAGAACGTATTTTCCAGATGCTGTATGACTGAGGTCTCCATTTTCTTGCTAGCTATTGGCTGAGGATGCTCTCAGGGTCCCGCCATGTAGCACTCACTATAGGCAGGCTACAACCTGGCTGTTCATTTTTTCAAGGATAGCAGGAGAATTTCTGTTTCTTCCTTCACAAAGGGCCCACTCAGCTTTTTAAGAACTCACCTGATTAGATCAGACGCACCCATGATAGACTTCCTTTTGATTAACTCAAAATCAACTGATTTGAGACCCTGATGACACCTGCAAAATCTCTTCACCTTTGTCATATCATCAACCTAAACATGAGAATAAAGAGTGTAAACACCAGGGAGCAGGAATCTCGGGGACCATCTCAGAATTCTGCCTACCACACCTGCAGAACCAGGACTCAGACATTAAAGGACGTGCTATGAAGGAGCATGCCAAGCCCCTGATGAATGCAGAGGGAAGGCACAGAAATATAAGTGAGAAGGTGGCCTGAGATGAGACAAAGAAGAAACTGTATCTGTCTGTTAAAGGAGCCCCTCTTACACTGTATCTGTCTGTCAAAAGAGCTTCACTAGGGTCAGAGGGAGACAGGAATTGCAGAAAGAGTTGAATACTACTCAGAGTTTCCAGATGAAGATTGTCTGTTATATATGGCTACTCATCCTAACAGGAATCACATCACTGGCTGAGCCCAGACCAGGGAGGGTAGGTCAGTTTCATCTTGTATCACAGCTCTGAGCAACCAGTAGAGTCTGCCAGTAGGGCTGCACTGACAAGGATTCTGAAAACTGGATTTCTCGGTTCAGCAGGAAAGAGTTCTGGGCTTGATTAATGATGTCTGTTATGAACTCTGGCTTGGTGATTCTATGTTGAACAGGTATTGGCTATCTCTGCCTTAAAAAGTACACTTATCCTAAGAAGTCCGGACAAATATTAAACAAGAAGGGAAGTGCTCAAGAATATCCAGTGTATAGGAAAGAGACAACCTTCGTAAGACAATTTCTTATGCTTCCCTTCCCAAAAACTATCATCTTCCTACCTAAAACCCTCCAATGAGAATTTACAGATCTCAAGGAGTGATGGATCCATAAAACAGAATCCTCACCATCAACTCACCGCTATGCCCCCAAAGCAGTAGCTATCTGATTTCCAAGTGCTGCTCAAAATCCACAGAAAGAAGGCTTTGTGCGCATTAAAGGACTGAGTGACTTCCTGAAGAGTCAGACCAGCCACATCCCATTTAACAGACAGAAGTGCAAGGTCATGTCTGAGTCTCCAGGCTTCTGCCAAAACTTCTCATTTCCATTAGATCAAGACTCCTGAACATTTTAATATTGGGAGCGTTTCGGTTCCTTGTCACAGCCATCTCTGCTTTACCATTCCTTGGGGCTTGGCAAGGGAAAGTCACCTCATTTTCACAACTTCACGGCATTTTTTCACATCATGAAAATGCCCTCATGTTTGTCACTCGTACAATAAACAAAAGCAAGAAAGCAAATCCGTCTGCAGAACGGTGCCATATGAAGCTAAATTAAAATGCTAATGGGTGAGCACGACACAGAGAAAACAACACACGGCCGAGAGTTAAGGGAACATGGATTTCATGCAGAAGGGCCCTTCGAACCACAGTCTGTACGACCCGCTCCATCTGAGGAGCTAGAGACAGCCAAAGTAGGACAGACGTAGAAACCAAACTTTCATGGCTCCTAGTCTCAGTTATCGCTCCTTTCTACTCTACGGCTTTTCTTGGAATGAGGTTATGTGAAGTCTGAAGAAATAGCCCCTGGCAACGCTTTCTCACAGAAAAAAAGGTGCCTTTCTTCCTTCCCCCTCCAACTATTTATGTAATGGAACCACGTTGATACAGACAATAATATGCCATTAACTTCCAGGTCTGGGCAAGGAGAGAATACACCAAGATGAACCGTGGAACAAAACTAAGACACCTGCCCTTAAAATAGTAGACAGAATGCATGCCTCTGATATTCTCATCAATGTGGAGCCAAACTATTTAGTCTGTAGATGTCAGATACATCAGGACGGTTCTAATCTCAATACTATCTGTTAGGTGCAGAACTGAAGAACAATATACTGGCGAATGAATTTCAAAGATCTTTGGGAGAAAACCGAATTCGATCCAATTCATTCAGGGGTAAATAACATCCCTGAAATTTGGAAACAAAATGTAGTCCCATTATGAAGCTCCTGCAGTAATGAACTAGAACAAGATACGTAAGAAATTCCAAACACCCCTCTCCACAGAAGGACTTAAGAGGTGTGTTTGAAGGAAAGATCTTAATTCTCTGCTGCCATTCCGAAATCTTCTTTATAAAAGAAAAAAAACCCCTCCTATACATTGTACATTTATTGAATAAGTCCAAGCCATAAGTATGCATTGATTCTTCGGTTGCCATAGCAGAGGGAACGGTTTCTGTGTAATGATGGTAGTTGCCATATGTTCAGCTTCAAGTCAACTGATTCCATCACAAAAGGAGGAGAGCGCAGAGGGGGGCTGCACAGCTTCACCTGTCCCAAAATTCCAGTTAGCATTGAGATGTCATATGAGCCTCTCTTCTGGGACTGAGAAAGAATATGGGCCACAGCCCTGGTTTCAGAGCAAACACATTTGCAAGGGATTCTCACACATAAGCCACTGCTCTAGGAGCCTGATCAGCACCTAACCCAAATGAAGTGTTTATAACTTGCAAAATGGCCCAGGAGGGGATCTTAGTAAAGATTTACAGCCAAAAAGGGACACATTCCTTGGTGGTGGGAGGGGAGACGGGAGCAGTTAATGCCCTCTCTTTGAGAGCAGGGACTGGAGACATGTAGAGGGAATGTGTGAATTTGGGACCCCAAACAGAATTGAGAAGTATTTAATCATAGAAGATAGATCTTCAGCAAGTCCTAGAGTTGGAAGGTGTCTGGACCCTTTGAGGCAACATCTCAGAGGGTGAGCTGGGCACATTCTTGCCCAAACTCCTTCTCTTTGAAGAATTCCAGGCTGGCTGTTCCATGGTCTGACTCAAGGTAACAATCATGGATGTGGTTACGTTGCCAGTTAGGGTGTGGCTATCTCCACCGTCAGCACACTAATGAGTGTTTTGAATGTCCAAGAGCTTATTTTTTGGTACTCTTCCAGGGTCCTGTGAGCAAATTGGCTATTCACTGGTAGAGGAATTTATTTGTTTCTGGAACTCTATGGCATGCATTATTAAATCCCTGCAGCAGAAATCTAAATGATCCTTGAAGGATCCAGAGCCCTTCCAACACAACCCAACTACAAGGAAAGGCCTCCTGGCACTGAGATGTATGGCCCCAATGACCTTTTTTAATGACTCATATTTTCTGTACTTTAGAAATTCAAAGGAATCTCAGAAACAGAAGACTCAGCCTCGGCATTTACACTATTTTTTTGTCTTTGTCGTGGCTAAATTATGTGCTGGGTACTTTCTAAATAGACACCATGCTAGGGCTTTTGTTTCTTTATCAGGGCATCAAATCGATAACGAAAAGACAGACAATCCACTAAACAAATGAGCAAAGGCCTTGACTAGGCACTTCACAAAAGAACTCCAGACAGCCAACTAACAAATCAAAGATATGCTTAATCTCACCGATAATCAGAGAAATGCAAGTCAAAACCATAGTAAGATGCCACTACACGCCCACCAGATTGGCTCAAATTTAAAAGCCTGGCAATGTCAAGTATTGAGGAAGATGTGAGGCATCCGGAAGTCTCATACTGCTAGTGGGAATGCAAACTGGTAACACCACTGTGGAAAACAGCTGGGCCTTATTCAATACAATGGAAGAAACGCAAATAGTATGACTTAGTGATCATATGAACGAACTTCAGCCAAACTTTGAAGACATGGTCAACTCGGGGGGAGGGTGGAGTTGTTGTCGGGAAGACACATAAACGGGTGCTTGACCTGGATGGTGGCCACATAGATTTTTACTTGTTATATGTACACACACACACACACACACACACACACTCCACTCTCCAGTAAGTTCTATTTAAGGAGAAAAAAAAAGTTTAAAGAAAAATCTGTATCCAACAGATGCCTCAAGTAGAAAGTCTTAAGTTTGTTTTGGTGAAGACTTTATCCAAAAGCTCAGAATGTAATTCAGACAAACTTCAGGAGCATGCTCCATTCATCTATTCCAACCTTTCTTGGAGCTGCCTGTATTGCCTACCTAACAACTACTTGGGATAATGAGTTTCACAGAGACACATGTAAAGAAAAATTGTAGAGTAGCCAGAAGAAGGGTTCAGAGAGCTAGGGTTCTTTAGGAAGGGGGGGAAAAAAAAGAAGAAGAATTTTCATCCTTCTTCTGCAAGGGGGCAGAGACTTGGGAGTAGAGGATCCTCATCAAACTGTGTGTTTCCTCTGATGAGCTCTTGTTATGATAATTATTATCACTCCAAAGATGTTGATAATTATATTTAGACAGTTTTTAAAGCAATATTGTATAATATTTCCCCCCGTTTAACACCAGCGTCAGAGCTGATGAATACGCAGTCAGATGAAATGCAGGCCTGCTGGTCTGTCCACAAAGTGTTCCCATCAACCGTGTAAGTGAGTTTTATAATGTATACATTATAGTAGGGGGGGAGGCATACTCTTTTGGAAAGGACCGATTCTTGGCACATAATCAGTTCCCATTGAATTTAAATGACTTTTGGTCCTACACCGATGCTGATAAAATACTTTCAAATGTACAGAATATTAACCAAATGTTTATATTAAACAACTCCTTTCAGGTGAAAATGCGCTCGGCGAAGCGTAGCTCCCTGGAGCAAGTTAGTGAATATTAATGTTCAGCAGATCATAAGGAGCTACAAGTTCTCCAATGTAAGAAGCCGAGGGGGGAGACAAAAGAGCAAGGTTGGTGGATGGGCCCTGCCTGGGGAAGGTACAATCACATTGGACATAACCTCATTGAGATGGAAATGGAGTTTGATGTACTTGCAATCGGGGCTGCCAGGAACTAGGAAGCAAACGCGGGCTGGGGAGGAAGAGCTCAAGGCTCTCGCCTACGCTTCCAAAGTCCACACGCCGCAGACCCGGGCTGGCCTCAGACCTGCCAGGGGCCCCGTCAGCATGGAGATTTACAGGACGCGCCTCATAATTAATACCAGCCAATCGCCGGTTAATCATGGGCCCTGGTTTCGGGTAAGTGAAGGCTGCAAGAAGCATTCAGCCTTCATATTCAGTATTACAGTATCTCAAATCTGCCAAAGCGCACTGTCCGTTTCCAATTATCATTGATTATCTGCAGGTTTCAGGAAATCACTTGTCTTGTATGGGACACATAAACGTGCAGCAACCACATACATACCGCATACTTCAGAGGGAAGACAGACAGCTTTATCAACCAGGCTGGAGATCAAAATGAACACTTCTGCGCATCTGGTGATGGGGAAAAGGCCATCCTGGGAAACATCGGGTCCAGGGTGATGTCTGGCTCTGAGCAGGATGTCAGTGGGGAATTTGGTCAGCCAGCCCCACTCTGGACGTCTGATCCCCTACCCACAAAATGAGGACATTAACATTTCAGTGTGAAGTGCTTTGGGCCACTTGGAAGAACCATCTCTATAAGCAGAAGGTACTATGTTTTTTACCTACTGTTAATAATGCTTGCGAGATCAACACGTTTAGGTTCTTTCGTCACGGTGGTTACGATCAAATTATATTTCCGACAGCTACTTTTAAAATTAGTAAGGCTAGATCTCAGATTTATTCAAGTTCAGAATGACGCATGGAAGAGGGAAACACATTGTCGTTCTCATTTTATAGATCACAGAATTTCAGTCCTGAAAAATCCCTTTCAAGACTTTGTATCATGACCTTGGTTGGGCCTCTCCTCTAATTTCTTCTCAATTTGACTTTCTCTAATTTTCAAACACTATTTCCAGGAAAGCAGAGTATAGAATTTTCCCTAAAATTAAATTCAAATCTCTCCACTGGTATCTTCCATCTACTTGAAGAATCAGAAGCTTGCAGATCCAGAGTGCATAGGAGGCTGTCACCCAGTGGATGTGCTTGGCTGATGAAGTGAATGCTGGGCCCAGAGAGGGTGATGCCTGGCTCAAAGGCAACACAGCTAGTGTCCAAGCCAGGGCTATAATCCTCATCCAATGTCTTCCTTACTATGTTAAATCCCCCTTAGGCCAATCAGATATTAATCAAGCGCCCACCATGCCTTCAGCCTCTGCTTGATTGCAAGGTAGATGTAAAAGACAATCATCAGCAAACACTGACTGACAATGTGAAGTGAGAATAGAAAAACAAATAAGCATAAGATTCCCCCTTCTACTCTAAGAATTTACAATCCAGTTGAGAAGGAAAGTTAGAAAGATACATAATAGTTAAATCACAAGATAAGACAATACAAACACTGTCACCAGACCAGACAAAATGAATTCCAAACTTACAGGAATAGGCCAGTGATGCCCAATGCCTTGAAAAGCATCACTCCCACCAAATAGGCCCTTTTTAATGAGCAAATAAAGAAAGATTCTATGATCAAGTAAGTTCAGGTCACACTGCACACTAACTATACCCCCATCTTACAGAGTCACAAGACACGGTGACATTTAAGTGCTCTGAAAAGACTCCCAGCAAAGGAGTCTACGGAATAATTTCCAGTCTTGTGTTTTTCAGAACTAATGTGATCATAAGACCTTTTCACGGCTTCCAACAGACTTGGCCTTTTCCTACCTCATCTCTAGGACCCTCAACTCCAGCCATATTTGTAAATGCTCTCGCATCTTTACATCTCTTGGCTGTACGTGCAATGTCTGGCCTATGATTCGTTATCTCTATTTGTTGAGAGTGAATACATAAATTGCTATGTGCTACCAAAGAATTACAGGCTCATTAAGCCATCATCTCTGTCCTTTAGGACAGCCTCTCAAATGCTAATGTTTACATAAATCCACTTGGTGATACTGTGAAAGTGAGTTTCTGATGCAGTGTATCTGGGACAGAGTCCGATGTTCTGATTTTCCAACAAGCTCCCAGGTGAAACCAATGCTGCCGGGCCCAGGATCACGCTTTAAGGCCACAAGGAGGTAGGCGGCCCAGGTAGCCAGGGGCAGACACCAGGAAAGGATGTGTTTTCACCATAGATCTAAAACCAAGTGCTATGGGAACAACAGGGAGCAGGGGGACAGAATTTATTCTGCCTGGGGAGGGAGGCAGTGGAGGGACGTCTTGTGCCATGAGGAGGGGCTGTTCAGATGAGCTTTGAAGAGTGAGTAACATTTTTCCAGGTGGAGGAAGGAAGAACACGTGGGTGGAGGGGACAGCATGAACTAGGTGACCAGAGGAGCACCGCGTTATGGTATGCTCAGGTAGCAGTAAGGGAGGAGGACACGATACTTAGGGGTACAGACAGGTGTGGAGGGGCCGGGAGTCCAGATGAGAAGGGATATTGGACTGGACTGTGTAAAGCATTGCATTTTAAAAGACCAAATGTTTAGTCGTGAGATTCGAGAAATGATAAACTGCTGGGAGAGAAATCCTCGTGGGGGAGTGGTGGCCTTCATGCCACCCTTTCACAGAGCCATGTGGCCAAGGTGGAACCTGTCTGCACCTGGATTTAGCTCTGCTTTCAAATTGTAATGGGATGTCAGAGAGGTTTTCAAAATCCTGTGATTGATAAAGCATAATCAATCCCTTTCACTGGCTGGAGATTAAGCTGTTTTTTAAAAAGCACTTAGCATTTCAAGGGTTCTTTTATAGGCATCTCCACAAATCTCTGAAGCTACACACTTTATTTAGCAGTTACAGACAGACTACCACCGCATACAGGGTTGTATTCTTCCATTCTGTTTCAGACTTTAGTCCAGCTGTTCTGGGATCTTTTATTTTAGAAACTGGAAAACCAGGGCTATTAATAGAGTCAGGCAGCTAATTTAAATCTGATAATGTGCTGACACTTGGCTGCATACTTCGGCACAGATGCCCATGTGTACAATGTGTATTTATTTCTGTACAAATGTGTACACGCATATGGATAAATAATCCCAAATACTATGAAGTCGACACTTAATATTTCACAGCCCCCCCCCCCCCGGAGTTAGCCTCAGCCTCATAAATAGGACACTCTTTGACATGTAAAAATCACTTAGAAGGTAAGTTAATCCTGTAGGCTCAGGAGGCAGGAGTATAAGTACACACAACCCTTCTTCTGGGTGGAAAACAGATCCATAGAAAACCACAACATTCTAGTGGAAAACTTCCCTCTACTTTCCCTCATGTAACTTATCCTGTAGTCAAACTATTCACTAGTAACCATACAGATGTGACATTTTCCTCCTCCTTCTCGCTCCCGCTGTTGTGTAAGAGCTTGGGCTTTGGAATTCTCCTTGGGTTCAAGTTCAAGCTGTCATCTTCTAGCTGTGGGATTTAGAGGAAAATTCTTACCAAAAGGGGCTATTCTCTCATGCACATAGTGGCCACAGTCACTGAAATTACCTCAAAGGGCTGTTGTAAGATCAAATGAGATAACACAAGTGAGTATTTACCAGATGAGTGGCTGCCTAGAGTGAAGGGTCATGGGGTGTTTCTTGGATAGGGGCAACAGGAAACTTTCTAAGGTGACAAAGATACTGTATATCTTGATGGAAGTAAGGTAATATGAGAGTGTTTTTTCCTGTCTACTAAGTGGGAGCAATTATTATAATGCCCTCTCTTCTAGATCTAAACACCATCCATTTTTCAAAGTTCACCTCAGACATCATCTCCTCCGTGAGGCCTGTGGTAGTTTCCCCAGTCAGAAGAAAGCCCTTCCTCCCACGAACTAACGTTCCTTCATTTTGCACTTCTAAATCATTCCGAATCTTCCCGGCGTTAAGGTCTGGCTCTTCATGACTAGATTGTTGGTCCCTTGATGAGGCACATCTGTGTGGTCTTGAGACTCTGCACAGCAGAGAGAGCCACACATTCTTCATCCTTCCATTAAATCATAGTGGAAAGAGTGAATTCAATGTAACCCTACCCATGAACGAGACACATAAGACTGCCCTGAACCCCATTCCAGAACCCCATGTACCTAAAGTCCTCTTCAAGATTTCCATAATTATACTTTCCTTCTGGCTTTGGCTGTTGCTTTCTTGTATATTGACTAGGTTGCCTTGATCTAGTCATGAAATTCTGTGCTATTTCTTGTCAATGACATATGCACACGTGTATGTGGGAACGAGACTTTCCTAAAGACTTGGGGGGAGCAGGGTTGCAAAAAGGTGGCACTCACACCACAGCAGTCCCAAGAGCTGCAAGCAAAGCCGGTCTGTTCTTAAGTGTCCTTGCAGCCACCCTGCCCCCAGAGGTTTTACATTGGCCTTCACCTCATATAGCTGCTCAGCCTTCTACCATCACCTTGTCTTTTCTCTATTTCCTTCTGGATTCTCCTCCTCCATCCCAGGATCAGAAACGAATACCTTGTTTGTCTCAGGTAGAGAAGGTCAGCCATTATCCTATTGGGTTGAGTCCCAACCAACTCTCGTGATCTCAGAGTCTCATCTTGAATCCCAGCACTTACGTTATTTTTCCACACAAAGCAGCTTCCTCCTCAAAAAGAATTTGGGTGACAGTAATGAAGATAATTTTCACCCCATTCTTTTGTTACAGAATGCCCAAACAAAAGCAGAGAGTGGAAAGAATGACATTTTAAAAACTGCAAGCGAAGACTGATGACTCCTTAGAATACACCATAATGAGGGAATGATGACTGGGGGGTCTACCTCCTAAGTCATCCACTGTACTTGCTACCAGCAGCAACGCCATACTAGAAGCGCCATCTTGAGAAGACATGAAAGCCTGGGGTTGAAAACAGGTGAGTTGTTCCAATAACCTTTGAGTTTGTGAGAGTAAGACAGAAGCCAAAATAAATTATTTTTATCTCACGTTTAGAAGGTTCTCTTCTAAGACTTTGCAAATGACTGAAAGAAAAGAAGAATGCATGTGTGTGACAAGAAGGATTTGTCTAGAACAGCCGGGATGGAAAAGATCGGTTAGTCACATCCAGGAGACCTGTAAACTGGGTACAGCAGTGTGAGCAGTGTTCTGGACATGAAAGAGTGTTCACTCAAGAATTCTATGCTGTTTTCCTGAAACTGAGAACACAGGAGCTATTCCTTGTGGAAGCATCCACCTCTGTTCAAGGCTGGCCAGATAAACCTGTCTATTCTAAATTGGGCCATTCCAAATTGGTCTGTGTTTATTAAATTTATTATCTCTTTTTTTAAAAGTTTATTTATTTTGAGAGAAAGAGAGTGTGCACTCGCACGCGCATGAGCACAGGTGGGGTAAGGGCAGAGAGACAGAGAGAGAGAGAGAGAGAGAGAGAATTCCAAGAAGGTTCCAGCACAGAGCCCTACCCAGGGCTTGAACCTACAGAACGTGAGATCATGACCTGAGCCAAAATCAAGTATCAGATGCTTAATGACTGAGCCACCCAGGCGCCCCAAACTCTCTATTATCTCTTTAACTAAATACATAATATTTTACACACACCATGTTCTTGACACTGCATAAAACACTGAATGTAGTCAGGGTATTTTGTCAAGCTTAAAGACCAGAAGTTCCCACTTCCAACATTGACTGCACATCAGAATCACCTAGGGAGCTTTTAAACCCATGATTCCCAAGCCACACTTCAGATCGATTAATCAGAAGCTGGGGGTTACCTAGCCCTAAGTAGTTTTTATTAACACTGCCCAGTATTAAGAAAACAATTCCAAAACTTGGGAATAAGCAAAAGGATAACCACATAGCCTTTCAATGTCATGGTGGAGCACTGCTCAACGGGCTCATGCCAAAGAGTACGTAATTCTTCAGGGTAACATACCTTCATTTAATTTACTATTTACTCAGCTATTTCACAACTCTGTAAGAGTAGATAATGCCTTCTCGAACAGTGGTTCTCAAACCTTGCTATATAACAGAGTTACCCAGAAAGAAAATAAAGTATACAGAAGCCCAGGCTTATTTAAGTAGGATAGAGTTTGGGTTTCTGTAATTTTGGCAAGTTCCCAGGTGATTACGACACAGGCCCAAGTGTGACAACCTTTGTTGTCGAAGTCTGACAGCAGTGCTATAGATTTGGGTCTGTTAACAATGCAAACACATTTTTCCAGTAGAGATGCTAATAATTTCCGCCCAATTCCAAGATTACAGTGCTGTTTTTGCTCCATAGAACATTTATGGAGCTTTATGTCTAACCTAGCCATCTTATTCCAGCATTTTTTTCAGGACCTATATCTGTTTGGTCTTTCTAATTCTCTTTGAACGTACCCTGCTGGTTCTCTCATTAAATGAATCAAATAAGTATTTGGCAAGTACTGACTGCATGACTGTATGAGAGTCAAGTTTTCAACTTTTGAAATTATACTTTGACACCAGGTGATCGAATGTGCATCCAAGACTGAGATTCACTGCTACAGACAGAGGCCAAGATCCCAGGAAGCATCCGAAAAGAAACCACTGTTTTCCCCACACCAACTATAACAAGCTAATTATTCCCATCTTTCACGAGTCACACCTCATAATAATAAAAATTAATATTTATTGAGGGTTTACTATTGCCAAGCACTATTCTAAGAGCTTTGTATGCATTATTAGCTCTTTTAAATCATGACACAACCCTATAGGATAGGTACTGTCTTCTTCATTAATCCCAATTTTACAGATGAGAAAACTGAGGCACAAAAAGTTTAAGTAACTTGTCCATAGGCACACAAATAATGAAAGATCGAGCTTCGATTCACACCTAGAGAATGTGAACAACATACTTGCTACTGCCTATGCCTTTCATGGCTAAGTCAGGCCACTCTTCAGACAGGAACTGGAAAGATCCATCTTGAGGATCACTTGTCCAGATTCATGGAAGTCCTCATCTGGACAACTGAATTATTTTAAAAACTGAAGGCAAGCCAAAAACTCATACTCTTCCAGTTGCTTTCTCCAACCCCCTAGTAGGAATCATCTTCATAAAGGCAGGTGTCTAACATCTCAAACTGAGTATCTCGTAAACAAATTAGATTGTAAGCCTAATAGAAACCTCAGTTTGTATCCAAGAGGAGACATTCGACATTGTTTGGAAATTTGAAATCCTCGTCATGTGGGTTCCCGAAGTGCAATAACAGAAGTGTAAAAATAAAAGGGAGAAATATTTTAAATTTCCTTCTAATTTAAACTCATACCCAAATTGACATTTGGGCAGGTCCATCAAAAAGCACTTGGTGAGAAATCATCTGTGCACTAAGTGCTTCTTTTTTACCATGAGCAAAGGTCTGAATTGTAAGTAATATTGGCAAGAACAAGCTATAAGTTAAGATGCAAATCCAAATCGAGTGTGCGGTGTTCTGGCTTCAAGCCTGGTAATTGAATTTCCAGTTTATTATCCTTAATGTTTTTTAATGTGAGTTTGCAATTCAAGTCAAAATGGAAAGCTGCTCCTCCAAATCTTTCCCCTGAAGCACTTCCAGGAACAATTTCTTTTCAGAATCAAGAAATGGTTGTGGGTCAAGAGTACACTTTAACTTTTTCAAACTTCAGAAAAGTCTATTCTAGGGATGCACAAAACCATGGGTCCATTGAAGGACACTAGGCTGGAGACCAGGGATTCTAGAATCTGAACCTGGCACTGGGGCTTCTTCTGGAAACAGAAAAGCTAGATACTGTGAGCTCGTTAAGAAGCCGTGTCTCAACTGGGAATTCCAAGGGACGTGGTGTTGACATTTAGGGCCATACACAGTAGATGGGGAATATGTTTCAAATGAAATCTCCTGTTTAAACATACCTGGTTTATCCACATCCAAACGCCTGAGGCCTTTGCTTATAACAGCTAGGCCTTATCAGGAGCCCACTCTCACATTTCTTTTTCTTAAAACTAGGCCTAAATCAAGACTGAGGACTAAATTGCTTTGAACTGGTCTTCTTCATGGTGAATGAGGTTTAAAGGTGTTTGCTATCTTATTGTGATAACAGCAACAAAAACAAGAACTATAAACATAACTTAATGAAGTTTTTACCACATGGCAAATTATATCCAATTTTATGCATTATTTATTATATAATTAACTCTCATAGTAGGCTTGAAAGGTAGGTTATTGTCCCCCAATTTCATATAGGAAAACAAGTTTAGAGAGCCCAAATGGTTTTCCCAAGGTGATACAACTAAAATGGGGTCTTAGCTAGCATTCACACCCAGATCTGCCTGTTCGGAAGCATGTGCTTTTTATTAATAAGCTAAGGGAGTATATACTTTCATTTTTCTTTTGGAATTATTGAAATATTCATGTGTGTGTACATGTGTATGTTCATGTGTATACATGTGTGTAAAAAAGAGTATGAAGAAGAGAGCAAAAATGTCCCATAAGCCCACCGCCTACATATGTACATGGCATAAAAGCCCAAGTGTATAACAGTATGTGATGAAAATTAAAAGCATTCCCCAAGCTCTGTCCCCAGAGTAACCATTTGTATATTTTTTATGTGTCCTACAAAGAAATAATATTCTGCATTGGCTAATGAAGTACATATATGTTTCCTCCTCCCATTTATTTTGTTTGGTCCTCTATGTTATTCTCCTCCCTTCAGGGGACAATCGAATATACACTGACATACCCCTTGCTTTTTTTTTTTTTTTTAACATATCTTGGTGCTCTTTCCATATCAGCATTTATGTGTGTGTATGTGTGTGTATTTTTTCAATAATCATTTAGTACTCCATTAATTTATGTAACTAGCTCCCAAAAATGTTAATTCAGATGATATCCTTTTTTTTTTTGTAATCAAAACTGTAATACAGTGAATGTTCGTATGCATATATTTCAACACAGTTTTTTTGTGTGTGCATATCTGCATTGGATAAATACATAGCAGTCAGATTTTGTTCATCAGGGGCCATGGGCATGGTTTAGAATTCCCGTAGACATTGCCAAATTTCCCTCTCAAGAGGCTTCTTCAATTGGCCTTCCCAATGACAGGTTGTGAGTGGTGTCCTTTACTGCGTCCACTCACTTTCGTGTCCAGGTCACTTGATGCTTCGACCAACATCATTCAGCAGGTAGAACGATGGATGTCACTCCTGTTTCTAGCGTGAGTCAAGACTAGAACCAGGATGTTCCTATTCTAATTACAGAATGCTTGCCTCAAACAAATTACACTCTAAAGATGCAAAGATAAATAAAAGGTCAGTACCTTCTGTTTCTGCCTCTGACAGATGAAGAGAACAAATGTACCTAGGACTCTGTGAGTCAGGGCTCTGGGACAAGGACTTTAATCAAGTCTGGAACCTCCTAAAATACCACTTACTCAGAGTTTGGGACTGAGCCATGACCTTCTATTGTTCAAGGCATTTTCCTTTGTAATAATTCCATGGAAAGAAAAACAACTTGAAAGTTGTATTTATTAAACAGCCCCAAAGGCATTTGAACATCAATTTACATTTTTCTCTTTTATAGGGAAAAAAAACATAGTTAAGTGTAAATGAATGTCAAACATATGGTTTACATTTCCTTTAGGATGCATGTGGGCTTTAAAAACTAATGGAAATACCTTAGGAGAAACACACTTCACAATATGGTGAACCTAAAATACGTAGGATATTCGAAGCAGGTCAACATGGCAGGTTGGTTCTTGTGCAAATGATCTTCTGACACCTCACATGAGATTTCAAAGAAAGAGTCAACTCTCTGAACTCCTTTTTAGGCTCATGACTCAGAGGAATGTATCAAGATACTTCAAAGTTAAGAAGGCCTATACTATTGTTCCCCATCCATTTAATGAACACCTATACTGTTCTAGGAATCAGAGATAACACAAATAAAAGACAGCCTTTCCTCAGGGAGTTGAAGTCCTAGTGAGGAAACCAGATGAGAAAAGAGAACAACAACAACAACAACAACAACATGGGATCAATGGGGTATAACATAGTGTCAGGGCAGTACAAAGAAGGACATTTACCCTGTTTAGGACAGGGGAAGTGGAAGGGAAGCTATCCTAATGGAGAAGACATCTACTTAGAGACCTAGAGGATGAGTAAGAGTAGTTGGCCAAAGAGTTTGCCGAGGACATCACAGCACAGAGAGCAGCGTGCACAAGGGCAGAGGCATGTGGAGTTGGCTTTGCAGGAAATGATGGTAGTTCTATTTGACTGGAATGTAGAATAGACTGTGGGGGCAGGGGGGGAGGGGAGAGTAGTTAGCAAAAAGACTAGACAGCAAGCAGGTGTCAGACCACGCTAAGGTGTTTGAACTCCATTGGGAAGAACCAATAAAGGGTTTAAGGAGAACGCCTTGGGTTTTAGAAAGATTATTCTGTCCTATATTTGGAAAACAGATGAGAGAAGAGTAGTATCAAGATAGGGAGGTCAGTTAAGGTGTTGTTGCTGAAATTCCACGAGACATGATTGAGGACCCAGACTAAGGGATTAGCAGTGCAGACAGAGAGAGATGGACAGATTCAGAAGGTTAAGACTGAAGGCCTAGGTGTGGTCAAGGATAAAGAAGACTCAGTAGTTACTCCGGGATTTTTTTTACTTTGAGTTTGGATGTTCTACCTCAGGAATGACTGTGTAACTAGCAGCTGGATAAAAGGTAATGTAGCCTACTAAACACACATACTCACACACACACACACACACACACACACACACACACACTCACACACGTGAATTCATTTACTTTGCTTCTGAACATCAATAGAAGGCAACAGAAATGAGACATATTAATGACTGTCCACATCAAATGTTAAAGTGATCTGATAATCCTTTAAGAAGATTAAATATTAAGGACACCTTAGCAGACGGTACAATGTAAAAGAAGGAATTGCTCCCCAAAATTACAACGGACAATATCACACCCTGGAGTAGATATGAGGAAATGGAAACTCACAGTCACTGTTGGTGGAAATTCATTTTGGTACAACCCAGAAATGTGACTTCTCTGTATAAACCCTAGAGGAGCTCTGGTGTATATGTACATTTGCAAGGATGTTTACTGCATCCCTGCATTAAAAAAAAAAAATCAGACACAATTTAAATTTCTATGAAAAGGTGAACAAATAATTTGTGGTATACTCATGCAATAGCACAATAGTCTGCTACTTGAATCCATAAACAAGGTTTAAATTTATGAACATGGATAAATCTCAAAAAGATCATTTTAAGTGAAAAATATCAAATTGCTGAATGATAATTACAAACAATATTAAAACAACTGATTGCATAACTTATAAATTCTTGTATTTGTAGTAGATACATAAAAGCCTGCCTAGAGGCACCTACATCAGGAAGAAAGGAGAAGTCAAGAATGGGTATTAAAAAGGCTTCCAAAATGTGTGGTTTATTAAACCATGCATTTAGTTTTTCAACCTTTGCACCACCGACATCTTGGGACAGATGAGTCTTCACTGTGGAGAAGTATCCCGCACATAGCAAGAGGTGTGGCAGCATCTGGCCTCTGCACACTAGACTCAAGTGGCACCTCCCCCAGTCATGACCATCAACAATGTCACACACTTTGGCAATGCGTCCCGGGGGAGCGGGGCAGGCAACATCACCCCGGGTCAAGAACTACTAGTTTAGTAGATTAGCATTTCTTATGTCATTCCTTATACTTTTCTTTAAAAAAAAAACATTTCATAATAAAAGGGGTGAGGGAGAAGAACATTCCTTCAGCTATTGCTTTAATCAACTGTAGCATGTGCTTGGTGCGCAGCTATCAAGATGCATTAACATAGGACCCTATCCCCCAAAATATCTTTTTTTTAATGTTTCTTTCTTTTTTTAAATTTTTTTTTTTTTACTGTTTATTTTTGAGAGAGATAGAGACAGAGGTGAGAAGGGGAGGGGCAGAGAGAGAGAGAGAGACAGAATCCAAAGCAGGCTCCAGGCTCTGAGCTCAGCACAGAGCCCGACACAGGGCTTGAACTCACGATCCATGAGATCATGACCTGAGCTGCAGTTGGACGCTTAACCGACTGAGCCACCCAGGAGCCCCAATGTTTATCTTTTTGAGAGAGTGCAAGTGGAGGAGGAGCAGAGAGAGGAAGACAGATGATCTGAAGCAGGCTCTGTGCTGACAGCAGAGAGCCCTACCCGACCTGGGGCTCGAACCCATGAACCATGAGATCCTGACCTGAGCTGAAGTCAGATCCTCAACCGACTGAGCTACCCAGGCACCCCAAGAATTCTATGTCTAGAAGAAGAAGAAGAAGAAGAAGGCTTGAGGTGGAACAGATAAAGATCCTAGAGATGGATCTAAGACAGACCTAGGACAGATCTAAGGATAGCTCCTAACTCTGCCACATATAAGCTGGGAGAACCTCAATTTTCTCATCTCCAAAGTGAGTATTTTTCTTAAAAAATCCAAGTTTTACCTCCTGGAACTCTGAAATATAGTAAGCATGCAACAAAGGGTAGTAATTATAGGGGCAGCTGGGTGGCTCAGTCAGTTAAACATCCAACTCGGTTTCGGCTCAGATCGCGATCTCACGGTTTCATGAGTTCAAGCCCCACGTCGGGCTCTGTGTTGCCAGGGTGGAGCCTGCTTGGGATCGTCTCTCTCCCTCTCTCTCTGCCCCTTCCCCACTCATGCTCTCTCTCTCTCTCAAAATAACCTTAAAAAAAGAGTAGCAATTGCACCGCTTGCTGTTCTCATTATTATTTGTGTGCACATATTGAATGATGTAAGACAGTGTTGACAACATCCCGTGTGCCCCCTCCATGGCGGGTCTGCCTCTCCCCCGGTGGCCGTAAGGAACAGGACGGCAGTTTGTTCACAGCAACTGCCTGCCGGGTCCTACAATCGCAGTGCAGTTCGTAAGCACACGCAGCGTGCAGTCTCTGCAGCATCCTCGCAGTGATGCAAAGGGAGAGAGTGGGTGCCAGCCAAGCAACAAGAAACAGAAGTAGGTACCAGAGAGGTTCTTACACATCCACTTAAATATTCAGTCTTCACAAAATCAAAACCCCTTCCTTCTTTGTTCTGTCTTTCATTTATAGGCCCTACAGGGTGATACCACACCACACTACTCCTAAGAGCTGGCCACTGACACGCTCCAGTGAAAAAATGATAGCACGTTCTCGTATTGTAGGAAACGTTCCGGAGTCTGGGGCAAACCTGCTTGGTATCTGAGCAGCCCTGCTTGGTCACCAGTCCTGATACTAGTTGATTTTTCTTCCCAAACATATGCAAGGTGTGTTCTATTTTTGTAATAAAATCTTTGCAAGAACCAGAAATTTAGTTTCTGTTACCTCCGGTCACTGTGTTTCACAAGCCATTTTTTCTTTAGACTGTTAAATTCAGTACTGAAAATGCTGATATGTACTATGGTCATCTGTGTGCCACATCATTACTTATGCCAAACAGCTGCAAAATTGCTACAAGAGTGGAAGAAGGAGAGAACTCTTCCCACTGGAGCAACCAAAAGTCCTAGGACGGAAGGAAGCCTCCAAGCCAAATCACAATGAATGGTGGTCTTCGCTTGTACCATAGCCAACGTGGACGAAGGCAAAGCAACAGGAAACAAGGAGCTAGAGACAGAACTATGATTCTGGTTTGGCCTAGGACACCAGAATCAGGGCACCACAGAATCACTTACTGCTAATTCACTTCACAATTCCTTCAATAATGAATCGTGGAGCACCTAAAAATGAAACCAGCACCTTGCTAGGTACTATGATGTAAATAACCTGGGTCTTTCTTTAGCGTTGAGAAACAAATCAACAATTATGGAGTTACCAAGAAGAGGGTATGGGGAGGGGGGATGTTTACATTCTAGAAATGGAGTAAGAACACCATAGGGTCATCTGTATTAGACTGGTGTCACCCAGTGTCACTAGTGGGACTCAAACATGGCTTCTCAAAGTTGGTTCTGTCCACTAACACATGAAGTTACATGACTTCACCGCTTTGTACCCTCTTGGAAGGAACATGACCCACGATGCACCTTCACCGTCCACCCCTTTCATCACAATACATGGTTCCCAAGGACAGACTCTGTCCTAATGGATCAATCCAATTCACAGAAGTTAATTGTTTCCAGAGTTCTTTTCATGTCCTGAAATACACAGTATCACAATGCGCTGAAGGAAAAGGCTGTGAGGACAATCTGCATTGCTGCTAAATAATCATTTTCACTGGGCTTTATCTGGGCTGCACATGCCTTTAATCTGCTTTTAAAAACACTAAAACTCATTGAATATACTTCTAAAAATGAATAAGGCAATAGAAAAGGAACGCATTAATGACGATTCACATAACCTGTTAAAATTTTAACCCAGTTTGTTATTTAGTGTACTGTGAATCAAATTAATTACAAATATTGGTACTGACAACGTACGCATAATTAGTTTCTAATCTTTACTGCTTTAACACAGTCAAGGTGCAAAAAAAGACTTCTAAGTGCTCTCTGACTATATTAATAGACTGCTTAGAGGTAAACTATTGTAATTTATATGCATTTTATTCACACATAACTCTCTGACAGCTCTCTTGTGATACTTACCAATCCAGGGCCAACAAGGATTGAAATGGTTTGGCGAGCACTTACCACAAATGCAAACTAGTATCCACCAAGAGATGATGTGATTTTTAAAGAAACGCCAACTTTCCAAGCATATGGTTTTCAAAGGTTAAATTCACCCAAATATACAGGATCGGTGTCCTACTTGTATTGAACGGGCAACAACCACTATTCTGTAACCTGTAAATCTAAATAAGGGCACTGCCAGATAATAACTAAGGCACCCCCAAATCTACTTTGATGCTGGAGGGCACTTGAGATTGAGATGAACCTCTTCATTATACAGATGGGAATACAGAGAATTATCAGAGAAACTGTGTCTTATCAAGGTCCCGCCCACTGTAAAGTCTGTCAATTTCTAGTCCAGTGATCGATCCTCTGTGCCTCATGGACATTCCAGGTGTCCCTTTAGGGCTTCCTAAGTGTGCTGTGAGACAAAAACAAAAAAAAAAAAAACAACAAAAAAACAAAAAACAAAACAAAACAAAAAAAAAGGAGCGGGGTAGCATCCTCTAGATGTGATTGATGGGCAAGTAATAAGATCCTTTTCATAAGTCACATCTTGGAATTTCATCACTTTTAATTATTCTTCAGGGATATTACAAGATGTTATATACTATTTTTTCTAAAATTTCCTGTTGATAAAATAGTCCTTATAGAAGAGCTTCAATCATCAGTTAGCACCTTGGTAGGAATGCTAACAAAATAAGGAGAGAATTGCCATGAAGTCACTGAACAAAGAGAGGTAGGATGTTCGAATGCACAGAAAAGGAAAATGATTTGAGCCAAATGTAAGGAAGAACCTTCCAACAATCAGAGCAAAATCAAATGGATGGAGGCAGTGGATTCGCCATCATTGGATGTGTCCAGGTAGCAAATGGCCTCATTTGTCAAGGATGCTATATAGATCTTTTGAGAATCAGCTAAGGGTTGGCCTACAATAACTCTTAAATTGCTCTCTAACTCCCAGATCTCCCTACGCATTGAAAACAAAATTTACAAGGTAGATGCTTAGAGAATCGAGGGTGGCTTGAGACAAAAACGGGGAAGACACCAAAGATAAACTCTATTTACTTCGTATTTTTTATAAAGTAAGATTGCCTGGAGAACAACTGAATAAAGAGAGAGAAGACCTACTTGAAGCCACAGAGTCCCTTACCATATCCTATCAAGTGGCATCTAGAAGTGAGGGCTGTGAAGCATCTAGATCCCTAAGATATCACTGAGACCTCTAAGTCCTGAACATCTTTCAGAGTCACAGACCATGAAGCTGCTTTCAATTCCCATCACTTCTGTAAGGAGGCGTTAAAATACAGAATTTATTTTTTTTTAATTTTTTAACGTTTATTTATTTTTGAGACAGAGAGAGACAGAGCATGAACGGGGGAGGGGCAGAGAGAGAGGGAGACACAGAATCGGAAGCAAGCTCCAGGCTCTGAGCCATCAGCCCAGAGCCCGACGCGGGGCTCGAACTCACGGACCGCGAGATTGTGACCTGAGCTGAAGTCAGATGCTTAACCGACTGAGCCACCCAGGCACCCCCAGAATTTATTATTTTAACTAGGAGTAGGCAACAACAGATTTATTCAGCGGACACTAAAATCGGATACATTATTGTTATTATATACATTACACGTTACATACATTATCATTCTATTTCTCTAACCCTTCCTCCAAAGGGATTATGAGTTTTGTGTTTTAGAATTCTATATAGATATGCTTGGTGCTGTGAAAAGCACATTAATTAATTAATGTCAGCAAGTATGCATTTATTTATTTCGAATTAGCAAATGTGTAGAAAAGCTCATCACCTTTAATCTAAGACATCGTCGGGTTTCCTGAATGAACTGCCACTGTAGAGCCCAGCATAAACTACAGGTCAGAATTCCCCAGGAAGTGTGCCACGCGCGGGTTACAGACAAGGGTGGAAATCAGTTTGGAATTTGGGAAACCTAAAAGTAAACGAATAAAAACCTATGGATTCCAAATTAGGTGCAGGACCTTGGATGGAGTCCATGGAAGCGACGGTTCCAGAAACGTGGCTTCAAAAGCATCCCAGTTAAAGTCACCTCCAGGTGACAGTTATGCCAAGAATCTGACCCAGTCGTCTAAGTGACCAGGTAGACTTGAGGTGGGGAGTGCCTCCCCCAGCCCTGGTTCTGTTCACCCATTTGGCTACTATGCTGTTACATTCATTGAGTACAATGATGTGAAAAGGTTGGGGGAGCACTATTCCTGGTAACTCCAACACCATTTTGCTTTCTGTGACTAAACATTTTATCTTATGTTCCTTTAAGCTAGAACCGGAAGGGATGCGGGACACTCCTTGTGTTTTCTTACTCTCCAAGGAATTTTAAATCGTGTACCCAGTTTGTACTTCAAAACAATTCCATAAGGCAGAACATTTCCCTGACCCTGGCTTGATGAGGGTAAACTGAGAAATGTTTTTTTGTCATTTTTAAACAGATGTCCTTTTCTCATGTGCTTCCTCTTCCCTTTCTTCCTCTCCTGTCCCTTATCTCTACTTTCACTAGAAGATATCAAAAGAAATTGTCATCATTTCATGGGAGCATCTTTAATGAGGCCGCCACTCATGTGTCATGAAAGCTAACTCCAGGCTCACCTATGCAAAGGAGTTCCAATTACCACTTGAGCCTTGCAGCCAAAATGCTATAAAAGCACCAGGCATCTGAAATAACAATTACTTAAGATATTTGGCATATACTGTTGTCCTAAACATGTCGCTTCCTAAGTGCTCATTTATCAAGAGACCTGCATAAGTAGCAGGTGCCAAACAAATGCTACAGAGGAATATTTCCAATATGCTGAATGATGGTTCTTGTCCCCCAGTGAAGGCTACCATGGTTGAGCAAAAAAGATGCTGAGTTGTCTGAAAAGTCACTGAAAAGTCACATAAGCCCCATCTGAGCATCCAACGCTATGTTGTTACCATCTTCTGTTCTTTCCAGAAAGATCTGCAAGGCAGGTAAGCTGAGGACCGTAACAAACTGGATTAGCATGGAGAGCTTTTTGCCCTATTTATTGAAATTAAATGCTAATTGGTCCCAGAGCTGCAGACAAATCTGAGATACAAAACAGTGTAAATCATGGGCATTTCTCCTTCTACTAGTCTGAAGTCTCCTAAAAAACCACAGGTGCTGGCCTATATAGTAGGGATGCTCTTTGTTGAATTATCAAAGGAAGGAAGGAAGGAAGGAAGGAAGGAGAAATTCCCCATTTGGGGTAGGATTTTGGTTTTAAAACTAACTTCTAGCCTACCAAGAGCTGT
Organism: Prionailurus viverrinus; assembly: GCF_022837055.1. Taxonomy (NCBI): domain Eukaryota; kingdom Metazoa; phylum Chordata; class Mammalia; order Carnivora; family Felidae; genus Prionailurus; species Prionailurus viverrinus. Next base: position 32,853,119 of record NC_062575.1, on the reverse strand, counting down.
TACTGATCACAGTACTATTCACAATCAAATATTATTTAGTACAAATTACAGATCTCATTTGGGCACCTGGAAGGTAACATCTCCCACTTTTGGCTGCCTTATTAACACCTTGGAAGTTTCAACTATTCCCCTAGTTCCTTTGAGGGTGGATACTTTTATCCTCAGTTTTCAGGTAAATAAGTAAGCTCACCCAATAAGATGGGATCACCTTAGTTTTATGGACTGAATGTGTGTGTTCCCCAAAATTCATCTACTGAAACCCCAACCACCAATGGGATGGTATTAGGAGGTGAAGGCTTTGGAAGGTCATTAGGTCATGACTGTGGAGCCCCCATGATACTATTAGAGTCCGCTGGGAAAGACCCTCTTGCTTGCAGCCTTTTGACAGCCACTTGGCCACATAACAATGGGCCTCGCACCTGTAACACTTCTTTACCGAGACATGAAGAGTCCTCACAGCCTGTGCTGGACTTCCCACCTTACGTGGGAACATCTTTCCCTGCTTCACCCTCCTCCATTCTGCTTAAACGTGTGTGTCACATGGCACACACTCAACCACATTGCTCTTTCTGTCCTCTTCAGGGAAGGAACAAGGTCCCTCTGCTGCAGGACAAGATGGGTACGGGCAGCCAAATGCCCTGTGTCAGCTGGTGGGAGGGACCACTGAGCATGGGGGACTGACATCCACCACTGAAGCTGATCTTACTCTGTCCCTCTTCTATGTGAGTAAAGCGTAATCTCCATCCAGTGCTTCGCTGTATCTGTCATTTACATCACCTGGCAGATGACACTTTTGTTACAGCAGCCGAAACTGACAAAGACACCTTCCTCGGGATGAAAAGAAGAGTAAATGAGTTTTACTGAGAATGTCGTCTTCAGTCCACTGGTGGTGGCTTCTTGAAGTATGAGGCTGAGAAGAGAAGCGGCATCCAAGTTCAAGGGAAAGGAGAGGGCTGAGTGATGGACAAGGTCCACCATGGACGCTGAAGAGGACGGTGGCAAGAAGGTGTGCCAAATTTTGCTGATCCTAATTGAAAATTATGCCTCACTCACTCTACTCTTCTGCCTCTCTAGTTTATTGTGGGAAGGAACCATCACTTTCCTTTAATCCTCCAGAACTGAACTGAAGCACACCTTCGGTGCGCCATGTGGATTCAACTCGTTAAACTGAATTAAGCAAAATGGTCTTCCCTCTGGGCTAGATGGCAAAGAACATGATGCTATTATGGTAACAAGAGCGATAAGAACAAGACCACAAACATTTCGGATTTTATGAGAAAGGTTTGACTCTAAGACATACAAATTCTCCATGATGTACAACCTTACGTCCCCAGCGGAATCAAAGGAATTTAATAAAATAGCTTTCTTTCCCATGGAATGAGCTTCCCCCCCCCCCGACTTACTTTTAGTTGAAAATCAAACTTGAATGCTGTGTCTTTTCATGCATCTTCAAGATTTATTCATGAGTCACAGCTGAATGCTCTGTGTGTTATATTTATGTGAACAAACACACACTTAAAAAAAAAAAAGAATCAGTTCCATTATCTAGATAGATGTGTGTTTGTCAGCATCTGAGAGAATATCCATCCTGGATGGTGTAAGTATTCAGCCACTCTTTTAAAAACATCAGTCAGGCATTTGTAAGACATATAACCACAGCATAAGCAATGACCTTTAGACGTGTCTCCCCTCCTATTATCTACACACTGTGAAACAGAAACAAGTTGATATTACAAATCTGGGTAATATCAGTTTAGAAGCTATTTATTTCAAATTTATTCTGCTTGGTGCACCAACCATAATTTTATTAACAATGGCAATGTATTGAGACATTATTCAAAGGAATTCTAACAGGTATTCATTCACCCCGCCCCACTATCCTCAGTGTGCACATGTACACGCATGTGTGCATGCACACACCTTTTCAAAAGAATCACAGGGCTCTGCTTGTTGGTTGGTTGGTTGGTTGGTTGGTTGGTTGTTTTTGTAATCTCCCTTCTTAACAAAGGATCCTACCATCATTTAGAATCTTGGTAACATTTTTTTCAATTAAATTTCTAAAACCCTATACCAGGTATACAGTGTCTTCAAGAGACATAGCTTTCACAGGACTATACTCTACAAGCCTTGTGATCTTTCAACTGACTCAGCCACGGTGATTAATTTACCCTTCCATTCTCTAAAGGGCAAATGGCACTTAGAACCAAAACAGGGTGCCTGGGTGGCTCGTTCGGTTAAGCGTCCGACTTCGGCTCAGGTCGTGATCTCACAGTTTGTGAGTTCGAGCCCCCGCGTTGGGCTCTGTGGTGACAGCCCAGAGCCTGGAGCCTGCTTCAGATTCTGTCTCTCCCTCTCTCTCTGCCCCTCCCCTACTCACATTCTGTCTCTCTCTCTGTCTCAAAAATAAATAAACATTAAAAAAATTAAAAACAAAAAAGAACAAAAACACAGAGCTTTATTTTGTGCCAGTATTTTCTCTAGGGTTTTTCCTTAGGTGTAAGTCATGTTACATGGGTGCACCAAACTTAATTCTTGCCACTGCTCCTGTTAACTCTGTCTCCCGACATTAATAAAAAAGCTGGTGGTAGAAACACTGTTAACACCGCTTCATTAAAAAAAAAATTAATTTGGAATATAAACTTTTGCAATTAATCAGGCGTTTGCCAGCTGGTCCTTTCATATCATTCGCCTTTCAAAAAAAAAAAAAAAAAAAAATCCACTGACCGGAAGAGTACTCTGCCTTCCTCACAACAGAAATCATGACACGATTTCTCTCTAACTGCCTGAACATTTTACAGTGCACATGTGTGAGCAGCCATGGATCATCCCCAGGCTGAAAACATAACAGAATCAACATGTACTGTTTCACAAACCAAGCATAAACCTACAAATGATCTTGTCTCATCAATGACTAGTTTCCTGTGGCTGCTGTAACAAATTACTATACGCTTGGTGGTTTAAAAAAAAAAATCACAAAATTATTCTCCTATAGTTCTGGAGGTCAGAACTCTGAAAAGAGTCTTACAATGATTAAAACCAAGGTGTTGACAGAGCTGGTTCCTTTTGAAGGCTCCAAGGGGAGAATCCCAACCCTGGCCTTTTTCAACTTCTCCTTAATGGATACCTGTATTCTTTGGTTTGGGGACCTTTTCTCTCCTTCTTTAAAGCACATCTCTCTAACAATCTGTTTGTGTCATCACATTGTCTCAGTCTTCTGAAGTTGTGTCTCCCTCCTCTTCTTTCTTTTTTTGAAGTTTATTTATTTACTTTGAGAGAGAGAAAGAGAACGCACATATGAGTGTACGAGTGGGGGAGGGGCAGAGGGCGAGAGAGGGGGGCGGAGAGAAAATCCCAAGCAGGCTCCAGACTCAGCTCAGAGGCCAACGCCGGGCTCAATCCCATCACCATGAGATCATGACCTGAGCCGAAATCAAGAGTTGGACACTCCCACCCAGGCACCCCATCCCCTTTTCTTATAAGGACACTTGTGATTACATTGAGGGCCCACCCAAATAATCCAAGATAATCTCCCCCATCTCAAGATCCTGCAAAGTCCTTTTTGCCATATAAATTACAGGCCCCAGAAGGTGAGACCTAAATATCAGGGAGCCACATCAACTAACTGTTTAAATAAGTGAAACTTATTTAATAAAGATTTTTTAAAAATAAAAAAAAATAAGTGGAACTAGAATTTATTTCTCTTTTAAGATTTTCTAACATATATTTATTTTTGAGAGACAAAAGAGACAGAGCACGAACAGGGGAGGGGCACAGAGAGAGGGAGACAGAACCCAAAGCAAGCTCCAGGCTCTGAGCTGTCAGCAGAGAGCCCAACGCGGGGCTTGAACCCATGAACCGTGAGATCATGACCTGAGCCAAAGTTGGACACTTAACCCGACAGAGCCATCCAGGTGCCCCTGATTCCTCTTTTAAAATAATGCATTACTCAGAAACAATATATGGAATAGAAGCAAAGAAGGTAAATCTAACCTGCAACATCAGGCTCAGTCCTTAACATAGTATTTTAAGCAGTTTCTTGGAAGTAAATAAAGATTAATGTTACACAATTAAGAATATGGAAGCAGAGCCTATGGACCAACAGGGCTTTTAGTTGCAAAAGTACCAACCCAACTTCAGGTAACTTCAGCTAAGGAGAAAAGAAACTGATCCAAGCATTGATAAATCAATAGGAGGTTAGATGGCTCAGCTCTGACTTTGGGAAGAAACCACGAGAGGCTGGACATAAGGAAACATGAGTTAGGTTATGCAATAGGAACAGGTGGATATGTACGTTTCTGGACTTTTGCTAAAGATGCTTGATTGAGGTGCTAAGCTTTGGGTTTTGTCCAGCAATATGCCTTCCTGGTAAGGTGGGACAAGTCACTTAAAATCTCAGCCTCAGTTTCCCCATGTGTAAAGCGAATAACATAAGAGTACTCCATACATTATCATGAGCATCAAATGAGATATTACATATAAATTACTTAAACAGCACCTGCCTGACACATACCATTGAAAATAAATGGAAGAAATCGTCAACTCTTATTATTATAGGCCCAACCATGAATAATCTCTCAGCTGCCCTTGAGACTTTGCCTCTCTTTCCCAAGTTTCAAACCTCTGAATGGGGTCACTTGAATCCATCGTTCCCCAGCTCTCAAGGGATGGAAACAAGAAAAATCTTTCCCTTTATTTCCATAGGGAAAGCAGAGTCCTGTCTCATCCATTGAGTAGTGTCCTTCTAAATGAGAAGACGATCTGGGGACTGAGTTGAAGATAAAGGAAAGACAAATGGCCCCACAGCTGATGTTGACAGGTATGAGGCAAAAGCCAATTTAGAACAGTAGTGGCCAATTAAAAGTAACGTGGGGCCAAAGGACACATCTAGTGGGACAATCCAATGGCCAATTGACCATTCCCTCTACTTTCTCCTGTCACCTCAGTGACCTCAGCTCATTTTCTTAATACTTATTTACTTGGTTTCCCCTTGATGACAGTTTAATTCTCCATTTTGTTTTGGGGGATATATTTTTAAAAAGTTAAAACACTAGAAAATACTAATATAATTTATGAAAGTCTATTGCACATGTAAATTGGACGCTTTTACTTTGGATAAATACTGGGTTTTTTGTTGTTTTGGTTTTTGTTTGTTTTTTTTTAAGTTTTTATTTATTTATTTTGAGAGGGAGAGAGAGAGTAGGGCAGGGGCAGACAGAAAGGAAGAGAGAGAATCCCAAGCAGACTCCATGCTGTCAATGCAGAGCCAGACATGAGGCTCGATCTCACGGTTCATGAGATCACGACCTGAGCCAAAATCAAGAATCAGATGCTTAACCGACTAAGCCACCCAGGTGGTGCTGGATAAATATTGTTAAAATGGAGGCATTACAAATTTGGAGATGGGCCACACGCTGGGGGTTTTTGACAATGATCAAAGGAAACTTTACATTCATCTGAAATGACTTTATTATCTTACTAAAACATTTAAGTTGAACCTGAAGCAAATACTGACAAATTTTAACAGCAGTTAATTCTAGGTGATGAAAACAAATGTTAATTACATTTTTCCAGTTTCTTAATTTTTTAATTTCTCAAAAATATTCATACCAAGTTAAACCATAACAAAATAGAAAACAGACACAAACATGTTTTAAAAGCCCAAGTATTTAGTAATATGTACAAACCTATAAAGTGGAGAGGAGATAGAATTCTTTCCAGTTGTACGAAATGGAATTTAATAAAGAGTGCATTAAGTTCATTGTATTTGGTCCAATGAAAACAGAAAAGTCGTACAAACATGAAAAAGACCACACAGCATGGAAGAGGGAAAAGTCTGAATAATAATCACTCCAGTTTGGCATTGAAACTCGTCTTTGTTCTACTTGGACACAAAGGCCAAGGGCTCTAAGGAAAAGTGGACTTTTCCTAATGTGCTCGAGTGGAAAACTACTGCCCATGAATACAGGTAGCCAACAGGCCCTGGTCAATGGAGGACTTCCTGACAAAGGCAGACCAGGGAGAGAAGCAAGGCAAGAAAGGCCATAATTCATTAAACGCTCTACCACAAAGATCATTAAAACTAGAACTTCAAAGGGGCTAATCTTCCCTGAACGCAGATTAGAAAACTGAGGCCCACAAAGAAGTGACCAGCATTGCTTAACCAGCATGTGGAAGCAAAGAACTGGAACCTGGTCTTCTGACCCCCTGGACCAAGGAATATGAGCTCTCTTGACACACAATAAGGGACTTTGGCATCTGAGCCCTGCCCACCTTCCAATGCCAATCTCCTACCATGATCCCATGTTCTAGTTTGGGTCCCCTACCAGAGCGACAATCTCTCATTTCTCTCTACCTTCGCACAGATGTTTCTAGTCAATGGTCAGTAGAGTTCTTCTCATCCTTCAAACCTGAGCTCCTTCTTCTGATTCCCCCTAACTCCCAACTTAAGCTGGGTTCCCTCCTTTGTACTCCCATAATATCCATTACCTCTCCTTGTCATAACACTTAGCATTTCCTATGTTCCCTCCCCACCATACTGTGACCTCCCAGGAAAGAGAACACATCTCTGTGCCTTGTCAAATTGAGGGATTTATTGCCAAGGTACTTTTGCACTGTTAAGTCTAGTGACCTTCCTGGAGAGAGACAGCATGAAAGGCATAGCCACAGTGATGATTATGGGCACCACCGACTCTAACACTCTCACTGTGAACTCCACCCTCCTTTCTAGCTCTGATGGAGGTACCTCTTCTGCTTTGAAGTCTTTTCCTCATTACCTCAGTTTGCAACACTTTATTGGACATGTAAACATCCCAACAAGATGGCTGTCACTTCCTTTTGATGTCTCTTCAACTAGACTACTAATTGCTTGAAAGCAGGATCCACAAGTGTCACTTACCTATGCCTCTCAGGTCTTTTATGAAAAAGTATGCAATAAACACTTGTAGGTGATAATTCTGTTACTAAAACAATGTTCCATAGTGGCTCTGTTATTAGTGGTGCCAGGTTAAACAATAACAAGGAATTAAAAGTGTGCTTGTGTCATCAAGCTTAGGAATCAGTTGATCTAATCAAAGTAAAAGTGAGTCCCTACTAGAAGCCTAATGTGGCACCAGGCTAGATGGCAGTAGGGATGGTTCTAGAGTCCCGGGCAGGGAGTTGGCTAGGGCAGAGGAAGGAGACAAAGCAAGGAAGACATCTTATTTATTATGAATTTGTAAATATCATTTGTATGATGACTTCTTATGTGCTATAGACCTGTTGCCTTTCCTGTTGGGTCTGGTTGGGTCACTGTTGACAGTAAATCATATAGCTGCCAATCTCCATTGTCTTGCCTCTTTTGACTGGTCAGGAGAGTTCACAGGCTCTTGCTCTCCTGGTGCCCTGTGTAAGCTGTCCTGGTGTCAGAGCCACCATGTTGCCTACTGCCTATCTTTGTCCATGCTCAATAATGTGGACCTTCCTAGAAATATAGAAAGGAAAAGGCATAATCATAGGTGGCATAAAATGATTGCATGGATCCAGTAAGTAGGAGAAAACTGGGACAGTTAAACAAGTCTTCTTCTCAGAGCCTTTAGTGTGCAGATAATGCTTCCAAGGAGGGTCTAAAATCTGTAGACCTTCCCACATTTAGCTGATCCACAACATTTTTTATTAGATTATTTTGTAACAGTAGTGTTCTATGAAACATACTTTGAGGAATGCTGTGTTAAATCAGATAAAAATCTGCTAATATATTACAAGCTTATCAGGTTAAGCAAATTAACAGAACATGGAGGGACAGGAGAGAGAGACGGTCACCCACCATTAAAGTTTGTTGTGGGGTTTTGTTTGTTTGCTTTTGTTATTTTTTAACATGTATTGTGTGATCTACCAGCTAGAAAATACTGTTATTGACAAAGAAAACTCTTCCCCCATGAAATAATTTTATGTTCTAACACCTCTGTTGATTCCTGACTCCAACGTTTCCTCCTTTGAGAGGATCCACATTTATAGTTGACTAAGTCTAATTTGATTGGTAGCCAGTTTAGCATTCTGGGGCTCTGTGAGAGACTTGGTTCTTGAAAGAAACGAAGCCCTCAGCATGTGTTGTTATCAGTGGCTAAATGATTGCGTGAATGGTGTAATAGCTTTCCATATGTACACTCTGCTTCAATTTCCATAATAACCCTATTCAGCCCTCCCTCTTCCCCATTTAAAAAAAAAATCACTGGTGTTTTTAAGGGACTATACTGAGAACAAAACAAAGAGACTCAGAAAACTGAACTTTGATCACTGATTTTGCCCCTGAAAACTAAGCTGTAACTGTCCGAGTAAACTTAATGCTCGGATCTTCAGCCCAAATTTTCCCAAGGTCAGCAGCATCTTTCCGGGATACCCAGAGCTGAGCCTCTCGTATGTGCTGTACACGGAGGTGTGTTAAGCAACATCTGTGGGCAGCAGGTGCTTAGAAATCACCCTGTTCCTCCACCACACCAATGATGTAGAGTAAAAAGAAGCAGTCTGTTTTTTTTTCTTATTTATAAACTTTTATTAAACTGAGTTCAGTAGAAACATTCTGTTTTGAAATAAATCACAGAGTGCAAGATATTCCTTATTATTAAGTAATATTACCTGAAAATGTAAATAATATGTAGTCTTTGAGCTTGGAGTTTCATATGAACCCGTACTATCTGTTATCTGCTCGGAGTTCGTGTTTACTATGGACAATTGCGTTCACACCTAGCGAGGTTTAGTCCTTTTCTCAGTATTGTTTGAATTTTTTTTAACCATACTTACTATGGAAATTTCTAGATAAAGCTTAGAGTGATTTTCTTATCTGATTAAGGAATAATATACAAACACTATAGAGAGGCTGGCTGCAAATCTTGCATAATGGCAAAAACAAACACCGTTCTGAAGGAGTAGAGATAAAGAAAAAATGGAAAACAGACTTCAAAACGTGTCACAGAGAATAAATCCCTCCCAAGAAATATGCTCTCTTCTAAACTTCATATTTATAACTTTGGAAACACATTTTATCTCAAGCAGAAGCAGTACAGCAAATGCATTTTCCAAGGAAACACATAAAATTACACACACCAACTTTTAAACTTTATGGGAGCACTTCTAGAAGCCTGGTATAAAGATCGTAGCTGGCAAAATAAAGGCTTGGGGAGGTATTAATTGGACCCAATGGGTCTTCCTTTTTTGGGAAAAGAGACTCTAAGATAAGAGTCTTCTCCAGGCTCATTATATGATTTCTGATCCTGAGTTTTAGTGGCCAATATCATTCTAACATCTTTATAAAATGTTTAGTAACTGCTTGCTATTATCAAGCAAGGCCACGTGTATCTGCCTCAGTGTAGCCTTCAAGATCCTCCAGAATTCAATATTACCTCCACAAGCCAATGTCTGCCTCTCATCATCGCCTCCTTCTGCAGTCTCAAACCTTCCCTCCAAAGGATCTACTCATTATTTCCAATCATAGGCCAGCATACGGCAATCAGCTCTCTCAGTTAATATGTGTCAGTACAAGGCACAGAAAGCCCACTTCAGAGAGGCATTTAGTATACATGTAACTAAGAAGTTCAGAGTTGGAGTAGGCTTCAGTATGATCTGGAGATGTCCTCCATTATTTCTCTTGGACTCCCCTGAATATCCCCAACACTGTGTTGGCATCATTCTAAAAATGGCTTCTCTCATGCAGCCGTTCTGGGCCTCACTTCTTCACACTATACTGATAGGAACACTGAATTAATTAAAGAGACTAAATTAATTGCCAAGGCCTGAGGATGAAGAGTTAGGAGTGATGGAATGATGACCGGCTTAGGCCATGTGATCCGCTCCTAGAAGTAAGAGTGGAGTAAACTTCCCAGAACCATGTAGATCCATAAACAAAGCCAGGGACTCCTGAGAGGGGTAGAAGAGGAAATATTCAGAGAGGCCGAGTACCTACCACTTCTCCCTCCACATGCCCTTTCCTTTCACTCTTCTTGTCAATCAAACTTTGATCATCCATCCTTTGAGGCTCAACTCATATACAACCTCTCCACAAAGGGCTTCCCCCAAGCCACTAGGTTTTTCCTCCATCCACCCAGTAACATTTGACAGTCCATTCTATATCACTCAGAGTACTGATGTATATACATAACTGAGTGCCTGTTATTTATGGATAGAGTATTTTATTCTATTATGTTTTCAAGGCACTTTGAAGTCATGAGCATTGCCTTTTATTCACATCCTCCCCCACATAATTCCTAGTCGAATACTGAGAACAAGGTAGTTCCTTGTATGAGTTAATAAAAAACAGGCCAGAAGGATGAGGAAAAAGAAGATCTCTTTTGCACTGCTGGTGGGAATGCAAACTGGTGCAGCCACTCTGGAAAACAGTATGGAGTTTCCTCAGAAAATTAAAAATAGAACTACCCAACGACCCAGCAATTGCACTACTAAGTATTTATCCAAGGGGTACAGGTATGCTGTTTCGAAGGGGCACATGCACCCCGACGTTTATAGCAGCACTGTCAACAATGGCCAAAGTATGGAAAGAGTCCAAATGTCCATCGATGGATGAATGGATAAAGAAGATGTGGTATATATATTCAATGGAGTATTACTCGGCAATGAAAAAGAATGAAATCTTGCCATTTGCAACTACGTGGATGGAACTAGAGGGTAATACGCTAAGGGAAATTAGTCAGAGAAAGACAAATATCATATGACTTCACTCATATCAGGACTTTAAGAGACAAAACAGATGAACCTAAGGGAAGGGAAGCAAAAATAATATAAAAACAGGGAGGAGGACAAACCATAAAAGACTCTTAAATATGGAGAACAGTGGGTTACTGGAGGGGTTGTGGGAGGAGGGATGTGGTAAGGGGCATAAAGAAATGTAGTCCTGAAATCATTGTTACACTATATGCTAACTAACTTGGATGTAAATTAAAAAAATAAATTAAAAAAAAACAAACAGGCCAGTCATAAAGGTCAACTTTGATAACACTGTTATGTTGCTCAAAATTCTATGGCTTCCCATCACCTATATGGTGAATTTGCCACAGCATAGCAAATTTAGCAAGATGGTATTTTTCAATCTGTAACTCCATTTCTTTCCTACCAGCTGGTTTAGGCTCCACCAATCACCCATTGCCACTCCCTTTAAGTCAGGTAGGCCATTGCCACACATATTGCCTCAGGAAAGGGAAGTGAAACCAGGAAGAAAGGGGGGGGGGGAGAGGCAGTGTTCCTTTTTTTGTTTCCCAAAGGTGCAAATCCTTAGACATTTTCAGAAGGTATCAGATGGCCTGGGAAAATATTTGAGAAAAACACTGTGAGAGAGATCAGGGCCTAGTTTGCTACCTCCAATTATAAAAGATTTCCCTGAGTTGAAGAGAGAGCTTAGACACAAGTGGAAAGAAATAAGAGAAGAGAGATCAGACAGGGTCCAGAGAAAAAGGATCAGCACATACGGGCCACAGGAACATAGGTCATTTCAGCAGAGAACCCCACCAGGAACATTCACTGTGGCAGCTGAGTGGGTAGCCCATAGGTTCCCGGTTCCAGCCCACTGAGTGCCCTCCAGAGTCACTGCTTCAGAGACTCTGCCCACCTTGCTTACTTCCGGTTTCTGGGAAGGATTTCCCTTTGCCAGTAGCTGGTTAGCTCTGCCTGAAAACTGACTAGACCTGATACCCAAGATTTTGCCCAGTCTTTTTCTACATGTACACAATTCTTGCTCTTGTTTCAAGAGGAGATTTCTCTATAATGATGGACAACTATAGTATCAAGGGTATAGAAGGTGAAGCCTGGACATCTGAGGGGTGTACTCTTGGTAAAGGTAAAGCATCTCCACCATAACCTTTACCTTGGGAAAGATTGGGATAAGTGAGGGGTGGGGTCTGTTTCTCACCAGGATGATGGTCAAAACAAACCAACCAATGAAAGCCAAGGTTGTGTGTTGTTTGTAACCCATTGAACCCTGTCTGTTTCATTAACCTCCTCTCCCACCATCCCCTCCCCAGTGGCAAAGCTTGTGTCAAAGAGTTGGAATATGGATGAGTCTTTTCCCTCCCAGGAACCTTTCTGTGTTTATCCAAACCTTTTCCTATTTTGGGTGTATGCACATGTGACTAAAAAAAAGGTGGGCCAGACTTACGACTGCAGCAGGAGGCATGTTCGTTCATTCTATTTCATTCAACCAGTATTGGGTTTGCCTCCTACCAAGTACTTGCCTATTATGGAAAGTGCCAGGAATAAAAGTACGAATGAGACCTGATATTTGTCATCAGGAAATTCACAGACAACACATAAACATAATTACAATGAAGTGCATTAAGTGCTGAAATGAAGCTCCTGACATGGCGTTAAGGCGTGCCTCTGTGATAACAGAGGATATCACTGCAGAGGAGATGGTCTTTGTTCCATGGTAAGGGGTATAAGAGATGCAAAGACAAGAGCCATGAATTTCGCCAGCCTATAGAATGGATCCTGTGGTGCCTCATTGAGCCATGGGCCTGGAAGAGACTCAGAGATCACCGCCTTCAACCTTCCAGAGATATGGAACATCTAACTTCGCCATCCAGCAGGTTAAAGACTGAGAGCAACTGAACAGTCCAGTCCCTTCTCAATATCCTGGAAAAATGAAAGAACGACAGCAAAGCCATCTCCTATGCACCGATGAAAATCAAACCAAGAAAATGGGAAGTCTTCATGAAATATTTTTATTATACTTAAGAAAAAGACAACAAGTTAACACTGATCCCAAACTTCAACTGTACCTCCCAATGTCCTCAGCAATGAGCTGACAGCTTCGCTTTTTTAAAATCCAAATTGTACTAAAGGTAGGCTCAGCTAACTTCAAAACGGCCAGGTCCCAAGCTGTTCTGACAACAAAGGAAGTGTCACATATACCATTTGTCCACTTGGCATAACGTATATTTAGGATAAACCGATCCAAACACAACTTGGTCTTTCTGCCAGGTTTCAAAATACTATCCAGGTCATGTGTCCAGTTGAAGGTAATCATAATTGTTTGTAGTAGTTTCCTGTCTTCTATGTAATAAAATTCTGCGGGGGAATGGGTGTTTTTTCCCCTTGTTTCAAGAGCAGGATTTCACTATAATGGTTAAAATAATAGTATCGACTGGGTTGAGAAGTCAAGCAAAGCTCTTCTTTAGAAGAGCTGACTTAGGCAGAGCTGAATATGGAAACCCTGGACAAGGGAAAGTGCGAAGACCGAGGGGAAGAGGGGCACAAGGAGAAGGCCAGGGAAGTTACTGGTGCTGTTCCATGGCAAGCAGGCCAGCGGATGAAAAAGGCCGTGTGGAAACTGAGGCTGCGGTATGATGTCGTGTATGCCAGAACCCAGAGCCCGCAAACAGAGGTGCTAATCGCAGAACCCCGGTCTCTCTGTCTCTCTGCCCTACGGCAGCCTTCCTCTGCTCAACCTTATACGACCTTCACGTCTCTGCGCAGAGACCACTTATCTCCCGCGGAAATCGTATCAACAAAAGGCACTTTTTGAAGAAGAATAAAAAGTCACAGTTGTGGGCTGCATTTGTCTGATTCCTTTTAACGCCATCCTTTTTTTTTTTTTTTTTTTTTTTTTTTTTTTGCATCCCTGTGTTTTGCCCTCTGGTAGGTTGGGGGTTGATAGAGAGATCTGTGAGGGAAGATGGCGATGTGCAAACCATCCTACTGGGTGCCTAATAAAATGCAAATCGGGACGTGGGGAGAAGAGAGGTTCTCTGCCCTTCCCTTTACAAATAAAGTGTTCCGTGCCACTTGCGGGGATCAGGAGCGCCATGCTGAGGCTGCATCTGCTCTTTCTGACAGCTCCCCAAAGAACCCTGCTTCTTCTTTTTTGCAAGCCAGCAAGCTGTTCTTGGAGAGTACAAAAAGAAACCTGCTGCAGGGGAAAAAAAAAAAAAGTTCCTCTGACAAGCAAGAAGAAATTCCAAATCTCCTGAAAAAATCAAAAGCTGAAATCTAGGAGAGCACAACCCAAGCTAGTGCCCCCCACAAAGGAAGGTCTTTTCAGTCAGGAGGAGGAAAGGCCGCAGGCTCACCGCCCACAGGAACCCACTGTGTTAAGTGGGAGAGAAAGTGACCAGGCTGGCGATGACGGGGACCTGGAGAAAGTGTGCCCGTGTCAGGTCGGAAGCCACTGCTCCCTCTAACCGGACAGGTCTGAAGGAAGCACAGTACCAGTGGGGTGAACATTGCAGTTGTTAAAGAGACACTAGAATCTACTAGATTTCAAGTGGAATCTCCCAATTTTCAAGTTTTCCAAGTTATGATTATTTTGCCCCGAACCGAATGGGGTTCTTGGGGTTCAAAGTTCCCCTTTCAGCTTCCAGCACGGAGGCATGTCGGGACCACCTCAAATATCTAAGCTTGGTCTGCAACAGGAGAAGTCCTTGAGAAGAAAAAGAAAGCTCCAAGGATGGTGCTGTGGAACTGTGGAACCCAGGGCTAGAGAATCCTTGACCATAGGGGGGTAAGTTACAGCAAAGCTAGCTTGTGGTGATTGAAAGTTTACCATGTGCCAGGCCCAGGGCTAAACTCTTCGGAAGCATCATCGCTTTCTGTTCTGACTACCAGTTCTGAAGTAGGTATAGCTCTGATCACCAATTTACAGACGAGAAACCAAGGAGCAAAATGACAGCTAGTAAATGATGAAGAAAGGGCCTGGGCATCCCTCCCAGTGGGCTCTAACTGAAACACATCAGAGTCCCCAAAGTGTCAATTCATAAACGATGACTAAATAATGGGCAGATCCCTGTCCTGCAGGGAGGGACGAATCTGCTATTTCTTTTTTAATTTTTAATGTTTATTTATTTTTGAGAGAGAGACAGAGAGAGACAGAACATGAGCAGAGGAGGGGCAGAGAGAGGGAGAAACACAGAATCTGAAGCAGGCTCCAGGTTCTGAGCTGTCAGCACAGAGCCCAACGTGGGGCTCAAACTCACGAACTGTGAGATCATGACCTGAGCCGAAGACAGACACTTAATCAACTGAACCACCCAGGCACCCCTGGGGCCCACTATTCTTAAATGCTTGCATAAGAGATCTCTTGCCCATCTTGTTACTAATATTAATGATATTAATGATAAAAAACTAATATTTAGATAATGTTAATATCTTTCATCTTTCACGAATTCTGAAGGGCAAGTCTTTGTAAAATCAAAGTTACATTCAATTGTCATTGTGTACTGTACGTGTCTTTGGTTTGCAGTTTTATTATCAACAGATAAATCAAAATTTTACACTGTGACAAAATTTACTAAATAATAAGATGCTTTATATCTCCTTTTAAGCACAACTGAGCCTTCTCCTGAGAATTATTTTCTAAACTTCTATAGTATGTCTTCTCTGTGCCACAGACATTAACAGTTAAATTCCTTTCTTCTGTTCATCTCACTTCTCCCAACTAGACTATAGGCTTTTTGAAAAATAACCAGGAGGCTTTGGAAGAAAGGGCCAGGATAAAGAGGGCTCCAGTCATTCTTTACTTGGTCTGGACTTCAAGAAACAGAGCATGCTTACTAAGGAGTCTTGGTAATGAACGTTTGAGTGTCAGAGGAAAGACACATGTAGATATTTTTAAAAACTTAGCGGTAGTCATCAAATGAGAGACTAGAAAGTTTTACACGACTGGGACGCCCAGTGGCTCAGTCGATTAAGCCTCTCTCTACCTCTTGATTTCTTAATTTCGGCTCAGGTCATGATCTCAGTTTGTGGGATCAAACCCGAAGTTAGGCTCTGCACTGACAGTGTGAAGCATGCTTAGGATTCTCTCTCTCTCTCTCTCTCTCTCTCTCTCTCTCAAAATAAGTAAACATTAAAAAAAAAAAAAAGAAGAAAGTTCTACATGACTTATTCGGGTATAGCACTCCTGCCAGTAGGCAAAGTCAATGGGAGACGGTTTTCAGTTCAACACATCACAGACTTAAAAAAAGCAAGCTTATTTAAAAAAAAATAAAAATAAAAAAAGGAACCGGTTTCCACAAGGGTGGGGCTAGACACGATCCCTGTTGCTAGACGCTTCCAACTAAGACCCGGAGTGTCTGTGGAGTGGTAGATTCCCCCTGGGTGGGAAGTTAAACAACAAGGCCATGGGCATTTCAAAATTTTTATTATCTATCAGAAAACTGTAACTTTTCTATTATGAAATGCGTGTATAATAATGGGTTTTTTTTAATTTTTTTTTAAGTTTATTTATTTTTGAGACAGAGAGAGACAGAGCATGAATGGGGGAGGGTCAGAGAGAGAGACACAGAATCTGAAACAGGCTCCAGGCTCTGAGCTGTCAGCACAGAGCCCGACGCGGGGCTCGAACTCACAAGCCGCGAGATCGTGACCTGAGCCGAAGTCGGACGCTTAACCGACTGAGCCACCCAGGCGCCCCAATAATGGTTTAAAGAAAGATAATATAGGGATACATATGTATGATTTAAAGAAAGATAATAAAAGAGTAATTGAAGTTCCAACTACCATGCTAAGAAATAAAATGTTACTAGTCTTAGAAGCCTCCCGTATGTTCCTTTTTATCACACCCCCTTTCTCTCTTCCAAAGGCAAACAATATCCTCAATTTTGCCTTCACCCTTTGCTCATCTTATAGTTTTTCCACATACGTATTTACTTCTAAATACATATTGTTTGATTGTGCCTCATTGGGAACTTTCTATAAATAAGCTTTATGAAAACAGCATGGATTCTTCTGTCTTGCTTTTCTCACCAAACATATGATATTTTAGATATCCACTACATTGAAGTATGTATCTGTAGTTCATTCATTTTTATTTTCGTTAAAAGGCTAGCAAAATGCGTCCATCCTTTCGACTGTTGACGACCATATGTTTCATTCCTATTTTCTTTTGATACTATGGATTATGTTGCTCTGAATATTCTTGATGTGCATGCATGCAAAAATTTCTCTAGGATTCATTCTTAGGAGGATGTAAATGGCCAGTTTATTGGGAAAATGTAGGTTCAACTTTACTACATGTGGTGGGATGCTTCCAAAAGGTGACCTTGGAACAGGCAATATGTTCTTAGATACAAGATGAAAATCACAAGCTACAAAATAAAAATAGATACATTGGACTTCATCAAAATTAAAAACTTTTGTGTCTCAAAGGACAGCATCAACAAGTGAAAAGATGACCCACAAGGTGGGAGGAATACTTGCAAATAATTGACAAGGAATTTATCTGACAAGGAACATATATCCACAATATAGAAAGAACCATTATAACTCAATAATTAAAGGA
The DNA here is from genome assembly GCF_022837055.1 of Prionailurus viverrinus. Classification (NCBI taxonomy): domain Eukaryota; kingdom Metazoa; phylum Chordata; class Mammalia; order Carnivora; family Felidae; genus Prionailurus; species Prionailurus viverrinus. The sequence goes on along the minus strand of NC_062575.1, from coordinate 32,835,862 downwards.
CAAATAATCCGATTTAAAAATGGGCAAAGGACCAAAGCAGATACTTCTCCAAATAAGAGCTACAACAGGAACATGGAAAGATGTTCAACATTGTTAGTCATTAGGGAGATGCAGCTTAAAACCACTATGAGAGGGGCGCCTGGGTGGCTCAATCAGTTGAGCATCCGACTTCGGCTCAGGTCATGATCTCGTGGTCCGTGAGTTCAAGCCCCGCGTCGGGCTCTGTGCTGACAGCTCAGAGCCTGGAGCCTGCTTCAGATTCTGTGTCTCCCTCTCACCGCCCCTCCCCTACTCATGCTCTGTCTCTCTCTCCCTGTCAAAAATAAATTAAAAACTTAAAAAAAAAAAGGTTAAAAAAGACCACCATGATATACCATTTCATACCCCTAGGATGACTGTAATCAAAAAGGCAACAACATAATAACAGGTAATGATAAGTATTGATAAGGATGTGGAAAAATTGGAATCTTCCTACATCGTTGGTGGGAATGTAAAATGATACATGCTAAGCTCTTATGGAAAACAGTTTTGCGGTTCCTTAAGAAGTTTAACACAGAGTTACTATGTGACCCAGAAATTCCACTCCTAAGTATATACACAAGGAAAATAAAAACCATGCCCACATGAATGCAAACTGGTGCAGCCACTCTGGAAAACAGCATGGAGGTTCCTCAAAAATTTAAAAATAGGGGCACCTGAGTGGCTCAGTCAGTAAGCAATCAACTTCGGCTGAGGTCATAATCTCACAGTTCATGGGTTCAAGCCCCATATCAGGCTCTGCGCTGACAGCTCAGAGCCCGAAGCCTGCTTCAGATTCTGTGTCTCTGTCTCTCTGCTCCTTCCCCGCTCACACTCTGACTCTCTCTCTCTCTCTCGAAAATAAATAAACATTAAAAGAAAAAATTAAAAATAGAACTATCCTATGACCTAGCAATTGCACTACTAGGTATTTATCCAAAGGACACAAAAATACTGATTCAAAGGGGCACATGCACCCCAACGTTTATAGAAGCACTATCAACAATAGCCAAAGTATGAAAACAGCCCAAATGTCCATGGACTGATGAATGGATAAAGAAGTTGTGGTGTGTATATATATATATATATATATATATATATATATATACACACACATATATACATGATGGAATATACATGATGGAATATTACTTGGCGATCAAAAAGAATGAAATCTTGCCAACTGCAACAACATGGATGGAACTAGAGTGTATTATGCTAAGTAAAATAAGTCAGTCAGGGAAAGATAAATATCATATGATTTCACTCATATGTGGAATTTAAGAAACAAAACAGAAACATAGGGGAAGGGATGGAAAAATAAGATGAAAAGAGAGACAGAGGCAAACCATAAGTGACTCTTAAATACAGAAAACAAAATAAGAGTTGCTGGAGGAGTGTTGGGTGGGGGGATGGGCTAAATGGGTGATGGGCATTAAGGAGGACACTTGTTGGGATGAGCACTGGGTGTTACATATGTGATGAATCACTAAATTCTACTCCTAAAATCATTATTACACTATCTGTTAACTAACTTGAATTTAAATAATAAAAAAATGTCCACACAAAAACTTTATACACATGTGTCTGACAGTATTATTCATAATAGTGAAAAACAGGAAGAGTCTAAGTGTCCAACTGATGAATGTATAAACAAACGGGGTATAACCATACAAGGGAATATTATGAAGCAATGAAAGGAATCGAGTACTGATAAATGCTACAACACAGACGAACCTTGAAAATCATCATGCTAAGTGAAATAAGCCAGTGACAAAGACCATGTACTGTGTGACTCCATTGATGGGAAATGTCCAGAACAGGCAAATCCATAGAAACAGTAAGTGTTACCAGGGTGGTTGCCTGGGGCTGGGGGTGCTGAGGGCAACAATGGGGGTGACTGCCAATGAGAACAGGATTCCTTTTATTTTTTAAGACTTTATTTTCTTAGAGTAATTTTGGGTTCACAGCAAAATTAAGAAGGTAGAGATTTCCCATATATCCCATGCCCCACCCATGCATAGCCTCTCTCATTATAAATATGCCCCTCCAGAGTGGGATATTCATTACGACTGATGAGGCACAGCACTGACACCTAGAATCCATAGTTTACATTAGGTTTCACTCTTGGTGTTGGACATCCGATGGGTTTATACAAATGTATAGTGACGTGTATCCATCATTCACTGACCTAAAAATACTACGCTTGTCTATTCATCTGTCCCTATCTGCCACCCGCTCAACCCATAGAAAACACTGATCTTTTTACTGCCTCCCTAGTTTTGGCTTTTCCAGAATGTCAGATAGTGGAAATCATACACTCTGTAGCCTTTTAAGATTGGCTTACTTCACAATATGCACTTAACTTTTCTCCATGTCTTTGTATGATTTGATAGCCCATTACTTTTTAGTGCTGAGTAATATTCCATTATCTGGGTGCACTACAGTTTGCATATCCTTTCACCTACTGAAAGACAATTTTGTTGCTTCCAAGTTTGGGCAATTAAATGAATAAAGCTGCTATAAACATCCACGTGCAAATCTGTGTATGAATGTGTTTTCAACTCCTTTGGGGAAATACCAAGGGGGAAAAACTCACTGGCTCATGTGGTAAAAATATATTTAGTATTATAAAAAATCACCAAACTGTCTCCCAAAGTGGCTGTACCATTTTGTATCCCCACCAGCAATGAATGAGACTTCTTGCTGGTTCGTATACTCACCAGCATCTGGTGTTGTGAGTGTTGTGGATTTGGGGCATTTTAATGGGTATGGTGTTTCCTCATTGTTGCTTTAATTTGTATCTCTCTGATGACATAGGATGTAGAACGTCTTTTCAGAGATGAGGTATCTGTTAAGGTCTTTGGCCTATTTTTAAGTCAAGGTGTTTGTTTTCTTATTGCTGAATTTTAAGAGTTCATTTTAAATTGTGGATAACCATTCTTCATCAGGTTCTTTTTTTTTTTTTTGCAAATATTTTCTACCAGAATGTGGTTTGTCTTCTCATTCTCTTGGCATCATCTTTCATAGAGAAGTTTCAAATTTTAATGAAGTCCCGCTTATCAACTGTGTCCTTCATGGATCATGTCTTTGATGTTATCTAGAGTCATCACCATACCCAAGGTCATCTAGATTTTCTCCTATGTTGTCTTCTAATAGTTCTGGTTTTGCATTTTACATACAGCTCTATGATCTATTTTGAGTTAATTTTTGTGAAGGGTGTAAAGCCTGTGCCTGCATTTATGTATGTATGTATGTATGTATGTATGTATGTATTGCATGTGGATGTCCATATGTTCCAAAAACATTGGTTGAAAAGACTAATCTTTGCCCCATTGTATTACCTTTGCTCTTTTGTCAAAGATCAGTTGCCTGTATCTGTGATGGGATTCCTTTTTAAGGTAATGAAAATGTTTCAAATTAGATGATAGTGTTGGTTGCACAAATGTGTAAATATAAAAACCAGTGAGCTGATACTTTGAATAGAAGAATTTTACAGTATATAAATTAGAACTCAATAAAGTGGTTTAAAAAACAACAACAGCTGTGTCTTCTGTCTCAGGTCCCCTTCTGTCTCTCACTTGCTCACTCTGATAAAACCAGCTGTCATGCGAGCCACACCTCCCCACCCCACTCCCCACCTCGGGTATGGAGAGACCCACGTGGCAAGGAGCTCGTAGAGGTCCCAGGCTAGAGGGCAGCAAAGAGCTAAGGCCCACCAGTGCCACAATACACAGGGAACTGAATCTTGCAAACAACCACGTGGATAAGCTTGGAAGTGGATCCTTCCCTAGTCAAACCTTGTGATCAGACCAGAAGCCAACACCTTGATAACAGCTTTATGTGAGACCAGGAGATAAAAGACCCAGCAAGGTCCTGCCAGGGTTTCTGACCCAGAGAAACGAGGAATAATAAATGTGATTTTTAAGCCACTGAGTTTTACAGTAACGGGTTACACAACAGTAGAGAATAAACACCCTAGGCAAGAGCAAACCCACGGCAGTAGTAATAATTTCTACCTCAGCCAGCAGTGAGTGAAAGTTCCCAAACCCCCATGTCGTCACCGTCACTTAGCAGTCTGACTTTTAAATGTTTACGGGTTGGACAACTGTGAAATAACTCAGTGATATTTTACTTTGCATTTCCTAGCTTACTAATGAGATTGAGCATCTTTTCATGTTTATAGGCTATTCAAATACATCTTCTATGAAACATCTGTTTTTATCTTTTGTGCATTATTCTACCTTATCTTAGCTTCTTTTTATGATCAGAGCAGTTTTCACATATATCGTAGGTACTAATCCTTTGTCAGTTATATGTGATGCAAATTCTCCCAATCCGTGCCTTGCTTTTCATTCCTTATGGTGTCTTTCAGTGAGAAGAACTGTCAACAAATTTAATATCCTCAAATTCATGTATCCTTTCCTTTATGTTTAGCATTTTTGAGTCTTAAGAAATCCTCTCCTGCCTTGAAATCATAAGAATATCCTCCTAGATTGTCTCCTAGATATTTCATAATTTGGCTTTACATATTCTAATTTATTTCATCTTTAAGAACGTAATGGCTTCTATCACTGGTGTAGAAGTTTTCACTAAAGGCTTTTGCCTCAAATTTTCCATTTCCTAGAAGAAGAGTCACCATCACCAGTGTTCCTAGCTCTCTCTCACTTCTCCCCTCCACCTTTCTAAACCCTCCCAGTAAATAGCCCAATAGCCCATATATAAGAGGTTGAATAAATAAGTTTGGGTACATCTCCACAATGGGGATGCTGCGGCTTTTAAAGAATGAAATAGAACTCTATCCTGAGATGGAAGAACGTGTTGTGATAAAAGCAAGTTGCAGAACAGTCCAGCTGCCCAGTGTGACAGTGGCAGGCACATGAACAATTGTGGGGTAAAGGTCAAATTTAGCAGTGACCATCTCAAAGAGAGCACATAAAGGAGATTATAGGCTTTTCCTGTCTAAATCTGTAACGCTTGGTGGTCTAGCAATGAGTATCTATCACTCTTAGAATATGGAGGAAACGAACGTAATAAAATATGAGGCACAAGAAAGCCTCCTACCCATCACGTATTTGATATATATCTGTTAATGTAGGGACCACATCAGGCACTGGGGGGACACAACAAAGACAAGGAGGTCCCAAGCTTTGCAGAAATCACTTTACTAGACTCGCTCCCAATTCCACATCCCTTCTGTTGTGCCTGTCCTAACCATCCCACTGAGTTTGCCCTTCTCTGCACTCCTAAACTACTTACACTCTTGCCCACTCGCTTTAGCCCACAATGACAGATTACCGGATGTTAGTCACTGTTTCTTCCCATACAAACCTCATTGCCCTGAACAAATGAAGTAAGGCTTCCTAAGGACAAATACCATTTTTCACACGCCAAGCTCTCCCCCAGCAACCATCAAAGAGTAGAGAAAAAGAAAATGGGTACTCAATGGACATTTGCTGATTGGCTTGGATGAGGTGACATGTGGAAGAGGCCTTCTGGGAAAAACTGAATTTCATACTTTCATTTTTTAAAAAATGGTGATCATCTTGACTCATACTGCACTCTGAGGAAAAAAAAAATCAATATCCTGCACCAGCAAAATAGGCAATTGTCATTACATAACTATTAGAATACTGTGGAGGTATCAATCGATCGTTGGCATGCTTGTTATCCACTTTGTGGATTATCTGCGGCCCCACTGATAGCCTCGACCAGTTGCCCCCCCTTCGTGCCTACAGCCTTCTTCTTGGTTGCAACACTGGTGGATGCCCAGGGAGCACTGACGAATTTAAACATCAGCTTGGAGCAAAATGTAATTAGAAAGCTAAATCTGCTGCAAAGCAACCACACAATGTCTATTCAAACCAAGAGATAATAGCATTATCATGTATTGTTTAGGTGATCCATGATTTTGCAAATAACCACAAGAACCATGAAGAGTCATCATTTTCATATAGGAAATGTATTTTTCATACAAACTTAAACACACCAGAACCTAAACATACCAGACGACCCAACAACCTCATTGCCACATCACTTTGGTATTTACTTACCCAAGTGAAACAAAAACTTATGTTCACACAAAGACCCATACACAAAGGTTTACAATGGCTTTATCCATAACCGCCCCAAACTAAAACCAAATGGCCAAGTGGCCAAGAGAGAAACAAACTGTGGTGCAGCTATACAATCAGCAATAAAAGAGACAAGCTACTGATACCCGCTTCAACATAGATAAAATCCAAATGCATCCTGCCAGGGGAAAGAGGCCAGACACAAACATCCATACACTCTGTGATCTCATCTACGGGACACTCTGGGAAAGGCAAAATTAGAGAGGCAAAAAAATGGATACGTGGGGAGCCCAGGGTCTGGGGTGCGGGAAGGGTTAAGCACCAAGGAGCAAGAGGGAGTATTTGGGGGTGATGGGGCTGTTCTAGTTCTTGAATGCAGTGGTGATTACACAACTGTGCTTCTCCAAACTCGAAGAACCGTACCCTGAAAAGGATTGACTTTTGCTATATGTAAACCAAACCAGTATGCCTGCCTCAAAACAAGTTTAGCGTTTCCTTCCCCAGAGCCCTCGTGTAACAGCCCAGGGTGAGGCGTCCTCCTCATAGCTGTATTTGACAAAGGCTCTGGAGAGTCACGGAGGAGCTCTGTACCTCCGTTTCCCAATGACGTTACTATGGTTTTCAAGCCACTAGCCAAGCCGCCTCATCAAGCATCTCGGAAGATTCATCTCGCTAGAGCTTCATTTTCCATCCGCTTTTATTTTAGCGACTTGAAAAAAAAATGTTTGTCATTCAGGGGTTTTCATTCGCATCAGGCATTGAGTCAGATAAAGTAGCTTAACTTAGCAGAAGGACACACCTGCGCCAAATTTTCGTATCAACGACCTCGAAGGCTCTGAGGCAGGCAAGAATTCACATCCAAAAAAGGATCCCTCATCTCATCGTGCACGTTGGCATGAAGGAAATAAACCATGTTAAAGGAAACATAAATAAATAAATAAATAAATAAATAAATAAATAAATAAATAAATAAATAAATAAATAAAACGGCGGCATTGCTGTTTCTCCACCTACATCTGATTATGCAGCACCTTTCAGAAGAGACAACGGACGTCAACTTAGTGATGGATATGTACCAAAGCCAATCCTGTTCTCTGTTCTTTCTAGCCAATGAGAGGATAGGTCGTTTCAGGCATTCAGTAATGTGCCCCACGCTCTGTGCATCAGGACATTTTGTGGATGAAATTTCCCCAACAAACAGTTGTGAGCACCCGCAGGGGCCAGGACCTGTGTTAGAAAAAATGTGATACATAAAAATGAAGAAAGCTGTAGACCCTAGCCTTAATGAAACTGAAACTCGATAGAAGAAACGGGTGTGTGTCATGTCTCTCCCAATCAGATGCGGGTCCCCAAATGCGGGGCAATGACCTGGTGGAAGCCGGCGGTGCAGGTGGTGAAAGGATTTACTCAAGGCAGAGCAAAGGAGATCAAAGTTTATTGAATACACCACAAGGGAGTGGCAGACAGGACAGCAAAGGAGAGACTGCAACCAAGCAGTGGGCGGGGCCATATTTAAAACAGGAAGGTGAGGAGGCATTGAGACACATGAAATTTTCCCTTTTTTGGTAACTGCCTGGTTGTAAGTAGCCCACTGGTCAGTGGATATTTTAAGGGGGGGGGGGGGGCATCCCTGATGGTCCTGTCTGTATTGAGCTAAGGGGTTCGGGTCACTTTGGGCTTTTCGGCCTTGATCATGTTTCCATTGCTCAACCCTACTGTCTAAAAGTGGCCTCTACAGCACGGACACAACTGTGTGTAACACACAGCAAGGTGCAATCAATGTTATAATAACATGAGGTCACAAAAAGAGAGATGAACTTTGATGGAGAAACCAGGAAGTGAAGGAGGTGGTATTTAGTCCAGGCAGGATTTCAACAGACAGTGGTGGAGTCAAGCACTGCTCTGTGAATGGGGAACAATGCGAACAGCAAGGGGTAACTGGAGAAGGAATGAGTTGGGTGTAGCTAAAGCTGAAAAGTGGAAGTTGGTGAAATATAATGCAGAGACAGTAGAGGACATGAATTCTGGGAGGATGGTATGGACCCAGAAACAGCAGCCTCAGAGACAGCTTTATGGGTTGGGCATTAGCAATATTTCCCAGGAGGCAGAAAAAAGGAGTGACTAAAAGCCAGTGCTTAAGCCCTGGAGTTAGTCCCAGGCCTGCTGTCTCAGAGGTCAGACTTGTCTTGTGCGCAATGGGTGTCTATACAACGGCCATCTTTACCTTCTCTTTGCTAACGCACCTCTGATTTTGTTTGCTTAGCTTCTTGCCAAACTTTAGGAAATGAATTATTAATGGTCTTAGTAGTTTTCAAAGTGTGGTCCACAGACTCTTGGGAGTCCCTGAGACCCTTTCAGGGAGTCTTCAAGAAATAAACTAGTTTCATAAAAATACTAAGGCATTATTTACATTTGTGTAAAAGAACCCTAGAATGAGTCAAGGCAGGGGCACCAAATGGTATCAGCAGTCACAGGCTGCCAAAAATAAAGCCAGTTTCACTTGAAAGTATCCCTGGTAAAGCAATGAAAAAAAAATTTTTTTAAGTTTATTTATTTATTTTGAGAGAGAGAGAGAGAGAGAGAGAGAGAAGGGGAGGGGCAGGGAGAGAGGGAGACAGAGAATCCCTCTGTCATTGTCAGTGTAGAGCCCTATGCGGGGCTCGAACTCACGAACCATGAGATCATGACCTGAGCCAAAATCAGATGCTTAACCGACTGAGCCACCCAGGCGCCCCGAACAATGAGGATTATTAACAAATTATTAATTCTATTCAATCTTTGAATACACATCTCAACACACTGTGTGACGGAATGAGGGGTGCATAGGAAGCATTTCTGGGCATCCTGAAGGACTACGTCTCAAGGAAAAGGCAGCTGGTGCAACTGCTTGAGTTACAGGCTGAACTAGCCACTTTTTGTCACAGAACGCCATTTCTACTAAAAGAACAACTGAAAAATCAGAGTTGTTCACACCTAGGTGTATTTGGCAGACAAGATGAACCTTACACTTCAAGTAAAACAATTGACAATATTTGCCACCAATGATAAAATACGAGCTCTCAAGTGAAACTCAGAATTTCGGAAAACTCGTATCTGCCATTGAGAACTTGACAATGTCCCAATACATAAAGGCTTTCGCGAGGAGATCAGTGGTGATACTCATGAGCGTGAGTTTTTGCAATGTATAATGAATTATGGAAGATCTGCACGTAATTCATGGAGTCAGTACTTTCCAAATGACCAGTACATGATGTTACAAAGTCACATATGGGTAAAATTTCCCTTCAAATTGTAAAAGGGACCAATGGATTTTAATGAAACAGAGTACAAAACATTTACTGAGATTGCTTCAGATTTCACAACAAATGAACCTTAAGATATTATCACTTGGTGAGTCTGAGTAGTGTCAAAAAAACCCCCATGATTATCTAGAAAGGCATTTCAAGTATCTTAATTTTTCCAACTATATATCTGTGTGAGGCTGGATTTTCTTCACATACTATGATCAAAACAACATATCACAACAGATTGAATACGAGGAGCTTCTGTTAAGCCAGACATTAAAAAGAATTACAAAAGCATAAAACAATATCACTCTTCTTGTTAATTTTTTTTGTTTTGAAAAAGTTATTTTTCAGTAAAAAAATATTTTAATACTGATATGTATTATGTGTCTTGTTATTTTTAGTAAATTAAAATTTTTTAAACTCATCAGTTTTAATTTCTAATATGGTAAATATTAACAGAGAGAACAAAGCTCTGTGGGGTCCTCAATAGGTTTTAAAGAGTGAAAATAGGTCCTTAGGCCCAAAAAGTTTGAGACCCACTCTTCTGAGCCAATCAAGGCAACCCTATTTTCCTTTGCCACATACTCTCCCCGTTTCTCTGGAAGGTGAGGATGATGGTATGGCCTAGTTCTAACTAATGAGTTGAAAAGAGAGTCTGCTGGCGTTGTCTAGAAAAGATTTTCCTTCCTGAAAATAAAAGAACAGTAGAGAGAAAAGGCCCTTTGCTATTCCTCTTTTGTTTCCTGCTTTGGGTGTTTTTCTATGAAGACGTGATGTTGGAGCTGTTGCAGCCATCTTTCAATTCATTTGATGACTCAGTGAAGTTGGCAGAGAGAAAATATCAAAGAAGACGAGTCCTTTGGGACATCACTGAGCACTGGTAAGGGCTGCTTTGAGATTTCTTATAAAGCAAACAATAAGGACTTTCACCTGTTTAAGCCACCTTTAGCCATGTGTAGAAAGTATTCCTAATCTTTCCTTCTGGAAATATAGTGATAATTAAATGAGATCATACAAGTAAGATTCCAGAAACAATGCATGACTTATAGTGAGCACTCAGTAAATGTTAATGATTATCATAGGCTTGTGGCGAACAAGCAATGTAGGTAAAGTATTTAGCCAAGTTCTCACTTGCATAAAAAACTATTTGTGAGAAATATTTCTCAATGACACATGTGTACACCTGAGCTCATATTGTCCTATTATTATTCTTTTCCTGGTTGAGACAGGTTGGATAACTACATAGTTTAACCACTATTATTTTAAGCCAGAAAGAAATCAATGTTTCCGGATGGCAAAATAGAACCTGTAAGGAATTCACATTAAATTTCATTTGTTGTTGTCATATTCCAAAAGGCAAGAAGCTTCCAGACCCTGAAATTGTCTACAATTGCAGTGAACATGCAATTGTTTTATATCTGCAATACTGTTATTTTGAGGTGTCACTAGGCACTAAGCTTATGGACAGAGATAACCACAGGAAAATCTAGAATACAAACTAACATCCAGAAATCTGAAATAATTATAAGAGTATTTTCTGGCACCCACAAATAATAGAGGGGGAAGAAAATACAAATGGCAGAAGCCCAAATTAATACTGGTTCAAGGGGGGGGGGGATGGGTGTTAACTGATCTCAGACTCTAGAATCAAGAGTAATGTGGCTGCCTTCTCAAAGCCATGACTATTATCTTAAGACTATGTTGGTAAACAAACAGCATCTAGAAGAACAGATTTAGAAGTCTTAGTTTATATTCCTAAAATGATGCCTAAAATGCTACATTCCAGGAATCAATCTCTTCTTACAAAAAAATTTTACTAACTCAAGGATATTTAGGCCCATAATACTTGCCCTTTTCCAGGTTATCTGTTCACCCCTTTGGTAATCCATTGAGCCCTTGCCATAGGAGAGTTTTCACCAGGGCCAGTGTGGTAAGGGTACAACTACGCCTAACTTGGATTAAGGCTGACATGGGTTTGAAAGCCGGCTCTGCCATTTACTGACAGCATGACTACGACCTGCTCCTTAATCAACACACGATTTTGTGTTTCACTTTAGGAGGTTCATTTACACCTTCCTTCTGCTCCAAGACCATCCAAAGACCCTCTAACTCTAAAAGCTTGTCCATTTACACTCCCCATTAGGGTAACCAACCAACCTGGCTTCCCCAGGGCTGAGGAGATCCTGGAATAAGAGTCTTTCAGTGCTAAAACTGGAAGACTCCCAGGCAAACCGGGATGAGCTGATTAGCATACTCCCAGAGGAAAGACAAGAAAGACTACACTTTTCAAGGTATTTTTGCATTGCTTTGATTTTCCATCGGTACCTCTGCAGAAATGAAAAAGAAGAGGAAGAGGGGCTAGGAGACTAGAATCCATTCTACAGCCAGTTTGATACAAGCTCCTATAAAATAAAAAGAGTGAATATGAGTAATTATCCAGATGAGACGTCTGGGGATTGGGACCAACCATCAAGAAGGAAAAGGAAATCGCAGGGTGGCTACCCAGGCCTAAAACTAACAATGGGTTCTGGAGCTCAGAAACAGAAAGGCCTCAGAAGGGTTGCCACCAGAAGCATTACAGGAGGAGCAAAGGCTTTGGAGTTACAAAGGTTCAGGTTTGGGGGCGCCTGAGTGGCTCAGTCAGTTAAGCATCCGACTCTTGATTTCAGCTCAGGTCATGATCTCAAAGTCATGAGACAGAGGCCTGCATCAGGCTCCGCGCTGGGGCTGGAGGCTGCTGAAGATTCTCTCTGCCTTTCTCCCTCAGCCCCTCCCCCGTTCTCTCTCATAAAAAAAAAAAAAAAAATCAGGTTTGAAATTCAGCTATTTACAAGGCCTGAGCATGGTAACCTAGCTGGTTTGAGCTTCAGTTGTTCTACCTCTAAATTGGAAACAATATTAAGGCTTCCCATAAGGACTCAGTGGATTCACGCTTATATAAACGCTTGGCACACTGCCCTGGAAGTTAGTTGGCGGGACTGAAGGATCATTACAGTTGTCTTTAAATACACGCAGGACTCCACACAGAAGCACCATTCACCTTGCAGATAATAATGATGAAAAGAAAAACATTCAGTACCCACACAAGGCTCTCCAGTTCCTAATGTGCTGTCATATATACTAGTTCTAGGGACAAAGCTACGAGCAGTGGCTATCAGCTACAAGAAGGGAGATTCTTAGATAATAAAGGAAAATGATTTTTGAGACTCAGAGACTTTCACATTCTGGTGTGCTGAAGCGGAGGCTGGCCTGCATCTGGAATATGAGAGGTTAGACCAGGCTACAAAACCAACTGATACTATTTAACGGGCAGTTTAGAGTAACGGTCAAGAGCGGAGGCAGCCTGCCGTGATTCAAACCCTGGTCCCATCACTGAGTAGCTGCGTAACCCTGAGTAAAACACCAAACCTCTCTGAGCCCCAAATATCAAGTCATTAAATTGAAGCCAATCCTTGCACCTACCTCAGAGAAAAATAGAGAACAATCAGCGAGATAATGCACTGAAAGCAGTTAATTGGGTGGCTAGCATATATACTGGGCACTCAGTAAATATTAGCTATTTTTAGCTAAAAATGGCAAAAATTTGAAATATTTCAAAAGTGTGAATATTTCATTTTTCTTTAATCTCTGAAAACTGCCAGAATATTCACAAATATATTACTAAATATCAGTTGGCCAAATATTTCACTGCATGGTCCATTCTATTTCCTGATCATTCTTGGTTCTAAAAAATGAGGAGCAGTAAAGTATACTAAATGGCTTCAATCCACAAAGTATTGTCTGTCTTATGCACTATGTCACTGCTTCCCCAAAGATAGTCACCTATGATGTATAGTAACACACAGTACTTAATGGATCAAGAGATTTGATATGGGCTTTTAGTAATAAATCCATGGTCCAAGAAGGGGGAATTTTCTTACAACCTTTTCTCCCCAAAGAGCTATTAATAAAAAATAACTCAGAGGATATATTTCTACTAAACCAAGATTCCTGGGACGTAAACCCTTACTGGAGTCATGCTGAGCCCTTTATCCCCACTGAAAAAAGTCTGGAATGATTGATGACTCCTGCCAGGAGACTGTCACACATTTTGCCTTGCACCATTATGTACATTTCACCCGTAGTAAACTTTAATGCGGATATCTTTCAAGCTCTACCTGGAAATGGGGAGTGTAAAGGAGGCCTTTCAGTTTAATAGCCTTGCAATTTGAGTCCCCATTCCATATGAACCCTTGAGGTCACTTAGTAGGAATGGTGAGAGCCCTCCACCTCTCATCACATCTGATCCACCCACCCACACCAAAGCCAAAGCAGACCTGCAAACTTGGGTGGAAAGTCTAGAAAGCTGGAGTCAATGGAAACTTCCCCTGATGGATGGTTAATTTGGAAGCAGAACCCTTCATAACGAAGAGGGCAGTCAAAGGAAAAGTTAAGCTCACCTGAACCAAAGTTACAGCGAGTAATTATCTCACAGCTTACAATAAATATAATTGGGTGAGTGAGGTTTAATGGATCAAATGGCTGGCAATTCCAATAGTAATGGCATCTCATTCTATATCTGGAGAGGGAACTTTGGAGCTCATGTCAAGTGACTTATCCAGATGAAAGAACTGGGAGGAAAAAAGGGAAAAGAAAAAAGGATACGGCAGATAGTGTGCATTTGGAGCTCTCAGATCTCAATCAACCCAGATCAATGGCTTTCTGGTATTCTGAACAATTTTTCTTAAAAAGAGAAAATCTCTTCTTTTTCTCTTTAGAAGAATATTCTCTCTCTCTCTCTCTCTCTCTCTCTCTCTCTCTCTCTCTCACACACACACACACACACACACACACATGCAATTTAAAGTTTATTCAAATTATCTATAAAACTAAAAGCATGTTGTGGCAGTTACTGACAACTGGATATCTTAGCAGAAACCAGAAAGGAAATTTCCCCACTCCCTTTTCCTAGTTCACCTTGCCACATTTTTAAGAAGTAGCTAATACTGCCCCTACTATTCACATTGCCAATCTTGTTTGGGATACTGGAACAGGTAATGGAGTTCACCTTGAGTAATTCACTTGCTTCCCGATTTGGGGAGGGTCTAAGGAGAGGGGTAGATTTACGTTTCCTCTAGGCAGGCCACTGAGATGCAGTCCCAGCCCCAAAAGAGGATACTAATAATCTGTGTCTCCAGAACCAAAAGGCAGCTGGCCAGAGGTAGTCTCTCTTTTTCCTGGATCTCAATGTACAATTTTCCCCTAGGCCAAAAGAAATTGCTCCCCAGCCAGGCAGGACACCCTGGAGAATCCCAGCAGAAATTATTTTTGCTCTTTCAGAATCCACACATTACCAAGGGAAAGAGTCCCTTCACAAGGCCTAGACTGAGGATGATTGGGAAAGGGGTGTGTGTTATATTTTGCCACTTTAAAAAATAAATAAATAATCGCTCAATAAGCCAACTCAGGAAACTTGCCCAGGGTTAAAATTATCCTTCTCATGTGTTTAAATTGCTCTCTTCACACTTATTACTTAACCAAGGGAAACTCACCTTTTCTTCTTCCTATGGAAAACAATCCTTAAAAGCAATAAAAGCCTGCCCTCCATGAATTCAGAAGAGGTGGGAGCCTTTGGGGAGGAGAGAAGCAGCTGTGGAAGTCAGAAATGTCATCTGGAGAACATGTCATTCGTTCTGCCCGGCTCAGTAATCTCGACAGTTAAAGGGGCAAGGCATGCTTTGCCCCATGATAAAACGTGAAATGAATTCGTACATTTATAAATAAATGATCTGACTCTAATTGGCATTTCTAAGCCCTCTCTTGGTAGTAGCTTTCTTGTTAACAAGCTACTGTGTTTGACACCGGTGATATAGGAGCCTCGGAAGAGAAATTGCAAGTCTATTTCTGAAGTCTTTGTTTAGTAATAGAACCTGAAAACTTTCTTCTAATACCCGCACCTCTGGACTGACATACACAGAACTTAACAATGAAAGTTTCTGAGTTCAGCTAAAGCTGAAAGGAAGAATCAAAACATTCTCAAGGAAGGAAAAAAAAAGTCAATTTTTAAAGGATACACATCTTTGGCTAAGTAACTGATTCTAGGATTGGAGTAGCAAATATACAGGCTGAGCCTGGAGCATTTCGTAACAGCAGAAAGTAAGGAAGTGCTAAGAAACAAAAGAAAACAAAACAAAAACACATTGATGTGGGCACGTCAAAGGCACATAGGAGCCAACTCTAAGAGCTCCCAATGGCCAATACTAGAACAACTTGAGCACAATATAAATAAAATAGTATTGTGTTATATCTCACAGGATAAAATAAATACGCCTGTGTCCACTCAGATATACATGGCTAAGGAAATAAATAAGAGAGAAGAGACAAATTCCTTTTTCAGAAGAATTGCAAATAATTTATGTAATTACTCTGCCCTCAAGGAGGTGAAACAGAACTCCCCAGGCCTTAAGTGTGGGCAGTGCACAGTAGCTTCCTTCCAAAAAGTGCATTAAAGAAAGGAGGAGAGAAAGACTAACTTAACAGTGGAGGTACCTCACAAACACCATCTCAGCCAGGGGATCAGGTCAACACCAACAGCGATAAGTCATGTTTAAGGTGTGTGCCCTGGAAGCTAAGTGGTGAAAATGGCACTTACCTCTAAGGTCTTCCCCCAAAGCTGTAACTCTGGTCTAATCATGAGAAAAACATCACACAAATTCTAATAGCGGGGCATTCTACAAAATGTCTGACCAGTACTCCCCAAAACTGTCCAGGTCGTTACGTAAAACAAGAAAAGTTGGAGAGTGCGATGGCCATGAGGAACCTAATGAGACATGAAAACTAAATGTAATGTGTATCTTAGATGAAATGCTGGGACACAGAAAGGGCATTAGTTAAAACCAAGGAAATCTGAATGAATTATGGACTTCAGTTAATAATAATGTGTCAATATTGGCATATTAATTGTAATAAATGTACCACATTAATGTAAGATGTAAATGGCAGCGGAAACTGAGTGCAGGTATATGGAACTCTGTACCATCTTCTCAATTTTTCTGTAAATGTACCACTGTTCTAAAAAAGGACATCCTTTTTTAAAAAGGATGCATAGATAGAGATACAAATAGTAGGACTTGTTTAGGTGAGCGACCACGAAACGGAGAGTAGAGCCGATTCAGTATATACCGTCTTTTTAACGTCTGAAATATACTCCTGAAAGTCAATTCATTTGCCATCCATTTTAGAAACTAGCCCTAGTTCGTAATGGTCTGTCACATAGACCCACCTCCATCTCAGTCCTTGGGCATGAAGACAACTAAAACTTGAGGACACTCTACCAAAAATGTCTTTCCTATTCACGGACAGTAACTGGATGGAACTGCATCTCACACTACAAATTTCTACTACTAAGCAAACCTCTTTCCTATTCAGCCCCTCAACGTGTACATTCATTCAACAAATACTGACACCTTTGCGGTGCAGGAACACAAAGGTAGCAGAGATACAGCTAACAGGTCAGCCAATCTCTTGTGGATCTCGCATTCAAGGTTGGGGGGTTGGGGAGGAAGCAACAAGCAAATCAATTAATTTCCAGCCACTCCCACCAGTCAATGGCCACCAAACTTTTTAAGAGGCACTCTCCACCAACTTCCAAGATTTCTTGATTTCCCCTTCCTCTTCATCCCTAGGCAACTTTGTGTGTTCTATGATTCTGTTTCTCGGCTGTAACGTAGCAGATCTTTAGCTCTCTCTGTAGGCAACACAAGGAGAGAAAACTTCTTCTCCCGGCAGGCTTGAGACAAGAAGGGACTGTTGAAGTCATAATTCAACTTCCTTATTTCTACAGATGAAGAAAGTGAAGGTTGGTGGAGTTAGATGACCAACAGAGTCAGGAAATGGGACCCCAAAACTGTCTGCAATTCGGAATTCCTTCTATAATCCCCATGGCACCCACTACAATATTGTAAACTCTCTAGATGCCTGCACAAGCTCCCGTGCTCTGAGATTCCATATAAATATCCCTTTAGATATTCCATCTCTAAAGACCTCCAGGAAAACATATCCGCTTCTACTCTACCTAGGCCCTCACGTGCCACTCAGTTGAAACCCCGGAGAACTCTGACTCCTTTCTGCCTGTTAGCAAAGCAGCAAGAAGTCGGAGAGTGAACAAAGGATAAAGAAGAAGACAGAACACTTGCAAGCTGGGGAAGAAGTATCTTGAATTTCTTCCCTTAAAATATTATGACTTCATATCTATGGCAGACATTATTTTCCTTCTGGTCACCGGTAATCCAATTATTTCAGCATGTTTTACAGCAGAAAGCAAATTTAGCACCTGATGAGAAGAAATGCTGTGACACACTTAGAAAAATATTACCCGGTGATGCTTTAATCAATTACAGCATTGATGGCAGGTAGAACTGCCAGGGCCCGGGCCCTTCTGACCTCCTGGTCCCTGTTAATACCTGACGCTATTTTATCTGAGAATCTAATTTGGGTTTGCCAGTAATTAAAATTCATGAAACTCCATCCACTATTAACCCTGGTTCTCCCCTACTGGATCCCGAATCTCCCGTGGAAAGCTCTCCACCTCAACAAAATGTGGATGGCTGCGGTGGGTACGTCCACATGTATAGATTCAGGAACAGAAAGAAAAGGTCTAATACTTCAGAATCCCATTTTAGAGATGGGGGATGCAGAAGAGGCCACTAAGCCAATAGCCAGCCACTTGATAAGCACTCACAGAACCATCATTACCCCTTCCCCAAAACACGGACATTGCGAGGGGAATGAATTAAGTTAAGCCATACCTAAAAAATAGGTTTTGTAGGCATGAGAGTGGCATTTGTGAAGATGCGAAGGGAAATGGAGGGTACAAATTATACACAGGATAATCAAGCATGTTAAATAGAATAGGGGTGCCTGGGAGGCTCAGTCGGTTAAGCATCCGACTTCGGCTCAGGTCATGATCTCACATTTGTGGGTTCGAGGCCCACGTTGGGCTCTGTGCTGACAGCTCAGAGCCTGGAGCCCCTTCAGATTCCGTGTCTCCCTCTCTCTCTGTCCCTCCCCTGTCACACTGTCTCTCTCCCCTTCAAAAATAAATAAACATTAAAAAAAAATTTTTTTTAAAGAAGAAGAAGAAAAGAAGACTGGAAGGAAATCCATTAACAACAGTGACTACGTCGGGGTGTTAGGATTTTTTTCTGTTTTTTAAACTATTTTCTTTTTTTTTCTAATTTTTTTAAATGTTTTATTTTTATTTTTTGAGAAACAGAGCACCAGCAGGGGAGGGGCAAAGGGAGGGAGACACAGAATCGGAAGCAGGCTCCAGGCTCTGAGCTGTCAGCATGGAGCCCGACGCCGGGCTCGAACCCACAAGCACGAGATCATGACCTGGGCCAAAATCAGACGCTCAACCGACTGAGCCACCCAGGAGCCCCTAAACTATTTTCTAATTGTCAACTTTTCCACATAAAGAAGAAAAACCAAAACAAAATCCCAAGAGATGATCCCAGCCTCCTGTGTGTGGGTGTTTTGTTGTTGTCGTTGTTGTTTTTTCCTCCCTCAATGCACCAGAAGAATCTGGTCTCTCTGCCATCTCCCCTCCTTCACTCTGTTGGTTGAGAGAAGAACCTGTCACACATCCGGTAACACTTGAGATGATCTACATGTATTCCGCGCATTCCACCCGGGGCCTTACATTGAAAGTAAAGCTGTTGCCTCGCTTCCTGTTCACCATCAGCTTGCTGAGTGGCTTTGCTTAGCACTCTTTTCCCGAGGCACTTACTGCATGAGTGATACCCACGATGGAGCCTATAAATTTATACAACAAATTGAGGAAATGTTTCCTCACAAAGCTTTAAGAGGCAATATTAATTAAATGCGTCTTTTCACATGGGATCATATAATATCTATTGCGGAAGCAATTAAGAATGAAGACATAAACTCATTAGATGTGTACTGTAAAGATGAAATGCTCAGAAATTATCGACTGTCCATATATTACCACCTCCAGCCATTTAGAGAAAATGCAATCGGCTAAGATGTAACGTGGCAGGGGTTGAGTGAGAATAAAATTAGTCTATGTCCCTTTATGCCATGTGGAAGTTCATTAACTAGCCAGCTCAGGAACTCCTCTGATTTAAGAAAGTCATTTAATTTTTAAATTAAGTGAAGATGTCTGACGATTCTACTTCCCATTTAGTTTCCACAAATCTTAAAGCCCACTTTTTTTTTTAACTGAAGCATAATTAACACACAGAGTGTATTAGTTTCAGGTGTACAATGTAATGATTCAACAATGCTATACATTGCTCAGTGATCATCATGCTAAGTGTGTTTTTACTCCCCTTCATCTATTTTACTCATCTCCCCTCTGGCAACCACCAGTTTGTTCTTTGTATTTGAGTCTGGTTTTTTTGTTTGTTTCTATTTTTTCCTTTGTTTGTTCATTTGTTTCTTAAATTCCCCATATGAGTGAAATCGTATGGTATTTGTCTTTGTCTGACAGATTTCACTTAGCATTATACTTTGCAGGTCCAATCCATGTTGTTGCAAATGGCAAGATTTCATTCTTTTTCACGGCTGAGTAATATTCTATTGTGTGTATGTGTATGTGTGTGTGTACCAATCTATATCCATCCATTGACAGATGGACTTTTAGACTGCTTCTATCTTGGCCTCTGTAAATACCACTCCAATAAACACAGGGGTACATAGATCTTTTAAAATTCATGTTTTTGTTTTCTTTGAAACCCCATTTCTTCTTCATCATAATTGTTTCAAGGATGAAACTATCAAGACACTAACATTCGAAACAGATCCACAGTGTATAGCACCCACTTGTCAAATTCACCATAGGCTGACTCACTTTGCAAGATATTCAGAAACTAAGACAGCACCTATATTGGGCCCTCCAACTGAGAAGTTTTCCCTTCCTCCTGTGCATTCCCTTTTCACATATGAGCAATGGAAGCATTCCCTTTAGATCATATCACTAAGTTTACCTTGACCCTTGGTCTCCTTAGAGGCCCAAATACTTTTGGATGATGAGAATAAAGTGTCTTAGGCCCTTACCTACTGTTTTTAACTCCCTTTTTCATGCATTATTGCTTATTTTAGAATAACAGTTTTTTGGGGCACCTGGGTGGCGCAGTCAGTTAAGCGTCCGACTTCAGCCAGGTCACAATCTCGCGGTCCGTGAGTTCGAGCCCCGCGTCAGGCTCTGGGCTGATGGCTCGGAGCCTGGAGCCTGTTTCCGATTCTGTGTCTCCTTCTCTCTCTGCCCCTCCCCCGTTCATGCTCTGTCTCACTCTGTCCCAAAAATAAATAAAAACGTTGAGAAAAAAAAAATTAAAAAAAAAAAAAGAATAACAGTTTTGGATTACTAAAAGAGTCTACAGAGTGCCCCAAACAATAAATTTTAAATTTTAAAAACAGCCATACCAAGAGGGTGTTACTTTTCATTAATAAGCCTTGTAAATCTATTTAACTTTTCAAACTATGTCATTGAATTATTTGATTAAATAAAACCTAAGGGAAAAAATAAAGAGAGGAGCAGAAAAAAGGTAAGTTAGGTAACTTGAGCATTATTGTAAGTTTAAGTATAATCAATGAAAGACTTGAGATAAAAACTATAAATCATATAATTTTTAACATGTATTTACTTTAGAGAGAGAGCATGTGCACCCCAGGGGGGGAGGGGCAGAGAGAGGGAGAGAGACGATATGAAGCAGGCTCCCCACTGTGAGCACAGAGCCCAATGTGGGGCTTGAACTCATGAACCATGAGATCATGACCTGAGCTGAAGTCAGATGCTTAACCAACTGAGCCACCCAGGTGCCCCAAAACTATAAACCATAAAAATCAAACCAAGAGAGGAAATAAAAGGAAATAAACAAAAGCCTACCAATCTATAAGAAGTATGAAAAGAAAAAAAAGCTAAGAAAAAGAACGGAAACTGAAAACCAAAGACAGATAGTAGAAATAAGTAAAAAAAAAAAAAAAAAAAAAAAAAAAAAAAAAGGATACATAATAATGCCAAGAAATATCATATTGGACAAACAAAACCCAAGTGTTTCTGCACAGAGAGAGAGAACTCAGGGAAAAGGATATAGAAAAATTGAGAATAAGATGTTAAAAAGAAAAGCCATTATAAACATTAAAAGCTGGTACGGTTACATTATTATCATAGTAAAAGAGCAGTTAAAGCAAGATATACAATATAAATAAATAAAAATATTGGATAACAAAATAACCATAAAGAAATATCCATTGCATAAAGAGAACCACCAAAAAGATATTAAAATTACATGCATCTAACATATGCATCTTAAAACTATAAAGCAAAAACGTTTTAATTTCAGAGGAGATTTTAAAACACTTCCTTTAGAAACTAATAGATCAAAATGACCAAAAACAAGGATATGAGAGATAGGAATAACATAATAAAATTTATTTTTAGTGATATAGTTCCCACTTGAAGTGACTCTCTTTGGAAGGTCACCTCAGTTGAGGTATTTATAGATAGATCCATCTATACATCTGGAGAAGAAAAACAAAAACTCTTCAAGTAAATTTCAAAGAAGAAATACATATACTCTATAGTCATAATACAATGTCTCTAATCCACGGTTTACTTCAGGTGGCATTTTAATCGGATGTATGTATGATATATATTATGCATGTTATATATATAAAATATATGCATGTTATGTATGCATGTGTATATATTATGCATCTAATTACATGTATGTAATTCTAAAATATTCAGAACAAATTACAATTACAAATATTATATACTTTAAAACTTATGGGATGTATAATACATATAGCCAGGAATGGACTTAAAAAGGATATACAGTATGTATAAAGAGCTACAAATTAAAAAGAAAAAGAAAGACAATGAAAAAAAAAAGAGCAAAACACCTGAATAGGCACTTCACAAATCTACAATATCTAAATGGTCATCACACCTATGAAAAGATGTTCTCTTTTATTAGTCATCAGAGAAATGCAAATTAAAATCACAATACGTAACACCACATATTCAGAATGCCTATAAGGAAACAGACAAAATAAGAACTGTTGGAGAATTGACTTGAACTCTTTTACTGCTGGTGAGAAGTTAATTGATGTTTGGAAAACTATATGACTGCACTGAATAAAGCTGAACATTTGTATACGCTGTGACCAAATGATTCTCTTCCCAGGTAATATGAAACAGAAATGCATACGCACGTTCACTAAAAGACATGCAGAGAATATGCATAGCAATTATAAACCAAAAACTGACAATTAACCAAAGGCCTGTCAACAGGAGAATGGATAAACCATGGAATCCTAGACAACAACAAGAATGAATAATTTACAACACCATGCAACAACAGGGATGAATCTCACAAAGTGTTTAACAAAAGAAGCCACTTTCATAAGACTACATGATCTATGATCCCATTTATCTAAAATTAAATAATAGGCCAAACTAATCAGTGCTTTTAGAAATCAAGATACTCATTATTCTTCAGTGGGTAGTGACTAAAAGAGTGTTCACAGGAGCTTCTAGAGTGTAAGAAATACTGTGTAATCTGTGTAGTTGTTACACAGGAATGGTGAACTGATGAAAATTCATGGAGCGTTATATTTATTACTTCTAGACTTTTCTCTTTATCCACATTATACATTTATAAAAGTTTATTTTACAAATCGTGAAATGCAGCTAAAACACTACGTAGAGACAACAGTATGGCCTATAAATGCTTGTATTAAGAAATGAGAGAAATAAAAGTAAGTAACTGAATTATATCTCCAAAGAGATGCCCTAATTCCTGTACCTGTGGTTGTGGCCTTAGTTGGAAATAGGGTCTTTGCAGATGTAACCAAGTTAAGATGAGGTCTTAATGGAGCAGGGTAGGCCCTAAATCCATTATGACTGATGTCCTTACAAGAAAATAAGAGACAGAGACATGGGAAGAAGGCCACGTGATGGCAGAGGCAGAGACTGGAGTTATGCCATCACAAACCAAAGAACAGCTGGGGATGCAAGAAACAAAAAGGGATCCTTTTCTAGAATTTTCAGAGAGCATATGGTCCTTGATCTTGGATGTCTGGCCTCCAGACCTGGCAGAGAATAAAGCTCTGGTTTTTTTTAAAGCCACCCAGCTGACGGTACTTTATTACGGTGACCCCTACAAAGCTCATGCAGTAATGAATTCACTAAATGAAACTAGAAAAGCAACCAAACACATACTCGAAGGCAGAAGTCAGAAACAATGAAATAATAAAATTAAGCTAATCCATAATGCATAATAATAAAGTTAATAACAAGCAATCAATGAGAACTGTAATTAATGAGGAAAGAACAATGAAGCAAAAGTAAAAGAAATAATAACAAAAATAAGAGCTGAATGGATTGGGGAGGAGACATAAATTACAAAATAACTTATAAACTGTCACTATGTTGTACACTTGAAACTGTAATGTTGTGGGTCAACCATACTTGAAAAAATAGTAACACCCAAAAAGGGGCACCTGGGTGGCTCAGTTGGTTAAGCAACCAGCTCTTGATTTTGATTCCAGTCATGATGTCACCATTCATGGGATGGAGCCCTGTGTCAGGCTCCGCACTGAGCATGGAACCTGCTTCAGATTCTCTCTCTCCTCTCTCTGCCCTTCCCCCGCTTGTGCTCACTCTCGCTCTCAAAATAAATAAGCATTTAAAATAATTAATAACAATAATAATAGTAATACAAAAAAATTCAAAGGAGACGGAGAAAGAAAATACAACTTCATATTTTCAAAAAAACAAAAACAAACTAATAAACTGATTAAGAGAAAACCACTCGTGGCACTATTAGGAACAGAAAACCGCCAAACAACGGGTATTACAGATTTTAAAATATTTTAAAACCTTTTGACTGTTAGTATTATAACAATTTCAGAATTTTTTTAAATTGAAAAATTACTCAGGGTTCTGGTATAACTTTCACTCATTTCCTTAAATGTTAACACCCCGTCCAATATTAGCATAGTTGTAATGATCAAAAACAGAAAGCTAACCTCAATACAATATTGTTAATTATTACAAGGATCTAATTTGAATTTCACCAATTGTCCAACGAATATCCTTTATCTGGACTGAGATTTAATCCAAATTCATAACATTGCATTTCATTGTCATATCCCCCATTTTCAGACAGTTACACGGTCCCTTCTCCTCTATCACTATACTTTAAAGAGTACTGGTAGGTTATTTTGTAGAGTGTTCCTTAACTGAGGTTTACCTTGTGTTTTCTCATGATTAAACTCAGGTTATGCATTTTGGGCACCAATACCACAGAAGTGATATGGAGTCCTTACCAGTGCAAAATATAAGGAACTAACCATGATCACTTGGTTAAGATGGTTAAGATGATTTCTCCACCATAAAGTTACCCTTTTCCCTTTGAAATTAATGAACATCTTGTGGGGAGACACAAGGAGGCAATACAAATACTCTGTTTAGCATTGTCATTTCTCCCAATTGTAAAATGCATCAATGACATTTGTCTGCTACAATTGTAACCATGGTGTTTGCCAAATGTGATTTTCTATTTCACCGTTCATGCAACTTCTATTAATTGAAATCCTCCTTAAGGAAAAGCTGCCCCTTCTCCTCCCTTCATTTATTTCATCAATTATTCAATTATCTGTTCCTATCAGTATGGACTCATAGACATTTGTTTTATTCTGTGGATGATCATCCAATGCTATCTATCATTATTTATTTTATTGCTCTAAGTATCCAAGATAGGGCCATTCAAAGCTCCTGGATGAGTTTCTGTGCCTTTTAAACATGATACCTTCATGTCTTACACTTTTTTTACTTTCAAACATCACAAAATATTTTGGGTTTGCCTTAAACTTTGCTGACCTCAACTTGGCCGTTTCTCCAAGAAGGACCAACTGCTTTCATTCATTTGTTGGAGGCTATTCTTTCCCCATTGGGATGGTTTGATAACCATCAATAGAGAAAAAGATCTTAAAATAAAGAAATACCATAAAAATACCAATAAAAATCAAACCAATAACCCCTCCAAATCTTAAAATAAATAAATACCATAATCTAATTTCTATCAATATTTTTTAACTTGGATCAAACTGATAATATTCTAGGGGGAAAGTAATCTAAGTTAACGCATGAATATATTGAAACTAATGATCGTTAAGCAAGTTTAATCTAATGGAAAAAAAGAACCTCTCCTGTACACCAGACTCACACATTCTACACTAATTTTTCTATGAACAACAAAAAGCTAATTCCTGAATTCGATAGTTTTCAGTTTCAGAGACTAGCAATAAGGATAGGTAAAGCTTCTCTAATTGTTTTTGTTTCTTTTCATGCATTCATTAATAGTTTTTATTAAGGTATAATTCATGCCCCATATAATTACTCAATTAAAGCAAATAATTCTGTATCATATAATGTATTCGCAATTGTACAGCCATACCATAATCAACTTTAGGAGATTTTCATCACCCCAAAAGGAACTCTATACTGTTTCCCAGTCCCTCCCCATCCTCTTCATCCCACTTAGCACTAGGCAACCATTCAACGGCTAACCTACTTTCTGTCTCTGTGGATTTGTCTGCTCCAGACATTTCATATAAATGGAATCCTACAATATGTGGTCCTGTGTAACTGGCTTCTTTCACTTAGCATAATGTTTTCAAGATTCATCCATGGTGTAGCACGCATAAGCAGTTTATTCCCTTTTATTGTTCAATAATATTGCATTTTGCGGATATACCATATTTATTCATCCATTCATTAGCTGGTAGACATTTGAGCTGTTTCCACTGGTGGGGGGCCAGCTATTATGAGTAACGCTACCATTTGTGTACAAGTTTTTGTGTGGACATATCCTTTCATTATCTTGGGTAAAAACCTAGGTGTGTAATCGCTGGGTCACATGGTACTCTTAAGGAACTGCCAGACAGTTTCCAGTGTGGCTGACCATTTTACATTCCCACCAACAAAGTATGAGGGTTCCAATTTCTCCACATCTTCCCCCCAAATTGTTATCATTTGTCTTCTCTATTATGCCCATCCTAGTATGCGCAAAGTGGTAACTCACTGTGGTTTTGATTTGCATTTCCTGACAGCTAATAGTGTGAAAGCTTCTTTTCATGTGCTTATTGGCAATTTTTATAAACTTTATTGGAAAATGTGTGTTCAGATCCTTTGTCCACTTATCACTTGGGTTACGTATCTTTTTATTATTGAGTTACAGGAGTCTGTGTATATTCTAGATACAAGTCCCTTATCACATATGAGATTTGCAAATGTTTTCTCCCATTTTGTGGGTGGTCTTTTCACTTTCTTGATAGTGTTCTTTGAAGCAAAATTTTGATGAAGGCCAATTTATCTATTTTTTCTTTTGTTGCTTGTGCTATTAGTGCATATCTAAAACACCATTACCTAATTCATGGTCAGGACAATCTACCTCCCCCCGCCCCATGTTTCCTTCTAAGTGTTTTATTTTATTTTTTTAATATATAATTTATTGTCAAATTGGTTTCCAGACAACACCCAGTGCTCTTCCAACAGGTGCCCTCCTCAATGCCCATCACCCACTTTCCCCTCTCCCCCACCCTCCATCAACCCTCAGTTTGTTCTGTATTTAAGGGTCTCTTATGGCTTGCCTCCTTCCCTCTCTAACTTTTTCCCTCCTTCCCCTCCCCCCTGGTCTTCTGTTAAGTTTCTCAGGATCCACATATGAGTGAAAACATATGGTATCTGTCTTTCTCTGTATGACTTATTTCACTTAGCATAACACTCTCCGGTTCCATCCATGTAGCTACAAAAGGCCAGATTTCATTCCTTCTCATGGCCAAGTAGTATTTCATTGTATATATAAACCACATCTTCTTTCTCCCTTTGTCAGCTGATGGACATTTAGGCTTTTTCCATAATTTGGCTATTGTTGAAAGTGCTGCTATAAACATTGGGGTACAGCTAATCTTTGACAAAGCAGGAAAGAATATCCAATGGAAAAAAGACAGTCTCTTTAACAAATGGTGCTGGGAGACCTGGACAGCAACATGCAGAAGAATGAAACTAGACCACTTTCTTACACCATTCACAAAAAATAAAACTCAAAATGGATGAAGGACCTGAATGTCAGATAGGAAACCATCATGAAAACCCTAGAGGAGAAAGCAGGAAAAAAATTCTCTGACCTCAGCCGCAGCAATTTCTTACTCGACACATCTCCAAAGGCAAGGGAATTAAAAGCAGAAATGAACTATTGGGACCTCATCAAGATAAAAAGCTTCTGCACTGCACAGGAAACAATCAACAAAACTAAAAGGCAACTGATGGAATGGGAAAAGGTATTTACAAATGGCATATCAGATAAAGGGCTAGTATCCAAAATCTATAAAGAACTCACCAAACTCCACACCCAAAAAACAAATAATCCAGTGAAGAAATGGGCAGAAGACATGAATAGACACTTTTCTAAAGAAGACATCCAGATGGCCAACAGGCACATGAAAAGAGGCTCAGTGTCACTCCTCATCAGGAAAATACAAACCAAAACCACAATGAGATACCACCTCACACCAGTCAGAGTGGCTGAAATGAACAAATCAGGAGACTATAAATGCTGGAGAGGATGTGGAGAAACAGGGACTCTCTTGCACTGTTGGTGGGAATGCAAACTGGTGCAGCCGCTCTGAAAAACAGGGTGGAGGTTCCTCAAAAAATTAAAAATAGATCCACCCTATGACCCAGAAATAGCACTGATAGGAATTTACCCAAGGGATACAGGAGTCTTCTAAGTGTTTTAAAGGTTTTAGCTCATACTTTTAGGTCTTCGATGCATTTTGAGTAAATTTTTGTGTATGGTATGACATAAGGGTCCAAACTTATTTTTTGCATGCGGATATCCAGCTGTCCCTGCATCATTTATTAAAGATCATTTTTTCCTCCATGAGGATGGTTTGATATCCTTGGGAAAGTCAATTGGCAATAAATGTGAAGATTTATTTGTGGGCTCTTGATTCTATCCCATCGAGCAACATGTCTGTCTTCAAGTACCACAGTGTCTTGATTACTGTAATTCTGCAGTACGTTATAAAATCAGAAAGTTTAAATCCCACAACATTATTCTTTGTCAAGATTGTTTTGGCTATTCTCAGTCTCTTTCATTTTTATAATAATTTTAGGATAAGATTGTCAATTTCTGCAAAGAATCCATCTGGGATTTTGATAGGGATTGCACTGAATCTGTTAACAAATTTGGGTACTACTGACATCTTAACAATATTTTCTGATGCATTACCATTTGATGTCTTTCCATTTATTTATATCTTCTTTAGTTTCTTTCCAAAATGTTTTATAGTTTTCAGAGTATAAGTTTAATACTTCCTTTTGTTCAGTTTATTCTTTGTTTTTCCCTTCCAAGATTTTACTTAAATTCAAGTTAGCTAATATACAGTGTTACCACTGGTTTCAAAAGTAGACTGGTGATTCATCTCCTACACACAACACTCAGCATCCATCACAACAAGTGCCCTCTCCAATGCCCATCACCCACCCAGACCATTCCCCTACACTTCCCCCCTCCAGAACCCCCCAGTCTGGTCTCTACAGTCAACAGTCTCTTATGGTTTGCCTCCCTACTTTTATCTTATTTATTGTTTCTCTTCCTTCCTCTATATTCATCTATTTTGTTCCTTAAATTCCACATATGAATGAAATCATATGATATTTGTCTTTCTCCGACTGACTTATTTGGCTTAGTATAATACCCTCTAGTTCCATCCACATCGTTGCACATGGCAAGATTTCATTCTTTCATTCATTCACATCATCTTTATCCATTCATCAGTAGATGGACATTTGGGCTCTTCCCATAATTTGGCTATTGTTGATAGTCCTGCTATACACATTGGGGTGCATGTGCCCCTTTGATTCATTATTTTTGTATCCTTTGGATAAATACCTAGTAGTGCAATGGTTGGGTTGTAAAGTAGTTCTATTTTTAACTTTTTGAGGAACCTCTATATTGTTTTCTAGAGTGGCTGCACTAGTTTGCATTCCCACCCTTTCTCTGCATCCTTGCCAACATTTGTTGTCTCCTGGGTTGTTAATTTTAGCCATCCAGACAGGTGTGAGGTGGTATCTCATCATGGTTTTGATTTGTATTTCCCTGATGATGAGTGACGTTGAGAATGTTTTCATGTGTCTGTTAGCCATCTGGATATCTTCTTTGGAGGAATAACTGTTCATGTCTCCTGCCCATTTCTTAACTAGATTATTTCTTTTTTGGGTGTTGACTTTGGTGAGTTATTTATAGATTTTGGACACTAACCCTTTATCTGATATGCCATTTGCAAATACCTTCCCCCATTCTGTAGGTTGCCTTTTAGTTTTGTTGATTATTTCCTTCACTGTGCAGCTTTTTATCATGATGAAGTCCCAATAGTTCATTTTTGCTTTTGTTTCCCTTGCCTCCGGAGATGTGTCTAGTAATAAGTTGCTCCAGCCAAAGTCAAAGAGGTTGCTGCCTGTGTTCTCTTCTAGAATTTTTATGGTTTCTCATCTCTTCTTATTTCATCCATTTTGAGTTTATTTTTGGGTTTGGTGTAAGAAAGTGGTCCAATTTCATTCCTCTGCATGTCTCTATCCAGTTTTCCCAACACCATTTACTGAAGACACTGTCTTTTTCCACTGGATATTCTTTCCTACTTTGTCAAAGATTGGTTGACGATAGAGTTGTGGGTCCATTTTTGGGTTCTCTGTTCTGTTCCACTGATCTATGTGTCTGTTTTTACGCCAGGACCAGGACCATACTATCTTGATGATTACCACTTTGTAATACAGCTTGAAGTCTGGAATTGTGATGCCTCCCACTTTGCTTTTCTTTTTCAACATGACTTTGACTATTCGGGGTCTTTTCTGGTTCCATACACATTTTAGAATTGTTTGTTCTAGCCTGTGAAAAAAAAGCCGGTGTTATTTTGACAGGGATTGCACTGAATGTGTAGATTGCTTTGGGCAGTATAGACTTTGTAACAATATTTGTTTTTCCAATCCATGAGCATGGAATCTTTCTCCATTTCTTTGTGTCTTCTTCAATTTTTTTCATAAGTACTCTATAGGTTTCCGACTACAGATCTTTTATCTCTTTGGTTAGATTTATTCCTGGGCATCTTACGGTTTTTCGTGCAATTGAAAACAGAACTGATTCTTTGATTTCTCTTTCTGCTGCTTCATTATTGGTGTACAGAAATGCAACAGATTTCTGTACATTGATTTTCTACCCTGTGATTTTGCTGAATTCATATAACAGTTCTAGCAATTTTTTGGTGGAGTCTTTCGGGTTTTCTACATATAATATCATGTCATATGCGAAGAGTGAAAGCTTGACTTCTTCCCTGCTGATTTACGTCTTTTATATTATGCCTTTAATTTCTTTTTGTCTGACTGCTAGACTAGGACTTTCAGTACTATGTTGAACAACAGTGGTGTGAGTGGACATCCCTGTCATGTTCCTGACCATAGGGGAAAAGCTCTCAGTTTTTCCCCATTGAGGATGATATGAGCTGTGGGTCTTTCATATATGGCCTATATGATGTTGAGGTATGTTCCCTCTATCCCTACTTTCTTGAGGGGTTTTATCAAGATAGGATGGTGTGTTTTGTCAAATGCTTTTTCTGCATCTATTGAGAGGATAGTAGGGTTCTTATCCTTTCTTTTATTAATGTGGTGTATCACGTTGATTGATTTGCAGATATTGAACCACCCCTGCAGCTCAGGAATAAATCCCACTTCATCATGGTGAATAATTCTTTTAATCTATGGTTAGATTCAATTTGCTAGTATCTTGTTGAGAATTTTTGCATCCATGTTGATGAGGGATATTGGTCTATAATTCCCCTTTTTAATGGGGTCTTTGCTTGGTTTTGAAATCAAGGTAATGCTGGCCTCATAGAATGAGTTTGGAAGTTTTCCTTACACATTTCTATTTTTTGGAACAGTTTCAGAAGAATATTAACTCTTCTTTAAGTGTTTGGTAGAATTCTTCCATCAAGCTGTCTGGCCCTGGACTTACGTTTGTTGAGTTCCTTTTTTTTTTTTTTTTTTAATTACTGATTCCATTTCTTTTCTGGTTATGGGTCTGTTCAAATTTTCTACTTCTTCCGGTTTCAGTTTTGGTAGTTTCTGTTTCTAGAGATTTTGTTCAGTTTATTCTCAACTATTTTATTCTTTGTAATGCGAGTATAAATGGTATCATTTTCTTAATTTAAGTTTTGCACCATTCTTCATAAATGAATAGAAACAGAATCTGTTAAAACTTACCTAACTCATTCACTCATTCTAATAGTTTCTTAGCGAATTCCTTTTTCTTTTTTTTTTTTTTTCTGTATGCAAGATCATGTCATCTGCAAACAGACATAATTTTACTTCTTCCTCCCCAATGTGAATGCCTTCTGTCATGGACTGGTGGCTGTGCCTCCTCCCATTCATAGGGTGAAGTCATAATCCCCATTGTGGCTGTATTTGTTGTAAAGAAGTAATTAAGATGATATGAGGTCATAAAGGTGGGACCTTGATACAAAAGTATTAGTGCACTTATAAAGAGAGACAGAAGGGAGAGATTGCATTCTCCCTCTCCCCCCAGTTTCTCTCCCTCTCCCTACCATTGACGACACAGTGAGAAGATAGCCATCTGCACCCTAGAAAGACAGTCCTCACCAGAAACTGGCCCTACCAGACCTTGATCTGGGACTTCTAGCCTCCAAATGTATGAGGAAATAAATTTCTGTTGCTTAAGCCATCTAGCCCATGATTTTTTTACAGCAGCCTGAGCAAAATGATACACCTTTTGTTTCCTTCTATGACCTAACTGCCCTGGCTAGAACCTCCAGAACAATGTTTAATAAAAGTGGTGAGACTGGGGGCGTCTGGGTGGCCCAGTAGGTTGTGTCCAACTTTTGATTTCAGCTCAGATCATGACCCCAGGGTCAGGGGATCGAGCCCCTCATGAAGCTCCATTCTGAGCTTGGAGCCTGCTTGAGATTCTCTCTCTCCCCCAACCTGACCGTCTCCCCTACTCATACTCTCTCTCTTAAAATAAAAAAATATATATTTTTTTGATTTTTTAAAAAGTGGTGAGAGTGGACATCACCATGTTCTAGATCTTAATAGGGCAACTTTCAGTCTTTTACCATTAAGTATGATGTTAGTTGCTTTTTATGGGTATTTATTACCACATTGAGGAAGTTCCCTTCTATTCCTACTTTGTTGAGTACTTTTATTGTAAAAGATTATTAGGTTTTTGTCAAATGCTTTTTCTGCATGTAATGGGATTATCATGTGGTTTTTGTCATTTATTCCACTAATATAACATTACATTAATTGATTTTCAGATCATAAACCAACCTTGCACTCCTGGCTAATTCCCACTTGGTGGGATATGGTAAATAATCTTTTCTTGTATGTTGCTGGATTTAGTTTGCTAGTATTTTGATAAGAATTTTTACATCTATATTCATAAATGATATTAGTCTGTAGTGTTATTTTCCTATGATTTATCTGGTTTTGGTATCAGGGTTAATACTGGCCTCATAGAATGAATTGGAATGTGTTCTCTCCGATTCTATTTTTTGGAAGATTTTGTGCAAACATGTTTTTAATTCTTGTGTAAATGTTTGATAGAATTCACCAATGAAGCTATCTGGATCTGGGTGTTTCTTTGCGGACACTTTTAAAATTGTAATTCAATCTCTTTACTTGTTATATAGGCTATTCTATTCTGTTCACATTTTATATTTCTTCTTGAGCCAATTTGATAGTTTATGCTCTCTTAGAATTGTCCATTTCATCTAATTTATCTAATTTATTGGCATACTATTATTTATAGTATTCCCTTGTAATATTCTTTTTTAAATTTCTGTAAGGTTATTAGTAATTTCCCCCTTTCCTTCCCAATTTTAGTAATCTGAGTGTTCTCTTTTCATTTTTGGTCAGTCCAGCCAAAGGTCTAAGGATGTTTGGTTTCATTGTTTATCAACTATTTTCTATTCTCTAATTCTAATAACATAATCAACATTATATTAATTTCTGACCTATTTTGTATTAATTTCATCCTTTAGTTTGTTCTTTTTTCAGTTTCTTAAGGTAGATAGTTAGGTTACTGGTTTAAGGTCTTTCCTCTTTTTGAATACACACATGTTACAGCTATAAATTCTAAGTACTGTTTTACTTCCACCCCATAAGTTTTATATTGTATCTTCAATTTCAATAATCTCAAAGTATTTTCTAATTTCCCCTGTGGTTCCTTATTTAACCACTTGGTTATTTAGAAATGTGCTGCTTAATTTCTACATATTTGTGAATTTCCCAAATTTATTTCTGTTATTGATTTATAACTTCATTCCACTATAGTTAAGAGAACATACTTTATATGATTTAAATAATTTTAAATTTATTGAACTTTGGTTTATAGACTAGCATATGGTCTACCTGGAGAATGTTCCACGTGCATTTCAGAAGAATGTATCTTCTGTTGGTTTTGGATGTAGCATTCTGCAGATGTCTGTTAGGATGGGTTGCATAACTGGGCTGTTCAAGTCTTCTAGGTCCTTGTTAATCTTCTGCATATTTATTTAAGTCCATTATTTAAGGAGGGATGTGGGTGTTTTCAAGTATTATTGTTGAAATGTCTATTTCTACATTTCATTCTGTCAGTTTTTTCCTTTAGGTAATTGGCGCTCTGTTTTTAGGTGCATGTATGGTTTATAATTGTTATATATTCCTAAGAGATTGACTCTTTCCTATCATAATTAGATGTCCCTCTTTTTCTCTAGTAACAATGTTTAAAAACCACTTTATTTAATAGTATTGTTAAGTAGTCACTCCAGCTTTCTTATGGATGCTGTTTGCATGATATATTTTCTTCATCCTTTTTCTTTGAATGTATTTGTAACACTGAATCAAAAGTGTGTCTCCATTAGCATATAATTGGATCTTATTTTTCTTCCCCCAGTCTTACAGTCTCTGAGTCTTGATTGGATTGCTTAATCCATTCTCATTTAATGCAATTATTTCTATATTCTGCTATTTTACTTTTTGGTTTCTGTGTCTCATGACACTCTCTCCTCTCTATTTCTGTTTCACTGCATTAAGTGAATTTTTTCTACTGTCGCAACTTAATCCCTTTAATAATTTTTCTCTTTTTTTGAGATATTTTCTTAGCCATTTCTTTAGGGGTGAATATCATATAAATATTAACTTGTGGAACCTATTTCATATTTATACTAACTTAATTCCAGTGAGAGAAAAAATTATAGAAAGTATATGGATGTAGCTCTATTCCCACTGCCCTTTTGTGTTATTTTTTTATACATATTACATCTATAAATGTTATAAACTCAAGGACACACTGTTAAAGCTATTACTTTAGATAATTTTATCTTTTAAAAAAGCTGAGAAAATACGGACAGCAAGTGTGTTATGTTAAACTTATTTATAATTTCTGGTTCTTTTCATCTGTTCCTATAGATTCAAGTTACCATCTGGTGTCATTTACTTTACTGTCATTACTGTACCTCAGTACAGCTTTGTTCCCACCCACCTCTTCTGTGCTGTTTGCAAAATTATGTTACATATTTACATATTACAGGCCAACATATTAGTGTGTGTATGTGTATGCATGTGTGTGCACATACATGTGACTTTGTATGATTGCCTTTTGAATCAGTTTAAAAAGGTGAAGAAATATGCATTTACACTGCCTTTTACAATACCTAATCACTTGACCCGTGCTCTTTGTTTGTTCTCATGAATTGGAATTACTGCTTGGAGTCTTCTGCTCTCATTCTAAACAATTAGCATCTCCTGTACGGGGATGAATTCTGTCAGTTTTGGTTTACTACTATAGGGTAAGATAGGAACTTGACTTTCTTCCTTTTTTTTTTTAATGTTTATTTATTTTTGAGAGAGACAGAGACAGAATGTGAGTGGGTTAGGGGCAGAGAGAGAGGGAGACAGGGAATTCGAAGCAGGCTCCAGGCTCTGAGCTGTCAGCACAGAGCCTGACACGGGGCTCAAACTCACTAGCTGTGAGTTCATGACCTGAGCCGAAGTCGGTCACTCAACCGACTCGTAACAGTCTAATAATAAATAAAGGGTATGTCTCTACTTGACCTTAATTTTCACCTTTACTTTTGAAAGACAATTTTGCTGGATATAAAATGCTTCGTGAATAGTTTTCTCCCCCTTTCGGCACTTTGGATACATCATCTCTCAGACTTCTGGCCTTCATTCTTTCTGATGAAGAGTCAGCTTTAACCTAATTGGAGTCCCTTGTATATGAGAAGTCATTTTTCTCGTGCTGCTTTCAAGATTATCTCTTGATTTTTGACCTTCAGCATTTATACTATGACCTGTCTGTGTGTACATCTCTTTTCATTTATCCCACTCGAAGTTTCTTAAGTTTCTTGGGTGTGTATGTGGTTTTTCATCAAACTGAGAACATTTCCAGCCATTATTTCTTCAAGTGTTTATTTCTGCCTCTCTCTTTCCCCTCTTCTGGTCCTCCTACGTATACATTGGTGTACTTAATGGTATCCCACAATTGACACGCTGCTCATTTTTCTTCATTTCTTTCTCCCTCTGGGTTCTTTAGATTCCAACTGGAATCTATTGGTCTATCTTTAAGTTCACTGATTCTTTCTTCTAACAGTTCAAATATATGGTTGGGCTCATTGGTGAATTTTTTTATTGTAGTTACTATACTTTTTAACAACAATGTCCACTTGGTTCCTTTTTATAATTTCTATCTCGTTATCAACAGTGTCTATTTTATATCACATTGTCATCGTGCTTTCCTTTATTTCTTTAATCATGGTTTCCTTTAGTTCTCTGAACGTATTTAGAATGACTACTTTGAAGTGTGTCTATCAAATCTGACAACCGATTCTTTTCACAGGCAATTTCTGTTGGCTGATTTTTTTCCCTCACTTTGGCATCATAGTTGCCTGTGTTTCTGCACGTCTCATCATTTTGCGCTGTGGGGAGATGGGACATTTCAGAGACATATTGTAGCAACCCTGGGTATTGGTGGTCCACCTCTGACAATTCCTATTGTTATGGGATCGTATTACTAGTGAATGGCTACACTGTGTCCCTGAAGTCTCTTCCTTACCACTGCCTGTAAGGTGTGTAGCCTTTCGTGTTGTTTCTCTGGGGGCACAATCTGGGGTGTGTCCACAGTCGCACTGGGATGACAGTGGTTTTGGGAGGACTCCCTTTAACTGTGTCTTTCCAAGATCACACCTAACTGCTAGGTTCACTAATTGCCAAATGATTACTCTACTGTTTTTAACAATGGCCTGGAGCATAAATGGTTCCATAGACTGATCCAATGTAATTTGCATTCCTTTCTATAGGTAATTTTTTAAGTCAGTGCTAGAGTTTTGTTCTGACCATAGGAAGGCTCTTTTTAGGTGTCTCCCTGATTCTCCCTAGTAAAATAACTGGCTTAGTATTTAACTTCTGCCTTCACCTCCAAAACTCCACTATCTTTGAGAGAACTTTTTAAGGCCTGAACTTCTCCCCCGCTGTTTCAAATAAAGTCATTTCCTTTGGGGAGAGCTCTGACGTTCTCTGGTACTAAGGCCTGCCTCTCTCCCTGCATAAAATCTCTGAGCCAGGGGTACCTGGGTGGCTCAGTCGGTTAAGTGTCTGACTCTTAGGTCATGATCTCACAGTTCACGAGTTTCAGCCCCACACTGGCTTTGTGCTGACAGTGCAGAGCCTGCTTGGGATTCTCTCTCTCCCTCTCACTCTGCCCCTCCCCTGTTTGCGCTCATGTTCTCGCTCGCTCTCTCTCAAAAATAAATAAATAAGCTTAAAAAAATTTTTTTTAATCTCTGAGCCATGACCTCTAAGGCTATAAACAAGGACAGAGGCCTATTTCTCTTTAAATAACACCCTTGCCTTAAGAGCAGGATGCTAGCAGGAATGGTACCCTATAGTCTCTAATTGTCTTTCCTGGCAAGGAACCTGCACCCCATGAATGAGCTGGAGTGGGGATGATGGTACCCCAGTATTTTCAGCATGTCATGACTAAAGTAGAGCCTCCAACCTATGAGTGGTGGTTGGGTGGAAGATGGGGCCTCCAAACATCAGCCATATTCACCTGAAATCTACCCTCTGCAACCTGTAGCCAGGAAAGATAAGAAACGCTGGTGGTCTGCCCTTCCCAGGAAGAGAACTTAGCTCTCAACTTGTAGCGTCTGTGATAAGGAGTCCTGTGTTCTTCCCCGCATCTGCCTTGAGGGGGATTTCAGTCATAATGAACTAAGAAGAGGGAAGGAGGGAAAAGGTCTCGTTTCAAATGCCAAAAATTCTCAGTGGTCTTAACAAGTTTTAGATTTTCTTGAATCAATGTTTGTTTGCTATATGCCCTTAAGAAAATTTCCAGAAACGTTAAATGGCTGTTTTCTTAAAATAATTTTCAACAGGAATGTTTGTCTTGCTCAAGAGCAGGTTCATGGAACTAATCATGTTGCCATTCCGGAGGCGGACTCCACTAATTCACGTTTGTAAGCTTGTTAAACAGTAATCCATAAGGAAGCAAGTTCAGGCAGGAACAGTAAATTAAAGACCAATCTTAAGTAAAATTCACAATAAAATGTTAATAAAATGAATTTGACAGTTTATTTTTAAAAATAATCAACCCAACCTAGACATGATACATCAGGAATTCAAGGATGGCCCAACGTCATATCTATTCACCTTGAAAGATAAAAGCGCCTGCAGAAAAATACATATCATATGGTACCACTGATATACGTTTAAAAAGTACAAAAATTCTATGTGTTTTTATGAATGTGGTATGTATGCAGTGAACACAGAAGTAGAAAAATGGGCTATACATGGAAAATTCCATAATAATGTTTATCTCTGAGAGGGAAGGAGGGAGAAT
Source organism: Prionailurus viverrinus (assembly GCF_022837055.1). Classification (NCBI taxonomy): domain Eukaryota; kingdom Metazoa; phylum Chordata; class Mammalia; order Carnivora; family Felidae; genus Prionailurus; species Prionailurus viverrinus. Next base: position 32,797,522 of record NC_062575.1, on the reverse strand, counting down.
GAGATACAAGTAGACACAGGAGATTTCAACTTGATCTGATAGATGTTCGTTAAAGTATAATATTTATCTCTAATTTTTTTTTTAATTTTAGAGAGACAGAGAGCACATGATCAGAGGAGAGAGGGGCAGAGAGAGAGAGAGAGAGAGAGAGAGAGAGAGAGAATCTTAAGCACGTTCCATGCTCAGCACGGAGCCCAATACAGGTCTTAATCCCACAACCCTGGGATCATGACCTGAGCTGAAATCAAGAGTCTGTCGCTCAACCAACTGAGCCACCCAAGTGCCCCTCTCTATTTTTACATGTTAAAATAATGTATGGGCTATTTTATAGAGTTATGGGCTAAATTGTGCCCCACCCCCCAAATTTATATGTTGAAGCCCTAACATCTAGTGCCTCAGAATGTTACTACATTTGGAGACAGGGCCTTTAAAGAGGTAAGATTATAGGGATGCCTGGGTAGCTCAGTCCATTAAGCATCTGACTCTTGACTTTGGCTCAGGTCCTGATCTCACGGGTTCATGGGTTCAAGACCCACGTTGGGCTCATGTGTGGACAGCACAGAGCCTACTTTGGATTCTCTCTCTCTCTACCCCTTCCCCTCACACATGCTCACCCTCTTTTTCTCTCTCTCTCTCTCTCAAAAATAAACATTTTTTAAAAAATAAGGCTATCATGGTGGGCCCTACATCAGTCTGATTGGTGTTCTTATGCAGAAAGAAAATCTGAGTATAGAACGAGACACTGGGGAAGCAGGCACACAGCTGAAAGACCATGGGAGGACACACTGACAAGGCAGACATCTGCAAACCTAGAAGAAAGGCCTCAAAAGAAACCACACCCATCAACGCTTTGATCTTGGACCCGTAGCCTCCAGAACTGTGAGAAATATTTTTTCCATTGTTTTAGCCACCCAGTCTGTGACATTTTGCTAAGACATCCCTAACAAACTAAGAAGATAGATAAGATAGAGAGATAGGTAGGTAGGTAGGTAGGTAGATAGACAGATAGATATACATAGATAGATAGATAGATAGATAGATAGATAGATAGATAGAAAGAATAACTAACCCAAGATGAATGCAAGCAACTCAACATGCTTCTATATTTGCAGAATCTAACTATAGTATTCAAATATGAGGCTTACATGCTGAAAAATCCAGTAAGGTTTATTTGCCTTTCATATTTTACAAACTTTTAAGACAAACTGGAGTTTAAATCCTTGTTCTGTCTGCATCCTAGCCATATGACTTGGAGCAAGCCTTTTTTCTTTCTGAAACTCAATTCCCACATATGTAAAATAGGGACAAGAAAACATACCTCCCCAAGTTTTTGTGATAATTAAAGGATTTACAATACATAAAGTGCTTCATTCAACTTCCCAATCTGTAACAGGTATTCGTCAAAACCAAACCTTGCCTTTGGGCCCTTTCCCTGAACATCTATCTCCAGAAAACACTACTGATGAGTCAACGTGAGGGAGCAAAGTTAGAGACAAAAAGTCCAATTCACAGGTGTAAGAGTATCACCTCTGGCATTTCAGATGCTCCCTTGGATCTTTTTCTCCTTGCACCATTTGCTTCCTCAGGGGGAGGCAGATTTGAAGCCAGAGTCCCAAGTTAAATCCCCAGCTCTGCCACTTTTTACCTATGTGACCTTGAGCAAACCACGTAACTGCTCTGTGCCTCAGTCTCCTAATCTGTAAAATGAGGCTAATAATCCCTATCTTTATGAATCACTGTGAAGACTGCAGATCACATATGCAAGTACCTGGCACACAGGAGACATTTGACACATCAGAATCGCTATTGTTGTCATCATGGTTTTTGTTCTATTATTATTATCCCGATTACAAAAGCAGCTTCGTTGTACATATTAAAAACTCAATACAGATGTATATATTCTATCCAGCACTACATCATCTCCATTAAAAGGCCATTTATAACATGTGGCCGCAACACCGGCTACCATCACAAAGGCACAGACCGAGTTTGCAAATGGGACAAGCAACATTAATCTCTCCTTAATGGATATTTCCTCCTCCCACCTCAGGTTCCACTCTAGAATAGTGAGGACTTTAATGTCTCATGGTCGGGGGATCCTAATAAACACATAGCTCTTACTGAGTCCACCTGTCTAAACTCAACTCTAAAGGTGGAAAGTTACCTAAGTCAGAGTTATCGACTTAAGAGAGATTTATTTCAGGCTCTCACAAAACAGCAACATGCTTTGTCTCTAAACCTGTCTCAACTTTGCTCCAATTGCCCTCTGAATTATTGACAGACCTAATTAACCCAGCAATTGCTTAGTGATAATTACCAGCTTTTCTGAGGCAACAGTTCTGATCCCCAGGTCCAGATTTGCTAAGAAACCTGAAGAGATAGCAAAATAATCACAATCGAAGCCACAAGCGCCTATCTGCGGCACACGTCCTGTCAATTAAATTCTTTTATCCCTCAGAAGGAACACATGTCAATTTTAAACCAGAATTAACCTTTTAATTCCAATTTTCCTTCTGAAGCTTAAGGTTAGAAACGGACCAGAAACTGATAAATGAGACACTCGGGAACCGTTGCTCTTGGGTCACGGAAAACATTAACCGCCCCCCCCCCGAGATGCACAGATAAATCTTTTGACAAAATACTTCCAACTCTTCAGAGACATTTTTAGCAAACACAAATGTTTATCCCAAAGTGCTTCAGCGCTGTCAGCACAAGCTTGGCATGTTTATCATGCGGTTTGCATCAAGCTCAAGTCCAAAATCTGGGCAGTTTTCAGAGAAGGTGCCCAGAAACCGTATTGTCTGCATTATTCACAATACTGGAAGCTAGATCCATAGTTGCAGTTCACCAACAATGCTCCAAAGCCCAGCAAGGAGTCGTTTTTGACACAGTGAATTTAGCGAGAATGATGCGCTCCTCTGCAGGACCCAAAGGGCGGTATTCTCAGGTTAACAAAGACGATAATGAAGCAGCAGCCTTCAGGCCAGAGAATACCACCTGGGAACCTTTCTTCCTGGGAAGGAGCTATGTGCAAATACAGAATTCACGAGGAGAAAAATCACGGTGGAGTTACTGCACGTACCAGGGTGGCAGTGGAGAAAGAGTTCACGGCAGAGCATCAAGCCTCAGGAGGGGTCCGTCCACCCCTTCCCACTCCCATCTGCGAGCCCATCTGGAGACCACAGGTCTTATACAAACTGATGTCCTGGGGCCTCTGGTTCAGGAAGACATGGCCCGTAGGGTTTGTCTTGGGAAAAAAATAAAAATAAAAAACAAGTAGGGGCCATGATGGACTTATCAGACACAGTCAAGTGGATTGTGGATGAAGAGTCGCTTGTTAACCACCGGGTATGTATACAGGTGGCCTGGAAAAGTAAACAAGGCCAGTCCCTGAGAATAACATAGTTATGACCGGAGGATGAGTTAAATCCCTCTGAGAGGGGATGGCACAAATTTAACAACACTTGGAAATGACTCTTTAAGTAGACGAATAACCTAACCAATATTATGGGTAAGCGAGCGAATGATTAACCAAACATCTCACTCAACCACAGACATAACACTACTATCAGTAACCACCATTTCCTGATTGTCTACTACATTCTAGACATCGTATTGCTTTTAATTTCACTGATCCTCCAATGGGCCATGAAAGATGGGTAATACATATACCCATTTGACTGATGAGAACTTAAGCCCTTCGAGTATGAGCAGCAGCGGCAGCACTTGGGAACTTGTCATAAATGCAGATTTTCAGGCTCAACCCCAGACCAACTTGATCAGAAACTTGGGGCTGGGATCCAGAAATTTATGTTTTAACAAGCCCTCCAGATTTATTGTGATGGGTGCTAAAGTTTGAGAGCTGCCACCCTGGGGCAATGGCTCTCCGTCTTGGCTGCACACTGAAATTACTTGGACAGTTTCAAAAACTGCCGATGCATGGGTTCCATCCCTAAGATATTCCGATTTAACTGATCTGGGGTGCAGCCTGAGCACAGGATGTTTAAATGTGTCCCAGGTGACTGTAATGTGCAGCCAAGGATGAGAGCCACAGACTGGAAACTAATTTTCCCACAGTCCCCTGAGACAACGAAAACAACAGGGCCAAGATTCAAACTCAAGTATGAGACAAATGTGTGCTCCATCCACATATCTTTGGTGCTCAAAGCCTGGTCCAGAACCAGCAGCACCTGCAGCACCTGGAATCTTGCTAGGAATGTGCAATCTCAACTCACAACTCAGACCTATGGTATCAGATTCTACGTGTTAACAAGATCTCTAGATAATAAGCAGATACAATAAAGTTGGAGAGGTAGGACATTACTCAATGCTAATTATAACATGCAGTCATCAGTGCTGATTTAACTGTCCTTATCAGGAATACTGACTGAGATATCTGTTCCGATCAACCCCCTCTTCCCTCTTCCTTATATCCATTACTTTTCTGATTCCATTTAGAAATATGGGGCGCCTGGGTGGCGCAGTCGGTTAAGCGTCCGACTTCAGCCAGGTCACGATCTCGCGGTCCGTGAGTTCGAGCCCCGCGTCGGGCTCTGGGCTGATGGCTCAGAGTCTGGAGCCTGTTTCCGATTCTGTGTCTCCCTCTCTCTCTGCCCCTCCCCCGTTCATGCTCTGTCTCTCTCTGTCCCAAAAATAAATAAACGTTGAAAAAAAAATAGAAATAGCTGGTAAGTGGGAGGAGGAAGGGGCTTACAGAGCCTGAAACAAAGAGATGAACTAAATTTCTGAACACACGTTTTAAATGCATACTAGAGGAAGAAGGAAGGAAAGGGAATAAAAAGAAAGAAGGAAGAGAGGGAAGAAGGAAGGAAGAAGAGGGAGAAAGAAAGGAGAAAAGGAGAGGAAGGAGGGGAAGGAAGGGAGGAAGACCTTGCTATAAAAACTGAAACTTCTCTCAAATGGTAGGAATTGCCTTATGTGGCCGAGAGCTCCATATCTCTAGAAGAATTCAAGTAAGTACTGAAAAAAGAAAACCTCACTGGTTGTAAAATTGTTCTAATACCTTGCTATTAGAAGGATGATGCCTGGACCAGCAGCATTACTGGGGCCCTTACTAGAAATGGAGAATCTTAGGATACCTGGGTGGCTCAGGTGGTTAAGCGTCAAACTCTTGATCTCAGCTCAAGGTCATGGGTTCAAGTCCTGTGATGGGCATGGAGACTCCTCAAAAGAAGAAAAGATACGTGGAATACTGGGAACCCGTGTTTTATCAAGATCCACCAGGAAAGAAGCAATAATCTAGATCAAGGTTTTGAATCGTCAGCTTACAGGTTCTTGTGCTCCATCCCAATTGTGTTAAATCAGAATCTCTAAACTTTTTGTAAAAAATCTATTTTTCACAAATGCTCTCAAGTGCTTTGGATAAGCAGTCAGATTTGGAAGTCAGTGATCAGGTGACCTTTAAAAGGACCCTCCATCACTGAGACTGTGATTCTGGGTCACCCCTTTTCATTTTCCAGGTGGGGGGGCAAGTTTTAGCGGGCAGGGGAGCAATTTTCCAGTTGTCTACTGCTGACACAAGCATTACGCACAGAGGAAGCCCTGACAAGGTCTGCTTCTTCCATCACTTGCAAGGCCTGATTCATGAAGCCAAGGCCTTTACTTTACCAAACACAACTGATAAGGAATATGCATACGTATGATGCTGTCTCTTCAAGGCAGGGAAATGGAGCCCTGATACTTCACCTAGGCTCAGGAGCTGCCTCTTCCACCTGTTCCCTGAGCTGGAGAGATGCTACCCACAAGCCCAGGCACACACAGACCTGCCGACTCACCTTCAGAATGCTTACTGCATTAGGATGAAGAGAAGGGGCCGGCTGCCTTTGACCTACCTCATTCCCAGACTAGAGAGTCAACCCACACCTCTTACTCCAGGTCAGATTATATCTTTGCTCTGGAAAGTCCACTCTGCTTTCAAGAAACAAAAAGTAAGTCTGAAAGGTTCTGGTCCCATACCTTTTCCTTTTTTTTTTTAAAAAAAGTAAAATTTTGAAATTCACCCAGGATTGTCTGTTATTAGTGTCTAGCCCTATTTTCTTTAGTATCAAGCCCTCTTGAATAGAAGAAGCGTGAATCTCAGAAACCAGACACTCCCCTTACCTGCCCCCTCTCTCTGACTCCTGCAACAGCCTCCCTGTCCCTCGCCCTGCCCAGTTCTTGCCCCCTTTTCATGCATTCTCCATGAATCTGTTCACATCCTTCCACTGCTTCAAGCAGTAAATAGTAAGTGCAGTGGGATTAAATGCAATTAGAAATTACAAGCAGTCAGTTTATCCTCTGCGCACATGTTCCTCTGGTCCCCCTGCTAGCCTACATGCTCACGGGCAGCCCTGTGGCCATCCTGTCCATCGCTGTAGTCCAGGATCTAGCACAGAGTCTAAACACACTGGATGCCAAGTAAATATTGTTTGAATGGATGAATGTATGAATAATTGAATAAGTAAATGAATGAATAACCAGAAGGATTAGGAAGAGAACCACCAAATATTTTCAAGAGCCAGGCAGGAACGTTAGAAACACAATAGGCCCAGATTCTGAAACCGGACTTCCTGGGTCTAAATCTGGGCTCTTCCCCCTTACCAGCCGGGTGATTAGGGGCAAGTTTCTTACATTCATATTGCCTTGGTTTCTTTCCTCTTGTAAAAAAGTGACAATAATAGCACTTTCCTCGGGGGCTGCTATGACAATTAAATGAGTTTATATATGTGAGAACTTAGGGCCTTGCACATGGTTAGTATTATGTACATATTTACTGTGTTCTTTTATTATCTCTGCATATATTCTGCTCTAATTGGTGGAGACAATGAACAGTGAGCCCCTAACAAACTCTCCCAGATCAGCACTGCATTTGAGGGATCATCGTTAGAGCGTGTCTACCATCAAACTCAACCTGGTCTTAAGGACAGAGCAGCAACTTGGCAAATGTACACACAGTGTGGTGTTTGGGGCAGTTGGGAAAAAGAAATGTTGGGAGAGAAAAGCAAGCCACGTTATGATTATATGAAATCATATATGTGGATGGAAAGGAAATCTGCTCACAGGCAATGAATGACAAGACTAACAACCAAAAAGTGGCATAATTTTTGTTTTGCTTTCAGCTTTGTTAATGTTATTTTAAGGCAATCCTGAGCTCTCCAAGATTCCCAGAATCTGGCACAGTCCTGAGTCAGGCCTCCTGAGGTGGTGGGTGGGGGGGCGGGGGGAGGAGAGGTTGGGGGGTGATTCTGGCTCTGGAGGTCATGACTGCCTCTTCACCGATGCCACTCCTTCATCTCTACAGAAAAGGTTGGGCCTCACATCACTCAGTCATGCCTTCTCCTTTACAGACTTCAGTTTCTGCTTAATGTGTGTGTCTGAGCCTCGATTCCATGATAAACGTGAAGAAAGAGTGAGTGTGAAAGAGGTGTTTATCAAGAAAACCTAACTAGAGAATAAGCAGCTGTCAAGGGTCAGCTATCCCCTAGCTACAATGAACTAGAATCAATTCTCTAACCAGACTCAAATAAATTAGCAAAAATATCTCCACAGACACAGTGTCTCCCATCAGGAAATCATCTTAAGCAAGGAAAAAAAGATTAATTTTATTATCAAGGGAAATATCCTCAAATTCCAGCATGACGACTATATTTTCACCAGGGGACACATATTTTTTTCCTATTAGCTGAAGCTCTTCCAATATAATATTCTACTGTTGCCTTTGAAGGGAAATGAATATATTCTCATTAAAGTTCTGTTTATTTGGAATGTAAGATGTGGGCAGAGAGAAAGAACTTTCAGGCAGGTGTTCACCATAAGAAAATCTCACTCTTATTCCCTAGTGGCTATTCCAAGCTCCCGTGGCCAATAACGCCTTTAGTTGAATTAATCATCATTCTTAGAAAATGGCTATTGAAACACATTAGTCGAGTAAGTGGCTGGCTGCCTTGCCACCATTTTGAAGGAACCGTATGGAACCATGCATTCCTCCCTAAACTGCTCCTACCTTCTGTTATTCGTGCAATGATATCTGGTGAGTTTTCCTACCAGATATTTCAAACAGTAAAAGGTTTTATCTGTAAAGTTGGCTCTATACTGGAAGATGGAAAAGTCTTAGTGCCACGTTTGGATCAGGGCACCCTGCTAGGGCTATTTTTGTGTGTTTTGTTCCTGTTATAGTCATGTGAGGCTATTTTCCCTGATAGGGGCACCACAGCCAGCCTTCACCCCTCCCACAGAGAACCAGAGCAGGGCCATATCCAAACAGAAGAACATAAGAGAATTCAACTGATTCTGAAGTGGTTGAAGGGAATTTGACCAGTAGAAGCTCCCCATTACTGATAGGAGGGAAACCACCCAAGAGAATCCTCCCTGTGGAAAGTGGAAATGCAAAGCAAACAAAGAAAATGGGAGAGTATTCAACTCGAGTTCCCACTCTTAAAGAAGATAAAGACTTTTGGGTGGTGTTTCTAAAGGCCTCCATGAGAGGGGAGACACTGTCTAGAATGTTAGTGTTGCTGTGGGACAGATTCTAGTTCTGTTTAGTATCTTCACAGATCCTTGCAATAAACTTCCACCACGCCCAAAACTTGACCCAGTTTTGGTCCTTACACCCAAGGAACCTGCTTGGCTGACATTATACAGCTACCACTAAGAGGCTGATAAGACCTCAAACCCAAGAAAACCCCAGCCAATGTATGTGGCAGGTACTGAGTCTATGCTTTACATGCATTATCTCACAAGATCCCCAGAATAATTCTAGAAGACAGGTGGCAATATCCTCATTTTTGAAGTGAGAAGCCTGAGGCCATGAGAGGTTAAGTACTTGGCCTAAGGTCACCCGAAAGGGAAGTGACAAAGCTGGGGCACAAACCAAGACTGTCTGATTCAAGAGCTCATGCATGCTCTTAACATCACGATCTAATACACCTATCATCTTCTTTAATCCCACAACAACCCCAGGAGGTAGATATGATTACCTCTCCTTTAGATATGACGAGAAGTTGATAAACTTGGCTTAGAGGCATTGCTGAGGTGTGAACCCCAGGTTCACCTATCTTGGGAGCCCAAACATTGAACCACTATGCTTAAAGAAGGGAGGACAGGCTCTCCTCAACAGCATACAGCTCCATTCTGTTACGTCTTTACCAAGAGTATTGGTGGTGGAGGGCAGCTGTTCACACCGTTTATTTTAGGCAGCACAGATGAGCACAGATGAGACGAAACATCATCAGTCGATGTTTTCCACAGGATCCTACTGACCCTTGTCTTCTGGAGCCATTCCACACAAAACATATCCAGCAGGGTCGGAGAGGGGTGGGGAAGACATAACGGGCAGAAGCTCGACCCTTCTGATATTCTAAGGTTTGCTTCTATTTTTAAATTATTATTTTAACCAATATTTTTCCTTGGCTACTCCTCACTAAACAGTGTGGTTCAGCTGATGGAGAAAGGCACTTAGGAGAAGGGATGACCAGGCTGGTGAGCAGACCATTGTATCTGAAATAAAAATCAATTGCCCATCATTCAGATTACAGAAGAAGCTGCAAATAAAATTACTGTAAATTTAATTAAAACATTCCAGCCAAGTCCATACATTTGGTATTGATTACCTGGCCTGCAATTTCAGGGAGTTAATTAACACAGCCTGCGCCTGGACAGCAAGCGAACGCCAAAGCAGGCATCGGTTGTCCTAGTAACAGGTAGGCGAAAGCAGCTCACAGATTCAATTGAAGGAAATACAGAATCTTATTGAATTAGACTTAAATGCAATGATTTAAAAATATGAAGAGGCAACTTAAAGTTCAAAACACACTTTGTGAACATGAGTCATTGTGTGTTTCTAATTGGGCCAGAATAGAGTGTCTGTGCTGAAGGAAGGGAAGACAGTGGGAAGGTTGAGGAGGGGGTCACTTTAGATAATCCATTAGAGTGAGAGCACTTCCTCAGCCCCCGCTGGCTAAGGGACTGACTCCTGCAAAAATTCACGTGGAAAAAGGAAAAAAGATAAAGGCCGTTAGGAATAATCTTCTAGATCCATAAGCACAATGAGCCCATTTTTATTCTCCCTTCCCCAGAATGGAGTCATCGAATGGGAAGAAAGCACATTCTGGGGGATTGGCAAATAGGCTGACCACTGTAGAAACTGCTTGCATATCCTGTGCTAATACACACGCGCTGGGCCATTACCTAAGTGCACACCAACGCTCTCTCCTTGGCTTCCCCTGTGAGATTTTGTCATCAGACAAGAAGTAGAGTTCTGAATTCGGTGGCTACAGTAGAGGTTAACTGATGACTATGGTCCCTAACCTAAAAAATTAAGCACGCACTTACAAAGAGGAGACATGATTTACGCATACCAGGAAATAAACCCCACCTCCACCACCAACCTCTTCCATCCCCCCTTCCCCCCCCACACACACACCCTGTTTTTGGATACTTTGTTGAGAACAGTATTCTAGCTGAGAGTTCTGCACCTTCTTGAAACACAAATAACCTCAGGAGGGGTGACATCATGATGATGATGATGATGAAGAATAAAATTCCTAATTATCTAGTGTCTACTTATGCCAAGAATAATGCCACATGCTTTCCTGGATGTTTTCTCATTTAATATTCACAATAAACTCTAGGAAATAGGGATGTTTAACACTGGGGACACTGAGGTGCACAAAGGTCAGTTAACTTACTCCAAATCACACTTCAGGTGTATAACAAAGCTCGGATTCAAAGTCAGACCTGGTCTTCTTGGGAATCTACCCCCTTTCCACCATGCCAGCAATTTTCCCAGCTTTTGCTAAGGAACCCCACACCCCTATTTTTTAAAACTAAAATGGAGTCCTATGTGGCACTTTGATTTATAAACTATGTGACTGCAGAGAGGGCATGGGGACAGCACCCACCCACTCAGCAGCCAGCACACACAGAGGCCTCTCAGACACCCCTGAGACTCCCCTGCAGCAGCCTGAGGCACTGAGGACACCGTGGGGACCATCCTGAACTTTCTGCTCAGAACCAAAAGCAGCCCTGATGGGTGAATCCATGGCTTACCTCTCCCTCCCCTTGCGCCACCGCTGTGGAATCCCAGCTGGTACCGTCGGTCTTGGCTTTTTGTTTTTCTCACGGGGGATCACTCACACACAAATACATAATCAAAAGAAAAAGAGATTTTACTCCAAAATGTATTTTAGCTGACCGCAGAGAACATTTTGGAGAGGTTTGGTTGACTTTCGTAACCACATTTGACTTAAGGTCCAGGGTCGACAGTAACCACGCTGATGAGCAGAGGATGCTGGGAAAGGAGCCCCAGGCCCAGTACGACCCCTAGCTCCACACGGATCAGCTGCATGTGTCCCTGGACAAATCATTTCCCCCTCTGGGTCCCAATTACATCCTCTGTAAAACCGAGTTAAGGTGTTTCACACGGCCATATGTCATCGTGGCACTGCTTGCCTGTAGCTCCTATGCTATTGTTTTTGTCAACAGACATATTTAAAAGGAAACTTTATATCCTTGCCACAAATTTTAAAAACCCAAAGTTCTTTTCTAATGTGCTATAGTGAAAAATAGAGTATTTGTCCATTAGCACTTAAACAAATTTCAAGTGCCACCAGTGGCTTGTGTACCGGGCTTTGAGAAATGCTGGCGACATTGGAAATTTTTCTCTCTGGACTATCTCAAGAGCCTCTTCCAGTTCTGCCTTCCTGGATCTAAACTTCTACCACAGGGTGGTAAGGGAGATGGCTGGGTGGCATGCAAGGGGACAGAGGGACACCCCAGGCAGATGAAGGGCTACACACGGTAGAGATGGCCGGAGGCATAAAGTCTGCGAGGTGGTAACACACCCACTTAAGTTCTACAACTACGCATCCACCACCTGCAGTTCTCCACTGCCCTTGAGATTTCTTCCACCCTAGGGAGCTCAATGGCAAGCAAACACATGGATCATGAGACCCATCCCTACCCTTGGTCTCCCAGCTTAGACACAGGATCCATACCACATTCCAAACAGGTCCTCCCCTGCTCCAGTGCCCCACGGACAACTTCTGCATGAGGCCATTCTCCCAGTGGACACTTCCACCTTCAAATCCAAGCCTTGCTTCCTCCAAGCCACAGAGGCTCTACATGAATCACACTACATGCAATGCAAAATTCTGACCACAGAACTCAACAAAATGTATATGTATTGCATAAAGTTTCTCTAGGAGCTTGACCAAGATACAGGAACCGTTCCAATCCAGGGCAACTGGGGACAGGGATGCATACAATATGCAATTCCTCTGGTTGCTGAAGGCAGTTTTGAGAAGTATGGCCAGTGAACCACACTTTGAACACAACTGTTCTCCAAGGTCCTGGAATAAAGAGAGAGCTTGGAGTTCTTGGGAGTCAAGACACCAGATCTTACACTTTCCTCTCTCACAGTCTCTTCCTCTGCAACATCGTGACAAGGTCTAAAAGCATCTTCCAGCCTCTGCATTCCAGAACTCTGCAGACCCGCCTTCACCTGGAGTGCACTATCAAGCACCCTAACTGGCATCGAACAAATGCCTTCTCTCTTTTCACTTCACGGGCAAATAGAGTGTGGATGTTTAGTTGGGGGGGGGGGGGGCGGAGAGCAGAGGGTGTGGGAGAAGGTGCTCTCGAACCAAAATGCCTTCACTCAGATATGGATCTGACTTTTATTAACTGTCAGTTTGGGCAAGTTACGTAACACAAACTTTTCTGAATCTGTTTCTTCAGTTGCAAGTAGGAAAAGTAACACTCAAATGACTGAAGGCTAAACGAACTATTAACTATAACGGACCTAATATAATGCCTGGCATGTAAGGTAGGCTCAAAACAATATTCCCTATTAAGAGGATAACCAGTATTGCCCGTGCTCTCTGCTCCAACCCAGCAAATGCTCTCTGCAGTTTAGGAAAGAAGCAAAAACCAGGCAGAACAGCCTCAGAGCTAGAGGCATAGGCCATATGTTTAGACAACCCGCCTCCCCCCCCCCACACACACACACACAGGTGTTCAGTTCCATCTTTCCTAATAAGACAGCGTTAGAATTGAGCTCATGTGGAGCCGTACTTCAGGAGACAGAGAGAGAGGAGGAGTCCACGGACCCTCAGCTCTAATTCCCCAGCCCAAGGTCACTGTTCAGTCACGACTGGACCCTCCCTACCTGTGTGTTTCATCAGCCTATAAAATGGCATGAAGTTTCTTGGGCTGCAATTAGGAGAGTCCATACAGACCTGTGTCTCTGTGTGGAACCTCATTAAAGTGAGTGATAAAGTGAAGGTCAGCTATCTTTATATAAGGACAAGGAGTGAAACACCAAATACCTCGAAAACCAGGAGGCTGATGAGAAATACAAAGCACTTCCAGTGCTAGGGATGAAGAGAGGGAATTTATTTGGGAACAGAACCTTGCCAGCAGCCCCCCGAAACTCACTATAAAATCTTCGTAAAATACAAACACTTATAAAAATCCTAAGTTCAGAGGCTCCCAGAGAAAATGGAGTACGACAAAACTTTATATAACATCAAACCAAAACACAGACCCTAGCTCCCATTATGCAAATCTTTGCTGAGCATCTACTACATCTGAAGACCTTGGTGAGAGGGGAGAGAGAGATTCTTGAATCACAACTAATCCCACATCCAGGCATTGTTCATTATTCTCGCCTCCTCGTTCCATTATCCAGCAGCATTCACTGAATGCCTCAACCTTCTCAATGCTCCCAGAAGATACAGAACTGAAGGGGATGTTGTTTGAGTGCCCACTGCGTATTTCCCTCCTGGTAATAAAGCATGTCCCCATGGCCATGGGTCTGGCCAGTGAGTCATCCCAGGGTATCCCTCCCCCTGCCCACGGGACTGGTCTGTGATGGGCACATGAACATAGCCTGATCAGCAGCCTGATGAGCCTACTTTGAGGTTTTTACACTGGAGATGATGACCAGATTCCCTTTATTCTGTGGCCAGGGCAATGTAGGACCGTGACTATATGGTTGTCACAGGACCACATCCCCCAGCAGGTAGAGGAGAATAACTATAGGAAGGGGAAATAAAGTTACACACAAAGAGAAGCGAGTGCATGAGTGTGTATGCGTGCGTATGCACACACGTGCTCATATGTATACGCACACAGTAGTTACCATGTATGAGAGAGAAAGAGCCACAGAGATGCAGATAGAGTGCCTTCAGATTTTCTGGTTCCTGGGATCTATAACACCAAAAGCTAACTTCATTTTTTCTCTTTCCTTGTTCAGTTAAAAAAGCCAAAAAATTGGGGCACCTAGGTGGCTCAGTCGGTAAAGTGTCTGACTTCGGCTCGGGTCATGATCTCTCGGTCTGTGGGTTCGAGCCCCGCGTCAGGCTCTGTGCTGACGGCTCAGAGGCTGGAGCTGCTCTGGATTCCGTGTCTCCTTCTCCTGTTAAGTGAGTGCACAATGCTGCCGTGAAAACTGGGTCTATTGTCAAATACATTTGAGAAATGTTACATGTTTTATCCTCTTAATTCGGATCCCCAGCACAGATAAGCAAAAATAAAGGCCCTGAGAGGGTCTGCAGGAAACATGTTTTACTTTGTTTAGTGCACGGTTCCTCCAAACCTATTATCACTAAGGAACCCATTTTGCCACATAACAGCAATCAGCAGCCCCACTTCCTGGATCTAATGCGTGGACCACGTGCGGGAACACTGAACAAGTGTCACTGGTCAACGAGCAAACCTTTCACACAGTGCTGCCTAGGCACAGCTAGAACGTGCTCATCAGTAAGCCTAGGGTTTCCCAGAGGCCCCTGTTCCATAACACTCCCTTTTCTTTTTTTTTTTTTTAAGTTTATTTATTTTGAGAGAGAGAGAGAGAGAGAGAGAGAAAGACCACGAGCAGGGGAGGGGCACAGAGAGAGAGAGGGAGGGAGAGAATCCCAACAGGCTCTGCGCTGTCAGTGCAGAACCCAAAGCAGGGCTCGAATTCACAAACCGTGAGATCATGACTTGAGCTGAAGTCAAGAATAGAAAAATCAGCAGACTGAGCCACCTGGGCACCCCCATAACACCCCCTTTTCATTTCAACATGTCCTCTCTCCAAAGGGGTAGGAGCAAGGGGTATAACCTAGCTGGAAGACTACCCCTCACCACCACATACACATTCACACCAGCTCCAACACAGACACGTGGAAGGTGATCTTAGCCAGAGATCATTTAAACATCAATGCAAGGAAAAATTCCTTGAGTTCAAATATAACAGGCTGGCACAAATTAGGAAAGATTAATAGAGTCAGATACACACTCTTTGAGTCATTTTTAGATAATCAGCAGGTTCTCGCTGGAATTATCCTAATCCAGCACCACAGCGGAAGAAAATTCACTCAATGGCTCTCATGGTCAACTCCACAGGAACCAAATAAGCTATATTAATGTGCAGAAAAGATCAGGGCCAGGGCAAAAGGGGAAGACAGCTAATTCTAGGTATGAAATGTTGCCAGAACTCAGCAGCTCTGCTTCTTTAGGAAAGGCTGACATTCTCCATAAGAAAATTAAATAGTTACAATGATTAATTACATCCATTTGAGTTAGTCTTTACAAAGAAGACCCTAAGAGCTGTGCTAGAGAGTGAATTCTTGGGAGTTCTTAGCCCAAAAGGTAATAGGGTGAGTGGCAAAACGGGGAGCCAATATAGCTCTGACCTTTTCAGCAGCAGCTTTTTTTTTTTTTTTTAATGTGGAAAATTGAAACTGGAGATACAGCCATTCCTTTAAAGAATGGAGAGGGGTGAGGGTGGTCACACAATTACCAATTTAGGTAGGCCTCTTTAGCCAATCACTTAAGACTTTTGTTATAATCAGCTTTGCAAAATGTTCCCTGTCTTTAATGGTCATCTCAGGAGTTGATCTGTCTTTTCTTCTTTCTTCTGGAAAGAAAGCCTCCACTTCACCTAAAAATTTACTCAGCCTGTACTCCGTGTGGTTCCCATGAAGCAGTCCATCACCATGGCCTGCCCTCACCCCAAGTGTTGATGTATGCCCCAGGATTAACCAATCATACTATGTGATTCCTTTAGTCCCAGTGATTGGTCCTGGGATAAGCATGGGGCCCAAACCAGCCAATAAGAAGACTCCTCATAACTGTCCTATGAATTCTGACAAGAAGAAATCATTTTTCCCACAGGATGAGTTGGATTTATTTTTTTCTAGAGTTGCTGGCAGCCATCTTCCCATGTGAAATCAGAGAGAAGATCAACTCGGAATCAGGAAAAACAGATGAAATCGGTGAGGCAGAAACAGTAGCTAGAGTGAGAGACAGGTTTGATCGCATTGTTTGAGCTCCTCATTTTAAGCACATGAAGCCACTAAGTTCTTTTCTTTCTAACGCTAATTTGTGCTGGGTTTTCTGTCACAGCCGAAATAATTTTGACCTGTACAGTGACTGCCCCCCAAACTGGATTAGTTTATCTTCTCTGAAATCGGCACTGGTTGCAACTGCTTCTTACTTGTCCATCTCCATGAGCAGACTCTGAACTCAGGGAAGTCTTCCAGGGCTGGAGAACCATTACTCTATGCCCAGTTCCTCAACCTATAAATGACAATGGGTTGGTGTATTAGTTTGTATTAGTTTATATTGCTGCTGTAACAAATTACCACAGACTTAGTGCTTACAACAAAACAAGTTCATTATCTTACAGTTCTGGAAGTCAGAAGTCCAAAAGAAGTCATGATGGGCAAAGGTCAGGGTGTTGGCAGGGCTGGTTCCTTTGGGGGATTCTGAGAGGAGATTCTGTTTCCTTGCCTTTTTCAGCTCTTAGGGCCACCTGCCTTCTTTGGCTCATGGCTGCTTCCACAAAGCACTCCAAAATTTTGCTCTTGTGGTTGTCACATCTCCTACTGCTAATATGGCTCCTCCTGTCTTCCTCTTCTAAGGATTCCTGTGATTTCCTTGGGCCCATCTGGGTAATCCAAGATAATCTTCTCATCTCACGATCTTCAGCTTAATCACATCTGCATTTACCACATCCCCTTCACCATTGGATGGTGACATATTCACAGGTTCCAGGGATTAGGAGGTGGACATCTTTGAGGGGCCATTATTAAGTCCAGCATAGTTTGTGTGCAAAAAGTGTTTACAGAAAGAAAGTTTGAGAGGCACTTGCAGTCTTTCCAAAGACGAATGTTATAAGTGTCTTCAATTTCAAGGAAGGCAAAGGACAAAGAAGAATACAGTCACCAGGTCCCCCCTGGGGGCTTAAAGGTCCTCATTGTCATTTTGCCAATCTGCACTCCTATTAGGTTAAGCATTGCCTTTGTCCAATGTACATTATTTATAGTTCCCAACAGAAATATGAACTTCGAGGGGCGCCTGGGTGGCTCAGTCAGTTGAGCGTCCGGCTTCGGCTCAGGTCATGATCTCACAGTTTGTGGGTACGAGCCCCGCATCCCGCTCTGTGCTGACAGCTTAGAGCCTGGAGCCTGCTTCTGATTCTGTGTCTCCCTCTCTCTGCTCCTCCCCCGCTCATGCTCTGTCTCTCTCTCTCTCCTTCAAAAATAAATTAAAACATTAAAAAAGAAAGAAAGAAAGAAAGAAAGAAAGAAAGAAAGAAAGATGAACTTTGAGCATGTGACAAAAATATCGGGGGACTGAAAGGGCCTGCCCCTTAAATCATGTTCTTTACTTGAATCTAAGCATAGATCTGGGCTTGCCCCAGAGGAAGAGCATCACAGATTCTGCTTAGAAGTTGGAAAGATCCATGCTCTGGGAGACCCAAAGCAGCTGGTTTTTGAGATGTTGTGTGGGGCTCAAAAGATCGCTCTTGAATGTCTGACATAAGCTGCTGCTGATTCATCCATCAAATTTCATGACTTAAGAAGAAACACATTGTGATATATGTCAATCAGCTCAGCTCCCATTTCTTCCCCTAGCTGATCTCCAATTGTCTGTCAGGTTTAGAAAACCAAGATAGGATGCGCCAATTATTAATAATAATAGTGTTATCTAACATCTGTGTGACACGAACATCTATCTAACATGATGCTTCCTATGTGCCAAAGTATCGTTATGCACATAGTAGCTAGTGTCATGCTAGCAGCTGTAACAGATAAACTCCCACTTTTCAGTGGCTTAACATAATAAAAGCTTATTTCTGCTCACAAAATATACAGTCAGCAGTGGCAGGTAGAGAGTTTGGTTATGCTCCATGCACCCAAAGAGAGAAATAAACTGCTTCCATCTTGTGGATTCCCCATTCCCCAGAGCCTCCGAGACCTCATGAACAGCTAGGAGTCAGAGAAAGACCAGGGAGGGTCATCGCTAGGGGGCTTTTATGGAACTGGCTCATGTCACTAATACTTACGTTCCACTGTATTCCAGCCATTTGACCTCACCCAACAGCAGGATAGGTTGGTAAGCGTAGACCGGCTTTGTGTCCAGGAAGATGGACAAGGTTTTAGCGAACACAGAGCCATCTCCACCATCACCCATTTCTCACGTGATTAGCTAATCCTGCCGATGACTGTAGGAGGGGGACACCACTTCATTTCCATTGTACAACTGTACAGCTGAGTCTAAAGAAAGTCAGACACCTCTCCAAGTTCATGTACCCCAAACCGTGCCCAAAATGCAAGTTGCTGCCACTTAAATCTACTCTCTTAACCAGTGGTTCCCAAGCAGGGACAACTGTGCCTGCCCCACACACCCCCCCGCCCCCCCGCACGGATATTTGGGAATGTCTCTAGACAATTTGGTTGTCACAGCTTGGCAGGAAGGTGGCAAGCTAGCCTTGGCTGCTACTAGCCAAGGATGCTACTACACATCCTACAATGCACAGAAAAGCCCCCATAACAAAAGCCATCTAGCCCATATGCCAACAATGCCCCAATGGACAAACTCTGCTCTTAACATTATACATTTCTACCATTCTAAGGATAAGGGGACCATCTCCAGAGGTTATTCCGTGGAAAATGCTCCGAAGACTGACATGAAACAGTGAAATTTAAGTAACACAGGGCTTTTTTCCTTTAATACAACAGGCAAAATGCCAAATTATTTAACTCATGATGGAAGTTATTGCTCCAATGAGACTACATGATGGAGCTAGAATGGCTCTTCACAATTCTGAACCTATTTGTGACAACACAGGCAAAAAATGAGATGCTTCTTACATTAATAAAAGTGTTTTTCTCTGCCAAGCCCCAAAGCTTTCCCTCCAAATATAGGGGAAAGACAGAGGGTCACCGCACCCAAGTGAAATTTTCCATAGCTTTGGATCAGGAAACCTGGCTTAAACCTTGGCTCCCCATTTCCTGGCTGTGTGACCTTGGGAAAATCAGAGTCATTTTTCCCACCTGTGAAATGGGAATAATAACTATATCCTTCACAGAGTAGTGACAATTAAATGAGAGAACCATGTGACGTGATTAGCTCAGAGCCTGGAACACAGTTAGCCTTGAATGCCAGCCGTCAGCGACATCATCGTTATCACTAGGAGCACTGCAGGGAGGGGGAATGGTAGTAACAGGCTAAGCTCTGGAGGCAGAATATTCCCATGAAAAGACCTAACCCTGGCTCTAAGCACCCATGACAGAGCTTCAGCTTTGCTCCTTGCTATTGCTGTGAGTCTAACCGCAGCAACTAAGATCTGAGCCTCAATTTATCCAACACTGAAATAAAGCTAAAAGGCTGTGCTGACACCCTCTCTCAAGGTAGCCACGAGGAAGCGAAGTGTGGCAGGGCGACAGAGAGCATAGGCTCCAGGGCCAGACTGCCAAGGTTCAAACACAGACCATGCCAGTCACTGCCCAAATAACCCTGGGTAAGTGACCCAGCTGGTCTGTGTTTCAAGTCCTCCCCCACCCTCTGTCAGATGGGAATAATAATAGTGACCACTAGGATATGAGAAACACAAGCGATCCTTGCGTGCTTTGTTTATAGCTGTACCCCCAGCATCCAGAACTGGGTCTGCTACGTCATGAGCATTCTATAAGGGTCTGTTGAATGAATGAGCAATGGTCCCTGTCCACAGTGTTGCAGTGTGGTTTAAATGAAATTATACCTGTGAAGGCCATAGAATGGTGTCGGTCCATGATATTCATATAAGAAACACACCGTCAACAAGCATTGTCCCAATAATCTAAACTAAGTCTAAATACACAACAACAGCCTCAGGTTTGGTTCCCCACCTGAACAGCCATGGGTGTAGAGCCAAGGCAATCATGAGGAGCACTTCTTCCTCCATAGCCTGCTTTGTACTCTGTTTGCTGCTGGCCAGGCATTACACGAACTTGCTGTTCCCGCCATGCTTCCATCGCTAGATTTCTTCTCCCAGCTAGGTGTGCACATGAGAGCCCTTGTTTGTTGGGCATCCACGGTGTTCATGAGTGACTTTCTGTAATGCAGTGTGTCTGTCCCTCCAGGAGTTTCTGCAGCTTTGTCTCACCAGGATGAGCCCATCTTGGGGAAGATTTCAACATGGAGACTGCCCATGAGAAGCCTTGTGTCCCATTGGAATCTTAATTGCATGAGGCTTCGTAGCTGACCCTCCATACTGTGATTGGGAGATGACCACTCAACTTCCATTCTACCCTCTCTCTAGTGGCTACAGACGCCGTAAAGCTGAATACTCTATTTCTCAGACTCCCGGCGTTTGAGATGTCCTGTAGATTTGGCCGCTCTCAGATGCACAAGGTTTGGGAAGATGGCAATGAGGCAGAGGCCATGTTTCTGCTGCTTCTTCTAGCTGAAGTTACCATAGCAATATCTGATTTTTCTGTGGCAGGGTTAGCAGAACTCAGGGAAGGGGCTCACTAGCTTTGTGGGTATCAAGAACCAGGATGCAGGGCACTGTTTGGCTGCGTGGATCCAGAAGTGGCACATCTCCGGAGCCAATGGCCAGTGGTGATGATGGCAGCTTCCTGATCCCTGGATCACACAAAGGTGGTGTGACAAGGACCCGGCACTAACTAGTGCAGCTTCTCAACTCTCTACTTCCTGGGCATAACAGGGGCCATCCCCCATGTGGCTGAATTCTGTCTTATACTCTCCAGTCTTTCTGGAGCCTGAGCCTAGCTCCTCCAACCATTTTCTAAGTACTGAATATTCTGAAAATTGCTTTTTGCTTAGGACAGCAATTTGTGTGTCCTACCACTAAGTCATGACTAACTGACCTTCTTCTTTGGCTATCTGCCCCAAATTTTCAGTTGAAGCCCCATCCTGTCCCACCTCCGTCCTCCTAGGCCCTTGTGGGTGGAATATACAGCCCAGGCCTAAGCCAATGAAAGGCATATAGTCTATGCTTTAGGGGTGCGTATGTGACTCAAGTCCCCCCCCGTCAGAGTGAATCTCAGGGAAGTTTTCTGGGAGTGCTAAGAATAAAGACTCTAACGCTTTTCCATCAGATTTGAGGCTAGTGGGATATAACTGAGAACTGGAAGCAGGCACCTTGCATCCACGATGGAGAAGAAATCCATACGAGGATAAGTCCTCCAAAGAGAAAGTCAAGGCAAGAAAAGGACAGTAAGAAATCCTACCTGGTGGCTTGAGCTCTTGTATCCAGCTGCACCCAAAGTAAAATTAACCCTTAGATGGTTGAGGTATACAAGGCAAGAGATTCATTTCTTTCTTTCTTTTCTTTCTGTCAGTCAGTTTAGGTTGCGTTATCAAAAATTTGTAGTCAAAAAGTCCTGATCGTCATACTGCCCATACAATAGTTTATGTCGCAGGCCTGTCTTTGCTTCTAGAAGTCAAGATGAGCACAAATGTTTCCTGGGAAAGAACCAATTACGTGCAGAGAATGTGCAGAATCCACAGCCAGAGGCTACCACTCTGCTCTTCTCTCTACTCCTGAGCTGTTCAGGGCCCCTTTCCTCCTAATGCCAGTGAGCGTGTCTGAGGATGATTCCCCAGAAACCACCAGTCCAGAAAGTTGTCATCTGTATAACTCACCCCACTAGCTTGGGCTTTTGAGAAAAAAGGAGAGTTTGTTTGTTTGTCACTTATTATAATTGATTTGTTTCTCCCTAACTGTGCACTCAATCTCGATTCCCTTGGCTGTAGATAGCAAATCTGGGGCCGAGAGCTCTAGAAAGTCTATTATTATCTGCACATCATTTGTCATGTGAAGGAGCATGGATTTTGGTGGCCACAGAGATGATGAATGGTTTGGGAAGAGTGAGTGCAGGAACTGAGGTACTTCTGCCTGGAGAGGAGAAGTGTGAAGGGGTCGTTAAGGGGCAAAGAAGGAATATAAAAGAATATACAGAACTCAGTGGACCTTCCACAATGCTGGACAGAGGGTCTCACTGGCGAAATTCATAACCACTCAGATGGCATTTTTGTAGCGACCGCTTTTTCTAGGCAGAGTTGGGTCTCAGACAGAAGATGACTCTTTCTTTGTACACGGCTAGATGAAAACAAAACTGTGGAAGAGATCACAGTAGGCCTTGATGTGGCCTCCTACTTCCCGCAGACACCAAAGAGTCTTCTATTCCAACTATCCTTATGCTCTCTGCCACCTTCTCTTTAAAGGCAGATTCTGGGTTCTAGGTCTCAACTGTTCCTGCATCAGACCAATCCATCTCTGCTTCTAGTGATGTTCATACAAGAAAGCGATGTGGTATACACAAACGCATCAACCTTTGCCAATGCGCTTTACACGTGGCCTCTTGTCCTCTGCATGCCAGACTCCAAAGACCACCCAAGAGGGGGTTTTCAGGCTCTATGGCAGATCAACACAGGAGAGACTTGAGGTGAATTCGCAAATTACATCACCGCTCTGCCACTGGCTTCTAGTGGCTCCTCCAAGATAGCTAAAATGAAAGAAGCACTTCTGAAACAACCTCCACTGAAGCCTTATATTTATCTAGCAATGGATAATCTCCTCAAACTCATTTCCTTTGATCTTCTCACATGACCAGAAAGTCTGGAAGCCAAGTAGTTATAAAAGTTCTGCTCGGCAGACGTCCAGGGACAGAGACGTCCAGTGACTTGCTCAAGGTCAAATCTCAAGGTCAAATAGCTATTGTGAGGTTGAGCCAGAACTCAAACTCAGATTGTCCAATATTTAACCTAATACACACTTCATTGTTGTCCGCAATACAAGATAAGCTCAATCCTTTACAAGATATATTGGCATCTGACAATTTATCCACCATAATTTGTGTTGGTGGCATCGATTTATGACTCTCTTGTTTTGAAGCACCTAAGAAAAACTTAGCAATTTAACATGTCAGAGACTATCAGAAAATTCGGTCTTCTTGTCATATCATCACCAAGAATTCAGGAATAAGCTGGGGAGAAAAGAGCCATCTCAAGCTTGAGATCACCCACCATAACTTCTTGAGCTGAAACAGCCAGATGCTCTTGTAGCATCTCTGGAAGACAGCAGTGACTATCCCTTACTTTAATGGCATGATAGCTGAAGTAAAGACGTCCTGGAATCTGAAGTCACTGTAATGTACATGCCATCCTCCTAATTAGGGAAATGAGAGGAAACTGTAAATGGTGATGCTTTCATAAAAGCCACCGAGACCAGCCACAGCAAGAAGTGTCGGAGCTAAGGACAGAGAGGCTGTGATTAGCAGATAAGAAACAAAACTGGCAAACGTGGACAGCACTGTGTAGTTTCACCCACTGCAATATCCTTCACCCTCACTGTGGCTTGCATCACCCAGAGAAGACTTCAGATAAGCTGGAATTATTTAAAACGCACAGAGACATCCAATAGATGTGCTAAATGAGCAGGCTCGACACCACTTTTACTTTCCGTCCTCACTTGCTTTCAAAATCAAGATTGAGGGATTGACTGTTAGGTATTCTTCCCCGCAGGACGGAGTGGAATATTACGAAATGCATTTGCAAGCGGGCTAAATCATGATTGACAAAACAAAATTTGTTAATACAATGGTTTGAGGCACTTGACAGAAATTTTTGTCAACAGTATATAGATTAAGGGATTCAAAAAAAATGAAATTTGCAGATGAAATGGCTTTGATGTTTCTCATGAAAAGCATTTTGTTGACAGACTGGATCAGAGTGGAAAAAACGTGCATTTTCTCAATGCATGGGCTTTAAGTCTTTGACAAAACATGTATTAGTCCTGCCGTTTTTGCTCGTTTGTCATATACTCCATCGGCCTTGCCTTTAGCCATACGAGGGGTTCAGGCATGCGCAGAAACAGTGGAAAACTACCTAAAGAAAGTGTCACATTGGTCCTATGCAGGCACAAAGCATGTCATTTTTCGGGGTCTTATTGACTAGTTCCCAAACTCGTTATCTCTTATTCTATTAATTCTTCTAGGAGTAAGATTCTTTCCCATATAGAATCAGTTAAGCCAGTATCAGTCTGGTGGCAGTCAAGACAGTTTGGGTTATAAGCAGCAGCAATCGAGAGGCTTAAAAATCAAAGGTTCTCAACGTACCGTCCCCGGACCGGCAGCAGCAGCATCTCCTGAACAGTTATTTGAAATGCAAGTTTTTGGTCCCCACCCTAGACCTACTTGCAGATGGGCCACAGCAATCTGTATTTTAATAAGCCCCTCAGGTGATTCAATAGACACCAAAGTCTGAGAACCATGGATCTGAGCAAGAGTCAAAAAGAAACAGATTGGTTCATATAACTCAAAAGTTTAGGGATATAAGAAGTCTCAAATGTGGTTGTACTCGGGAGCTCAAACAATGTCATTAGGACCCAAGTCTCAATTTTTCTTCTCTCCTCTAGAGTGGCTACACTCTTAGATAACCCCTCCCTTCGTGGTGGCAGGATGTCAGCAGCTCCAGGCTTATGTCCCAGCTTTTTGATGAATGCACAAGAGAAAGAATGCTTTTCCCCTGACAGCTTCAACAAAAGTCCCAGGATGGACTGCTTGTCCTAACTGCCCTCATTGGTTCCGCCTGGGTCTTGTGCCCTTCCCTGAATTTACCACAGTAGCCTGAGGATGTCAAACACTGAGTGGCCAGTCATAGTTTACAGGCACAGTGATTTGAACTCTAAAGCCATGAATAAAGAGAGTAAGGAAGGATTGTTTCCCACAGAAAATCCAGTGTTGATACAGTAAGACAGGGGAGCGGACACCAGCCAGGCAAAACCAAAATATCCACGAGAGGTGCATAGTCCTTGGTCTTCCAACAAATTCCAGATTAAGGTAAGGGCAGCTTCCCTAAATCCATACATCTTGCATTAGCATTACTCTAGATACTGAAGGTGGAACTCAACCCTTTTAAAATCCTACCCTCTTCCTAGAACCCTTTCCGGCCTTTCTGGCTTCTGAGTTAATGCCAAAAGTGGCGGGTTAGTTCTTATTAAATGTCATCCAAAAACTGCTAGCAAAGGACCAGGGAGAAAGGATTACTTAGCAAGGCCTACATGTCCCTAAATAAAGTTGCTAAAGATTGAAGATGGGGGGAGTCTAGAAAGGATTCCTTAAGCAGCATCAGACGCAGCTGCGCACACACATGGGGCACAAGTGGCCATCTACGGCTCTATTGCCATGTAGTATGACTGCCTCCCTCAATGGAGCCTTTTGTTTCCTTGTAGTTCACAGAGGCATTTATTTAGCAAAGGAATAAAGAACTCATGCCCACGGTTTGGCTTTCATCATCAGACCAAGACTGAGACTTTGAGCTGTCATGGTTGTACCATCTCAGCAGTCCAAATGCAGTGTTTCACAAAAGACAGAAAGAAAACCTCACCCATTCCTCCCTCTCCTCTCTGATGTACCATCACCTCTCTCCAGAACAGGGAAAGACTTTCCTCCTTTGGAACAAATGTATATGAAAATCACTCAGTGAGTAAGCTCACTCCGACTTGAGAATTACTACCAAGAACAAACATCTTTTGTCAAATGCCTCTTGTAACACTGGTCGTAGTCTAACTGGCTGTTTGTGTCCTGCCCTCTGTGCTTCCATCTCCCCAAGCGCGGGGGTCAGGTTTAATTCGTCCGTGTACCTCAAGCTATGGACCAGAAATCTGGCACACCCTTGGTGTTCTATATATATGTGAGATGCACTGAATTAAATGGAGTGTCCTGATTCCCAAGTTTCCTTTCTACTATTAAGTAGCCCCACTGCAGCAAACATGTGGATGTTTTCTAGGCCAGAATATCTGTTCCCTCATCACTAGGCAGGCTGTTGACGGGATGGGCAGTTTTAAGGACTCCCTAAATCCACTTTTCTTCCTTCTGCGATCTAGTTACTCATAAGAATGACCTTGAGACATTTTTTACACCCAACTCCCTCATCTGACCACTAGAGGGAAGCAGAGAACACAATGATGGCACAATGGCCATTTTGTCCAGTCTTTGTCTTCAGCTCTCCAAGTCCCTCAATTTTCCCAGCTTTCATCCTTTTGTTAACTTTAGCTTTATGGGTGCAAGTTTCAGGATGGGACAGCCTGGTTTGTTTTAAAGCAAGGAAAACCATTCTTTCTTTTAATGGGATTCCTTGGAAAAATAATCTTGTTGGCAAGCCAAATTACTCCAAGTTTACAAATGCAGCTTTTTCCTTTTTAAAATATGGCCTCTCCTTTCAAAACAAAACAAAACAAACAAACAACAACAACAAAAAAAACCTAAAATCTTATCTACCTACATTAGGCTACAGCCTTCCCTTCTAAACACCTTTTCTGTAAGATCTTTAACTGAGCCGTTCTATCACTCCCTCTGGCCTCTGTTCTCCTGATCCAAAATCCAGTCTGGGAAAAAGCTCTCATTGGAAGGATAATTAAAGTAGATGAACCAGTCCTTCAGTCTCAGTTAATCCCAGTAAGCCTAATTCAGCTTCTATAGATGGAGGGATAAGTATGTTCTCCCATCAGAGTCCTTCATAGCTGGACTGAAGGCTACACCAATAAATCATTCCCCAGATAAACACAAGGTCATGGAGACCAAGTTTCTACATAAGTAAGATTTAATTTGGTCTAGGTATGATCCAATTGCACAGGTCAAGGAATCACTGCCCCCGCTCCTCCAAAATAAATAAATAAATAAAAGCTACTTAGAGCTAAATTTCAGGAAGAATCAACATCTTGAATCCTTGCAAAATTTCTCTCAAGTCCTAGGAAAGTGCTCTTAATTTCACATGCAAACTGGAAGATCCTTTTAAAATAACAATTTAATAATAACTATTAAAATGAACTTCTAGAAATCCACCCTACATGAACACACACACACACACACACACATTCATACAAGGATATTCATGGTAGCATTATTTATATTATAGCAGATAACTGGAAACAATCTAAATGTCTACCAACAATGGATTATTTAGATATATTTTAGTACATCCATAGTATGAAATATCATATAGCTTAAGAAAAAAAAGAATGAGGTAGGCCCATATTTAATAACAGAAAGAATGGCTGAGGAATATTAATAACAATGTCCCTCCAAAAGTAAAAATATATGGTTTATATATGTTTATATATGCAAATATGTATGCATACACATATACATACATTCATGCGTGTGTGTGTGTATGAATGCAAAATTCAGAAATGTATTTACAAGGTCTGGAAGGATGTACAACTGATTTGAGGGAGCGATGTAGATCTGAGGGGGGGTGAGAAAATGGAAATTTCACCATATTCTTCTGTTATCACTTGTGTAATTACTTTTTTAACATGTATAAAAAGTTACTTACGCTCTTAGGCCCAAATTAGCCAATGTCTTGCCTGGCCACTTGTGTTTCTTTGTTAACTAAAACTGTATTTCAGGCACTATTTAGTACTTGGTCTTCCTATCCCAAGAACAACACAGTTCTAAGCTTTCACTCTTCACAGATTTTCAGACACTAATTCAACTCTGCTAGCATGAACAAATAGAGCATATAAGAAAATGGAATATGCATTGTTCTCAAACTGGAGGAGAACAAATGTCCTCTTACTATTAGCTTTGCCCAAAGACATACATTGAAAAAGACAGCATGGAAGCTAGAAAGAGCCTTAGAGTTTTGCACAATGCCCCTTCATTCGCAAATGAACAAAGGGAGGCCCAGTGAAGTTATGGGACATCCCCAGCCCAGAAAAGTGCAGTTCAGTTCTCTGGGTTCTCTGGCCATCTCATGAAATGACCATGTTACTTATCATCTAAAAACAAGGATACTTTCGAGGGTGAAAGGTGACACTATAATTACTCTGGGACAACAGTTGTAAATCAGGACTGTCCTGGGCCAAGTGGACCCATAGTCAATCCTCCCTCAACCACACTAAATTTCAAAGAAGCGCATCTATGAAGTTTGCATTCCCCACCACCACCATCTCCCGATGCAAGACCATGATGAGGACATTCCCTTCCCCTAACCCCTTCCCCTCACAGAAGTGACCTAAAGTGCAGTGGTTCCTTGTTATTCTAGTCGAGTATTCGTTAACAATCGTCTTTCTGGCTTCTTGGGAGAAAGAAACTACCTAGCAAATAATTTAGTCAGTCCTGGGAAAAATAAAACCAAAATAGGACTATTGTTCCTCTCCAGTGTTCTCTCAATTACTCTCAGAGCCCTTGCAAGAGGCATCCAGTTCTGGCTTTCTAGCCTCTCCTGATAGGACTGCCAGACTTAGTGGGTGAAAACAGAGAACACCCAGTTAAAGTGGACTTTCACATAAGGCATGCCATATTTGGGATGCACTTATACTAAAAAATTATTGCATGTTTATCTGAAAGAGAACTCTAACTCTGTGTCCTTTATTTTATCTAACAACTCTGTGACCGACGTCACTCTACCTCACTTTTCTAAGGATCCAAAACATGCCAAAGAGTAGTTGGGCTTTTAGAAATACTGATGGGTACTGGAGGGAGAGATGCCATGATGAAGCATACAGAATAACTATATGAAATGTTTCTTCATACCTACCTTGTGGGAGGTAACTTGAGCCGGTGATCAAACCAAATTTCTCTTCATCCTCTCAATGCTCAGCAGGAAATAGAGGATTTTGCTGGTCAGTCTGTCAGCTAAGGAGGGCATCCTTACAAGTCCTTCACCAGATGACATTTCCACCTCCACCCCTGCCACTGCCCCCTTCCTCCCGAGAGCGCCGCCAGGGCCTCCACGGCTCCCTGGACCATACCACCACCTGTGGCTTTGTTTAGACGCCCTTCCCAGTGCCTTCCTCATCTCGGCTCGACAAAAGCCTACTGATCTTTTAAGTCAGCTGGAAGCACCTCATCTTACACAGCCTCTCTCTATCCCTCTCACTCACCTATTATCTTCACATCACTGTTACTACCGAATACTGCATATTGGTTTCACTTCTTTGCTTATTTTCTGTCTTCCCCCACCTAAAACAGGAGCTCCCTAAGGTCAAGGAATCTGTTGGCCTTGGTCACCACCATATCTCCAGGACCTAAGAAGAGTGTCCAGTGCCTACACACAACTAAGAATGAAGAGGTAGGAAGTCACCTCCACTGGGAGGCTTGTTCCTGCCACACGCGAAAATCAATGACTTTCTCCTTTGCAATTCCATAGACCACTGGTCCTCTTCATCTAAGCTTCCATTCAAAAAATAGCTATTGAGGGGCACCTGGGTGGCTCAGTCGGTTAAGCGTCCGACTTTGGCTCGGGTCATGATCTCGCGGCTCGTGAGTTTGAGCCCCACGTCGGGCTCTGTGCTGACAGCTCGGAGCCCGGAGCCTGCTTCGGATTCTGTGTCGCCCTCTCTCTCTGCTCCTCCCCTGCTTGTGCTCTGTCTCTCTCTCAAAATTAAATGAACACTTAAAAAAAAATAGCTACTGAGTACCAACCATATGCAAAGAACTGAGCACATTACGTAACATAGTTATATACTTTTCTATCTCCACTTTATAATGAATGAAATACTTGAGGGTAAAAAATGACTTATTCATCTATTTAATGGCCGTAACAATTAGGACAGTGTTAGAGGTGCTTATTAAAAAGGTTCATTTAAATGACTAGACATTTGGGGACATTGTAGTAAAGGAGACATAATTCCTTCCCTTATTTAGAATTGAGATAGCAAGTTTAAAAATTGCTCTTATAATAGAATTTTTTAATTTAAATGTCTATTTTGGGTAAGTAGGAAGATAAAGGTGCAGTTTCCTACTTTGCAGATCAAAGTACACATGGGTGGAACCTTTCCAGAGGCTCTTGTAGAGGGAGTCTGACAGCACAGAGCCTTCTGCCTTCCAATTCCTCCCCTAGGAAACTGTCTGAGAGGAGGAAAGAGTGTAAGACAAGGTTCCTGTCATCAATGTTTAAAACAATTTGCAGGTAGAAAAACCATGATCAGGGGAGCCTGAGGGGCTCAGTTGGTTGAGCATCTGACTTCGGCTCAGGTCATGATCTCGCAGTGTGTGAGTTCAAGCCCCACGTCGGGCTCTGTGCTGACAGCTCAGAGCCTGGAGCCTGATTCGGATTCCGTGTCTCCCTCTCTCTCTGCCCCTCCCCCACTCATGCCCTGTCTCTCTCTCTCAAAAATAAACATTAAAAAAAAAAAAAACATGATCAAGCATTCAATATGAAGTTATAGAGCCATGAAAAACCATTTGTTAGGATATTTAAGAAGGTCAAAAGATTTCTGAGATCTAATATTAATTGAGCGGAGTGTTAAAAGTGGTATTCCCACTATGACTTTAGTAAAGAAGAGGAACATACACACAGACACACACTTACACATGTGAGTGCACACATGCACAAAGCAATGAGTGGAATATACAGCTAAAATGTTACTAGTAGTTACATCTGAATATAGGATTATAGGTGCTTTTAATTCTCTTCGGCTTTTCCTTTTTGAGTGTTTCAAAGCTTTCACAATAAACGTATTGCATTCAACACATGTGAACCCTAATGTAAACTGCGGACTCTGGATGATAATGATGTGTTGTGTTGGTATAAATGGTACCTCTGGGGCGCTGGGTGGCTCAGTTGGTTAAGCGTCTGACTTCGGCTCAGGTCATGATCTCGTAGTTCGTGGGTTCGAGCCCCACGCCAGGCTCTGTACTAACAGCTCGGATTCTGGATTCTGCTTCTGATTCTGTGTCGCCCTGTCTCTCTGTCTCTCCCCTGTTCACGCTCTGTCTCCCTTTCTCTCAAAAATAAATAAGCATTAAAAAATATTTTTAAATTTTTTTTTTTACAAATGGTGCCAGGATTATTTCTAATGGAGGAGGCTGTGCTTTGTTGGGAGAATGGAGCTGGAGTTATGTGGGAATTCTCTGTACTTTCTGCTCATTTTTGCTATGAACTTAAAACTGCTCTAAAAAAACTCAAGTCTATAGTTTAAAATGTATTACCTTGATAACAAGAAAAAAATATAACCAAAAGGAAAAAAACCTGTCTTGAGAATTAGAGAATGAGGAAAACTAGAATGAGTTACGTTGACATTACATGACATCACATGACATTAGAAAGACATCAGCCAAGCTGAGAGGAAGTAACCTAACTCCCAGGGCTTTGAAATCCTAGGTGGATCTGCCTGCTTGATCTCCTACCCCAAAAGGAAAGCAGCCTCGCGTGTTCCTGAAAGAAGGGGAAGACCTTGGAGCACGTTCCGTTGCTGCACATGAACCTGCACACATAAAGGCATGTTCTCTTTCCCCCCCTCACACACATTACTCACATTCATAAAGGAAAAGCTATCCTTTCTCCAGATTCCCTATTAGGAAATTCAACTCATGGAATAATCCTGTGCCTCCCAGAAGCCTGATCAGAAAAGTACTCTAGGGAATGTCAGGCTCCATTTTTTATGAGTCCATATGACACATCTATTAAGCATTGAGTTGTTTTTTGTGTGGTTTTTTGGGGGGGGTTTTGTTTTGTTTAGAGATTTGGGGAGGGTGGTTGTTTTGACTGAATGTGGAAATTATTTTACCTCTGAGAATTTGTCCCCTTGAGAATAACTGAGAAAGTTTTAGTTTCTGATTAAAACAAAGTAG
Organism: Prionailurus viverrinus; assembly: GCF_022837055.1. Classification (NCBI taxonomy): domain Eukaryota; kingdom Metazoa; phylum Chordata; class Mammalia; order Carnivora; family Felidae; genus Prionailurus; species Prionailurus viverrinus. The sequence continues at coordinate 32,765,663 of NC_062575.1, read as the reverse complement.
TGATGATCGATTCTGAGAGTCCCAGGATAAAGTAGAAGATTTACAAACAACCATCAGCTTTAACTCTTTTAAAAATGCCTTTCTCAGGCTTGCTGAGTGGTTCAGTCAGTTGAGTGTCCAGCTTCAGCTCAGCTCATGATCTCGTGGTTCTTGGGTTTGAGCCCCACGTCAGGCTCTGTGTTGAAAGCTCTGAGCCTGGAGTCTGCTTTGGATTCTGTGTCTCCCTCTCTCTCTCTGTCCCTCCGTTTGTGCTCTTCTGTCTCTCCCTCTCTCTTTCAAAAATAAACACTAAAAAAAAAAAAAAAAAAAAAAAAACTAAAAATCCCTTTCCATCCTATTTATGTCTGTGATCTTCTTGCTCCAAACCACGGGCACTGCAAAATATTAGCACCCTCCTAACTCGGGCACTCACACTGTCATCAGGAAACGCGCAGAAACATCATTAAAAGGCACTTGGTTACAAAAGGACGTACTGCAAGGCCTGGTAATTCTGGGAAGCAGAGAAGACACATCTCAGCAGCATTCGCAGTTGGATGAAAGAAAATGAGGCCTTGGGGCAGTACAAAAGAGGCACACTAGGCGCACCTGTTGAGTGGTAGTTGTAGACAAAATGGTTATTGATTGTTATATTGTCAACCTCATAAATGGTGATGAAGTCAGCATGAAAGGGACCGAGGATATTTGTGCTGGGTCACTGGCCAGCTGTGTGTCCATGTATGCCTCCTCCGTTCTTCGTGGCTCTGTTTACTGTCTATAAAATCAGGGTGTTGCACTAGAGGCAATCTGTTCCCAAGTCCAACTGAGCATCAGGTTTCTAAAAATACAGATTACAGGACCAGACCCCAGCCCTTCTAAATAAGAATTTCTGGGGGTTGGAGTTGTTTTTAAAGAGCCCCGGGTGTTTTGACTTGAACACAGTCAGTCAACCAAAAAGAGTTTGGGCACTGCTGGTTTATATGTAATCACTGGCCTTTTCCACTTCTAACATCTCCTAATTCAAAAGAATCAAAGGGATGCCCAAAGGACCACTGTGTGTAAAGATGTGATCATCCAAACCTTTATGGATTTTAAGTGAGGAAATACTGAATATGGCCTGAGGTGATAGACAAGGGAGATATACTAAGTGCACCATTACAAAGCTTAGATCTAGGGTTCACAGAAAATAAATCTGTAGGAGTATAGCTAGACTAGAATGTCACCCTTTCTGTAATATTTACAACACACTGAAGTCTTTCAGTTGGTAAAAAAAAAAATACCTCCTTGCACTGGAACTTTGTTTTGTGCATTTAAAAATACAATCACCAGAATTTCAAAATTATCCAGCTATGTTAATGTCAAATACATGAGAGAAAGGGCTTACTGAAATTAACATAAAAATACAAAACTTCAGTCCATAATCAACACCTCTGAATAAAGTTATTCAGATCAGCTATTTTCATTCAAGATGATTATCGCAAAAGGATTCAGAGAGTGTCTTTGAATGTTAACCTGAATAATTCTATTCAAGGAAGAATTTTGCATTAATATAGAAGTTACCACCACAACTAACTGCAAACTGAAAATTAACTTTACTAGTACTGAACATAGCACAAATCTTCAAGAAAGACTTCACTGGTCCAAGGGTTACAATGCCACATAGGCTCCGGGGTGGGGGGAAAGGAAGGTGATCCTTGCCTGAGGGGCCCTCAGCGTGACAGTGTTTAATCACTGCATATTCCAGCTTATGACCCTTATAACCCTGGTGGCAGACAACTTAACACGCTTCATGCAGTTTGTCCTCAAAAAGGAAACAGAGTTAACTCTCTTTCAGAAGCCACTATAGTAGAGAGGGAATATGGTCTACTAAAAAGAAAACCAGCAAATTGACGTTGCTATAACCAACCACATCCTAAGTGAAGGTATAAGCTGAGTCTGTTTTCATGTTTTCAGGACTCAGGACATTATTTTGAGTCAATGGGAATGCTCTTCTAGTTGAGTTTCTTTGTGTATGAGTGAGGCTCGCTGTTATCATACCTCTACCATGCTGATTGACTGATTCTACTCAGCCGACATGGAATGCTTAAGTGTGTCTATTCTTGCTAGATCTAGGGGATGTCATCCTTGGAATAAAGGAAGAAGCAGACAATTGAACTGTTTTTCGCTTCTAGCTCAGAGACTGCATTCAATCATTGATTAATTAAAAATACTTTTTGGGGGGCGCCTGGGTGGCGCAGTCGGTTAAGCGTCCGACTTCAGCCAGGTCACGATCTCGCGGTCCGGGAGTTCGAGCCCCGCGTCAGGCTCTGGGCTGATGGCTCAGAGCCTGGAGCCTGTTTCCTATTCTGTGTCTCCCTCTCTCTCTGCCCCTCCCCCGTTCATGCTCTGTCTCTCTCTGTCCCAAAAATAAATAAACGTTGAAAAAAAAATTTTTTTTTTAAATACTTTTTGGGATGCGTGGGTGGCTCAGTAGGTTAAGTGTCCAGCTCTTAATTGAGGTTCAGGTCATGATCTCACAGTTCATGATATTGATATTGATATTGATATTGATATTGATATTGAGTCCCACATTGGGCTCTGCACTGACAGCACTGAGCCTTCTCAGTGCGATTCTCCCTCTCCCCCTCTTTCTCTGTCTCTCTCCTGCTCACGTGTGGTCTCTTTCTCTCTCTCTCAAAATAAACATTTAAAAATACTTCTTGATTGCCTCCATATGTTAGGAATTATTCTAGCCTGCAAATATAGAGAAATGAATAAAGATCCTGTTACCATCAACTAGTAAAGCATTCTAATAGAGCCTAAGAAAATAAAAGTCCTGTTACCAGCAACTAGTAGAGCATAGGAAAGACAAGTAAACAAGGTAATTTTATTTTTTTATTTTTTTTATTTTATGTTTTAATGTTTATTTATTTTTGCAGGAGAAAGAGCATGCAAGGGGTGGAAGGGCAGAGAGAGGGAGACACAGAATCCGAAGCAGGCTCCAGGCTCCCAGCTATCAGCACAGAGCCCGACGCGGGGCTTGAACTCACAGACTGCAAGATCATGACCTGAGCCGAAGTCGGACGCTCAACCGACTGAGCCACCCAGCGCCCCAATAAGGTAATTTTAAATAATTATAAGTTCCTTAAAGGAAATGGAGAGGATGCTGATACACAGGGTGACTTGGGAGAAGGCTACTTGAGATAGATGTTCATAAAATCCCTCTCTGAAAATGCTACAGAATTTCAGTGACTCTGGCCCTTACCTTTCTCATCTAATAAGCACTTACTTGTTGTGGCTAATTCTGGAAATTAATATTTCCCTCAAGATCCAGTATCAAAAAATGCCCAGAATCCATTGATCCCACCTTTATATACAAACCACCAAACAAACAACAAACAAGCAAACAAACAAACAAAACTGTCCAAGTTGGGACTTGGGCAGAAATGTGGAAAGTATTCATTTGGAGACCAGCTCAGGACTAATCAACAACTACGGCCACTGAGTTATCACCAACCAGATACCATATGGAAGAAGAAATGAAAACCAAAAAAATAGAATACTATATAGATTCTGCCTTTGAGGCATATTCCATATCTTAGGAAGGATATAATCTATTGCTTGGAATAATTCTATCCTGAATAGCTATTCAGACAATTAAAGCAGTGTCATAATTTTTTGCATAGTGCCTTATATTTCACAATGTAATGCTCAGCACAATCCTATGAGGTAGGTGGTATATCTCCATTATATATAGAAAAGAAAAGAGGTTTTAGGGGGCTTATGCAACATGGCCAAGGGCACAAGTAGCTCCTAAGGAGCAGAATCTAGACTTGAGCTCAAACTTTCTGAGCTGTTATGGTGCTTTGTCCTCCCACAATGTACTCAGGAATAGGAAGAAAGGAAGGTTTATCTCTCGGTCACATTTTGCTTAAGGTATAAAGCATGACAAGAGTATAGAATTAGACCTATTATCTTGGGATAAGTTGTATTAGTCTGGAGAGGGTAATAATCTCAACACTTCACAACTGTGAAGCCCATTATACTGTTGGAAGGATTTCATATGACTTACATCATCTTAGTCACACAATCACCAAGTGAGGTTCCTTAAGAGTCCATGTAAGCCTCTCTTCCAGAACATTCTGAGATACCACAGCTTCCAGTGACAAACAATGCCCAGTTCTGAACTCAGATTGCTCTACTCCCACCTTGCTTAGTTGACAGAGTTTTGTGTTGTTCTTGGCAATATCTGCCCATCGTACATTTCCCCAACTAGATCAAATGCAACATGTGGGCAGAACCATGCCTCCTACCTTGATGCTTGATGCAAGGCAGGTAACAAAATAGAATCTGTTAACAAGGAGAGAAAACCAGTATTATCAGCTTCACTTTATAGAGGAGAAGAACAGAGGCCAACAAACATAGCGTGGCTTCCTCAGTGACTCACCTAGTTAGCTACAGGCACAATCACGTCTTAGAGCGGCATCTCCGGAAAGCCAGCCTAGATTCGTTTCTCAAAATGTTCCATCCCCTTAGATCCCACTTCCTCCAACCCACCCCTCAGGCATGCCTGGCATTACCCACCTGGGATGAAGATCTGGCTCTGCAATAAATAATTTAGGGAACTCATTTTGTTCAACTGACCCATCCTTATCCAGTGCCCACTTCATGTGTTCATGAGCACGCGTACGTGCACACGCACCCACACCCCCCCCCCACACACGTTGATTCAGGCCTTTTAGAAAAATAACTCTAATTATTAAACACATTCTATGAACCTGGCACCATGCTAAGCAATTTCTATACATATTATTCATCTTCATAAGAAGTAGATTTTACAACCTAATTTAACATAATGAAAATAGAGTGACTTGCCCAAGGTCACACGGGTGGCAACGGGCAGAACCAAGATGGTTTCGTTTCTTCAGTAAGCATTTGCCTCTGTGCCAGGCACAGGCCTGGCCCTGAGAATACAGCAATGAATGAGCCAGGATGTAATCCCTGCTCTCTTGGAGCTCACATTTCAGGGAAGGAAACAGATAGTAAACCAGGAAACTAATAAATCAGCAAGACAATTGCCATTGGTTCAATCTGTTAAACAATCACATAAAATAGGGCAGTCAGGAACGTGTCTATGTGACCACACAGACATGAGATCTGAATGACAAGGAGACAGTCATGCCAAGATTTGGCAGAAGAACTTTCAGGCAGAAGGGACTGTGAGCGTGAAGGCCCCGAAGAGAGAGCAAGGTTGGCAGACTGAAGGGACAGAAAGAAGACGAACATGAACGGAAAGGGCAACTGAGGGGGGATGAAGGAAATGAGGTCAGAGGGGTGGGCTGTGACCAGCTCATGAAGAACACACAACAGGGTAAGAAATCTGGATTTTATTCCAACTGTGACAGGAAGTCACTGTAGGCTTTAGCTTTATACACATAATTTTTCAAGAATGCTACCCTTGCCCTACTTTTCCTTTGTCAATGAACAAGTTATCCAAATCTAGAGGCAATCTGAATGCCGGGGGTGGGGGGGTCTCTGGCTGCTTCTGGTGAATGGCTGGAGGGGCCATCAGCGGGTGCAGGACTGGCACTTCTGAATCTTGGGCTCTCTGTCTCAGCATCCAGATGCCCCTTCTCACCACGAAGAGACCTCAGTTCAGCAGAGACAAGACTGGACATGCATGACTACAGGGTGGGAAGTGACAAGGAGTAGAAGGCAGAGGACCCCTTAGCATGTCTGTTTGTCTGTCAAGTTGAGCAATCAGACTTGGTGCCGTCTTATTCTCAACTGCCTCCATTCTATCCCTGCCAGCCATGGGCATGTGGGCTCTCCCTGAGCACTGTGACCGATCCCACCATTTTATTACATGTTCTATTTTTATATCCTATCACTCCCACCTGTGATGGCCTCCATCCTCACAGGCACATGGCACAAACAGCCTCCCCTGTTCCTCTCTCCTCACGTCCACATGTACCTGGAGAGGTAGACAGTCCTACCTCCCTGTTAGTCACCTGCTCTCAAGAAACCAGGTACCCTTGACAAAGCCCCACTCTGGATCCTGGGTAAGCAGGACTTAGCCAGCTGGGCCTCCTAATCCATCCAAATAGAGAGAGACCTACTGGTGACCCAGACTCTGAGCAAGACTCTGATCTCACTGTGGAAAAGACACTTCCCAGGCACCAATCCAGCGTGGGCACCAACTCAAAGGGGTAAACCCCACAGAGCCCATCTGCCTGCTTGGCCACATAAAGTCAACAGTCTCCCAAGCTTAGAGGGACCAGGGCAAAGGAAAATGAAAACAAAACCAAAACAACAGCAAAATAAAATAAAACAAACGACCAAACACTACTTCCTGTATAGACCCTCAAGAACCCTAGCAGAAGCTCTAGAATTTTCATATGAAAGAATTTCACCCTCTTAGTCTCATTCAGAATAAATCACAGAGGCCAGACAGCTGGTAATGACCCATCAGATTTAAAAGGGGACAAAAGGACTCCAGATAATTCCCTTCAACTTGACCCACACACACCTATCCGGCTACAGAAATTACCCCACTGCTGCTTCTCCTCGGCTACCTGGGTACTGCTGTTGCCATGTACAGAAGGATAGGCTGAGGTTGAATCACTTGAGAGGTTACCCCCTTCTCAACTGGAGGTAGCCACGGGTCATGGAAAGGATCTGGGATTAGAATCATACAGAATTGGATCCCAGTCTTCCTGCTAGTATTTATCAGCCATGTAACCTGACACCTCCATCTTTGCTGGGGATCTTGGATGGTGGACCGTCTGGGATGAGTCGAAGGAAGAGACGAGAGGTCCACAGGGATAACTATACTTAACGGTGCTACATATGCAGAGACGCGAACACTTAGTAAGCACGCCAAAAATATTAGTCTCTATCTTTCCCTGCAGACAGGCCTGACGCAGGGGTCTTATCTTCTGACCCCATGTCCTTCTCTGTAAGATTTAACATGGTATGTCCTGCAGAATTTGCCTGGATTAAAAAGAAAATCTCTTCTCTTTACTTACATCTGTATTAAAGAATATTGCTGCAAAGTGTCATAGAAATAATCTGGTACAATACCTTCATTTCACAGATCAGGAAACTGAAGCTAAGAAAAGAAGCAAATTGCCCGATGTCACACAGGAAGTTGGCAGGACAAGGATCCACGTCGGTCCATCCCACACAACAAAGAGTGGCCTATGGACAGGCGAAATGACTGTAAACCGTAATAACATGGCAATCCCTACAATTTGTGTGTCACTTCCTACATTCTCAACATGCATGAATTCATTACATCTTCATAACAGGCTCCTGTGTATCAGCTTCCCCAAGCTGATAACCACAGTGGAGCCAGAATTTGAACCTCAGGGCCCCTTTGCTCCAAAGCCCTGCTCTCACTCACCACCCTTAGCAGCCCCCCACGCTTATTTATCAAGCACCAGCTATTAGCTTAACATGGAATGGCCTACAGAGAAGTTGTAAGGCACAACCTTTGCCTTGAGAGACCTAACATTTTATTGGGGAGAAAAAAAATACACACTTAAAATAATTCACAGCAGTCAAAAACAACTGTTCAAAGTGGTGACACGGTGTTATGTGGATGTGAGAGAAGGAAGAAGAATGTGGGTCCAAGACGCACAGGAGGTCTTTTCGGACAACTTGCAGCGGGAGCAGGCCTGGAAAGCAGGTCTGTCCTGGGAGCCCAAGCCCTGTCTAGGTGGTGTGGTGGTTTTACAATACGTCCCCAGATCCTTTGACGTGCCTCTCTTCAAGAGACAGAGTTTAGTTCTCCCCCTCAATATGGGCAGGACTCAATGACTTACTTCTAACAGACAGAATACAGCAGAAGTGACAGGGAGTGACTCTTCAGGCTCTGACATAAAAGGCGCTGTCGTTCCCGTCCCCCAGTCTTGGATCAACTGCTCTTGGAAAAACCAGAGGCCCTGTTGTGGGTTCGCTGAAGCAGTTCTGTGAAGAGACCCACGTGGCAATGAATGGAAGCCTCCTGCCGATAACCTTCGAGGAGTTGAGACCTCTTGCCAGTAGCTCTCCTTTTCGAAGATGACCCTCCATCCCCAGCTGGAAGTCAAGTCTTTAAGCCGACCGCAGCCCCGGCTGACATCTTGACTGTCACTTCACGACACCCCAAGCCAGAACCACCCGTCTGAGCTGCTCCCAAGTTCCTGATATGCAGAAGTTGTGAGACGATAAACATGTGTTGCTTTAAGCTGCTAAAATTTGGGGGCAGTTGGTTACACAGCAATAGATAACCGATCCAGGTGGTAATGCTTTCACATGTATTGAAGGGATGTGAAAAATAAAGCGGATAAGGATAATAAGGTAAATGGCAGACTTCACAACTTCAAACCCTAGTTCTAATGCTCTGAGATCTAGAAGATGCAGGTTAAGCTGGAGTTAAGTGCAGAAAAGCCATTTCTCCAAGTTAATAGCCAGAAGCCAATTTCCTGAAAGCTCAGTTAGTAAATTTACCAAGCAACTACCCAGGGTCGCTGTGTGCCATCAAGAGTGGTGAATACTAACTAATCTTTCTCCTGAGGGGAGTCAACTGGCCCCAGAATAGAAATATTCCTCTCCAGTGTACCCAAGGGCAGTGGAAAAAACCCAGGCTTCTCACGTGCAATCTGACTTTGTAATTACAATTTCAGGTAGCGATCATTAAGCACACGCCCCACCCCTCAATTTACAGATAAGCATCTACCTATACGTGCACACACCAGGCCCCAGAACAGGATTCATTCCCAGTGCTGTGTCCTTCATCCGGGTCACCCATCACAGAAACATCCGCCACACCACGATCTTAAAGAAATGATTATCATTTGTGGCTCTAAATAGGACCACATTATTTTCCACAAGTGTCAATTTTCCGCTGCAATATTACATTTTCCAACATTTAGTTTTCTAGCATTTTGCCATGACTATCTGTGTAGATTAGAAAGGTTCTTAACTGTTATCTGTAATAGATTTTGCCTGTAGCAAAATTCATGCAGGCATAATAGAAGAACAAAGTGTACTCTGATGAAATTGCAACCATAATTTCCAGATGCCTGACATTTATTGCTTATTGCTATTAGAATTCAAGTGCCTATTTGTTTTGTACTTTGCTTTTACTCTTGCATCACAACATATAATGGAAAAAAGATATTTTAAATGTTGGGTTAAGTATCACAGATCAACACGAGGCACCAACATAATCAATACTACTTAAACATACTCCTAGGCAATTAATTTTTAAAGAATCAAATTGTTGTACCCCATCAAAATTTATAACGATACCAGAAAGGGTGTTACATTCTTTAGTGTTTAATTAAAAGCAACATTTAGCACTCATGCAGCTAACTGTTAAGACATCACAACATAAAAGGTTTTGCTTATCATTAAGATGAGGGAGGTACAATGGACTCTTTACATTTGTGATGATTAAATGTTAATTGTACTTTACTAGCTAGTATGCACTTATAAAATTACCAGGACCAATCATAAGGAGGGCTGTAAGAAGCACAGCTTAAAATTGCCACCCTACAGTGACCAGTGCGCTGCTGAAACTCAATATCCAAATAATCGTCAGCCTTTTAAAAGAAGAACGCAAGTGGGTTTGGGGACTACCGTGTTGATAAAGTTGAATCCAAGGCAAGCGCAAGGAGCAAAATTCGCATAGCTTCAGGGAGAGGCACCGGAAAGATGCATACATAGAACAGAGAAGAGATCTAGGAAGTAAAACAAACAGAAAATTGTACTGACAGGTCCAAGCTGAGAGAGAGAGAGAGAGAGAGAGAGAGAGAAAGAGAGAAGAAGGAGGAGGAGGATGAGGAAGAGGAGGAGGAGGAGGAAAAGACAGAGGAAGGGGAGGAGGAAGGGAAGGAGGAGGAGGAGGAGGAGAAGGAGGAAATACAGAAGGAGGAGGAGGGGAAAGCAGAAGGAAGGAAGAAAGGGCACTTTCCAGCCTTTTGGGTTCAGACCGAGGAGTGAAGATTCAAAACAGGTGGGTGATGCTGTCAACCTCAGGTCAGGATGTCCGCTCAAGACAAAAGCACTGCCCAAATGCCGAAAGTGTGTTTAGGCCCTTAAGAGAAAAAATGGCAGGTGAAATGAGAGTATCCTACCCAGCCTATCAAGCTCATGGACCAGTTGGCTTAAAGAATGCCAAGGGGGCTTGGAAAGGACATAGAGACCAACTAGACTCCACTATGGACCACTTTCATTTATTTCCCTCTACAAACTCCGCATTTGCCAAAATTTTGTCCAACAAACTGCACTGACTCCATAATAAGCAATGTGGTACCATCGGAGGCAAGTCTATAGCTTCTATTAAGCTTTTGCAACACAGAAAATAGCTTTTGGACCACACCGCTACTGTCCACGCCTTAATCGAATCCTTTTTTCGATGGTTAAGAAAATGATGCCTTCCCTAATACTGATGATGACTGAGACTGATCCCAAGAAGCAAAGGGCACTGACATGGTCTATGAAGGCAGTTCTACAAGTATGTGGTTTCTATAGTGAAAGGAGCACACAGTCTCATAAGCTACCAAGAACTCTGTGCACTGGCCTGGAAACCTGCAAATTTGCACTTCTTCCTTGGGACTGGCTGTATGACTAGATAAGAACCTATCAGAACCCATACAGCGTGGGTTCTAGAACTGGATGCCCTGACAACTATTCTCAGAAGTACATATGGTACTAGGGGATTCCAGAGAAATAAGGTGCAGCCACTCCACTTAAGGAATCTATCAAGAGCAGGCCTGTGTAACAAGATAGAAAATTTACACGGAACGCTGAAGTTAGGTAAAGAAATTACAACTACTCCATTCTTCATAGCTGACCTCATCTTCTTGATGAAATCTTAACCTTACTCCAAAAGGGATTTGGATGTGCCATCCACTGGCATTTCAGTGTCTTCCAATTCAAATTGTCTCTTTGGGTAACTGTTTTTGGTAAATAAATCTTAGGAACATCTTTGTACACTTGTCTGCACATATGTATATATAAATTTGCATGACACCATTTAGATGACCATTAAAAACCGCATGTCACTAAATTCAAGATACCATGAAATTCAGTTCATTAGTGAGGACTGGACCTAATAAGAACAATCTGTGAATGTGAGTGTGTGTTTGAATGCAAGAGAATTCAGGGGGTTTCGAGTTCTGGGTTCAACCAAGAAAGACTTGCTGGATCTAGAATGAGTTTGAATATAAGGCTAAGGAACGTGGACTCAACCTCATAGGCAACCTCTACTGATGCAGAATCAGAGGCACCAGGCAAGAAATGACACTTTAGGGAAATGATTCCCATAGGTTTTGCAGGGTAGATTACTAGGAAACAGCAAAACTTCCTGCTCTTTAATCCCGGCATGGATTCATAAAGGGCAGGGCAATGGTAGTGGGGCAGAAAGGAAACGGGGGAATAGTGAACACTGATGAGAAGGTCATGGTGTAGGAAGGGACAGGGTCAGGGGTGAAAGACGGGGGAGAACAAGGTTGGCATTAGAGATGAAAAGCTTGGTTGGTGTGTTTCTTTTAAATACTGCCTTTCAAGAGTCATCAGGATAATTCACATAAAGATCTGGGGTTTTGTTCCCTAAATATCTGGATGTTTGTGATACAGACTGCAATTAAAGCAATGAGAATGACACTCATGCTAAACCATTCTACTTGGTGTTCCCTAAAACTTCTGATATACCAAAGGCAAGGGACCAAAGGACAGGAGAGAAAAATTTGTTCATCAATCCCAACTTTCTTTTCCAAATCACTGTATGACTTGACCCAACTGGAAGGTAACATTTTTTCAAGGAAATGTTTCAGATATAGAAAAAAAAAAAAAAAGATAACGAGAGTAACATAATCAATCCTTGCACACTCACCAGAGGATCACTTTTGAAATGTATGCTTTGGAGAACAATTAGTTCAGGGGGAACACTGTGCCAGACCACTTAACATCAAATGTGGCGTTCTTCCTCATTAACCCCTCAGAAATGTGTGTGAAGCATTTTCTGTAAATTTTCTCTTTTTTTCCAAATTTCAAAGTGTTTCAGCAGATCCTACAACCATCATAATATTTTACCTAATTTGTGAGAAAGAAATAACACATAAATGTTGTCTAAAAATCCCCAAAGTACAGAAAGGTACAAAATTAAAATGTACAAGTCTCTGCTCTTTCCTAACCCTTTGCATTTCAAAGATCGCTATTGTTAATGGTTTCTCGTTTATCCTCCCAAATAAAAAGGATGTTAAATCACATTTATGATTTTGTTTTTTAATTTATACAAATGCAATCCTAGTGATCATTGCTTATTTTGCTTGATTACACATCACAGCAGTATTTCTATGTCTATGCATACCACTCTAATACATATCTGTAACAGCTGGATGGATGTGCTGGGTGTTCATAAAGCTAGTCCTCTGCTGGGGCACCTGGGTGGCTCAGTCGGTTGAATGTCCGACTTTGGCTCAGGTCATGATCTCGCGGTCTGTGGGTTCGAGCCCTGCGTCGGGCTCTGTGCTGACAGCTCAGAGACTGGAGCTGCTTCGGATTCTGTGTCTCCCTCTCTCTCTGCCTGTCCCCTGCTCGTGCTCTCTCTCTCTCTCTCAAAAATAAACATTAAAAAAAATTTTTTTTTTAAAGCTAGTCCCCCCCTAATGAACATGGAGGTTGTTACCAATATTTTGGTATTACATTCAATACTCAAATAATTTAATGCATCTGTTTTGGTGTAGGTTTATAAGAATATCCATAAAGTAACTTCCTAAATAAGGAATTTTAGGGCCAAAGGAGATTTTATTACTAACATTAGTAAATATTGCCAGATTGCTCTTCAAAATGTTTTTACCAATATACATTTTCACCCAAAGTTGTAAGAGTACATATTCCCTTACCCCCTTACTATGCTGACCTATAAATCTGACTTCTTAATGAATTATTAATGACTACACACCATTGTCAATTTCATTTGCTTCTCGAACTATAGAGTATGATTAAGTATCTTTTTGTAGGGAGATTAGCCTTTTGTGTTTCTTTTTGAATTAACTTGTGAAAACTCAGTAACATGCTACTGCAAAGCATTTTTATCAAACGCCTTCCCTGGTTTTACACTGGGAGTCATTACCTAAGAGATTTCCTACAGCTTATAAATTTCCAAAAGAGTTAAATCTCTGGTTCAACGAGCTCCGTCAAGAACTCACACTTCCAACAAATATGGCTAGTGCTCAGGCTGTCTTATAAAAGCAACAAAATAGAACCAATGACGTTTACATCACACTCAACTTATGAAGCACAATAGTAGATGGAATCACCTGAAAGGAGAGATATTTAGTGTCTTGAAGAAGAGGTCTGATCAAAAGAGAGATGATTGATGTTAGCAGTAAGATTAATGTTAGGAAGCGGTCTACAGCGTAACTGAAAGAGAAGTGAATAGCAAGAAAATATTTAACCTGAGTTTTCAGATACTGCCAATTTTTTGAAATAGTTCTTTTTTTTATATTCACAAAGAAGAAGGGAATGACTGAATGTAGTACCAAGATGATACCTACAGCAGGTGTACGAAAACAGATGTGATGAATTCAGGTAATCTCGTCTGTAATTAAAGAAATTCAATCCATTAATGTCTTCAACCCAGACTGCATATTAGAATCATCTGGAAAGCTTTTTAAATCATTCAATGCCTGGGCCCCACCCCAGATCCACTGTGTCTAGAGCCAAGCATAGAATCTTCCCCCAGGAGATTCTAATGTGCAGCTATACTTGAGAATCTCTTCATTAAGAGCATCCTATGGGGTTCAGTTATATTCTCAAGCCACTTTAGCTAATCTAAGGACCCCTTTCCTGAAACCTCATACTCATGACCATGCCTTGCTATAACATTCTGAAAATCAGTATCTGGCATAATATCTATTAGAAAGCCATAAATGCAGAAGAGTTAGCCACAGCAGACACAGTGGAATACAGTGAATGGGAAACTTCTGGGGGCCTTTTGAAGGAATTAATGTAAAAAAAAAAAAACAACACAACTGACTTTATTGATGGGAGTATAATCTGGAGATCATTTTAGCAGTTTAAATCAAGTCTTTAAAATGTGCATATCTGGGGGTGCCTGGGTGGCTCAGCTGGTTAAGTGTCTGACTTCGGCTCAGGTCATGATCTCGCGGCTCGTGGGTTTGAGCCCCAACCATGAACTCTGTGCTGACAGCTCAGAGCCTGGAGCCTGCTTCAGATTCTGTGTCTCCCTCTCTCTCTACCCTTCCCCTGCTCACTCTCTCTCTCTCTCTCAAAAATAAACATTAAAATTTTTTTAATTAAAAAAATAAAATGTGCCTATCTGTTGACCCTTAAATCACATTTCTAGAAACCATGGATGTGTACAAAGACGTAGGCATGGACTAGGATGTTAATTGCTGTGTTGTTTCACAAAATTGGAAACAAGTCATCTAAGGAACATTAAATAAATTCAAGTTCAGCTACACAATGGAGCATTACATAAGCAGATTAGTCATTCAGTCACATGAAAAATGTGCAAAATATATATTAAGTGAAAAAGCAAGCTGCAAAGTTCCACGTGTAGCATGATCGCGTTTCTTTATAAATGATATAATAGCAGCACATTTACTGAGGGCCTTCCTCATTCCAGGCATGGTTCTCAATACTTTACAAATATTAACTCACTCACCCTTACAACTCCAGGGTTATTACTACTGTTAGCACATTTTAAAGATGACACCGCTGGTAAATACAGAGCGCACACTGGTTGTTGCCAAAGGGGAGGAGGCTGGAATGATGGGCAACATGACTGAAGGGGAGTGAGAGGTAGAGGCTTCCAGATTTGGAATAAATAAGTCACAAGAATGAAAGGTACAGCATAGGGAACACAGTCGGTGGTAGTGGAAATCGTGTTGTTTGGTGACAGATGGTAGCTACACTCGTCGTGGGCATGGCAGTAGAGACTTGTGGAGTTACCATGGTGTATACCTGAAACTAATGTGACATTGTGTGTCAACTACACTTCAACAAAAAAAGAAAAAACAAAAACAAAAACAAAGATGAAACCGCCAGGACACAGAGAAGTTACTAATGGGCCTGAGGTCACACAGCCAGTAAGTGCAGAGCCCGGCTCTTAAATTCACACTCTGACCCATAGCCCACATGCTCTTCTTAACTGCTTTACACCACTACTACTGATGTTTAATGTGCATAAAATGTCTCAAAGGATAAACAAGAAGTTTTATCGTTTACCTTTTGCTAGTAAACATCCAGTGTTTTCTATAATGAGCATATGTGACACACAGATTTTAAAAGTTGGTACATTTTGGGGGCGCCTGGGTGGCTCAGTCGGTTGAGCATCTGACTTTGGCTCAGGTCATGATCTCACAGCTCGTGAGTTCAAGCCCCGCGTCAGGCTCTGTGCTGACAGCTCAGAGCCTGGAGCCTGCTTCCGATTCTGTGTCTCCCTCTCTCTCTGCCCCTTCCCTGCTCATGCTCTGTCTCTCTCTGTCTCAAAAATAAATAAACATTAAAAATAAATAAATAAATAAATAAATAAATAAATAAATGTTGGTACATTTTTAAGGAATGGCAAATCCTTTAACAATACCAAATAAAGATGAGAAAGGAAAAGAAAAAGACTTATAGGGGGACAGGGGTGCAATTAAGAGAGGTCAGCTGAGCACCTGCCTGGTAAGGAAAGTTTCAGGAGAGAGTCAGTCTCTGAAGCTCTGCCCCAGGTCCCGCCATTTGAATGGGTACTTCCCTACCTGTTCTGAGACACAGCCTAAGATTGTCAAATTGCAAAAAGAGGAAGATGGCAACAGCCAGAAGGAGAACCTGTAAATTCTGTAGAGCAAGAGTTGTTCAGGGTCGGAGAGAAACTGAGGGGCTGAGTAGGGAGAAGTCGTCAGAGAGGAGATATTGAAAATACATGAGAGGGAAGAGGCTGGGCAAGGGGGAGAGTCAGGTGTTCATAAATGGAAGGAAGGAGAGACAAGACAGCACTTACAGAAGACCTCAAGGAAGGGAGTCTAAGAGCGAGCTTCCCCTTCACACCTCCCCGCTTCTGGACAAAGGCCAAAGTTAGAAGTTGAAAGAGTCTTACTGATGAAGAAATCGAGCCATCAGCAACAAAGCAGCGATGTGGAGCTCAGCAGAAGCTAGACACCAAAGGTCTGCGATGGTGCCCTGCAGCCCAGTTCTTCTTCCAGTGACATCGGCAGAATTAAAACACAGAGCCCACACCTCTGGCACCGTGCTATTCCTCCTGGCCAGAGACCCGGCCTTCTGACTCTCTGCCATCATTAGGGTCTGCCTGCCAACGATGTGACTCCCCACTTCGGCCAAAGCTTCAGTGGGTAGAATTGCTTAGGGAAGTAGGACATTCATTCTGAGCTAGGGAAAAATTCTAGAGTATATTTCAAGAAATGCAGCTGGTTGTGTTACTTTTAGGAACATGTAGACATTCAAACTACGGTAACAAGTTCAAACTACTGCCTAACAAAAATACTTTTGGAATAAGCAACTGATTTATAACTGATATGTAAATCTGGGCTTCTAAAGTACTTTGGAGGTGCTGTAAAATAGAAATTAAAACAGATTCTATTCAGTATTTTAAGTACATCGTTACATTTTATTTCCACTTTCAGCTTCTATTTTAAGAAGGACTCTTCCCTTCTTCATAGATTCCCCATCCTTATTATTGACAAGACAAGGTTAAATAAATAAAGTTTCACTCTACGTTTCGCTTCACTTAGCAGATGCACTCAATACTTTCACACGTTCACACTTAGAATTACAGCAAAGACCACATTCAAGCCAAGAAGCGATTGTCTTTCACAATCGTTCTACAGCCAGAACTCTCAAATTAATGAGTTTAATAGCAGATTTTTCCTCCTTTGGACACTAACCTCTTTCTGTCTTTAGATATAACATATGATACCTGGGAACCATATGGAAATTATGCACAGACATGCACCAGGATTGTAAAAGCCTCACTACAGAAACAGCTATCCCTACAGTAAGTACTCACATAACTTTTTTGCCTCCTTATTATTGCAGTACATAATTCACTCCTCTGCGAGTTCAAATTGCATATTACAGCACATTAATGTTGGTCTTCCTTTACAGCAACCCATCATATGGTTAGCATTCTCATTTATAACCTGAATTACTTTTAGTTCTCCAGCCATCTCGCCTAACTACTTCGAATCAAATGGGAAAATGATCACATATCCCAAGTTGCAGAAATATGCAGTCGTAAGAGCTGGCTGGGGTACAATGTTGACTCCTATCTGTAGGTGCGGGCGTGCCCACCTCTGAGGTCAGTTGCCCTTCTGAGTCTACAAAGTGTGTTGGGGCTTCCTGACGCCATTGAGAAGCAGCCTCAGCAGTGGGTAGAACTGAGGACCAGCCCTGCTTTAAATAAAGACTACAGCCAAATTTATTTTTGTTTAAGGGAGGAGAAAAAGGAGTTTGGAACCCTTCAGTGGCTTCCCATTTGCCCTAAGATCAGGATGGAAATACTGGCCCTCCCGTGTATACTGGCCCCTGCCAGCGTCTCTGGTCTCATCATGGATCTCTTTGCTTTGCTCACTGAAAAGCAGCTTCCCTAGTCTCCTTTCGGTTCCTTGAATACAGCATGCTCCCCCTCAACACAGGGCCTTGACCTAGACCGTCATAGTTCCCCAAACACCCTTTCCCCTTTCCTCCATTACATAGTTAGTTCCACCTCTTCAAAAAGTCTGATTCCATCATTAGCTCCCCAGACAACCTCTTCCCCAGCTTCCCTGACTGCATCACTTTGCTCTAGTATATAATCTCAGGCAGGATAATTCATTGAATGTTTGTAGTACATATACAGATGTGATTTTTTTCCTTTCTTTCTCACATTTCAAGCCTATGGCTTGGCCTTTTTATTCTTCCTTGCATTACCAAGTTTTACAGAGCAAAGAGCAAAAGCGTCCTGTGTTTGCCAGCAGTTTAAGCCTATCGAAGAGATAATGCCAGGCGTCCAGAGAGATGATGTAGAGCATGAGACAGTGACAAATCCTATAAGCAGTAGAGACCTTCTCTCTGCTCCCAGACAGCCCCCCTGAAGAGATAGCAAGACCTTCAATGGATGGCCGCATGGCATCCCTAGAGAACTTCTTATGGGTCCAACAGCAGCATGCCTCTGCCCTTCAAGGACATTTCCACACTAGTCAGAAAAAGATACCAAGCAATGACCATAACAGCTATGGGAGCTTGGAAACTAGAGGCCCTTTTACTGCACTGTCCACGTACCACCAGAACCCCCTAGGCTGCAGTGACCAGGAAGGGGGAGGCAGCCCCAAGGGAGACAGAACTTCCCACCTACCCAGATGGGGGAGAACGAAGATGAGTTAAAAGGAAAGAATGTCCTACCTCTTGCACGTCGGAGTTTAGGGACTGCTGTTCATATCTGTTTTACACTCATCTTCCTTCTCAAACATTTCACTCATCTGTATTTTTCAAATGTTCAACTGTGTGTTCTTCACTGAGATCTTTCTCCTTCTCTACTTACTAAGATCCCTAAGGGCAGGGACTAGGTCTGTGTTGCTCACTAGGCTATTCCCAGGGTCTAGCACAGTGGATGTCTACACTTTCCTTCCTTAGATTGAACTGCATACAGTAAAATGCAAAAATCCTGAGTGGACATGTCAGCAAATTCTGGCAAGCGTACATAGAAAGTCAAAGTACAGAGCATTCCCATCATCCTTGTGTCCCTTTCCACTTTTACCCCTCTTCTGACCAGAGGCAACCACTATTTTGATTTCTACCCTCATAGATCCGTTCTCTCCGTCCTTCAACTTCATATAAATGGTAACATACAGTATGAACTAGTTTGTGTCCTGAGTGAATCAATCATCATATTTCTGCGATTTACCCATGTGTTATCTAGATGAGTAATTTTGTTCCATTTTTGCCGCACACTATGCCATTGTGTGAATTTACCACAATTTATTTATCCATTTTCCTGTTAATGGGCAACAAGAAAATTTAAACATGTTGTTTTGGATTTTTTACTATGATGAATAAAGCTGCAAAGAACATTTTTTTACACAAGTCATTTTGCAGAACTATGCTTCCATCTTTCTTGGGTAAATAAGTGGAAGTTGAATTGCTGGATCATAGGATAGGTGTACATTTAATTTTATAAGAAACTGCCAGTTTTCCAAAGTACTTATGTAATTTTACACCTCCACCAACAATACATGAGCAGTCCAGTCACTCTGAATCCTTTGTATTTGTCTTTTTTATTAGTCTTTTTAAATGTTATACATTTTAGGGAATATATAGTAATTTCCTATTATAGTTTTAATTTGCATTCCCCGGCAGGCTTATGATGTCAAGCATCTTTTCATGTACTTAGCGGTCTTTCATATACCCTTTTTTGTGAATTGTCTAAATCCTTTGAACATTTTGTACTGGGTTCTCTTTTTGTTATTTATTTGTAAAAATTCTTTAAATATCATGGACACAAGTGATGAGGGATGTCAAAAAGACACGACCAGCGGTTGACCTGTGACCCCAAGCACTCAGAGACTCCCCACCCCTTTTCCTGTCCTTGGACTGTGGGTTCAACTCGCCTTTCCTGATTCCAGAGGCTGCTCAAAGGACAGAGCCTTTGACACAGGGATGTGGTGTTGAAAACACCTGCATGTATACAGGACTGGACCCAGTTAAGCCCTCTTCGAGAATTTTTAAGACTTGATGGGCCAGTACAGGGATGCATTCATCTTGGTGCCGCCCAAGACAAGCTTTGTATGTAAGTTCCCTTTACTTACTAAAACTGCCACCTACCAACCGGGAGTGGCCTCTTTTTTCTCTCTCTCTCTGCCCTCTTGAGTACAAGAGGGACCAGTTTCAGATTACACTCACCAAGCTCCCGAGAGGGTTGCAAACCAACAAGCAGTTCTTATGGATTTATGTGGAACACTTTATGGAAAATGTTTTGAATGTTTTCCCCATTCTGTGCCTTGCATTTTCATTTCTGAAATTGTGACTATTAAGGAACAGGAGTTAATTTTAATGAAATGAAGTTTATCTTTTTTTTTTTTTTGTAATTTTTGCTTTTGCCTTGTGTCCAAAAAATCTTTGCATATGCCCGGGTCACAAAGATATTTGCCTATTTTATTCATCTTAGAGCTTCATAGTTTCAGCTTTTACATTTCGAGCTGTAATCTACTTCTAGTTAATTCTGTATACGGTGTGAGGTATGACTTGCAGTTCATTTTTTCCCCACGGTCATCCAGTATCATTTGTTGAAAAGACTTTCCTCCTCCCATTGAACTGCATTGGTGTTTTCTTGAAAAAACAATTGACCACGTATATGTGTGGATTTATTTCTGGTCTTTCTGCAAACTCCATGAGCAGAGTAAAACCATATTTAGTAAGGTCTCTACTTTTTCCTCAACAGTATTTCATGGACTTCAGTGTAGAGGTCTTTTACATCTTTTGTTAAATTTATTTCTAGACAATGGTAGGTTTTATGCTATTATGGATGGTATTTTTAAAATTCTATTTTCGGATTACTGCTAATATATAGAGGTAAAATTTATTTTTGTACACTGACTTTTGATACTGAGATGTACTTTTATTGATACTGAGATGACTTTTGATACAGATACTGTGATGCTGAATTCACATCCCAGATCAATTAATATTTTAAGATTCCTTTATATATGCAATCGTGTCACTGTGACTGGTTTTGCTTCATCATTATCAATGTTTTGATACGTTGAACGCCACCACAATGTTGAGGAGAAATGGTTTAGAGTAGAAATATTTGCCTGTTCTCAATGTTAGTGTGAATGTTTTCAATATTTCACCACTATGAGTGCTGTTAGCAAATGATGCTATTTTACCATTAAGAATGGTGACATCTTTTTCAGAGATGCCCTATACCAAATTGAAGAAATTCTTTTCTATTCCTAAGTTTCTCACAGGTTCCTCTTCCTCTTTTATAACCATAAACGTGTACTGGGTTTTGTCCAAATGCTTTTTCTGTACCTTCTGAGATCGTCATACGAGTTTTCTTTTTACTCTGTCACGTGATGAATTACATTGGTTTTTCGAATGTTAAAACAAACTTACATTCCTGGAATTAAACCCACTTGGTATTGATATATTATATTTTTAATATATTGCTGTATTTATTGCTAATAATACGGTAAGGTTTTTTTGAGTCTATTTAATGAGTTATTACGACCTGCAGTTTTCTTTTCTTGCAACGCCATTCTCAGGTTTTGTTGTGCTGGCTTTATAAAATGAATTAGAAAATCCTTCCTCATTTTTTTTTAATAAGTGTGTATAAGATTTGAATTATTTCTTCCTTAAACATTTAATAGAATTCACCAGCGAAGTTCTGGAGACAGAAGTTTCTTTGTGAAAAGGATTTTAATTACGAGTTTAATTTTTAATGAATATTTAGAGTTATTCAGGTCATCTGTCTCTTTTAATTAGTTTTGATAAGCTGTGTTTTTATGAAAGTTGTAAAATTTGGTGGCATAGAGGATCAATAACCTTTTTCATCTTTAATATTGGTTTTGTGTTTTCTCTTTCTTGATCAGTGTTGTTAGTAGTTTATCAGTGTTATCACTATTTGTTAAATGATAATCAACTTTGGAACTTCATATTTATCTACTGTTTTCCATTCCTTATTTAATTTATTTTAGACCTTTCTTCTTTGCTAATATGAGCATTTAAAGATACGATTTTCTCTCTCAGCATCACTTTAGTTGTACTCTACAAATTTTGATATTTGTGTTTTAATTATCATTTATTTTGAAATATTTTCTAATTTCCTTTATCAATTCTTTGAAGCATGGGTTGTTTGATTTAAAAATATTTGGGGGAATTTGTAGATACATTTTTATTACTGACTTCTTATTTAATTTTCCCTTGGTCAGAGAACATAGTTTATATTCTTTCAATCTTTAAAATTCTGGGGGGCTTGTTTTATAGTCCAGAATATGGTCCATTTGGTTAATCTTTAATGTGCCCTTATAAGAATGTATATTCTGCATCTGTTGACTATAAGAATTCCATAATGTCTATTACGCTATGTTGGTTGACAGTGTTGTTCAGATAATAAGTTGTTCAGACAGTGTTGTTCAGTGTTGTTTCAGATAAAAAAAGAATGTCAAGGTCTCCAATTCTGACGCGGATTGATCTATTTCTGTCTTTAGTTTTGTCAGTTTTCGCTGCATGTAGTTTGATTCGCTATTAGATGCACATATATTTAGGATTATGTCTTCTTGATGAATTGGCTCTATGATTCTAAAATGTCTCTCTCTTATGTCTGGTTTGAGGTCTTCTTTGTCTGATTAACAGACGCATACCAGTTTCTTATGAGTAGTGTTTGCGTGGTACATCTTTTTCCTCTTTTGACTTCCCATTTACCTGCATTTTTATATTTAAGGTACATCAGCTGTAGACAGAATTTAGTTGTGTAGCCATTCAGATGACCTTGGCTTTATTTTTCTTTTTCTTTTTCAAATTTTTATTTTAATTCTAGTTAGTTAGTATATAGAGTAACTGATAATCTTGGCTTTGGATCCGGAGTATTTATTCCATTTAAATGCAATAGAAGTATGGATAAAAACCGGGTTTAAATCTACCATTTTGTGATTTTTGTTATTCTTCTTCTATTCTCTAATCCTTGATCCTCTTTTCCTGCCTTCTTTTGTATTCACTGAGTACTTTTTCAGATTTCATTTTCTCTTCTCTATGGATTTTTAATCCGTGTGTGTGCTTTCTATGGCTGTTCAAGAGAATCACAATACATATTCATTAAGCGAGTAAATGGTTGGAGCAAGAGACACCCATTTACAATCCTATCAGTCCTGCATCAAGCCTAGAACACGATGAGCCATAACACGGCCAACACTGATAACATGCTCTTAGATGCACATATATTTAGGATTATGTCTTCTTGATGAATTGGCTCTATGATTCTAAAACGTGTCTCTCTTATGTCTGGCTTGAGGTCTTCTCCACATGCCAGTGGAGACGAAACACTTTAAATTCAGGCTCACCTTGTGATGGCAAGCAATTCTTGTCTTAGCTTTAATACAACTGTTTCTTGGTCTAGTTGCACTTTTAGTCCTTCCTTCGTTCAATTCTCTCTCCCTCTAACAAACTTACATTTCCTTCTTTGGCTATCTGTCAAAATCGCCTTTGAAGATTTAAAAACCACAGGTGCTGAGACCAAGACCTATTGAGCCAAAATCTGCAGAGAGCTTCCAATACACAGATAAGTTGAGAGCCACTACATTAGTGAATGCTCACTGAATTCTGGTCACTGGCTGGAAGCATTAGTCCTTTAATGTCCCCCACCGATGTGCCACAGAGCAAGCCCCCTAACAGCAATGTACACAAATTCCTTCTCTCTTCTCCAAATTATGCACAAGGCCAGGAAAAAAAAAAAAAAAAGTAAGAAACTAAAGAGGCTCATTAGGTTTCTAATAGGCTTTTTCTCTCCCCCCCCCCCCACCCCCTTTCTCTTCTTTTTGGAGACTGGCCCCCTCGAGGCACAACGTAACTCAACTCCCACGGGGGAAGTGTGGAGAGGCACGTTGAAACTGCAGTGGCAAAACCTAATGGCAGCAAAAGAAAACTAAGAGAAGCCAAAACAAAAAAAGAAGCAAAAAGAAAAACAAAGAGGGAAGTCTTATCAATAATGTACTAGAAAAGATCTCTTTAAAAGAGAAGCCTTACCTCGTCACATTTCGTCTCTGTGCGCTCTGTAGACAAACAGAGACTATGGCTTGTGCGTCCTTGGAATGCCTGAATTAGGTATAAACCATTGGCCCCAACTCTACTCAGTGTGTGCTTTGTTTGGCCTATCATGGCCAGCTAGCAAAAGCCAGCGGATGCTCACTGCTGCAAGCAGAGTCTTGGGGCCCCACAAGCTGTGAAACACACCTACGACCAGAATCAGACCCTTCAGTCCAGGGAAGTCCTTCCTCTTTTCCATGGCACAGAGCATACTTCAGAGTTCACAACTCACCCTGAAAGTCGGGTTTGATTGTGTTTCTCATAGGCCCAGCAGGGAGAATGGAAGCCTGCCGTTCTGGTAGGGAAACCCAAAATACCTTTCCACTGATTTTTGTTGCCTTGGAACAAGGAAGGAAAGAAGAAAACTCTTCTCTCTTTCCAAGAGAAGGAAAGAAAACCAGGAAACTTCAGCAAGGAGTGGTTCATGAAATAGCCTCTATGTAAAACGATGCTAGAGAAATATATTAGAGCCTCTAATGATAGCTTAGACACTTGCTCCCTTCCAAATTACTAGTGTTAATGTGTGCAGTGTAGTGAGTGTTCATAATGTGTAATTTTACCCTGCTTTTGTTTTTATTCCTTCCTTTGGGTGGACAAGAATCATGCTATTATATTTTGCATGGCTGCCTGTAAAATCAGGTAATGCTGTAGTTCATGACAACAGGCACCATGTAAATAGCACCTGTTTAGAAGTGCCCAGCAGCCAGCATTTAAAATGCCCACTCACACCTCCCTCACCCTGTGTGCCTGGACACCAGCCATAGGGGACCTGGGGCTTCCATTACAGGTGAGAGGGCTGATTGCACTGAACCGAGTGTGCTTTGTAAGCTGTTCACACTAGCTCACAGAAAGAGTTGCTGGAACAGAGAAAGCAAGTTTCTCCCAAACCAGAGGCTTCAAACTGGAGACCTGCAGGCTGGATATAACCTAATTAGGACTTCTGCAGCCCTATGTACACCTGTGTATGAATCAGAAAAGGCATTCCTACATGTGGTTGGACCTATTCAGGACCCTCGGCCAAAGCGCAACCTACCCAGTTGTACGTACGTGGTAACCGTGGCTGCCAAACATGCTTTTTCTGTTTTTAAAATTGCAGAATATTTTTTTAAAAAGCAGACTTACAATTTCCCTTGAAAAACTGGGATTCTGGCACACTGAATTCACATTCCCCCACGGCAGCTATCAGTGGAGATGAATAACGGGTGCCCACGTGAGATGGGCCACAAGCTCTCCAGTTCACTCCAGCTCACTCCACTCCCTATTGTCCTTCACTTGGCTCCCCCACTCACTGATGTCACCTGCCGGGCACTAAGGGTTTCACCGCCTTGCAACCACTCTCGAGGTCTTTAAAGCTTTGTTACACACATATGGTCGGGGTGAAGTTTCCTTCTTGCCTCCCCGAAATGGGGAAAAGAGATTCCACGGGGCCTGCACTGCCCTTACACAGAGGTTACAATGGTGGGATCTGGAGTAAGAGAGCTCTGGGCTTACAAACCTCTTCTGCCACTTCCCAGCAGATGACATCCCCCTAAAATTCCATTCCCACTCTCTTCTGCCTTTCCTTTAAGGCTCAGCCTGAAGGACCCCTTCTCCAAGATGCTCTCTCAGGCTGCCTCCACCTTCAGAGCTCAACCTGAACCTTAATGCCACACATTCTCCTCCTGAGCACTGAACTCACATTGCCACATGGCGGCTGTCAGTGAGGATGAACAGCAGCTACCCACAAGAGATGGGCCGTGTGGTCTAGATAGGCTTCAGGAAAAACCATCTGGAGCTAGAGTTGAACAAACGGGTAAATAAATAGTAGATAACGGGGGCCAGATTTCTCACTGCCAGAGAAAGAAATCTGCAAATAAGCAAACTAGAAATTAAAACCGGGAAACTGGAAAAAAAAAATTGTGGTGCTGAATTAGAGTCAGAGACAAAAGCATAAACTCATCTGCATTTAATTTATGTCTTGGTAGATACAGAAATAATGATAGATGTGTGTATACGCTGCTTAGTATATATACGTGTATTTCATAGTTCTGTCCATTGAAAGGGCCTAGAAGCAGGGACATACCAGTGGGCGATGAGCACACCCAGTGCCCATATCTTGGTTTCTAAATACCATTCTTCATTAGAAAGAATCTGGGCTCCTCAGAGAAATGTTTTGTTCAAGGAATGAAGCACAGAGAATACCAAATGAGTTTGATCATCTTATAGTGCCAGACAGTAAGAAAGTACTTAGAAAACAAAACAAAACAAAACAAAAACAATAAAGGATGAGGGCATGACAAAAGGACACAGGAGCCAACCTGGAAGATCTCTCAGTGACCCAAACTGGAGAAATCTGAACAACAAAATAAATAATGTGACATTAGATTACAATGCAAAGTATAAAATTAGTAAACATTAATCCATACAGATATAAATAAATGCTGGAATAAATAACTAAATGGGGAATAGGAAGAAATCTTCCACCCCCAGGAGGTAAAGCTTAATTTCCCTCCCTTCGTATGTGAACTGCATTTAGTGACTTGCTACCAAAGAATAGACTATGAAGAGGGAAAGACAGCGACTGCCTTCACCAAGTGGCCAATGCTAATATCACCAGTATATTATATGATATAAGAAGATATATTATATGATATAAGAAGAGACTTGGGTTTGAATCCCCAGCCCCACCATTTAGTACCTTTAGGACTCAATCTCTAGGCCTCAGTTTCTTCCTTTGTAAAATGAGGGAAATAATAAACCTCTTTCCCATGGGATTACTGTGAATAAATGTGATAAGTGGGGACCTTAGGATCAGGCACAAAGTGCTTAATACCTACTGGATATTATTATACTTCTTTCTCAGCTCCCTGTGTAGAGAAGACCCTGAATACATTTCTTGGTCCTGACGGCTACGATCAACTCTTCAGTAAATCATTTCAGGGGTTAAGGATTACATTTGGCGGCTCCCGATGCAGGATTTCTGAGGCATCTAATCCCCTACTGGAGTACTGATTCTGGCATCTAAACATGAGAGTCAGCCTTTAGGACACAAAGAAAGGTGGTTCTAGGGTGGTTAGAAGCACTCGTTCTGGAGTTGAAATGCCAACTCAACACCCAGTCGCTGAATGATCAATTTTTCCACCACTTTGAGTTTCCTCATCTGCAAAATGGGTATAATACCAACATATATCTCAAAGATAATTGAATAATCCATCTCTTACCAAAACGCCTGGCACTTAGTAAGGGCTCAATAAATATTTGTTATTATTATACAACATAATAAAAAAAAAATCTAGCTGCTGGAATGAGCATACACTTTAGGATGAGAGGAGTACAGTAAAAAAAATCTCTCATCCTAGTTGTGACCCGATCTGGGGGCCCTTATAAGTCCTAGAGATAGCAAAAGAGACAAAGGTTCCTTCTTCCTCAACCCTGCTGTCTGGGAAGGGGGTGGGGAATTGGGGCCTAAGGTCCCAACCTTGGCATCTGGGCCCACTGCCTCTCAGGAACAGCTGCTCCTCTCTCCCCCCACCACTCACAGGCTGGAAGGGTTAGGGGAAGCGGATCTGAACAGATAACCCCATGGACTCACAGGTCAAACACAGGCTGGGAAGGGGAGGGCCCCAAGGAGTGGCAGCTGCAGTTTGCTGGGCTGGGTCCCCTGGGGATTATTTGTTTAAGTTTCAATGAAATGATTTCAATTTAGTGGTTCTATGTTATATGTTTAGCTTTCTCAAGAAAAGACTTTCAATCTAGCCCCAGACCTCCCTAGAGGTTGTTGATAGTAATTTAAGTACTCAATTATTTGGTCTGATATGAGAACAATTGTTAGAGGTCACGGGCCTGACCGGCAGATCCCTATGTCAACCACCAAGACATATCCTTCTGCTTTTGTTGCTGTTTTATTCTTTTCAACAAATAATATACTTACGTGATTCAAAGTTCTAAAGGCACTAAATAATTATTTCCTATTCGTCACCTATTCGTTCCTTAAAGACAGTAAGTTTACCAGTTTCCAGGTTTGCTTTTAGGGTCCTTCCAAAGACTTTGGGTTTTTTTGTTGTTGTTTTTTGGGTTGTTTTTTGTTTTTGTTTTTGTTTTTGTTTTTGTTTTTGTTTTTGCCAAAGCAGGCAAATATATGAATATACACACTTTTTGCTTGGTTTCGTGTTCTGTATTTCTTTTGCACAGGCAATATTTCTCAGATTCCCACGATAGCTGCTATATTTTTGTTTCCAAATACTTAGATAGCAAATTTAGTATCATTTTAAATGAATTAGTGCTTTATTAATAGTATCTGCATCCGTTTAAAAAATTGTTTTTATAGGAGACTAAAAACACCTAAACTACGCTGTATCACACAGCAGCTAAAAGGAATGAAGTAGCTCTATCTGTATTAGCACTAAAAGAGCTAGTAAAAAAGGTGTTTGGCAATAATTATACACCATTTATATAAAAACTATCCCCAAAATACTCCATATTCACTGAGTGCTCACACAAAAGAACGTTAACACTCTCTGGGAAGCCACATGCCAAACCAAGAACAATGGGAAAGGGACAAAATGGATGAGAGTCAGGGGTGGGTGGTCAAAGGGGTCGTGAGCAGAAAGCACACTGTGCTGGGACAGACTTTTGGGCGGCACTTCTGGCTTATAACTGGCATCAACCTGACTGGTCAGTGCCCACACCGAACTGTTGTCAGGTATTCTGAATATCACCCCTGTCATTAGCCTCATCTTTACCGTCAAATATTTTTATCAGATGAATTCATGGATTTCTTTTGAAATTAAAAATACATATATAAGAAAAGACCCTATGCACAAGGTTCATGTATTTGGTCCACAAAGAGAGCTTGGTGAATACTGACCATGGCGTCTGCAGACTTTGATCCACTGATTCATAACACACACTGGCCAAGAGCAAAAGGATGTTTCCTCAACACTTTCAGCTGGACTCAAAACACACCAGGGAACCCCCACCTCCAGCCTGGGAATGGCCTCACGGTGCACAGAGGTGGACTAACTCTCTTTTGTTCAAATCCCAAACCCAACCTTCCTCTTCAGCCTGAGCCACCTGGATAGTGAGAAATAGGGCAGGAGAATCCCTCTAGGGTCATCCCCACCTACCAGGCTGCAAAGGCAACGATTGCTCAGCAGAACTCAACTCTGACAACTTGCTGAGGTCCGCACACTTTTTCATAAAGGACCAGATAGTAAGTATTTTTGGCTTTTGCAGGCCAGATGGTCTCTATGGAAATCTGTGGACTCTGCCATTGTAGTGCAATACAGTGAACGGGCATGGCTATGTTCTGATAAAACATCCTTTACAAAAGGAGGCCTGTGGCAAGCCATGGTTCACAAACCCCAAAGGATGACAGGCAGTATTGCCAATACTTTGTCTCTCTCTGGCTGATCACTGGTCTTTGGTATTAGATTCTGAGCCCTAGATGAGGCCTTATAGATTAGGAGTTCTGTACGGAGTAAAAGGCCCCAAAGCAATTCCACCCCAGCACTGCCCAGTGACTCAAAGATAAAGGACACTCTCAGGGTGTGTGAAGTTCAACTCCCCATACTCAAGGAAACTCAGGTACTCAGAGGGAACAAGTTCATTCCAGGCCCGTAACTGAGGAAACGCACAGAAGTCAGATGGAAAAGGGAAGTTTCAATTTTGGTTCCCAAATGTGTATTTCCCTCTCTCTGCACTGAACGCTTGTCTCCTTAATTTAAGTGGAAGTATAGAGAAGTGAAACGTAGAAGTGAGTCACAAATCCTACCTGGGTTAGGCAGACTTTCCCCGATAAGACCCTATCTATGGTAAAGCTCCCACATCACACAAGAAATCTATCTTTATCTTAAGTAATAAGCATTATGCCAGTCAATCTTTCCGTGGCAGGTTGACACATCATTAAACCAAGGCATGAGGATTAAAAAAAAAAAAAAAAAAAGGACCCCATCAAACCATCACAACTCCCATTTCTTTCGTATGTAACAACACAATAACAGCAACTCTTCAAATGACAGGATTCCCTACAGCCTGACCAGCTCAAGTTTTCCCAGGTTTTCTCCAACGATGTCCCATGAACTGGAGTGCTGATCTCAAAGATGGTCCTGAGTGGCCCAAGGAACAGAGGAGATAAATAACAGAAATAATCACATTCAAGTGTTTGTAGAAAACTGTTGAAAGTTTTTTTTTTTTTTTTTTTTGGTTTTTGGTTTTTGGGTTTTTTGGTACCCAATTAGAGATGAGGGGGAGTGGGGGAAGATCTCAAAACTGTGATTAGCGTATTGGGTTTTTTTTTTCCCCTCTTGCTCCCAATTAAAGAGGGGTTTCTTCTTTCACTAGAGATGCACAGTTATTAAATCATTATGTCTTTCTTTAAAAGGCCAATTTATAACACAGGGCTCCATACTGCTGCCACTTCTGCAAGGTTGCTTATAATGGCTCCATGCAATGCTTTGACTAATTAAATCACACAAGAGATTGTTTCTTAGTAACACACCTGGTCCACGCTTTGTTGTTGGCTTTCATTAAAGCGCTGCGTCTCATGCTGCCTTGTAGCATGAAAGGATATTAATCAGGTAAATGGCCATTAAAAGTCATATCAATGTTTGCTGTGCAGTGATTATTTTCTTAAATCTTGAACAAAGGAGGTTTCTTTGAAATCTCACGGCTGGCCTCCAACCACAGGAGTGAACAGCCACATTGAAATGCTTTGTTTTTCAACCTTCCCAAGAAGAAGGAGAAAAAAGGAGCAAAATTCAAGGTGTGGCAAGATAGAAGATTATATTCTCTTTGTTCCACTGGGCTATTTGGGGCAAGGAGGGACAAGTTGAACAAACTGAAATCAGTGTACGGCAAGTGAGGGCAAGAGACAAGAAGCGCTCTCTAAAGGCCCCCCCCCCCCAATTCCCTGGGAGAGGAAAACTCCACTTTCCAGGCAATGCTGCTAATTAGGTTGCATTTCAGAGCTCTTGTCAGAAATAAAAATGCCCAGGGAATCAAATGCTACTTTCATATTAAAAGGAAAAGAAAAGGGGCGCCTGGGTGGCGCAGTCGGTTAAGCGTCCGACTTCAGCCAGGTCTCGATCTCGCGGTCCGGGAGTTCGAGCCCCGCGTCAGGCTCTGGACTGATGGCTCGGAGCCTGGAGCCTGTTTCCGATTCTGTGTCTCCCTCTCTCTCTGCCCCTCCCCCGTTCATGCTCTGTCTCTCTCTGTCCCAAAAATAAATAAACGTTGAAAAAAAAAAAAAAAAGGAAAAGAAAAAATGTTGCTGTTTCCTTCTGTCAACAAAGCACCATTTATGGTCTCACTGATCAGGTTCTGTATCTGGACTCGGAACGCGGTCTCGCCAATCTGACACTCCTCCCCTCAACCTTGGGGCGGCCCTTCCAAAGGAATATATATTTATATAACCATGACCACTTCCATGGAACAGAGCAAACGTTCCATTCAAGGGAAGGAGGAGGGAGGCTGCACACACATATATTAGGGAAATATTACGACTTTGCCAAAGGCACCTACCTTGGATCCTGCAACCTTTTTTTCTTCTTTTCTGCCATAAATGACCATGGCTCTAGATTACTGAGTCTGGGGATTAAGCACTCTGCTTAAGAACCCAGGCTCCGGAATACCAATTCTGAGGTTGGAATCTCAAGTCCGCACTTTCGTGGCCGTGTGCCTGGGAGCAAATTACTTAAACCCTCTGTGCCTTGGTTTTCTCATACAGAAAATGCACACAATCCCAGAAACAACGTGCTCTGGGTGTTAGGAGCATAAAATGAACGTTTTATATATAATGTGCACAGTGTCTCACATAGAGTATTATGTATGATATGCATCTGATACACAGAAAGTCCTCAGTAAACATTAGCTAGAACACGTCTGATAGCTACCAAAGCCTTACCTAGTATATGCTTTCCTTCAAAACTGAGGGCAAAATGGGAGACGAGGGACTAAACGCTCTTGGGCTCCTCTCCCCTCGTGACACTGTACCGTGAAGACAGGGGTGTGAGCTCGAACCGGGTCTCACTGAATCTAGGAGAAAGGAAATCAAAGCACTTACCGATGGTCCCAGCAGGGTCCCCAGCGAGAGGCTTCTGCCCAAGGCACGTGCACCAGGCCTAGGCTGTCCTCAAGGCCATCGTCCGTGCTGTCCCCCGCACGAGGGCCCCCGGAGCAGCGCAGGGGCTGAAATCGAGTCTGCGCACCACGCGTGCGACCGTGTCAGCCCAGAGCGGGCGCCGTTTTCTGCCCTCACGAGGGGGCGGGGGTGACGGTGCCCCACAGGGTCCTCCGATGGAGGAGGCCTCTGGCCATCTGTCCGCTTCCGCCAGCCAGAGGACAACGGGCCAGTCAGCCAGGACCCGAGCTGCAAGGGACAGAGAGGCCAACGCAGACGGGTTCAGCAAGAAAGGAAGCCAAGGGCCGGGAAGCCCAGGGGTGGACCCAACTTTGAACCTGGACTGAACACACTTCCAGGTTTCCTTCTCTCCCCGGGGCAGACCCGCGTTTCTCAGCGCCGAGCTCCTTTTCGGGCGGAGCGCCCTATGCTGACAGGAGAGCCCGAAACGCCGCCCACACGGACGAGAACCAGCGTGCTTCTGTCGGAGTCTGGGAGAACTTGCCAGTCTTTGGCCGGGACCAGTCACGTGCCCACCTCTTACGCAACAGTTCTGCCGTGAGGGGAGTTTGAATTCTGATTGGCCAGGTCAGGGTCACGGGGTCCTTGGGGCGTCGTGGGTGGGGCCAGAACCACGTGACCCTCGCGGCTCCGGGTCGGAGGCCAGGGGTGGTTGCCCGAGATGCTGCTGTTACTGGAAGGAGCGTGGATAAGCGGTGGCCCAGTAAAAAGGCAGGTGTGCGCTGGAGTGCAGAGGGGAGGCCGTGGAGGACTGGGATGGGGGCAGGGGGAGAAAGAGGGAGGGTGATTGCTCCTCAGATGTGTGTTTACTGGGCTACTAGCCTGCCTCAAGTGGTTGCTGACCGCTGAGCTGACATGGGCACGTCTGAAAGACCTTGCAATGGCTGCAGAAATCGCCCTACATATCCAAGGCTGCGCTTCTCATATACACTGCCGGTTAAGAATCCCCTGAGTAGCTTTTGAAACATCTCAGGGCCTGGACACCTCCTCCAGAGGGTCTGTTTTAATTGATGGTGGTGAAGGGGAGGTATGGGTTTGTTTGTTTGTTTTTTAAGCTCCTCCAAGTGATTGTGTTGGACAGCCAAGTTTGACCACTGTCCTGAGGCACCTGCCTTCCATTCTTTAGTAAACATGACCACAAAAGGCTGGGGGCGGGGAGTGGAATTCATCCAGCTCCCAAGAACTCTCATCCTTGCTAACCAAACCAGTTTTCCCCACTCAGGTCCAAATTCTTGGAAGAATTAAAAGCCAGGGGGGTGGTGCTTGAGAAGAGACTAGGGTGGGTTCTGTTGGATGTTGAGCGAGCAAGTATACTAAAGAGTACCACATTTTATCTTGTCAGTGTTCTGCTTTCGTGCTGTTCCCCCTAATGTCTTTTTATCCTAGTCTCAACGCCATGATGTCATCATATTAGCTAGTAATACAAATTGACAAAAAGGTGAAACTGCTGGAAAATGTGCTCAGAGGAAGAAATTATTCTCCTGTCCTTACTCTCCCTGCCACCAGCTTCAGTTCTGTTCCTTTTCAGGGAAAGGAGGGAATTCCTTGTTCGTTGCTACAAGACCCCATGAGATGTTTATATGAATGCTACATTTATTAATTACAGGAAGAGATTTACTATTTAATAGGCCAAATTTCTGAGGAGGAAGTGAAAATAACCAGCAACGATACTAACTATAAACTATCTCCACTTGCTGGATTAAGAAAAGATACATCCACTGCTGAGTTTCTAATCTACTTTGGTTCACTATACTGCTTGAGCCTACGAGCTCTCCTGTTTGTTTTTTCATCTGTGATTTTTTTGGAACCATTTAAAAGGCTAAAGGAAGGCTTTAATTCATGAACATTGCGTCCACAATAGATTCGTAAGCAGAGAGTTAACGGTAAGTGTCTTGGGGTCATCACACGTCAGTGTGGGCATATTATATTCACCCACAATTGCCATCCCTTGATGCAGAAAGTAGAACTATCAGGATGCCCTCTCTGGTCTACCCAATACAAAAATTTTATATTGTTAAGATTTAGAGGACTTCCTCCAATGCCACTCTCTTTCCCTGATTTCACATAGTCACATTTATTCTGTCATTGTGACAGTTTCAGTGCATTTTTTGTTTTGCTCTTTATATCCTCTCTTGTACTTGTAAATCACATCCATTGCATAAAACGCTTCAATATTTGTTATCCTATTTTGATCCTCTCTGTCACCCTGGGATAGTGAAGTATGTTAAGGACATAAATGCTGCTAATGATTCCATTCTTTAAGGCTATTTCTGAATCAATGAGTGTACAATTCCATAGCAGATATTTGAAATGCTTCTCAAGTATCACTACATGTTAATGACCTCCTCTGATGGGTCCATAGACTTTTGATATAACCTAAAAGCACAGATTTTTTTTTACCCAGGATTGTGTGCTACCGACATCTTCAGCTAGTTAAGGAACCCCACCATCCCACTAAATAGGGCTCGAGTTCAAATCCACACAGGGACCAGGAAGGGGAAGCAGTTGCATGAGAAGGGATTGGTGGGGACTATGGCGAACCAGAAAGCACGATCCGCTTATCGCCATGGAAAAAACAAGGGCCAGGTGTTGTTGGGTCTTCCACTGTCTCAAGAGAAATTGTTAATCCAGATCTTTGTGTAATCTCCCTACTTTGGAATTACTGCTAACTAATCTTTTTTACTCTCTCTTTTTAACTCTAGAGGCCAAATAGGCCATTTTTTTCTGGCTGGATTTAACCCTTGAGCTGTCACCTGTGGTTCCAAATGGCCGCGTCAAATTATCTTTCCTCATCCCTGAAAACCCCCTGCACCAAACAGCTTTGATTACCGTCTCCATCTTTTTCTGTTGTCCTAAAAGGAACAAATGTGGCGAATTAAAGAAGTGGGTAAACACTAGTATGATGCTGCAAGCAAGTACGCATGTGCGTGTACATGCACGTACGTGCAAACGCACACACACACAGACACCCCACCTGAGCAGTGTCATCATCACTACAATCAAATCCTATGGTTGGCCCACCAGGGAAGGTAACCCTAAGGTTCTTCTGAATTAAAAATAATAACAACTGTGATTCTGGGAACAGAAGACGTAGACAATGAGCTGGAACAGGATGCTGCCCCGGGTGCTTAAACATTTAGGTTGGACTCTTGAACCACATTCCTTCTTCTGAGCTTCTGTGATCAAACCCTGATCTATCAGGTTGCCCTGGAGCCCAGATCTCCCTTCTGTGTTTCCAGGTTGCTTCCCCTGCCCCTTCTTATATCCTGTTCATCCTTCACAGAAGCTCAAGACACATCTTCTTCCAGAAATTTCCCTGGCTGCTTTAGCCCCAGAGAAATTTCTTCCTCCTCAAATTTTGGTCATGCTTATAATCTAGCCATTCCACTTTGCCACTTTTGTTACATCCAGCTTTTCTACTTTAATGCATAGTTGCATCCCTAAGAGATTATCATTATGGAAAATGTTGTTTAAAAAGCAATTGTTTTGATGGGGAAAATAGAAATTAGAGGGCAGAGAGCTTCCGAATCACAGGAACTGATTATATTTTCTGTACTCATTTAAGAATAATAGATGATTGTATATAGCTATGAAATATAAATACCACTGAACAAATCCAGTATCGGAATAAGTTTAACCTCTGCTCAAGCCAAGTCCTTTGTCTTTTTATACACATTCTTAACACTTTTTTTTCATTCATTCAATAACTCATTCGTTCAGCAAATATTTCTTGAGCTCCTACTATGTGTCAGACACTGATCTAGATGCAAGTGTACAACAGTAAGCAAAAGAGAAGATTCCTCCTGCCACTGAATAGACATTATACTAGGGCAAGTAAACAATTTCAGACAGCAATTAGTACCATGAAGAGAAATAGGCTGACAGACTAGAGAATGCCTGGGCATGTGAGTAAGGGAGCAAGCTTAGCGAGCCGATGGAATATACAAAAGGTAACATGCAAAGCAACTCAGACAAAAAGATTCCATCCCATGTACAACAGAGTTTTGTTTTGCTATATAAATCGAAATTGCTACTCTTGAGACTCTGCTAGCTACCTAGCTTCATTTTTAACACTGAAACTGAAGTATGACTTCATGCAGCCAAGTGCAGGGTCAGTGTGCAGCTCAATAAATTTTCTCCAAGTGAACATACCCATGTGTCTACCTTGATCAAGAATTTGAACATCATTGTCCCCCATCCCCTAGAAGACCCCCTCGTGCCCCTTTTCAATGACTAACACCCTTCTGTTTATTAGCTTAGCCTGGTTTTTATATCGGTATAAATGAAATCCTAAAGTATTATTTGATACTCTTTTACTGACTACAAGTTATTTCTCTACTATGCATTTGACTGTGGGCATTCAATTATTTCCAGTTTGGGACAATTAAAAATAGTGCCATCATGAACATTCTATTTCCAGTCTCTTGGTCCATATATGTATATATTTCTGTTTATTATGTAAGGGGTTTTACGTCCAGCTTTAGTAGATACTGCCAAAGTAGCTGCACTAACTTATGGTACAACTGTGGATGTTTCCTCACTCCCTTAAAGTTGATCTACAAAACTTCGTAGTGTTATATGAGAAAACGTACCAGTTTTTTTTCCCCTTAAAGATAGTGTTTTATATGGCCTTTAAAGAAATCCTTGTCTACAGAAATCCTTGTCTAAAGAAATCAGCTGCGAGTGGCAGGGGCTACAAATTACCCCACTGACATTTCTCTTGGGAAAGAGGTTCATGAGAATCCTCAGGGTATTTCTTCCAGAAGTTATATGAAGTGAATCTTAGTGGTACATGGGGTGGACTGTAGAGGACATTGCCATTGGCCAGGCCTTGTGTTGGGACATATATCTGGCCTTGTAACATATATCTACACCTAGTTCTCTGACCCTTTATCCCTTTCTTCCATTATCTATGTAGTGATTCCTCACTGTGGCATTTCTGTCTTCGTTGACTTTTCTACTTCATTTAATGTAGGCTATTACTACTTCCATGCCTGTAGAAGCCACTCTAACAGTGTGTTTGCATATCTTGTAGGGACTTTGCCAGGATGTTACACTCTATATCTTGACAGAATCTTCACAAATCAATAAACTCTGTTTTGTGGAATCTTATGTTCTGACCGTAGCTCCAGCACCCGCAGACTATAGTCCCATGCATATGGGAGCATTTCTGGCTCCTGTTGGTACATGTTGGCTATATCCCGCTTCTGCTTTCAAGTCTAGCCCTTTTTCCTCTCTCATGAGGCCCGGTATAGCCCTGCCAGTTCATCTTGGACTTGACCCTTGTTATTTACTGGCTTATTGGCTGAAAGGAAACGGGGCAGATCCTGGGCAGGGGAG
This sequence comes from Prionailurus viverrinus, assembly GCF_022837055.1. Lineage (NCBI taxonomy): Eukaryota > Metazoa > Chordata > Mammalia > Carnivora > Felidae > Prionailurus > Prionailurus viverrinus. The sequence continues at coordinate 32,728,450 of NC_062575.1, read as the reverse complement.
AAATATCTGCAATCTTCAAATAAGGGGAAGCAGTCCATTAAGGGAAGTGCACACCATTTCTAGAGGTTCAGCGGTTCAGAGGAATCTTAAGATTCAAGATTTTAGTCTGCTTTAATTCTCTTCTCTCCTGATCAGGGCCAACACATCACAAACGTGCTGTCTTAGTCTGTTTGGGCTGCTGTAACAAAATACCACAGATGAGTGGTACTTTTACTTCTCATAGTTCTGGAAACTGGAAAGTCCAAAATCATAGTGCCAACAAATGTGGTGTCTGGTGGGAACCTGCTTCCGCTTACAGGGTGCCTTCAGGCTGTGTCCTCACGTGGCAGAAGGGAGCTTGAAAGCTCTGTGGGGCATGTTCTATAGGAGCACTATTCCTGGTCATGGTGGTTCCACTCTCATGGCCTAGCCATCTCCCAAAGGCCCCACCTCCAAATACTTTCACTTTAGGGTTTAGTTTCAACAAAGGAATTTGGGGGTGGCAGGAAGACACATTTGGACCATAATTCATGGCTATGTTTACAGTTTAACTTTGGGAGCTCCCTCACTCATGAGAGTCCTGGGCTGTAGAAGATGCAGAGCTCTTTATAGGCTACCAAGAAAGCCCCCTGGATCTCCTTCTTAACTTTTAATTGCCAATTTATCACTCTCAGCCTCTTGTTCTCTTTCTCCAAAGCATCAGTGAAGCTTAGCGACAGCTAGCCAAACCCACTATTCTTTGTGTTATGGTTGCCACACGTCTCCCAAATGCCTGTTGTTGCACCAGCTTGTGAATTCCTTTCTGCCAGAATGCTATCCCAGTTTGCCACCAGTAACAACACTGATTACACTGCTACCTCATGCCAGGGGCTGTGTTCTACTTACCACCAACAACGAGTCCTTCTTGCCATTCAGGCAGCTGGCAGTTCGGCTCCATGTTCACATCTGCTTTCTCCACCCACTTCTCATACCAACTGTTATGGGTCTGGTTGCCCAAAAGCAGAATCTGAGATGAAGACCAGAATGTGGAAGGCTTCTTAGTGCAGCTTTTGGGATCAACACCCATGGAAGGGATATGAGTGAAGGAGGACTGAACAGAGGGAGAAGCTAGATTCTTCCAGACAAGGGGGTGTGGCCTTGAGCAAGATTACCCTTTTTACCTAAGAAATACTGGAGAGCTTCCTGCAGAGAGCCCTCAGTGGTACCTCACTTTAGAATGTAATATAATTTACCATGTGAACTGAATACAGAGTTCACATGATAATCCCGGGGTTTTTTTTTTTAAAGAATTTGTCTGGAAACAGATGTTGAATTTAAACAAATGCATCTTTTCTACCTATTAAAATAATCATATAATCTATTGAGATAATTTTCCTGTATTCCATTCTCATGACAAATTACAGTGACTTCAAAATGTGAAACCCAGCTTAGATTTCTTTTTACACACCTGTTGATTTCATTTGCTAGATTTGTGGCATTTGACTTTTATGTCTATAAAATTTTTTGAGAGATCAGTCTACATATTACCATTTTGTAATGCTTTATCATATTTGGCTACACAAGGTTATGCTGCTTTCATAAAATGAATCAGAAAGTATTCTCTCCATTTGCATAAGACCAGTAATATTTTTTCTTTAACCATTTGAATGAATTCCTTGGTTAATCCATCTAAAACCAGTTTCTTTGGGAGGATTCCTTTTCTTGATTAGATATAGGACTATTCAGATTTTTTCTTTCTTCTTACGTCAGTTTTGGTAAGCTGTGTTCTTATGAATTTACTTATTGCATCTAAACTGTCAAAAGTTTCTATTCAGATTCTCATCCTTTTGGAAGCCTTCTTCTAAACTTTCTACTTGGTTTTTTCTACTCTTTGCCTTGAACTACTTTTGAATTGGAAATTGCTTTAAGTGGAAAAATGAGTACACTATTAGACTTACTTCTCTGTACTTTCTTTCCCTCCAAGATCTTGACCTCTCCAATCTCCTTACCTTAGTATCTCTCTAATACTTTCAAAACCGTATCTTTCCAAACTTTGCTCAGTGTTTCTAGTTGTTCTTAGCAGGAGGGTTGGTCTGCTCCTCCATGATAAATGGAAATGGAAGAACTTCCCATATGATTATAATAAATATCTGACTGGTAAGTGCAAATGGCATTCTCTAATTAACCTATCTCATATTCAAATATTGTTAGGAATATTTGTGCTAGATAAGAACACCTGTTTATTCTTGTATTGCACTCTATTTGTCTCTCATATAACAATCTTCTTAAATAGAGTGACAATGTATCTGTCAATGGAGAAGCAGATTGGGATCTAAGTACTGAAAGCTTATTCATGCAATTTGAAAATCACTAACATTATCATCACTTTAAGCACATTAAATGTTGTCAATTAATATAGTCTGTTACTATCACTATTATTGTAAGTGCCTTGTTATGTTTCTATAAGATAGCTCTCAGCAAAACAATGAAGAAAATTGTCACAGTAATATAATTGACTGAGAATTACTTAGTTACTTACCAAATTCAGCAAACTTTGTCTAATGGACCAGCAATCATTATGTACAACTAAATGCTTGATTCTTTCTTACCTAAGAAAATAAAAATAAAAATAAATAAATTTTAAAAAAGAAAACTTAGGTTATGATCATCACTACTTATCTTAATCTCCTTGTTAAAATCAGAACTCATCTAGTTTCAGACCAGACACCCATATAAAACAGTGTGACACAATCACAAAATACATATTCTAGCAAAGAAAGGTTTATGTAGCTAAAGCCAAGAGGTGAAAAACTAATAAATTCAAAATTCAATGAAACTGTCGATCTTCTCTACTTAAATACTTGAGAGAAAGGTAAATTTTGAAGGATATAAACTCTTCCCATTTGTCCAAATAGAAGCCAACATCATTAGATGGTTTCCTGCATTTCTGTTTTGCCTTAGGAAGCTGCAATGTCACACAACTCCAAAGAGAGATTATTAGCCAAATGGCCAATGATTTTAAGAACCAAGCATTTTAAGAACAACCATACTTTCAGGAATTATGATAGATTCTGGCTGCAGGTGGAAACGATAGTGGTAGGAAATTTCAGCTGCTGGTTGCTTGGTTATACTCTTCTCTAAAATGTCTCTCGTTCACCTGATCTCTCTCTTTAGAACTTTGTGTTTAAAACAAAGGCACACATTCAAAGCAGGCTATAATTGCAATCTTTCAGCAAAAAAGCATTTACCAAAACATGCCTTTCAGAATGTGGTACAATTTATCACCCCCATGGTGCATGACACACAATTACATTTGTCACTGCTTTAATTGGATATTACATGTCAGTAATGACTCATCAGCTCCAGAAGTTATGAAAGATAAATTCCTTACTACCGAACCTCAGAATTTGCTCCAAAAATAAAGCTAAAAAATCATTTATTTCTCAGTAAGGGTGGAAGCTACATTTGGAAGAAACACTAATCCCTGTTTCAGAAAAATAACAATGTATTTCATTTATTGACAGCAAGATGATTGCCCACAGTGTTTCTCATTACCCTTAGATCACAAATGAGTAAATCACTGTCAGACAAACCAAGGTTAAAACCAAGTGTGTACATTTTAACAAGGTGCAGCAAGTGAATGAATGAACGAATAATAAATAAGTAAATAAATAAATAAATAAATAAATAAATAATAAATAAATACTTAAGGGCTCCATCACTAGGAGAGAATTACTAACCCAGAGAATTTTTCAGATCCTGTGATCTGATAAGCTCTGCAACCCAGTCAATGTTGGAATTAAATTAGGCTTCAGAAAATGAATATTTCATTTTTAAGATTCTGTTGCTTGGAGACCTGAAAAGAGAAGGCTGGTTTAGCCCAAGACAAGAGAGATGTTATGAGGGCCAGCATTTTCAACTCCTGGAAACTGCCAGAGAATGCCTAGGAAAAATTACACAAGAAAGGTGAGACAATGATGATGGTACAGATGAATGTGTTATAAATGCCACAATGCGTGTCATGTTCTTCCAAGCTAAAGAAGTCTCTGTCTACCTTTCACTCGCATTACTAAGACTTAAATTGGACGCAATATCATGATACCGTAGACCCCAACTACCTTCTGTTTTAACAGACACAATTTTTGAAAAGCAAACCAAATATAGCCTCAGTGGCAAAACAAAGGGATACTTCTCTTACTAAGGAGGTTCAACAAGAGATAGAAATATGTAAACTCACATTTACATGTTGGATGTACCTACACTCATCTGGCTACATTTTAGTCAGGACTATACATAATGAATACGCTTTCCTTCATCACTCCTTACATGAAGCTGGAGCACCTATAGGAGATCTTCCACTTTGGGGGGACAGTAGATGCTAATTATTTCCCAGTTTCTGTAATAACAGAATCACCTGAGCTTCGCATAGGCACATGATCACTCATCTAAAGATTACTTTTCCCAGCCTTCTTGGTAGGGAGGTGTGGCCATGTGAACGAATATGTTTTGAACAATGAGATTCAGGCAGAAACTGTGTGTAACCTACAGATTATGATTTTTTGTAAAGAGGCTCTTACCTTCTACTTCCTGTTTTCCCTTCAGGTGGGCTATTGTGAAAGGTAATGGAGTGAGCCAGATTTAACCATGCGGAGCTCTAATTAGGGCATGACAGAGCAGCAAGATAGAAGTAACCCAGATCCTTGGATGACCTTATGGAACAAAGTACCTTAACAAACCTGTACCTCCTGCCCAATTTTGGACTGTAGCAGAAGAGAGAAATTAATGTCTATCATCAATCTGCATGTGGGGGCCTCTTTTTTACTGCAATGTAGCCTTTCCTTAATGAACACATTAGATTTGGGTAGCCATGGTCTCAAGAGACAATTTTGCCTCCTATCATTTGTTCAATTTTATCACTATTATAACCTTTTCTTGATTCTCATCTTCCTTCCTCAGTTCTTTATGTTACATACAAATTGGGCTGACTATGGCCCTCCAAGGCCTTGTTTGAGCCACCTCTTTCTTTTTGGTTACTGTTAGCCTCTGCCTAATCTCCATTCAGAATTTGAGCAAGCGTTCCAAACGTGATATGTGTTTCCTTCCGTAGATGACTTTGCCTCCTTGACCGCAGTGACTGCCCAGGAAATAGGCATGTGACAGGAGCTGGGAAAGTCAGAGTTCTTTCCTGGAATCTTCCTGAAGAGTAAGCACTTTTTCTCTTGTGAAACAGGAATTTCTTGGCTTGTGAAGCTCTTTTGCAATTATCACGAATGAGGTCAATGTACAGAAAGGAAGAAGATAGAGCCCTTCGTTGTTTCCAGTTACCCTAAGCCAAACACCTAAACTTCAGAGGCCGTATGAACACCTCCCCCCCCCCCCCCGCCGCCGCCCCCAAAAAAGTTACTTTGGCCCTGGCTGGTTTGAACTGAGTTCTTCAGGTAACAAATAAAAGATTCCTAATGAGTGATCTCTGCAGTTTAATCTTATTGCAACTCTATCCTTATATGCTTAAAATGGGCCTTTGTTTTTTTTTCCCTAGATGCATCAAAAGTCAAACAGTAAAAGATTAAGAAACCCCAGTGCCATATGGTTATAGATCCACATCTTATATGTCATCAAACTTCACTCTTCAAATCATGATTTTATTCTTTGAGGCTACGCATACGTTACTGGAATCCATAAATGTTGTCCTAATTTTGTGACTGCCATTCTACACCAAAGGGTCAGTTCAAAGCAGCAGCAAAATCACACAAGAAAAGTGTTTTTTTCTGTGATGATTTCTGCTCAGCACGCAACATGGAGGTTAACCACCTGGAAAAAAGAAAAATAAACTGTAATGCTAAGCCTGAAAAGCGTATATATAACACTGTAAGAATGACTGCTCTTTTCTGTACATGTGAATAATGGAAAATGAAAAGGTTGATATGCTATCTGTTTATAAAGTGAGGGCCATCTTGCAGGCCAGGTTTGATTAAAGAATCAATCTCAATGGTCTAACTACATCATTTTAAAAAGAAATCGAAGGGCGAGAGGCAGTCACTTCTAACTTTAGAGTGGGGCACTCTGGGAATCCGCAGAGATGAATGGGATGGCTACATTAATAGCGGGCTGTTTCCCTATTGCCAAGACACCAATCTGATTGTTCAAGATAAGGAACTCTCTTTGAATGACTGATGAAGAGCAATTCTTCGTGACAGACGGAGACTTAATTTTAACCGAATAAAACTACTTGCTGAAGAGTGCAGGAGCCATTTCTGAAGTGTGAGACCGCATGGGCAATACACATTTAAGGAAGAATTTCTTTCATGTTCTTTGGCACCAAAACGACTCCCAAGAAGCCAAGTGGAGAATAATCCCTATGACAAATAGGGACTGACAAGGGCCACCACATCAAAATTCTCGTCTCTTCGACTGCCACTCATTATTGATTGACAGAGTAGAGAGTCCCTTTTGGTAGAGCCTCAAAGATAAACTTATTTTCAGTCTAATAGCCAGTAGGATTGTGTTCTAGCCTTTCTCACGATTGCTGGGCTCATACTAATATTCCGTGTCCAGCAAGGACTAAGAGAAGCCTGTAAGGAAGAAGAGTAGCAGTAGGTGAGCTGTGTTTTTCATTTTTATTATAATTCTTACTATGTATTAATTATATGTTCTTAATTATGTATATATTCTTAACTGTGTATATTCTTAATTACATGTACATTCTTCATTGTTCCCAACGTACCTATTTTTCTTTGGATTGTGGCTGGGCCAATAAATAAGTTGCTTTCTTCTCCAATCACATAATAAGTGGTTATTGTGTTGTAGAACTGCTAGACAGGATGAAAAGTCAAAAGACGGTACCAGACATTCTCCTCCAAGAGGTTAATAATCCATTTGAGGCAGGGGGAGGGGAAGGACTCAGAGTAGAAAGCAATGTGAAAACCTCAACAACCCCAGCCTACTTAAACATGCTTCTGCTTAAGTGGAAGAGACTGATAATTCCTAAATTTCAGTCACGTGCATGCTAATCTGATGTGGTTTTCTTTTGCCATTTTCGCATGCCACTAGAGGTGCTATTATTTACACAATGTTTTTATGTAAAGGAAAGCAGTTACTTTTTTCCTTAAATAACCCCATAGTCAAAGGAAACTTAAAGGTCTTTACCATAAATGGTAACCTCATTTCCCATAAGTCAGTAAGTATAAAAGGAAATACACTAAAAATAAAACGATGTTATAAAATTTCAGCTAGATATTTTTGCCTGCTGAAAGCTGAGACCTGCTATGTATGTGTATCGTCTCAAATCATTTTTCCTTCACCCGAAGTCATCAAAGCACTGCAAATAGTATGCACCCTATAGTTAGGGAGCTACTAGTTGGAAAATAACGGTAGAAGGCATTCACAAAAGGGACTGATCTCTGGGCCAGGTCACCTGCCGAGGCTTCCTGAAGGATGTAGCATCTGAGTGGAACTTGAGTAGATAGGATTGTCCTACTATTAGACCCAGGGATGGAAATGATTTTGGCATTTACAGAGAAGAGTTGAGATACAGGAACAGTATAAGTGGTGCTAACTTTGCTTTTTTCTATTTTACTTTCAATGATTTCTTTTTTTTTCTTTTTTCTTTTAATATGAAATTTATTGTCCTATTGGTTTCCATACAACACCCAGTGCCCCTCCCAACAGGTGCCCTCCTCGATGCGCGTCACGCACCATCCCCTCCCTCCCACCCCCCATCAACCCTCAGTTTATTCTCAGTTTTTAAGAGTCTCTTATGGTTTGCCTCCCTCCCTCTCTAACTTTTTTTTTCCTTCCCTTCCCCCGTGGTCTTCTGTTAAGTTTCTCAGGATCCACATAAGAGTGAAAACATGTGGTATCTGTCTTTCTCTGACTGACTTATTTCACTTAGCATAACACTCTCCAGTTCCATCCATGTTGCTACAAAGGGCCAGATTTCATTCTTTCTCATGGCCAAGTAGTATTCCATTGTGTATATAAACCACAATTTCTTTATCCATTCATCAGTTGATGGACATTTAGGGTCTTTCCATAATTTGGCTATTGTTGAAAGTGCTGCTATAAACATTGTTTATATGTTTATAACATAACTCCTATACCCAAAGCCCATGTTTTCTACTGCACACTATGTTTCCAGTGAAAGCATGAAATGAAAGCCATGGGCCGTCTTGGGAAATTCCCCTAAAAGGACTCTGTAATGGGAGTTAGGAACACAGAAGAGGTGAATGGAGCTTCTCCTTTGCTAAGACTCTGAGCAACAGAGGCTAATAAGACCCGGGTAGATGTGCAGGTGCCCCAGCATTTCCTTCCCTTCTGGAATATTGTAGTTTGTCCTTCAGTAATGGAAACAACAGTTTCACGTTGGGTCTCCCACCTCTGAAACTGGAAAATATCAACTGTGCATATCAGCAGCATCAGTGACCAAAAGTTGACCTTGCTGAGTTAATCAGTAGAGAAACTAATCAGTTGGAAAAATGCAAATTTGTTTTCTGCACAGAGTTGGAAACTCATTACACTGAACCACTCCTTAAATTAAGTTCAGAGTAGTGACTCAAAATCTGGGTCAGATAAGGAACAATGTAAGGCTGCAATAATCAGACTCGAGAGCGGTAGCACTCTCTAAATCCTATCATTTAAGGTATTTATATTAATTTCTCATTAGGCTCCTTAACTGCATCTGCAGCACAGAAAATGGCCAACTCGGTTCGGATTAGATTGTTTTTTCTAGCTATTGCATATTTATATGAACGGACATTTTCTGTAATGCATTTTGGTTCGGAGTTTGAACGGTGCACCTGCCCCTTTAGTCCAACTGTCAACCTTAAGCAACTTCATCTTTCTAAATAAACAGTGGGTTGCCATAGCAATACAGTACCTGGGTCACAAGATTCCAGAGGTGAACATCTCATGGGCTAACCTCATCGCTTGTTCCTTGGAACCTCAGGGGAACCACGTCTGAGAAACCTGAACTGTGTTGTTGCTGTTGTTTTCCAAAAAGTCAGTTATGATTTAAAAGCAATGGTTATCACTGAGTACCCCAGTGGGACAAATTGGTAATGGCACTCCAGTTCCTTTACTTACCATCCCCCAAACGGTCAAGCGACTTCAGGAAAAATGACACTGTCCCTCTGCACTTTTGCTAACTTCCCTTCCAGGTTGCCTTGGAAAACTCTGTGCCCATCAACTCAGAAGACACCTGCTACAAAGTGTCCCTGATGGAGAGAGCACTTCACAAAATCCGGAGTATGCGCAGGAAGAGATCCTCTAATTCAGCCCTCTGTCTCGTGGTTTAATAATCACCAACACGATAGAAGTGTCTAGAATTTAAATCCAAAATGCCTTAGGATTCAAAATGAAGATTATTTCGACTAACACATTTCATTTCTTTACGCCCCTACTATGTTCCTGGCATAAGATCAAATTGTTGGAAGTTGAAAACTTAATTGGACACAATACATCAAAAAGCTACTGACCTAGCAGGCAAGGCAGATACATTGTTACCTAATAGAGACATGAGTGCTATTATAGAAGTATCTACAAAGGAGGGGCAAGAGTAGTACAGTTTTGTCTCTCTCCCCTAAAAGTCTTAAAACTAACAAAACTTAGGTAAGTCTGTTTAACCTGAAGAAACGATAATGGGGGAGGGAGGCGGTGCATATCATTTGCTATCTTCGGATAGCTGAGGAGCTACCCCAGAGAAGGTGGAATAGTATTTCTTTGAGTAGCTTAAGAAAGCATATCTGGTTAAATATTTATAAGACCCATTTTAATTGGACAACAGAAAGAGAGTTCTGCCAGGTACGTTGTTCCCATAAGAGGCTAGCTTCATCGTGAACCACTGAGTTAGTCTATCTCTGTGCTACCAATAGCCACTCAGACATTTTTTCACCTTACTGGCCATGTTTTCTTGTCTTTGCTGCAAGCTCACTTCCCTGGCAATGTCCTTTATCCTTATGTCCTGTGAAGAGACAGTCCCACTCAGCCATGTAATATCACATCACCGCACCCCACCCCAGCTTTGAGAATTCATTCTGGATGAGACACTTAACACGAGGCCAGGCAATCTTGTGCTGGCTAGCAACCAGCTGGGGGCGGTCTTTCCTGCAAATCTGAATTATGAGCCACAGAGACTGTGGTTGTTTGGGCCTGGACATGTCCAGTTCTTAGACTCACGAATTGTGGCCCTATTGGGCTGTGTAGACATAGACATCAGCAGCTCAAAGAGAAGCCACCAAGAAAAAAAGGTGTGACAAACCACACGGGCACTGAGGGTGAGAGACAGGACCTAGCAGCCCCTAAAACTGAGGGCAGGGCTTTGATTTGCACTGGCTTCTAATTTCTATTTCCCACGGAGCTGGCTGGACTCTCAGTTTTCTTGTCAAATCCTTAATATAAGCCTCCTTTTTTGAATTAGCTTCAGTGTGTTTCTGTTCTGTGCGAACAATGATCCCTATTAGAACATTAACAAATATAAACAAGCTTATATTTCTCTATCAAGAATGAAGCCAGCAACCTGAACCAAAACGATACTTTAATTAAATGTTGACACCTGGATTTTGTTGTTATTAACATTATTCTATTATCTTCTTTTTTCTTTGTTCTTATACATGGAGAATAGTTTGAGAGGACCCAAGAATGCTGGGCTCAAAATCGATTCCCCCTAGAATTTTGGAATTACTTGTCTATTACTGTTAGAATTTTCATACTATAGATGAGACATTTGGTGCCAGATTGATTCTCCTTCCTTTATGGTCACCATACTGTTTCTGTATGACTCCAGAATTTCTTGGGGTGCCTGGGTGGCTCAGTCGGTTGGGCGTCTGACTTCAGCTCAGGTCATGATCTCACACTTCCGTGAGTTCAAGTCCCTGGACTTGAACTTGCTTGGAGTTCAAGCAGCCTGGAGCCTGCTTCAAATTCTGTGTCTTCCTCTCTCTCTGCCCCTCCCCTGCTCTCTCTCTCTGTCTCAAAAATAATAAAGATTAAAATAAATTAAAAAAAAAGAATTTCTGGGGCACCTGGGTGGCTCAGTCGGTTGAGCGTCTGACTTCACCTCAGGTCATGATCTCATAGTTCATGGGTTTGAGCCCCGCATCAGGCTCTATGCTGCCACGTGCTTAGAGCCTGGAGCCTGTTTCAGATTCTGTGTCTCCCTCTCTCTCTGCCCCTCCCCCGCTCATGCTTTGTCTCAGTCTGTTTCTCACAAATAAATAAATGTAAAAAAAAAATTTTTTTTTAAATAAAAAAAATAAAAAAAGAATAAAAAAAGAATTTCTTCCTCTGATCTATTATCACTTTAAAAAAAAATGTCGTCCTCCTCTTGTTTTCTCTTCTGTAATGTCCATTAGACATCCCATCTCTTAAATTTATCCTGTGTTTCCTCTCTTTCATCCAGAATTTTAATGTTTGTCTTTGGTTCTGCACTTCGAACAAATGTCTTGTGCTAGCGTATCAGTCTGCTATTTCACTGTTCAGCTACTTAGTGTCTGTGATCTATTATTAATTTTGGTCAACATTTACTTTCTATGAATTCTTTCTTGCCCACCCAGGACTCCTTTTCTTTTTAAGCACATGATGCTCTTACTTTTCAAAGTCATTATGCAATCATAAAAAGATTCATAGTTTAGGGGCACCGGGGTGGCTCAGTCAGTTAAGCGTCCAACTTCTGCTAGGATCATGATCTCACGGTTTGAGAGTTCGAGCCCTGCGTGGGGCTCTGTGCTGACAGCTCGGAGCCTGGAGCCAGACTTGGATTCTGTGTCTCCCTCTCTCTGTCCCTCCTCCACTCATGCTCTGTCTCTCTCTCTTTCTCTCAAAATTAATAAACATTAAAAAAAAGATTTTTAAAAAATAAAATAAAAAAGAAGATTTGTAGTTTACAAGTTAACTTTTACTCCCGTTTCCTCCATCAGACCCATTTAGTAGGGGACCAGGAGTGGTGTATAGTCAGATCCATGAAAACCCACTTGACTCTTCTGCCCACATAGAGTGTGAAAATAAGTAAAAAGTAAATAAATAAATAAATAAAAGAAACAAAAATGAGATTAGCCCCTCCTTGGCAGAAATGGGAGACAATGCAGAGCACTGAATGAGGTAATGTGAAGAGAGCCTCACAGCAGTGGCTAAGATTTTGGTTCCCACTGAGTATCTGAGCCTAAATGTAACCCATGTAAAGTGACAGAGCGGAGCAAAGCAGTAGAAGACACCAGAAGGGAGTGGAGTATATCCGTTCAGTTGAAAGGGTAAAAACTAAGCAATATATAAACAATTCCTGCCAACCTAGAATGTTATATCTTGCTAATTTTTCACTCAAACAGGAAGCCAAAATAAGTACATTTTGAGATACACAAAGAGAATTTGTAAGGAGATGTTCTTTATAAAATAATTATTAGCAGACATGCTACAAGGGGGCTTTAAAGTCTCAAGTATATAGAGAAAGCCTCAGTCCCCAAAACAGTATGCCTACTAATTATGGCTTTAGTGAGTATGATCTCTAGCCAGTTATATATACATACATATTACATAAAGCTATAAATCCATATGTATACATATATATGTCCACATGTATGTATATGTGCATATGTGTGCATAGACTTATACGTGTCTATTCGTGTGCATGCATGTGTGTGCACGCACGTGTGTATGCAATTGTGTTGTTTATATAAGAAACAAGGGAGAGCTGAAGAAAATAAGGCAAAATGTTCACATTGGTTAGATGGTATCAGGTATGGTGTTCCCTATTTTTTCTGTTTGAAATATTCCAGAGGCGCCTGGGTGGCTCAGTTGGTTGAGAGCCGACCTTGGCTCAGGTCACGATCTCACGGTCCGTGAGTTCGAGCCCCGCATCGGGCCCCTGTGCTGACAGCTCAGAACCCGAAGCCTGTTTCAGATTCTGTGTCTCCCTCTCTCTGACCCTCCTCCGTTCATGCTCTGTCTCTCTCTGTCTCAAAAATAAATAAACGTTAAAAAAAATTAAAAAAAAAAAGAAATATTCCATATTAGGGGCACCTGGTTAACTCAGTCGGTTAAGCGTCTGACTTCAGCTCAGGTCATGATCTCACAGTTCATGGGTTCGAGCCTCACATCAAGCTCTGTGCTGACAGCCCAGAGCCTGGAACTTGTTTCAGATTCCGTGTCTCCCTCTCTCTCTGCCCCTTCCCTGCTCATACTCTGTCTCTCTCTGACTCTCAACAATAAATAAATGTTAAAAAAAATATTCCATATTAAATATATTTTTTAATAATTTTGAAACAGAAGGTCAATGAACTGGACTTGTACATGAGCGTAGACTTCAGGCATCTGAAAATACCAGCAGTTCTTCTCTCCTGAGCTCATCAGACCATTGGCGTCAGAGCTGTGTTTTATGCACATCATGTTAATGCTGTCTACTGTGGACTGTTAAAAAAAAAAAAAAGACATTTTTATAATCAGCCATGGGTCTTTGAAAAATATTTTCCCTCCAAGGGGCGCCTGGGTGACTCAGTTCGGTTGAGGGTCTGACTCTTGATTTCGGCTCAGGTCGTAATCCCGAGTCCCGCATCAGGCCGCATGCTGAGTGTGGGGCCCTCTCCGTCTCCCTCTCTCTCTCTCTCTGTCCCTCCCCCACTCATGCTAGCTCCCTCCCTCTCTCTCTCTCTCTCAAATATATATGTATGTATACATATCCATACATATGTGTGCATATATATATATACATATGTACATATATGTGTGTATATGTGCGTGTATATATATATGTGTGTATATATGTGTGTGTGTGTATATATATATATATATATATTTTTTTTTTTTCCCCCTCTGTTTGAATTTAGCTTTGTTCGAATTGCCTTTTCATTTTGGGGAAAAGACTGTGTTTGGCAGGATTGTCACAGGAGGGTGGTGAGAGAAAGGCATGTGATGTGCTGTCTCCCCGGGTGAAGGGGGACTATCTGTAGCAGTCTCTTTCCTTGGATTCATAAATGGATTTCTGCCTCATCTTGCAGTAAATCTGAGACCAAAAGAATTCATAGGGCCTCCTAATGCACGTAATGTGGCATGACTGATGAAATGTGGCAGGGCACAACCCAATACCTAGTTTTCTGAAAACCACGCTGAAATGAACCATCCTGGCCAGAAAGTTAAAACAATACACAGACTTGAACAACCACCAAAGTTATTTTCCTTGATTCAGTCATTTTCTCGGGCACTTTGCAATTTGGATTACAAAGCACTATCTGTGTATTTTCTGATGGCGGGTGACAGCTACTGTTTATTCCCAGAAACTCAAATTAATGGTTTTGTTAAATCGACTTTCACCACGGCACATATAAGTCATCCCCTGGGGATCTGTCTAACGGTCTAAGCTGGTTTCATGTACTTCGAAATGAGTGCTCTTAAGCAAACAGCAAGAAAATTGGTTACCTGAATCTTGAAAGTCAATTGAGGCTCTGTCTGCAAGGACATAGGAGGGTCAGAAGAAATAGGTATAAAATAAGAACCAACTTCATTGGCCCTTCCCTAGTATAACAATCATGTCAGTAAAATGGACCAGTGACTCTAAGACAAGGGAAAGCCTGGAATTAAGAAGGCTCTGGTTCCAGTTTGGTTCTTTCCCTTGGTCTCTCTCGGCCTCAGTTGTCCCGTCTGTAACCCTTGAGTCCAGCTTCCTGCTTCGTGATTCCACAGGCGAGGATGAAATGAAATTGCAGGCGTGAAAATGTTTTGTAGATGGTAAAACACCGTCTCTGTATAAGGGATCAGACTGACTTCCAGATAGTTGCATTTCTTGTTTTTCAAGCTGGTGGTTTGGGCTCAGCGAAGACAACAGACTGAATCACATCTGACTTCTCAGGGTCTGAGAGTGTCCTGTCAGATGAGCATAACCATCCTAAATTGAGCACCTTCTAAAGCTGTTCTGAGAAGCACGTGAGAACATAGATGCAAGATCACATTGCAAACTTAAAGAGATGGGATAAATAGCAAACGTGGTTATTTTTGCTGAGCATTCTCACTGCCTTTCTAAACAAGCAACCTTCTGTAAATGGTGAAAGAGGCAAAGAAATGCCAGCTCTGAGCAGCAATGCCCCAGGAACCGATGGGGAGGGCCCATCATGTAGGTCAGATTTGCCTCCATTATTTGGATACTTCAAGTAGAAATCATGTCGTTGTTGTTTTCTTGCCTTGATTCTATCTGAATCACTTGGAAAATTGCCTCTGTTCTTGATTTCCTTTTCTCTTGGGCATTCTGAAATGGAGCTGTTAAACCACATAGGCCATGACTTGGGGATTCTAAAGCGTACAGGTAAAGGAAACTGTAGAAGCTCAATTAGGTAATGACAAATGTCTTATTTAGGGAGAAAGTGATGTGTTCTCTTAGGCTATAGAAGGTCCCCCAATACTGGCCTGCCTAAAACATCTAAAGTCAATCTCATATGCTCAAAGATCATAAGAAGGAACACAAGGGCGTTATATCAAAACCATAGGCCTGCTTTAAGTGCTTGAAAACTAAAAAAGAAAAGCCCAGTTTGACAAGGATTGGATTCGGATTCAAATAAAGACTTGTGAGAGCTTGGGGCGCCTGGGTGGCGCAGTCGGTTAAGCGTCCGACTTCAGCCAGGTCACGATCTCGCGGTCCGTGAGTTCGAGCCCCGCGTCGGGCTCTGGGCTGATGGCTCAGAGCCTGGAGCCTGTTTCCGATTCTGTGTCTCCCTCTCTCTCTGCCCCTCCCCCGTTCATGCTCTGTCTCTCTCTGTCCCAAAAATAAATAAACGTTGAAAAAAAATTTTTTTTTTAAAAAAAGACTTGTGAGAGCAATGGAGCAGCAGGAGTACAAGGTTAGCCATCACTGGCCTGGGGGGAGACACTTAACTTTCACATTTGTTTATTCTCGACATGGAGATACTACTCCAGGACCTTGCCCTTTGCTGAACAAAACTATAGATGGGAACATGGCTTGAAAAGTACAGAGCCCGGTGGAAATGCAAGCTATCTTGGTTATACTGGAATACAACCCAAGCTGGTTCTCCTCTTCTACTCCGTGCTGGCCGTTGAGGTAATAAAATCTTCACATGCAAAAGCAAAATTTCATGCCCTTCCCCGACCCCCCTCCCAATGTATTGGCAATATTTTGTGTGCTCTAACATAGGGCCTTCAACCCAGTGTCCACAGTCCCAGGGGAGGTCTGGGATTCACTTCAAGATCTCTGTTTCCTCTGAGATTGTATCATATATGCGCGTTTATTTATATGTATACAGTCAGTGTGCGTGTGCGCGTTTGCATGTGCAAGCACGGGTGGGTGTGTGTACACAAAGAGTACATATATTTCATCAAAATGCCAAAGAGATCCATGACCCAATCACTTCCTCTTCGTGAGAGGCATTACCTCCGCTCTGTTGTTACACATCACCTGCATAATCTGTATCTCATTGTCATTGTTCCCATTTTCAAACGGAAGGGAGACCCACAATATATTTAAACCCAACAGTCTTATCTCAGACAGCGTCTCCCCTGAAGGCGTCTATTCCTGCAAAGCTTGCCATTGAAGTTTCTATTTTGTTTGCTCTCCTCCTGGGGCAGGCATTGAAATATTGATATTTCGATTAAGGTTGGGAGCGTGACTCTGAAGGCCAAGGTCCAAAGATGGCAACAAGAAGGTTTGCCGTTTTGATAAATCCTGATACTTTCTTTGATGGAAAAACAATGGTAACATGTTCAGCAGGAAAAGTAGCACACTACAAGTTTGATGGCCAAAAGCCGCCTTGCGGCAGACGGGGCAGTAGACAATTCCTTTCTCTCCACTGACTTATTGCCTAGTTGGTTGAGAGCTTCCTGATAAAACTCAGAACGTTACGGTATTGCCAGT
This sequence comes from Prionailurus viverrinus, assembly GCF_022837055.1. Lineage (NCBI taxonomy): Eukaryota > Metazoa > Chordata > Mammalia > Carnivora > Felidae > Prionailurus > Prionailurus viverrinus. The sequence goes on along the minus strand of NC_062575.1, from coordinate 32,711,652 downwards.
GACAGCAACGCGCCCTCCACCGTGCTATTGCTGCGGGATCATCAGGAGGACGGATGCTCTATCACAAGCAAGCCCAAACCAAATCTGAGAAAGCGCCGCATTTGGTTCATGAGTTCTCAGCTCAATTTAATGAAGTTCATATTCTCCCAGTGTCACATCAATGATAGCTAAGTTTCCTTTACTTCTTAAATTTTGGGATCGCCATGCTTCTTACAAAGAGGTAGATGTTTGTTTCTGTTAGCCACTTGGTACATAATTCATTTTTGTAAACCCAGGCTGATTGCCATGGAAGCAGCTGAGCCCAAACCAACAGACCCAGGGCTTGAAACATAATGATATTGAAGATCTAACCAACAGCAAAGTGAGAATTTCTTGTTCTTGATCACAATAATCAAAGTAGACCTTGCCAAGGTTCCGTGAGGTAAAAAGGGCTGGAGAAAATATCACTGTCTGGTCTTTTTTTCCTTTTGCGGGGAGGAAGGTTCAAAAGCAAACCCCTTAACTCTTCCTAAGCAGTGTGTAAATGCCCTAAAAACTTTATCCCTTAGTGCAATGGAATTTTTCAATGATTTTACAGTGTTTTTGCGCATTCAGTGTTATTTGCAATTGGTATACTTTATATTTCACAAAAAGTAGTAAGCTTTTTTTTCCCTTTTAAATCTTCCACAGAACTCTTTTCGTCACCAACTCACATGTAGGATTATTTTTAAAAAGAAAGGGGAGAGTGGTGGTGAATAATTTGCATTAAAATTAATATATCAACCTTCCATCCAGTATCTCTAAACAGATGACTAACACAACTTTTAAAACAGCAAACAAGTCCCCTAGAAACAGAATTTGTACATATACCTGGCAATCAATAAAGAGGAACCAATATAAAAGTGTGCCCAGTCATTTATTTCTTAAGTTCCTTCATGTGTGTTGGTGTTCGTTGTGTAAATAGGGTGGTTTGTTGTGGAAATAGGACAAATGTGGATTGAATTCACAGCCCAAATAGCAAACAAATGGTCATTTTCACATGTAATGCTTAATCCTGGTATTTCTTTTCTTTACATGAAAATGTATATGCATGTGTCTACATACATAAATTTACTTATGTATTCACAGACACATAGATAGGATATTTTAATCTGGAATCTCCTTCTGCTTTCATTTACAACCAAAAAAGTTGAGGTAACAACTCAAGTTTAAATATCAGATTTCCACAGCCAAAATGCAAACAGCAAGTGGGTTAAAGATTGCTTCCTGCATGCATTTGCCTCCAAAGCATTTTATCTAGAGCTGACCCCATTGGCCAAAATCGTCTTCTCTTGTTCATTGGACTTGATTTGGTGTGCCACCTGTCTCTTGTTTGTCTATAGATTAGCACAAAAATGTCATTGCAAACTAAGTGAATAGGGCGCAGCCTCAGCACCTGCCACTTTTAAAACTCTTTAGAAGATTCCCTTGTTTATTTTGTAAGCACCCAGGGGGGCACTTAAATAACTGCATTGAAACAAACAATGCTGGTGATGATTAAGGAGGCTTTTCACATGAAAATTCACTTCAGAAAAATGTTTTGCAGATGTACTGAAGAAAACTGTATCACTAAGAACCACTCAAAATACTTTGGTGGACCAAAACACCTTTATATTTCTCCTGGCAGCCTGCCAAGTTCACTGCCAGCTTGAAAAGAATTCTATAGCTGGAGGCTAGAGCAGAAACTGCAATGATTTAAAAGAGAATTGGCTACAGTAAGAACGATAATGCCCTATATCGTTAAAATGCAACTGGCATCTTAGCCTCCCTACAGCTCTTTGAAAATGTGCTTACTCTTCAACTATTTACAAGGAAAAATGCGGAGACAATTGAAATCACAGGAAATAAAAATTATTTTAAAGGACTGAGAAGTATTTGCCAAATGATTTATCAGTGGTGCTTATAAAATAATAACGTGTTCTCAACTGTTAAATGAGTAAGAAGCCCATGCAGAAATTCTGCTCATTATGAAACTCACCCATCAGGCATAGACCATTTTCATGATGTCCTAAATTAATTAATGCAGACTGTAAACACAAAATCAGTTGGCTTAAAATGAAGATGTAAACACAAACAGACAATGTCCTGATGTCATTGGTTTATCTTAGCATGTAACAGAAGTAATGATATCTTTGGTTACTTTTCTTCTCCGGGTGATTTTGGAGAACTATGATTCGGTCTGGCAAGCTAAGAGAAATCACAGGAAGTCCACGAACCAGAGTGAAAGGGATCTCCTGGGTGTTGGAACAGAAAACCAAGAGAAGTATCTATCTAGTGGCTCAGATTTATAGGAAGCAGCAAGGACATGCCTTTAAACTTAGGGCTCAACCCACTGTACGACACCACTTATTTCTTCCTTACGTGAGAATGAGTAGAATGAGTAGAACTGAGACCTTTCAGTTGGGTCCATACGCGTCCCCATTAAATTTGCGCTCATGAATACACGCAGGTCAATGGGAAAGTCTGGAGTAATTTGCTAAAAACTCAACATAGGAAGTGGGGGGAGGAAGCGCTCAGGTTAGCACACCAATCCCTCACTGTGTGCCAAAATTTAAATAAGTTACACATGGTACCTGGCCTCAGGGGGCTTAATGCACCAAGGGAAACAGGTGCATAAATGCATATTAGCAGCCAATGTGAAAAAGTACTCTCATGGAAGTATGTATCAAGTGCAGTGGGAATATCAGAGAGGGTATATTTTCTAAAAATCTAAGTGTATAATCAGCCAAATCTGTAAGAGTGAGGGCTTTTGGTAATTTCAACCCAAACGCCAACAGCCAAGCTCTTCTCCACCGTCAAAAGAAAATGAATGGCCAGTTATACCTTCTTTCCCCACTGTGGAAAGAAAGACTCACCTGTCTTTCTTGAAAGACATGAAAAGTAATGACTGAAATAACCAACCCCAGGGAATTTAATTCAACTATTTGAACTAAATAGTTTACTATTCCATTTTCTCCTGGTGATTCCATGCCCCATCAATGTGCTGAATCTGTATTATGGGCTGGATTCACCTCCTGAGTTCCAGATCCTTAAGTTTGACTTCCTTCCTAATCTTTCTAGATGCCTCTCTGGCAGCTCCAACTCAGCATGTTCCCAGATGAACTCATCATCTCTCACAATTTCCCTAAACCTGAACCCATCTTCCGTTAAGTATCCACACAGTTGTCCAAGTCCAAATCTGGTGCATCATTCCTGTCTTCCCTTTCTCTGTGATTCCCACTCATGTCCAATCAATCTGTTGAATCCAGTCTGTTGATTCTAGTCTCTTAGCTACAGATTCTAGATTATATGGATTGTATGGATTATAGCTATAATCCAGTCTGTTGGCTACAGCTTATAGATTGAATGTGTGTTGAGATCCTAACCTCCAATGTGATAGTATTAGGCAGTAGAGCCTTTGGGAAGTAATTAGGTCATGAGGGTGGAGTGCTCGCTCACCAATGGGAATAGTGTCCTTATAAGAAGAAACATTGAGAGTGACGATGTCTCTCTCAACCATGGGAAGATGCAATAGGATGGCCATTGGCAAACCAGGAAGTAGGCCCTCACCAGACATTGGATCTGCCAGCACCTTGATCTTGGACTTCCCAGACTCCAGAATTGTGAGGAATAACTATTGGTTGCTTAATCCATGTGGTCTACGGTATTCTGTTGTAGCAGCTCTAACTGCCTAAGATACCATGCCTTTCAAACACATTCACTTGCCTCCATTCCCTCTCTGACACCCTACGTCAGAGCACCATTGTCTTTCACTAGATTGCCCCAGTGGTCTTCCAACTTAATTCTCAACTGCTACCTTGTCCACCCATAAATAAATCTACGGTAGCCAAAATGGTCTTTCTGCATTGAAATTTTGGTTTCTGCCCTGCCCTGCTTGAAACTTTACAAAGGCTGCCTGCTGGCCACATGACAAAGCCTAACCTCCTTATTGGGACTTAAAACAGGTACATCATAATCTGGCTCCTAAATATCTCCTCCAGGTTCGTCTCTCCCCGGGATCAACGCACACTCCAGAATAATCAAGTCTTGCAATTTCGCCAGAGCATCACTGCCAGAAAAGTCCTTTTCCCCTCTCACTGCCTAACTCCTGGTCCTTCAGATCCAGTGAAGCTAGTACCTCTTTCAGGAACTCTGCAGCCACCCCAATAGATGCCCCAGGTCATAGCTGACCAATTGCCATAGGCCAGCGCATACCAAGATCTCTTATATATGTCACTTCTTTTAAACGACCCACTTAAGGACTGTTAGCAGCAAGTCCTGTACCCTGGACTTGGTTCTTGAATTCAGCCAAGAAAGAATCCAGAGCTAAACTCTTAAGCAAGCAAGCGTTTAATAGCAGTCAGAGCAAAAGCACACTCTCAAAGAGGAAGAGAGGAAGGCCCCAAAGGTGGTAACTGTGCCCAGGGTCCGGGTTATCTTTTTTTCTTTTCTTGTTTTTTTTTTTTTTTTTTTTTTTATAAATGTTTATTTACTTATTTTGAAACACAGAGAGAGCACACAGATACAACGGGGGTGGGGGGAGGACAGGCAGAAAGAGAGGAGAGAGAGAGAATCCCAAGCAGGTTCTGCACTGTCAGCACACAGCTAGACATGGGGTTCAATCTCATGAACTGTGACGTCATGACCTGAGCTGAAGTCAAGAGTCAGACGCTTAACTGACTGAGCCACCCAGGTGCCCCATGGTTGTCTTGTTTTTTATACCTGCATTGGTTATGAGTCATAGCTAGGGTGGTCTCTGATTGAGGTTATGTCCAGTCACCAAAGGGATTCCTCCTATGGGTCTGGAGGGGGAGTTTTTGGCCCTATGTGGTCCTTGTTGGAATTGTCATGGCAGCCTTCCCCCTGTGAGTGGAAGGCGGAGAGGTCAAAACCACAATGTAAATGTATTATAATGAAGCAATAGGCTACTTTAGGGCAGCGGTTATAGGGGAAGGGTGAATGTATGTTCCCCAGAGTTTTCCCCAGCTATTTGTGTTTAGGAGGTCATTGGCAGTTTCCACGTTTTTCAACTGCGGGACAGTCCAGTTCCCTGCTCATACCTAGCTGACTGCATACTCTATCCAGACTACAGTCCCTACCACATTATTACTGCCTCCAAATCAAGTCAGGGACTATGTCTTATTTTCACTTGTATCTCTAGTTCCTAGCAGAGTTATGAGCACCTAGTAGGTGGTGATGAGGTTTATTCTGGTGTTGAACAAACACATGCAACACATTGTGGGGCCTACAAAGATCTTCTTACGCAGTGTTTCATCCCACTCAGATTTTCCCCTCATTGGTTAAAATGATAGCTCGAAACATAAATACATGTATCATTGTGATAGATATAGATTAGATAGATAGATAGATAGATAGATACATGGATACATAGATAGATCTATATACATCACATTTATGTAAAAACTCTAGGGGCGCCTGGGTGGTTCAGTCGGTTAAGCATCTGACTCTTGATTTTGGCTTAGATCATCATCTCACAGTTCGTGAGATCAAGCCTCGAGTCGGTCTCTGCACTGAGATTGTGGCACCTGCTTGGGATTCTCTCTCCCCTTTCTCTGCCCTTCCCCTGCTCATGCTCACTCTCTCTCCCTCTCAAAAATAAATAAACCTTAAAGAAAAAACTCTAGGCAAATGATAACATGGAACAGAAATGGTAAGGATGATGAGCCTTAAAACAACAAAGGACCTCAGGAACACAGAAGGAATCAATAATTCTAACATTTGACAAGGGTGGTCAAATAGAAAGAGTCTTAAAGTATACTTTGACTGGTGACCTTGGACCTTAAGAGTCCACCACTGGAGATTGAGGCTTTCAGGCTGAACATGACTCACCTAAGAATTCTTTATAAAATGTAAATACTCATAGGAGACAAGCTACATTAAGTCTCCAGACACCTAAGTGCCAATTAGCCTATGGAATAATGTTCTGTTACAGAAACCCCAGGGATGGGGATTGAGTCTAGAGAGGACAAAGGAAACTTCACCTCCTTCGTTATTGTATTCAGAAACGTTGCTAGTGAGGCCTTAAGCTTCCACACATTGGTTTTCCACGGATAGTTAGCTTATATGTATGCATAAATGTATGTTTAAAATATTATTAAGTCTAGTGCCTATGCTATACTTCTCTTCGTCTCTCTGCTCCACAGATAGTCTGAATTATGAAGATATATAAAAATAAAAATTGGAGACCAACAAAAGGCTGCTATTTTGTCTCAGTTTCATTGAGTTATAACTAAAGTACACTAAATTGCGCATATTTAAAATGTACCATTTAATCGGTTTTGAAAGGTGTGCACACCTGTGAACCCATCACCCCAACCTAGAGAAGAAATATTTTTATCACCCGCAAAAGTTGCCTCGCGTCCTTTTATAATCCATCCCTCTCTCCGCCCCACCCCTCTTAACCACTTGTCTGATTTCTGTCACAATAGATTGATTAGTTTGCAGTCTCTGGAGTTTTATGTAAATGGACTCCTACAGCATGCACTCTGTTTTTGCAAGGCTTATTTCACTCAGCATAAGGATTTTGAGACTCATCCATATTGTTGCATGTATTAACAAACTTTTTACGTTACCAAGTGATGACATCTTTCAAACCATTCCTTCCACCATCATAATCATTTCATGAAAGAAAAGGCATTTTAACCATCAAAAAAGGAGGAAAAATATGTATCTGCAGAAGGACGGTTGCTCTTCGGAATGAAAAATTGGCAACCCCCTGCTGACAAAGAGTGGGGTCCTGAGGCAAAATCACATAAGCCCTGTTGCCCAGAGCCAGTCCTTCTCCTGGCCACGAAGGGGGAAGCATTGCCCCCTCACAAAGCCCCCTCTTCATTCAAGGAGGGAGAGAAAAGCAGATCCCTCTTGAGGCCTGTTTCCATGGTAACCGGCCAGCAATTGACAATGTGGCGGCAGTTGGGCCTCCTGAAGGGGAAAATCTTCAACAGAGACCAGGCCACTGAGAGGCCCAAGAAGGGACAGCTCATTCCCATGCCTCTTGAGGAGGCCCCAGGAATCACCGGGCTGTCCCTTTACTGGGAAAAGCCCTCGTGGGTTTCCAAAGAAATGGAGGGAGAAGGGGAAGAGAGGACCTTCTGAATCAGGCTGGCCCATGACCTGGCAGCTGTCAGGGCAGTGATGATTGCAGAAAGAGCACAGGTCCTGGACAGATGTCACCTTCGAATCAGTGCAACTTGGAACAAGTTCATTCAACCCCGTGAGGTTCGGTTTCCTCTGGAAAATTAGGCAAGATGGGGGCTTCTGTATGGAACAAGTCCTGAGGGCATCATTGAGGTCAGAGTCTGTTTGCCTGCCTTCATTCCAGTGAGCATATGCTTGCCTTCTACAATACCCTGGGGGCCAAAAGGGCAGAGGCCGGTGTCTGTGTGTGGTGTTTTTAGTCCTGGGAGGGGTGGAGGGCAACGACATTGGGTAAATATTCCAGGTGAGTAAGGGGCTTAAATCCAGATGCTCCCTGCCCCCCATTTCTCTCCAAGATGGCTGTCAGGAAGGCCCCATGTTCCCAGCATCTGTGGCTGTATGTGAGAGCAAGAGTGTCCGTCAACAAATTTCACGCACTCTTCCCCATCCACTCCCCAGATGGTCTATCAGATCTCTGCTTGTTGATGGTCCCAGCCAATGACAGCGTCATAGCCAAGGTTAAGAACTCGGTTCTGGTGGCAGGCACACCCAGGTTCAAATCCCAGCTTTGCCTTGATAACTGGGTAGCCTTGGGTGGATTATTTAATGTTCTTAAGCCTCTGTTGCTTTATAATAATAATTTACTTCATAGAGGTGCTGCAAGAATTGTCAAAATATGTAAAGTGTTTAGAAAACTGAGACTTTTTTTGGTCTGGGCAAGGTAGAAACTTTCTTGGGGTCTTTCTCACATTCAGTCCTGTCCTAGACATCCCCTCTGCTGCAACAGAGGCTGTGAGTAACCCAGCATAGGCCTGGTGCTCTGCTTAATGGTACACAGAGTACAAGGCCAGCCATCGGACAGCTTTGAAAAGTAGAAGATCTGCATCATTCTCAACACTAACAACCCTCAGAGCTACCTGTGAAAGCCTACAAAACGCAAACAACCTGTCGGAGAGTAGGTTCGCTTAGAGCAGTTATCTACTGGTTCATTTGTGATGTTCTGTTCTCAGAGATTCCCCAGGTGGCCCCAGTGTGTGGCCAAGATTGAATACCATTGGTCTAGAGCAGGGGTTGACAAACAATTCCTGTGAAGGGCCAGATGATAAATATTTTAGGCTTTGTGGGCCACAAGCTACCTTCTCCATCCCAAATTCTATCATTTTTTTTTTTACAACCCTTTAGAAATGCAAAAACCATTCTCGGGTGTGGGCTCTACCAAAACAGGTGGTGGCCAAATTTGGTCCACAGGCCATTGCTTGTTGAGTCCTGACCGGAAGACCTTAACCCTGGAGTTCCCGTGATCTAATGCATTTTTTGGTTTGACCCAGAATTCGATGGCCAAGTTGACCCCGCAGTCCCTTTGGCCGGCATGGCGATCCTCTGCCCTTTATTTGCCCCCTCACTCTACACCTCCAGGAAGCCACCACAGGGCTTCACTGCAGCTGAGAGCAAGGCTCCCAGAAGGCTGCAGACTGAGAAGCGTTGGCAGAGCAGTTGTGTTCCCCTCGGAAGAACAGAGTCAGCACCACGCTGAGCTCAAGCATGGAGAGAGGGAGGCTGCTGCTGCCAGAGCATCGTCATTTACAAGCATATATTGAGTACCCTTCATCTAATTCATCCTGCAGAAAGCAGAAAATTGCTACGTTTGCACGCAATAAACTTCTGGCAATAAAAATTGGGACTCTACACCATTCCTTTCTGATGGGTGAGGAGCGGGCGTCCGTTACTGAATCTGTTTTGTTACAGCCTATGCCACAGGACCACTGCTGGAGACCCACTGCATAACCATCCGTGGCAAACTTGGGACTTCCTGCCCAAGGCGCAGGTGGGATGGACAGAGGCGTCCCTGTCAAAGCTAAGGCACTTGCTTCGGGATGAAAACTAAGCTCTCTCAAAGCCTGTACATGGCTCTTTAGATTTTGTGCTGCAGGACTCCTGAGGTCTCTCAGGTGTGAGAGGTTCTCTGCAAAAGCGGAACATGAAGGCACAGCTGTTGAGAAGCTTCCTTTTGAAGTTAGGAGGCCGAAGATGAGTTCCATTTTTTTTTTTTTTCGTGTTTTGGTGTTCCACTTGGTCTTCAAGTTCACCCCATTCCTAGAGTATTGTCCTTTGAAGAAGCAGAGTTTCAAATGACAACTTCTCTTGAAGCTCATATTAAATACAGGAGGCCCATTTTCTGGGTCATAAGATAAGAGACATTTTGATTTTACCAGAACTCTTGGGATGGAGGCTGTTTGGAAAGGTGCTTTGGGTTGAAGGAGCATGAATATGGGTGGGGGGATTTGGTGGGCGACAGGGTGAAGAATTAAGTCACCTCCTCACTGAGGGAGGGAGGAAGAGAAAGAGAAGGAGATGGGGGTAGCCAGAAAGGTTGTGCAGCATATGCCCTCCACAGGGCTTGTCTCTATAATGGTGTTAGGAAGGTCTATAATAGTGTTAGGAAGTTCATAAAATGCTTGTGTTTTAATAAATTTTTGGTGGAAACAGTGAAGATACCGAGCTTCGTGCTGAGATTGATAAAGGGTGGGACAGAGCTGAAGCAGCATGGGTGAATTAAAAAAAATGGGGGAAATACAGAAAACACGGCCTTAAACGCTAAAACCTTCCCAAAACAATGGACAATGCTGGAGACTTTCTCTAGATAGTGCAATTAGCTATTCTTCAAAGCTAACTAAACCCCCATGTGATGTTATTCTGTTATTTATGTTATTATTAATTTCATAGGGGTTCTATCTGACTTCTGAGTCACATCTGGTTGTCTTAGCACACATTTTAGTGCAAGAGTAAGTACGAAGTAGATTTATTTCTCTCTCTTTTTCAAAAAAAAAATCAATAACCAGTTTGCAATGCCTTTGATAGAAATTCAATGACTAACATAAGGTTTTACTTTATCAAGAAGCTGGGATATTGTCAACAGCCTTCCAAGAGAGTAACTGATTCAAAATCCAATTGTCAAAACCTTCACTGGGCGTTTGTTGCATGCCAAAACAGTGTGCAGGGTCCTGGGAAGATTCAGAGATGCATTCTCCCTTCTCAGAAGAAGTGTCACCAAATAGCATAAGCATGGGACCAGAGGAACAATTCCAATATGCATTATACAGAGACAAACATAGGAAAGACTATGTGACTTACTCAGCAGGTTGAAACTGAAGCAGGGCTACCTGGGGTTATTTCACCTACACAGTTGACACTGGAGACCCCAAAATCACAGCTGTCAAACACACGCCACTTTGGGGCTAAGTGGAAACTTCCATCCCTTCCACGGACATTCCAAAGACTGTCAGCCTGAAATTAGCTAGGACTATGGGCAGAATGATCAGGAGGTGTTTGTGAGAGATTTACCTCACGCCCAAGCTCCAAATTGCTTCTTGAGGAGTCAATCTCGAGGACTCAACAGTTATCTTTTGAAACAGCTTTTAGGAAAAAATCAAAAGATCTGTTTTGCAAGAGCCTGATATCCTAGTGGCCTGATCAGGCATCCTGGGAATTGCCTTAGGAGGGAATAGCTGGAGACTAGCCATGGGCGATGCGTAGGAATGTGGGGTGGTGAGTTACGCATGTGGAACACGCAGAGGGATGGAATAGCACCAAGGTGAGAATAAGAAAGTGGTTGCCCGAAATCAAATTTAATTCTCCCCAGCTTCTGCTGGAAGTACTCAACTGATGCAACATCCACTGGCAGATAGTAGATATTTGGTAAATATTTGTTAGAAGAAGATACAAATATTGGGGCGCCTGGGTGGCTCAGTCGGGTAAGCATCTGACTCTTGACTTCCGCTCAGGTCATGATCTCATGGTTCGTGGTTTCAAGCCTTGAGTCGGGCTCTGCATTGACAATGCAGAGATTCTTGGGATTCTCTCTCTCTCTCTCTCTCTCTCTCTCTCTCTCTCCCTCTACCTGCCCCTCCCTCGAAACAAATAAATAAACTTAAAAAAAAATACTATACAAATATGGATAGAAGGTATAAAAGCATCACTTGAGAAGCACGGGATGCTATTCACTTTTCAGAGCCATATTGTATTTACCATGGCACTTTAAGAATGGGTGACGATAATGCCACTGAGATCATTTCCACTAGGAGAGAAGTTCTGAGGACTCTGAAAACTTGTAGGATGAGGCAGGCAAGCCTAGAGATTGTGATAAGTAAAGTGATTAACTGAAGAGCTGTGTGGGGGGAAGAAAAGAGACTCAACTTAGCCAAGGTTCAGAGATAACAGAAACTTTTCACCAAATGAAAGGTGGCTGTGAGCAGACAGTCTGTCATTGATTTTGGGGAAAGCTCTCGGACAGAACCAGTGGACTCAGATAGCGCTTTCAGGTGAAGACCTCTAGGGAATCCAGCTTGTTTAAGCAGCCCCCAACTCCCGTGGGAATCTGGCTTATTTCTGGGAAACCTGAACGAGAAAGAATTCAGAGCTCTCAAAGCTATGCAGAGAGAAGTGGACCAGTAAACACGGGAGAAATGAAAATTTCCTGGGAATGTCAACTACCAACAGAGGCATTTTTTTTGGTGTGCTGCAGAATTCAGGTTCGTGAAAGTGCGTCACGAAATGAAAATATTGTCATTGTTGTTGGTGGTGCTGACGGGGGTGGTGGTGGGGGGGGAGGGGAAAAGGGAATGAGAATTGCAACTCTCTTTTTTTACATCTGAGAAAACCACAACCCAGAAAGATGAAAGCAGCTTTCTCCAGGTCCCCCACACAGCAGAAAGCCTTCCTTTAAAGCTATGTATATCACCAGGTGATGTATTAAGTATTTTTCTACTGGAATATCATTTCCATTAAAATGGGAATTCTGTTTGTTTACTGATGTATCTGCGGCACCTAGAACAGTGCTTGGCACAAAGTAGGTGCCCGGTAAAAATGTGTTAAAGGCGAGAATGACTGAAATGTCCAAACTCTTGTCACAATGACCTTTAGATGACATCATACTGTTTCCTAAACCTAGGGCCCCTTAGACCGCTCGGATCAGCCAAGTATTTACCATGCACACATCACACGCCTGGCACTGTGCTAGTTTGCTTGGTGGGGAGTGCGTGTGTTAGCGAGGACTCTTTCAGCAGCAAAATGCAAAAACACAACCGAGTCTAGCTTAAACATAAAAAGGGGTGCGGGTGGTAGAGATTTGCTGGTTCATATAAGTGGACAGTTCAAGGTAATGCCTGCAAGAATGGCTGGAACTCACAGCACAAAAAAAAAAAAAAAAATTCTGGACTTTGTTGCTCTCTCCGTTACCCAAGGCTCTGTTTTTTCCCTGCATTGGCTTCACTCTTAGTCAGGATTTCTTTAGACTATAATCCTGGTAGTTCCAGGCTAACATTTTCCTTGCTTAGCTGTGGGAAGATTCCTTTATTCTAACAGTTCAAACGAAACTAGTGTTCCTATTGATTCAGTCTGGATTAGGTGCCCGTTTACAATGAGTTACTAACCAATGGGAGGCAGTAATTCACTTCCATAGGTGTGGGTTAGGTGAGCACACATGGAGTCTGGGATGGGGTCAGCCCCATCCAAACTACATGGACGGACTAAGAGTGATTTCCTAAAAGAATATCAGGGGCGCCCCATCCAAAATAAGAAATGCTGTGAAGGTAAAGGGTGCACCCCAGATAAGTATTGGTAGTAAAAGCAATAAGAAAAGTCCCTGAAGTTGAGGAGCTTAATTTTTGTTGGAGGCAAATCACAAATTGATTCATAAATAACCAAACAGCACTTGATTCATATCAAGTCTGAATTTGAACTTACGACAGGAGCATCTTATATCGCTAACTTCCGAAATTTCAGTTTCCTTTTAGTATTCAATTTTGTGCTGCTCCCACTGACGCCCCTTCACCACGTGTGCCCCGAATTGGTATATCCCCTTCCCCAAGCTCCCCCTGGAGCCTCTGGTTGCTGCACTGCCAGTCAACCCTCCAGGTGTGGCCCTGTTTCTAACTTCAAAGCAGGTTGTTCAAACAATTAGCAGCGATTTTATTGTTGCACTTTACCTCTTAAAAACAAAAATGAATAGGGGCACCTGGGTAGCTCAGTTGGTTAAGCGTCCACCTCTTGATTTTGGCTCAGGTCATGATCTCACGTTTCATGAGTTCGAGCCCCACGTCAACTCTCTGACAGTGTGGAGCCTGCTTGGGATTCTCCCTCTCTCTCCTCTTTCTGCTCCTCCCCCACTTATGCACTCTCTCTCTCTCTCTCTCTCCCTCAAAATAAATAAATAACAATTAACAAAAATTAAAATAAAATAAAGGAAGATCTGTATCACAGACATAAATGGAACACCAGTATCCCCTGCCATAAGTTGAAAGTATCTGAAAAATCAAACAATGTTATTCAATTCTATCTAGACACTGCCAAGGTTTTAAGCCCAAGGTGGGCTCTCTCTTTACCAATAAAAACCAAAAAACAAAGTGACCAGCAAATATCAGAGAACTGTTAAAGGCATATTAGCGCCAAACTTGCACTTTTTCCCTTGATTTCTATATAAGGATTGAAGGAGAATTGAAAAGGCAATAATTTTCTCCCTATGGGATATTATTTAAAGCCTTGCCCATGCACTACCTAGAATGATCGCATTTCATCCCTGACAGATGACCAGGGAAGCAGCAAATCAGAGGAATTAAGGAGAGAGGTGAACCAGGTAAGTGACACTGGGAAAGGCAGTAATGCTTGAGGTTGGCCTCACAGGGCCGGCATGGCTTTGACCCATCTGCTGTAGCAAATGCCCTGTGGTAGGGCTGCTGACACAAGAAAGACTCACAGCTGGGTCTCCCAGAAGGCCCAATGACCAGTCCTTTCTGAGTGTCCTCAAGGCCAGAGTATTTATGTAGGGAGCAGGGAATCTCTTTTCCATTCCCTCTCCAATCATTTGTGCTTTTTATTTTATTTTAAAATGTTTATTTATTTATTTTGACAAAGAGAGAAAAGAGGCAGAGAGATAGGGAGAAAGAGAATCCCAAGTAGGCTCTGCACTGTCAGCGGAGAGCCCAGCATGGCACTGGATCCCACAAACCTCCAGATCATGACCCGAGCCGAAACCAAGAGTCCGACACTTAACCGACTGAGCCACCCAGGTGCCTCTTTTTTATTTTATTTTATTTTACTTTATTTTATTTTATTTTATTTTATTTTATTTTATTTTGTTTTATTGTCACTTGCTTTTCACTCCAATTACGTTCATTTCATAGAATTATTTTTGCTTAGCACAAACGGTTGTCACTAATGGTGCTGTCGTCACCGAGGACCCCGTACGTCCCACCCTCGACCCCTACAACAAAGCCAGTGAATGAGAAGCTCGGCTATGAAGCAGAGGCCGGAATTGCAGCGGGGTCTCCCAGCAGGGACGCCCCACCAGAGTGGACAGTGCACATGGGAAGATCTCTGACCAGACAGAAAGCATCCTAAATGCTCGCAGAGAATGGCCTGTGGTCCGTCTCACGGTATCTCACCCCAGTCCCCCCTGAGGGGCCCCCAATCTCTTTTCACCAGTAATAAAGAAAACACACGTTACGAAAAGGCAGTTCATCTGTGAACATATTGGCTAGGATAACACATCTTAGAGCTAAATGTGTCATTGTAAATGGACTCGTTTTATGTCTCCACATACTGTAGATGTTTAAAAAAAGGCATATGCACAGAAACTATGGGAACCGAACCACAGCAGGAGCCCATGAGCTGAGACTCTAGTATAATCTGACTTTTGTGTGGCTCATTTTCTTTCTTTAATATTTTCTTAATGGGTGGAGGAGGAAGCAAAAGGAGACAGAGGCTAACACAGAGCACTGTGTAAATAGAAATACATTCAGTGTATCTTATTTGTCATCATAAATAGAAATAACATTCAGTGTGTCTTAAATTACTTGTCATCACCAGGATATAGTGTGATCTAAAAATATTTTGTATGGTGACATACACTTGCATATTATATAGGAGTCACATAATTTTTTTAAGTCTTATCTTCCAATATTTAATCAATCACCAGGTCCTCTTTCTTCTACCACCAAATTATACCTGGAATTTTTAATTATGGGAATAAATAAAAAGAAGTTTCTTTTAAGTTTATTTGTTTTCAAAGGAAGAGAGTGCATGAGTGGGGAGGGGCAGAGAGAGAGGGAGAGAGGGGGAGGGCGAGAATTCCAAGCAGGTTCTGTGCTGTCAGAGCAGAGCCCAATGGGGGGCTCAAACGCATGAACCGTGAGATGATGACCTAGGCGGAAATCGAGAGTCAGACACTTAACTGACTGAGCCACCCAGATGCCCTTGAAAAAAATAAGTTGTGTGTGTGTGTGTGTGTGTGTGTGTGTGTGTGTGTGTGAATCCCCATCTGTGTTGCCAATGTCCTCTCTCATTGGACAAATGAGAAAGCCTCTATCCTGGTCTCCCTCTTTGCACTATTGTCCTCAACAGGCAGCAAGGGGACTCCTCTAATCCTGTCCCTCCCATTGTTAAATCCCTCAGCTTCCTCACTGATCTCAAGATGGAGACCCGCTTCCTTCCAGAAGCCTCCAAGGCCCCCTGCATTTTTTTTTTTTTTTTTTTTTGCATCTTCCTCTCTCTCCAGCTTCATCTCTCACCGCCTGCTTTCTCTCATACCTTGTGGATCCTCAGCTGTGGCCTGGAGACATGCATTCCAGTGTGGTGGTTAGAGGCAAGAACTATAACCAGACTCCCGAGGGTCAAATCCTGGCTCCCCAACTGATTAGCTAGCTGCGTGATCTTGAACTACTTACTTAACCTCCCCACTTGCTTCATCAGTAAGACAAGGGCTATGATGGGCCTCATTGTTCAGGTTGTCATCAAGATTATGTGAGTTGAGATAGCTTTTAGGGCAGTTATAGAATGAATAAGTCACTGGGATGAAAGGTACCACAGAGGGAATACAGTCAATGATATTGTAATAATACTGTATGGGGACAGACGGTAGATACACTTGTGGTGAGCACAGTGTAACATACAGACTATAGACTCCTGGAATCACTATGTCGTACACCAGGAACTAACATAACATTGCATGCCAATTATATTTCATTTACCAAAAAAATGACTTACAGCAGAATTAAACTAGCCAGAAGGCCTTAGGGCCTTTTAAGATTTCATTCTCTCTGTGAAATGCACCTTCCCTCCCTACCTCCTTCCCACTTGGAAAATCCTACTTATTCATCAAATTCTCTCTGTTATGGGCTGAACTGTGCCCCCCTCTCCCCCGAAATTCATATGTTGAGGCTCTAGTCCCCAGTACCTCAAAATGTGACTGTATTTCGAGGTAGGGTCTTTAAAGAGGTGATTACGTTAAAAGGAGGCCATTAATTGGGCCCTAGTCCAATCTGACTGGTGTTCTTAGAAGACGACATTTGGACACAGATCAACAGAGAGAAGACCATGTGAGGACACAGCATGAGAGTGGCCATCTGCAAGCCAAGGAGAGACCGCAGAACAAATCAAAGCTGCCAACACCTTGACCTCAGACTTTCTAGCCTCCAGAACTGTGAGGAAATAACTTTCTGTTGTTTGAGCTACCTAGTCTGTTGTATTTTATTATGGCAACCCGAGGAACCTATCACAGATTTGCAAATTTTGGACTCAGCAAGCCTCCACAATCATGTGAGTCAATTTTTAAAATTTTTTCTCTCTCTGTCTCTCAATAAATGGATGTATGGATGGGTAGATAGCTAGATAGACAGATCTAGATGGATAGAGATAGATAGAGAGAGAGATAGAGACATAGAGAGAGAGAGAGAGAGAGATCGATAGATCTAGATGGATACAGATAGATAGGTAGATAGAGAGATAGAGAGATAGACAGATCTAGATGGATAGAAAATAGGTAGATATATATAGAGAGAGATCTAGACAGACAGACAGATAGATAGATAGAGATAGATCTTTTTTATAGCTATATCTACATATACTTATCTCTATCTCTATCTCTCTATCTCCCTTTTTCTATCTCTATAAAACCCCTTTGCTGTAGGTTCTTCCTTCCAGCACATAGCACCTGGAATAGAATGTCATACCTATGGTCTTGTGGTCACTGTCCATCTTGCCTCTCAGACGGTGACATCCTGATGTGAAGAGTCAGTTCTGCTGTTCATTGCTGCTCCCCAAGAACCTATCATGGTAAATCAGTATGGGATGGATACACATGGAAAACCCACAGTGGAGACATAAGTTTTTACCATGTCTTTGCTCTTATAACTCCCAAGAAAGTTAAAGGAACAAATCTTTTCATGGAGATGATCAATATATTCACCAATATGATGAATATGTTTGTATATCTGTGGTTTTAAATCAATATTTTGCTGAGTTTATATGTTTGATGGGAGAAAATTTTTACTATAAATCCCCTACTATTATGGCTTCTTATACCTTAAAGTCATATAGACACATTGGATATAAATGCGAGTGGGTGAGAAACAGAACCGCATGACTGACAACAGTGACAGTAGATTTGGGAGCAAGTATCAAGACAGGAAAGGGGAAATTTGCTGACTGTATTCTATAATTTTGTGTGTAATATTTCTAGGCAAACCAATTCTGTCACTTCTGTGAGACTTAGCTTTTGCTAAGTGTTATGTTAGCCATGATTTTTTTTTCAGTATCTTTGCATCTTGGATGGCAAGCTTCTGGCTTTTCAATAAAAATAATGGCACACTTCTTATTCGTGAAGCCACTGTGTGACACAGGGGAAAATGTACCAATGTAGCAATCAATCAATGACGAGTAAGTAGTCCAACTGTCACTAAATTGTGTGCTTTTTTTGGGGGGGGGGGGATCCCTTCCTTCTTATTACCCTGTTGTCTCAACTCTAAAATGTCTGCTATAATGAGGGGATGACTTAGGTGTCTCTAAAGACCCATCCAACAATGGTAGCTATGACCAAATAATCAACTCACCCGGCAGGTAAGGTGTACAGGAAGACCCGTGTCTTCCCTGCAACATCTTCCAGGATTTTTCAGAAAGTAACCCCCGTAACTCTTTCTCTCACTTAAGTATTTCTGGGGAAACCACCCCCCCACCAATTATTAAGAAATGACCAGGCCCCTGGTACTATGATAGATGCAGGGGACAATGATGATGAGCAAGAGGGCTCTGTCCTCCTGGAGACCGGAGATTCAGTGGGTACTTAACATCGCTGTGTGATAATCTCTCTGATAACAGAAGCCTTGGGTATCACTGAATTCACATCCAGGAGTCCCTCGCATAATCCTGTGTGGCAAGGAATCCAAGAAAGCTTATTGGAGGGAGTGAGGCCTACTGAGACATAAGAGATAAGTGAGGGTTGTCTAGGTAAAAGCATAGAGGGGTGGGGTTGTTGGGTGTGAAGGACATATTCCAGGCCAAAGTTTGCAGCCACACTGAGCTCCTCACTCCTCCTTCCCTGATCTCGGTATCTTTCATCACTGCCTCCACCTGGAGCTCTACTCAGACAAGCTCTCTTCATCCACATCCCCCGCCCCCCATCCTTTAAGACTTGAGTAAAATACTATCCCTTCTGAGAAGCCTTCTCTGATCCTCTAGATAAGAAGCCAGCATTCTCTGTAATCACGTGAACATCCAGAGACAGCCTGAAAGACCATTCCTCCATTACAACTTCAGCGATGGGTCACCTTACACAAACCACATAAAACTGGGCCTCGTGCGGCATAAACGTGCATTCAGTAAAATAAGCGTACTGGAAAAGGACACTGAAAACAATTTGCATCATCAGGACACACTCTTAAGAAAGTACAAAATGGGGGCGCCTGGGTGGCTCAGTCGGTTGAGCGTCCGACTTCGGCTCAGGTCATGATCTCACGCTTCGTGGGTTCGAGCCCCTCATCGGGCTCCGCGCTGACAGCTCGGAGCCTGGAGCCTGTTTCGGATTCTGTGTCTTCCTCTCTCTCTCTGCCCCTCCTCTGCTCACACTCTGTCGATCTCTCTCTCGAAAGCTAAATAAACATTTTTTTAAAAAGTACAAAATGAAGGAAACCACACAGACGGCAGCAATTCCTTTATTTATTATTCTTAAAATGCTCTTTTCTGAGATTTCTCACGTTCAGTGCTTCCCACACCAACCATTCTACCGAAAACACATTGAACTTGGCTCTTCATCTTCTCTGTTCACTTTTCTCTGCTTTGGTAAAGTCATTCTCTCTCCTTTTTGGCATAATAATGGGGGGATGAGGGAAAAGGGATGATGATATCCATGCATTTTCCCCATCACACTAATATGAGAATTTGTGCTATTAATATCTTATCTTCCTTACCAGGCCTATGATTAATGTTTAAGCCGAGAGTTTCCCAGTCTGATTTTTAAAACTCCTACCAACAAAGATTCCCCCCACTCCGCAAAACATGAGAATGTTCTTTCCCTGTGAGGAGCATATCCTTTTCTAACCTCTAATTCTCCACATTATTATTCAATCAATTATTTAGCATTTATTGAATATGTACTTTGATAAACTACGGTACCTTCTTACTGAATGAAGTTCAGGAGACCTATGGTTTTCTCCATGTGATACTGTAATTTATAACAAGAAATAGATATTTGGTCTTTGACCCGCTCCTGGCATAGAGCTCCTAAAACCATTTGAAATGTCCTAAGTGATGAGAGCCTTAAACTTGTCTTTTCTCGCGTTAACAAGTGACTTTTGGAAGTCTGCTAAGTCCCCAAAGTTTGGGGCTGGTTGCCAGTGGAGTCAGCCACCTGATTAAGGGTTTGAAACTTTCAGTCTCAAGCCCTCCACAACCCCCCATCTTAGGGGAAGGGGAAAGGGGCTGGAAATTGAGTTCAATTCTCATCAAGCAATGATTTAATCAATCCTGCCTGTGTAATGAAGCCTTGATCGAAAGGACAGAATTTGGAGGGCTTCCAGGTTGGTCACCATGTTGAAATTTGGGGAGAATGGCACACTTGGAAAAAACATGGAAGATGCTTTTGCCATTCTTTGCCTTATGCATTCCTCCCATCTGGTCATTCCTGAGTTATATCCTTTTATAATAAACCAGTCACCTAGTAAGTAACATGTTTCTCTGTGTTCTCTGAGCCACTCTAGCAAATTTATCAAACTCAAGATGGAGGTTGTTGGATCCTCTCATCTAGAGCCAACCTGGTCTCACAACTAACATCTGCAGTGGAGGTGGAAGGCAATCTTGTAGGACTAAGGCCTTCCTCTGTGGGATCTGATGCAATCTCCTGGTGGATACTGTCAGAATTGAGTTGAATTGTAGGACACCCAGCTTGGTGGTGTGGGGAAAACCTTCACACATTGGTGACCAGAATCAGAATCATTAGTCTCCAAATTTAAAATCAAATTTTCAGAGGAGTTTACCTTAGGGAAAGCCTTCATCCGTGCTTCTTCACCTGTTAGTATACTACAGAATTACTTAGAAAGAGGAGCTAATGAGGTCAAAGTCTATATAAAGTCTAGTTAGGTTTGTACAAGAGCAAAGTCTTTTCTTCAACATTGGTCCATGTCTTTGGATATTGCTTAATGTTTTACAAATTCAGGCCACTGATCATAAGAAAATTCAGAAAACAATTAGCAAATGCCTTAGAAGCCAAAAAAAAGTCCCCACCTCTGGAAAAATAGCCCAGCAGGATGCTTCATTGTGGTCAGGTCAACAGATGATCACTGATACACAAAGCAGAGCACTTTTCTGATTTGGGATCTCAGAACTTCCCAGAAGGGGCCAAATATCAGGACCCTGAATAAAGCTATGACACAAACACAGGAAAAAATTGTTGACCCATACTTTAAGAAGGAGTTAAAGGTATTTCCTTGAGAATTAAGCAAGCAATAAATCTTCTCATTCACAAGAGTGACCCATGTTCTCTCACCCTTGCCTTTTATGCAATTTTTCTCAACCAGCATAAAAAGAATTATCAAAACTTATGCCAGAAATATTATTAAGAGCTGGCCTGCCTATTTCAAAATTGCTCCCATGAGGAGTCTACACAGCAATTCAGGATAGGCTATGAATGTGATTGGATTAATTAGAACACATCAGAAAAATTTCAAGTGGGGAAAATAAAACCCTGATGGAAATTATTCCCAGGAATGCTCTTAATATATCAGAATTACTATATGAGTATTGAGATAGTGTGATAATTCACTAAATGGCCTGAAAGTATCGCAGTAAATTGGTACCTAGCTATAAACATATATAATCTATTCATTATTTAATTCTCAAATACCTAGTTAGGGTCTAATATGAGTTGACAGAGTTTAGGTGCAAGGAACACGGTGTTGGGCAAGTGGACAAAATTCTGTCCTCATGGGCATGCATTCGAGACAGAGATGGGAAATACTTTTCATACTGTCAAGACAGTAATAAGAGGTGTGAAGAAAACCTAAGCAGGATACAAAGATGGGTGAAGTGAGCTAGAGCAAATGATTATTTTTGATAGGTACTCCAAAAGGGTTCTCCAAGGAAGTTTCCTTTTAACAAAGACCTGAATCACAGGGGACACACCACGAGAGGTCTGAAGAAAATATCCCAAATACATGCCAAAGTGGCAGCAAGCTTGGGGATGTAGGGTGGCATCATGGAAAAGGATGACTAAAACAGGTAGTATGGAAAAGAAAGACCTTTGGAAGGAAGGGAGGTGAGAGTGTGAGATACCAATAGGTTGGATGGGTCACCAAGGTAGATGTTGCATTCCCCCCAAATGATAAAGACACAACTATGGAAGAGACCTATTGAGCTGTTTAAACTGTCAATGAATGGGATGTGGAGGGGCTCGGACATTAATAGATGACTATATCAAAAGGGGTAGTCGTAAATTGTCTGACAGCCTGCATCTCAGAGCCACTGGTGTTTAGGGAAGAGGAGACATGAAATGATTTAGAAAGAGCAATGAGGAAAAGAAGGACATGAACTACCTCCCGGTTCTGATCCAAGACTATGGGAAGCAATGTCCTCAAAGGGTAGCCAGGACTCAGAGCACAATGAGAAAGAGAATGTCCAAAGAACAGGATATAGGATATTTTGTTGATGATCATGAGTCTCATATGCCACAGTTTTGAGGGTTGAAGAAGCAGTGGAAATCAAAACAAATTTGGGGCTTTAGTGAGTCACGAATCATTTGGAGGCATTAAGAGCTACTGATATGTCGGAATCCTGTAACTTTCTATCCCATGGTAATGGAAAAAATTAGAACGGATCATAATAAGGAGCCACTGAGACAGTATGCTAAAAAGATGAAGCATTCCAATTTTCTACATTTCCCTCCTTACCCCAAAGCACAGCATTTGATTGATAGCCAGCTTTATTAGCTACTCTAGTATAAATTTTAGAGGTTGACGTGTTATCTAAATGGACACTGAGATTTCAGATAGCAGCTGCACTTCCAATTGATAGAAATTTTGGGAGCTGAAAGATAAAACCGACTTCCCACATCCCAATAGCACACGTCAACTCGGCCAAGAGAACTTCTCCAAGAGATGCCTTACACCGCAATGCCAAGGGTGCGTTACCCATATGCACTGACTTTTCTATTTTGGTGAACAGAAGGGGGAAATGGCACTATCAGATAAGATAACATGATGAATGTTCTCAGATTGTACTTGTACTCTGTGAATTCTGGAGCTCTAAAAGTTCCCTGACTTAGCTAAAGCCTGAGAAATCAGTTGGAACTCAAGCTGGGTATGTAATGTGAAGTGGGTCAAGCCTCCCCCTCTCCCACTGCCTCCAATAGATGGGTCGAACTGCTCCGCTTAAATTACAAAGTGAGTTGGCTCCTCCGAGCTGACAAGGTTCATGCTTCTCCTTTAAACTTCAAAGATAGTTATTGACAGTGTGTGAGGAGCCCAGCTCCTTATCGCCAATTGTTTCATTAAGGGACTCCATCCCTCACAGGGGAGTGGGTTGAGTTTCTGCTGCAGTTAGGAAAATAAGGACAGAAAGTGGAGCAAACAGAAGGAAAAGAAAATAGAAATTAAAAAAAAAATACGAATCAATACACTGGCAAAGCAATGAGGAGAGAGGGGAGGAAGGCATAATGAGAGAGTGCGAGGGGTAGTTTTACAGAAACAGTCAGAGCCTTTCTCACAAGTAACGATTCACTCCGTGTTGCAGCTCATTGCGCTTAGATTGAATTATGAGGCTTAGTTCTGAGCACCACTAGAAAGGATCCGTTAGCAAAGAACTTTGCATGTGCACGTGAACCAGAGAGGAGGCCTATTCAGCTTTTTCCTTATGCTCATTGAAGTCTGCTAATTCCATATCAGGAAGAACAACCAAAGTGATTTCGTAGATAATATAAGGATGGTGTTTTGGTTAACTATACCTATTTTTTATACAGATTTGTGCCACGATATCCTCATTTCTGGCTCTCCTGAAACAGTATAGAGACATGTAGTTAGAATTTGTAGATGCCAAATGACATGTTCTCCTTGCTCTCCCCACCATTCCCTCTGCCCATTCAAGTGTGCTTGCCACCAGGTTTTGCGGAGGTTTCTGGAAAGGACCATGGCATGGAGACAATGAGCTTCTCAATAATAATGGGTATGGAGAGAAATCTCAAGGAGGCCTCATGATGACTTAGTACCTCACAAGACATTGTCATGACCCTTGGGAGCTACGGGACCTTAGTTTGAGCTTGAATTCCCTGGCAACTTGGAAACACACAAGTTGAGAGTCAAATTACATTGATTTATTGAAAGTAAAGAAATCTCTCTCTCTTTTTTAAGTTTATTTATTTATTTTGAGAGAGAGAGAGGGAAAGCACAAGTGGGGGAGAAACAGAGAGAGAGGGAGAGAGAGAGAGAATCCCAAGCAGGCTCTGCCCTGTCAGCACAGAGCCCAACATGGGGCTCGAACCCATGAACTGTGGGATCATGACTTGAGCTCAAATCAAGAGAAGGATACTTCACTGGGCGCCCCAGTAAAAGAATATATCTTTTGAGTGTGTGTCCTGAGATCCATACCTAACATACATTTCAATCTCTCTGCAAATGTATGTAAATGCACACACACACACACACACACACACACACACACACATTTGTATTATATCATAGAAGAGTGTCCTGAGACTATAGACACCAACCTGTTAACAAGCTGATTTTGAGGATTGAGGTAAATACGCAAGGGCAAGAAAAGGAAAAGGTATGATAGCTTTCAAAGAGAGAAAAAAGACCCAGGAATGTGTCAGACACTCATGTCCAATGGCTGCTGTAACTAGCATTAACTTGCTGGCAGTTCCTACGACAAGGTGTTGGACTTCAGTGGAAGCAAGCGTGGTCCTGGACCAACAATATGAACAAGGAAATAGTCGCTCTCCACTCAACAACTTGGAGAAAGGGAGGCCTCTGTTTCTTTCTTCCTAATCTCACTTTTTCCGTCCCCCATCTCTTCCTGCTGCCAATATTTTCCACTCTTTTGTGTTCCAGCTGTACGGAGGAATAACTCAGAGACAAAGAACTGTACATATCCAATGTGTCCAATTTGATGATTTTGAACCCATGATACCATCACCACAATCAAGATAATAAGACATTTCCAACACCTCTCAGAGTTCCTTTGTGTCCCTTTGGTTTTCTTGCTGTCATTGCTGTTGTTGTTTTGTGGTAAGAACTCTGCACAGGAGGTCTAGCCTGTTAGCAAATTTTGAGTGCGTAATACATGTATTGTTAAATGCAGGCCTCGCGTTGAACTGCGGACCTCTAGTCTTACTCATCAAGCATGGCTGAAACTTTCCTTAACATAATTCAGTGCATCTCCAGTAACCACTCCAGTTAGCTGACCAATATTTCAAAAACATAAGCATCAACAAAGGAAACAACCAATCCACTCACTTAAATAGTAAATGAGGGCCAACACGGGCTGGACAGTATGAAAGGCACTGGCACACGGAGGCCAACGGGCTGACTCGGTGAAATGTCCCAGTTCTGACGGAGGTCGGAGAATACTATCAAATCTGGAGTAAAATTCCGACTTTGAAATAAGCCACGTTAACCCCAAAAGATGTGCTTATCATAATTTGAAGAATTTTGCTTCCATGAGGGAAAAAAGTAGGCTTAGGAGGTCGGCATTGGGCACGTCAAATTATTTGCTGCCAGAGCAAATTTTGCCTTTCATGCCCCAGTCAACATATCTATGGCCTCTGTTCATGCCCTGTGTGGTTACAAAGGTGGCTACGGACTGGAATGGGGTTGGTTGGTGGCCTAAGTAGCCTGACTGAAAGAAATGTGTAGTTGCGGGGGGTGGGGGGCGGGGGGGACCTGGGTGGCTTAGCTGGTTAAGCTAAGCTTGGTTTCAGCTCAGTTCATGATATCATGGTTTGTGAGATCGAGCCCCATGTCTGGCCCTGTGCTGACACCACCAAATCTGCTTGGGATTCTCTCTCTCTCTCTCTCTCTCTCTCCCTGCACCTTTCTTCTCACACACTCTCTCTCTCAAAATAAATAATTAAAAAAGAAAAGTGTGGTGGACATTCAGATTTCTTTCATTAAACTAAAAAAAATACAAAAAACAAAAAAACAAATAAACAAACAAAAAAGCAACAACAACAACAAAAAAACCCATGTTACCAGAAAGTAACAGAAGAGAGAAAAGCAATCCTCGGAGTGGGGCTGAATCGCACTTAGAACAGAGCACTGGAGTGAGAAGCCTTCCATCGCACAGTTAACAACCCCGGCTCTGGTGCCGGGCAACATTGCTTGAAAATGCGGAGTCCACGTTGCCTTGGTCAGAAGATTATCTAAACTCCATCTGTTCCGCTGTAGCCAGAAACACAAACTGAGAGGGAACCAAAAAGAAAGCAAGGTGTGCATTTTGCATTTGCACACAGAGCAGGCTGGACATCAGGCAATTCTCATCTCCATTGATCAGAATCCAGGAAAACGTGTATGTCTTTGGGGGTAAATATGCTGGTGGCGATGTAGCTGGTTCGTTTTCCCTTTAAAGTTGAAGGGAGCAGTAAACATAGGACCTAACAAAAGAGTCCAATTCAGTTTATACACTATTTACAAGAACTTGAATTTAGAAGACAGTTGTTCCTTTTGTTTTATTCGGAAAGCATTTACAAAGCACCTGCTAGTGTCAGGCACTCACCGTGTGCCTTACTTAACTCTTACACCTATACCGTTTAATAGACATAATTATTTTCTCCGTTTTATAGACGAAAATGCAAAGGCACGGAGAGGTGACAAAAATCGCCTAAGGTCCCAAAGCTAATAAATGCCAAAGCTGGGATTCCAGCCTGGGTCTGGAACCAAACTTATAACTGCTATACTAAGCGGCCCCTTTGCCATATGAGGGACGGGGTCATCTGTCTGCATGTGTTCTAAGGGTGAAGATAAATAGCATCAACAGCAGTCTGGAGCCTGTCTTTTGGGGAAAGTGAGGCACTGAACAGCTCTTGCAGGTTAGAGAATCTGTTCGTTGTGGGGATCTTCTGGGATCACCACAGCGTATTATTCTCGGGGCAGGATGCTAGCTAGGCGTCCCTCTCGGAATAGACAAGATGATATCCCAGGATCCACCTCTGCTCCCAGAGTCTGCTTTTCTATTCATATTCCAAAGCCGGCATTAGCAGATTCAGGAAGGGGTCCGTTGTTCAGTTTCCAAAAAGATTTCAAACTTGTACTTAAATCTTCCAGCTTTAAATCATTTTTCTTTTATTCATTCTTCTGAGGTTTCTGAGGGATTGCCAATACTTGACTCTGCTTTGACAAAGCTATCCTTGGCTATCAGATTAGATAAGATGATGAATTGTACTTAAGACTCCACATAAGTTAAAAGCCCAGGAGTTTTAGTGGAAAACTTTCTCAAACACAGTTAAATCTCAGAGCTTGCAAAGAATGGAGGGGGTTGGGTTTACTGATAAAATAATCCAGTTCATTGATGTTGCTGCTGGGATTACTGAAACCCGGCGACAGGGAGATTTTCTACATTTTTCCCCCCAAATAAGCCTATACAGCCAGCAGAAATCCCCTAGGTAATGGGAGGAAAACATTTTATTCTAAATGGAAAACAATATCTAGATTACGGCCAAGGACAAAATTTTCATACTTCATAGACTCGAAATGTGTGTTTTTCACATTTCTGAAATTGGGTGCATAGTATAATCACCCAGGTGGCATTCATGATGTAGTTGTCATTGTCTGCTCATCGGCATCCACATGTGCAGACCGTGTGGCACTGGCTTGCAAGAAAATCCTAAAGACCACAGTAGATTTTCTTTCTTGCTTTTTTTCTAATATTTATTTTGGAGAGCGCACGAATCAGCGAGGGGGAGAGAAAGGAAGAGAGAAGATCCAAATCGGGCTGGGCACTGACGGGCCAACGGCAGCAACCCTGATGTGGGGCTTGAACTCATAAACCGCGAGATCGTGACCTGAGCCAAAGCTGGTCGCTCAACTGACTGAACCACCTACGTGCCCCAAAAGTAGATTGTTTTAAGCAGAATGTTTATTACCAATAGTCTCAGCGGTATCGAAAACCCAGACGAAACATGACTCCGAAGTGAGATGTTTCAGGAATATTGTAATAAAGTGATTTCACTTAGATTTTCTTTTCTTAGGCTAATAAAGGAGTGTCAAAGAAATCTTCCTACAGGTAGAAGTGAAAGTTCTGAGCGCCATTTAATTGGCACTGGATTTCTTCAGTGTCTCAATTACACAAAAAATAACAATCTGGCTTCAATCAATGGTGTCTTAGATTCGATGAAGTGCGATAATGATCAACTAGTAAAACACAATACTTATAACACAAAACCACGACTCTAGTTTTGACGTCAGGTAACCTGAGTACAAAAATCGAGCTGGGTGATACATCGCTTTGGTTGATTTTCTCAAACTACTATATTCTCAACACTTCTGGAGCTCCTCTAGAAAACGCAGGGGCCCATTACAGCCTAGTGATGACTGAATGATAGAATGTGTGTGAGAAACTTAGCAGAGAGCCCGCAAGCATTTAATCTGTGAACGGCTCTTGATTTTATCTGCGTTGGCAGAGGCCTCACAACATCCCATCTTTTTGCCTTTTCCCTTGGGAGCAGGAGGCTCTAGGGAAGTGGTTGGCTTCCTTGCTAGTTCTGCAAAACTCTTTTAGTGGCCAGAGAAAAGAAAAAGCCACTGTTAAGAACTTACCACCAAGTCGAGTATAAACGAGCAGTGCAACCTTTCGTTGTTAAGCTGACGTACATGTCGGCAGCCACAGCGGGCCAGAGGAGGATGCTTGGGTAGAAGGGTAGACTGCTTGGCATAAGATGAATATTGACCGATGGGAAGTAAGAGACAGGGGGGAGTTAGACAATTTCCCCCTCTTTTCCCCATTCTGTGGTTCCTCCATGAAGCCCTTCTGGAAAAGTCCAGTGTGCCAAGCAAATTTAGCCACCAAGGGACCTGCCGTGTTACCTGCTGGCTCAGTGGGAAGTGTGGCCAATCCAGAATCACACCCTGTCCAATGCTTTGCATTATTTCCTTTCTCCTCACCTTCACCACTGTGGGCTTGCACCACATAAATCAAGTATCGGATCCTTGATACTTAATAAAATATCCACTCCTTGCCTCGCCTCTGCTTGCCCCAGGACTCGGCACATCCTCGTGCCCCACGTGTTGGTTGGCACAGAGTTCCTGGGGAGCCCCGGAAACGTTGGTCTGACGTGTTTCTAGAATCAGACGACGTGGGTTAGTCGAACGTTGATGCTGCTGTGGAGCCAGGCGTCCTAGCCTCAGCCTTGGCTCCAGTTCTCGTTAACTGTGTGACCTCACTCAGAGGTCTGATGGCAATCATATGACCTGCCTTCCTTATCTTGAACCGCCATCATCAGGATCAGGAGAGATGAGGCTGGAGAAAGTAATGTGTGAGCCACCAGGTAGCCCATAAATAATGATTGCTACCAAACATGAATTTGGTGCAGTGAATTCTGTTGCCCTTTTTAGTCAATACAAGATCAGTGTTAAAACTTTTATAAAACTGGGGGTGCGGGGGGGAGCACCTGGGTAGCTCAGTGGATGAAGTGTCCAACTCTTGATTTTGGTTCAGGTCATGATCTAATGGTTCCAGGGATTGAGCCCCGCATCAGGCTCTGCGCTGACAGTATGGAGCCTCTCTCTCTCTCCCTCTCTTTCTGCCTCTCCCCCACTCATGTGCTCTGTCTCTCTCTCAATAAATAAATATTTTTCAAAAAATGTTATAAAATCGTAAAACTTCAGGTAGTCCATTATGTTAGTTTCTAGGACTGCTGTAATAAAACACCACAAACGGAGTGGTTTAAAACAACAGAAATTTATTCTAAGACCGTTCTGTAGGCTAGAAGTCCAAAATCAAGGTGCCAGCCAGACCATGGTCTCTCCAAAGGCTAGAATCCTTCCTTGCTTCTTCCAGCTTTTGATCACCCCAGGAGTTGCGTGGTTGTGGCACTGTAACTCCCAATATCTGCCTCCACCTTTGCGTGCCCTCTCCTCTCTGTGTGTCCCTGTATCTCCAGATCTCTCTCCTTTTAAGGAAACCCATCATTGGATTTAGGGTCCACCCTAATCCTACATGACCTCATCATAACATGAATCACATCTGCAAAGATTCTGTTTCTAATCTACCTGTGATACACGTTCACAGGTATCTGGGGTTAGAACTTCAATGTATCTTTTTTGTGATATAATTTGACCTAAAATAGTCATGTGAGCTCTTAAAATATATATACATGTAAATATATATATATAATATATATAATATATATATACATATATACACAGTATTGTGATCTATGAAGTTAGAAACATGAAGAGAAGTACAATTCTTATTAATAAGCAAAATAAATAGCTCTTAAAAATCTCTTCCCAAGGGGTGCCTGGGTGACTCAGTTGGTTGAGCATCTGACTCTTGATTTCAGCTCAGGTTCTGATCCCAGGGTGGTGGGTCGAGCCCTGTGTCGGGCTCCACACTGAGCCTGAAACCTGCTTAAGATTCTCTCTCTCTCTCTTTCCCTCTTCCCCTGTCCTGCTTGTGAGCTCTCTATCTCTAAAATAAAAAAATTTTAAAAAAGGAAATCTCTCCCCAAGATCCATGTTCAAATTGCCACTTTTTAAATTCAAATTTCCCTGTCCCACATATATCATAGCTTAGCCATATAGCAGTCATTTAAATCTGTGCCATGAAACCATCCTTTAACGAAGACTTTCAGAATTCCAATAACTGAATTATCTTGGCTAAGGAAAAGAAGAAAAAATGAAGAAACTCACATCTATTGAATACTTATCATTACTCAAGGTCACAATAATTCTTTCATTCTGTCATCATAACCAACCTGCAAAGGAAACGTTGTGGTTTTTGTTTGTTTTATAGCTAAACAAGTTGAAGCCCCAGAGCATAAAGCATTATGTCTAAAGACTCACAGTAAATGGGGGAACGTAAAACTCTAACTTCGTTGTGCTGAATCAAAAGCTCAAGATAAGTTTTCTTATTGTCAGTTTAATTCTAGAGTAAATTTTGTGTGGAATAATTGTCCCATTTCTTCAGCAACTAAACAACATCAAAGATACAATCTGACCAGTGACGGATGGTCCCCCAATCTCTCTACACTTCAGTGCCCCAGTTTTATGGTTGAGGAATCTCTCCCTTAGGACTCTCCTCCTATATACTGAATCTAAATGGCCTATCATACCTACCGCCCGCTTCATTACTTGATTGTGTATTCATTCATTTATTCGCTCAATGAATATTATTGGACATCTACTATATTCTAGGTATGAGGTCCCAATGGTGACTAAAACAAGCCCTTACAGAACTTATAGTTTCCTGGTAGCTAAAACATTGGCCCCAGAGATCAAACCAGTGTTTCACTTTGGGTACCAAGAGTGAACATGATTTTGGTCATGTCAACCTAAAACTCAAACAAAAAGAAGCAGAAAAAAGTAACATGCACATTTCCATGTCCAGAGAATGCTCCTTGACTCACAGCCAAGTAAATGGTGTTAAGAGAGACAGACAGACAGACAGAGAGACAGAGGGAGAAAGAGGGTGCTGGAGAAGGAAAAAAAAGGGGGGGGGAAGGGGAGGGAAGAAGGAAGAAAGAGAGAGGGAGAGGGAGAAGGGGAGGGAGAGAGAGAAAAGCTAAGGAACAGAGAAACTGAAAAACAAATAAACAAACAAACAAACCCAGAACCATAGAGGGGATGAAAAGATTAACTATGCACGTAACTGGTGGTTGAAAACTTCCTTTTTCACACTGTAGGGATGGTTGAAAACAAAGAATCTTGCTTCTAAATGCACAAATACTGACCTGCGTTAATAATTCAGATCAGAGTACAGGTTCACAGAGCTTCCAGGATTCTGCATAGAATCAAAGATACCAGGGTCAGGAAGAGGTGCTGTCTAATTAAAGGAGTAGAAGTCAGCCAGCATGGGTGGAGGAGGGGTAAGGTGAGGTCAACCTCTGAAGCACCAGGGAGAGAGCCCTGACAGGTGTCAGAGAACAACTGAGGACAGGTGAGAAGTAGAACACTGACTCGAGGCACCTCAGATTAGTGTTTTTTTTTCTATAGATTCCCAAGTTAGCAGAGCCTTTGAGACCTTCTTTTCCCCTTTGTCTTCTGAAACTCATGAAAGTTTTCCGTGTAATTCATTTGTCATCAAGGCAGATAAAGCGTATCTGTAGTCAGCCAAGAATAACGGAGCAATGGCCCAATTGTGTCTGGGTCTGGATCTTACTGGTTCTCTGCGGTTCTCAACCCTGGTCAAGGTCAGAATAAGTCCCCATCACCAGGCTTTCCAAAGTAGTCATGGGTCTGGAGGAAAGCAAATCATACTTGTTCACTACATCGTTGTTTGTAACAGTATAAACTGGGAGCAGCCCAAATATTCATCAAAGGGGAATTAATACATACACTGTGGCATATCCAGATAGCAGAGCACCACATAGGAGTTCAGGCAAGATAACCAGAGCTGTATGTAGTAACGTGGCTAGATCTCAGAGACTTGTTTTTCATAAATACTTTTGCCTTTTCACCCCAAATGTTCATTATTTGTGTGTATTTATTTGCAAATTACATACATGTTCAATCATGCTGATCATTTTGTACTTTCTAAAACACATACTAAAATGGGAATGGAAAAAAAATGAGATTAAAAAAATCACAATGATAATATTGCCTTCTGGACCCCGGGGATGATCATCCTGCAGATACATGCAAATGAAGACCACAGGTCTGACATCCAGCGTGAGCTGAAAAGGACGAGGCACCTAGCATTTCCTCCAGTGCAGGCATCAGCAAATTTTTCTATAAGGGGCCAAATAGTAAATATTTTAGGCTTCGCAGGCCATGTTACAGTCTATGTTACAACTGCAGATGCTCAATTCTGCCTCTGTGGTGTAAACTCAGCTTCAGAGATGTGACGGGCTGGGCACGGCTGAGTTCCAGCGAAACTTTATTTACAAAAATAAAGACTTCCCTCAGAATTTGGTCTGTGGGTCATAGATTAATGACCCCTGCTCCAGTAGGATATTATTTCTCTAAAAACAAAATAACGCACATAACTTACTGGAGGTTTTCACAATTACAGAAGTAATTCTCAACATTGGTATTTTGACAGAAAAAAAAAAAGCAACAGAGTCCATTAGATCAAATTCTTGTTTCGTAGCAATCATTATTTATGTGCTACCTGGTGGCTCACACATTACTTTCTCCAACCTTATCTCTCCTGATCCTGATGATGGCATTTCAAGATAAGGAAGGCAGGTCACATGATTGCCATCAGACCTCTGAGTGAGGTCACACAGTTAATGAGAACTGGAGCCAAGGCCGAGGCTAGGACGCCTGGCTCCACAGCAGCATCAACGTTCGACTAACCCACGTCGTCTGATTCTAGAAACACGTCAGACCAACGTTTCCGGGGCTCCCCAGGAACTCTGTGCCAACCAACACGTGGGGCACGAGGATGTGCCGAGTCCTGGGGCAAGCAGAGGCGAGGCAAGGAGTGGATATTTTATTAAGTATCAAGGATCCGATACTTGATTTATGTGGTGCAAGCCCACAGTGGTGATGGGATTTTGGAATGGTGGGGGTTCAGAGCTGACGGCCAAGAAAGAAGTCTTGAGATGTCTTTGGTGCAAAAAGGGTGATTTTTATTAAAGCATGGAGACGGGCGGAAAGAGCTGCACTGGAGTTGTGAAGAGGGACTGGTTATATAGGATGGAGTTGGGGGAAATAAAGGCAAAAGGAAGGCCTCCAGAAGGACTTTGATATGCTAAAGACGACTCATAAGATACCCGAGGCCTAGCTATTGTCAAGATAAGGTTGTTCTCCCTCTAGTAAAGCATTAACATTAGGACCGTAGGGGGTTCCTGAGGAAATGTTACACTCTATATTTGCCTCAAGTATTTGTCAATGGGCTGCAGGTTATAAAGAAATTTAATTTTACCTGCCATTTCCTTCTTGCCCTTGTTCCCCACATCACTGTGGAGGGAAAGGTGATATTAGGGCTCCAAGAAACTGAGTGGATAGGTTTCTGGGGATTAGGCTATTGATAAGAAGACTCCCTTTTTCTTATAATTTACTAAGATATGCGTAAATTGATGGAGACTCCTGTCCTGCATGACTGTGATCTCTATCAGTTAACCATTTGTCTTTTCCTTTCTTTTGTTCTCGGGGAGCCCGGAGTGCCTGAGGAATATCACACATATCCCACCTGGGTGGGGGGGTGCGCTAGCTTGTACTTGGTCCTTGGCTTGCCTTATGCTCCCTCATCAGTGGTGAAGATGAGGAAAAAGGAAATAATGCAAAGCATCGGAAAGAATATGTTCCTGGCCTGGCCACAAGGTAACATAGAAGGCCCCTCGGTGAGCAAATTTGCTTGGCACACTGGACTTTTCTAGAAGGGCTCCAAGGAAGAACCACAAAATGGAGAAAAGAACGGGAAGTTGACTCCCCCCTGTCTCTTGCTTCCCATTGGTCTTCTGGTGTAAAACAAGCTAGACACTTAGAGCTATTAATCCTGAGATGATTGTCACAGGGGCTTCTTTTGTGATCTTGGGGACAGTTTCTCCAAGAGTATGTCTGCGGGAAACAAAATAATGCATATCAAAGGATGAATATGTCAGCCTGCTTTGTATGTGTGTATATTTTATAAATAAATCTGGAGAACAGAAAGATACAGAAAGGATAAGCACAAAGGATAATATAATAACTACCAATGTATTTTCCTTATCTGATATATGTATGTGTATGTGTATATATATATTATATATGTATTTATTTATATATAATATATATGTTTATTTATATATATATATAAACATATATATATGTTTTTAAGGAAATAAAACATTATAGATAAACATCAGATCACTTATGTTTTCCTCCCCATTCCTTCTTTGGAGACAACCATTCTCATGACTCCTGAGTATATCGAATCCATGGTTCGTACTTTTTCTACCATGTATTTGTACTATACATAGTATATATTATATATATATACTACACACTTATATAGACATACATACCTTTATACTATACCAACATATAGACCTATATACTGTGTGTATATATACATACCTATATATGCAGATGTATAGTATATATATAAAAATAGATGTATAGTACATGTATAGATAATACATATACTGTATATATAATACCTACATACGTGCGCGTGTGTGCATATGTGTGTGTGTGTGTGTGTGTGTGTGTGTGAATGTATATATAAAAAGGGAAAGGAAGGGGCACCCGGGTGGTTCAGTCAGTTAAACATGTGGCTTCTGCTCAGGTCATGATCTCACTGCTCATGACTTTGAACCCCGTGTCGGGCTCTGTGCTGACAGCTCAGAGCCCGGATCCTGCTTCGGATTCTGTGTCTCCCTCTCTCTCTGCCCCTTCCCTGTTCATTCTTTGTCTCTCTCTTTCTCAAAAATAAGTAAACATTAAAAAAAAAATTTTAAGAAGGGAAAGGAAAAAGCTCAAACAGTCAAATGCTCAACAACAGGGTCCTGGTTAAATAAATTAGGGTCATGGAACAGTATGCAGAAATTTTTTAAAAACTGAGGCAGAACTACACAGTCACTGAAGCATATATGAGACTCACTATCAAGGGAAATAAAGCAAGTTACAGAGCCACGTATATTGCCTGATGCCATGTGTATGCCCCACTTCTTACACACATGCGATATGTCTGGACA
This sequence comes from Prionailurus viverrinus, assembly GCF_022837055.1. NCBI lineage: Eukaryota > Metazoa > Chordata > Mammalia > Carnivora > Felidae > Prionailurus > Prionailurus viverrinus. Next base: position 32,676,404 of record NC_062575.1, on the reverse strand, counting down.
ATACCCAAGAAACCATTAGCAGTTTGAATTTGGAAAAGCAAACAAGAGGGACATTTTTGTCTTCCTCTTTATAATAACCTTCAGCCCTTAAAAAAAAGTTAAAAGGTCCTACTTTTCTGATTAAAGAATACTAATAAAAAGGCCCCACATCAGGCTCTGTGCTATCAGTGCAGAGCCTACTTGGGATTCTCTCTCTCCCGTCCTTTCTCTCTGCCCCTCCCCCCCGTCGTGTGTGTGCTCTGTCTCTCAAAATAAATAAACATTAAAAAACATAGAAACATGAAAAAGAGAAAGCAAGGTCTGCAGCAGAAGTTGTCAGTAGGGGCAGCCAAAGAGAGACTCCAGGACTGAGGCAGGAGGACAAGATTTATAGAAGTGACACAGGTGGGTGGCACGTGTCTGGGAGTCCAGAGAATGAATTTGAGTCCTGCGTCTGGCATGGAGTATCAGACGTCCCTGGGCAAAGCAGGCTCCTTTGCAGGGAGAGTCCTCCCTGATTATCTGTTACCTACCTACCTCTCCTGATTTCTCTCCCCACTTCCCACCGTGGCTTACAGACTCCCGCCCATCTCTGCACCATTTCCTCTTTGTGCCTCTGCTCCCACCTGTCCTGCCTGGATGCCTTCCACCAACTCATTGGCCTGACTCAGCGCGGGCATCATCACCCCAAGGCAGCTGGGGGCCCCCCTCTGTATTCCCAGCATACCTGCTGCATTCCCCACCCACCCCCATTCCAGGGGTATCACTTGTGCCTGGTCTGCTCTCTCCCCCACTTGAACTCACAGCTCCTACAGGCCAGTGACTATGGCTGACCAAACTTGGTGCCTGGCCCTGGGTGCTCCTACTTTAGTAAGAGAACTTTCACTAAATACTGACTCCGTGTCTCAGCCACCTTCCCTATAAAATGAGGAAGCTGAATTATACTTAGTTCAATCCAGCACTTATATACCAACACCTACACCATCCCAGCATGGCTCTCTAGAAAGGACAGAAAAATGGGTGTGGCCCTCTCGTGGGAAGGATGGTCTAAGGTCTCCCAAAACCCAGTCTTCTGATTCTCACCACCAGAATTTAAAAGATAGGAGTTCAATTTCCAGCTCTGTCCTGACTTGCTGAATGGTCCTGGGAATGTCATCTTTACCTACGTGGGGAAGTTCCTGGTGGAAAACACACTGAATGAGGTACCCTGACCTCGCCAACGTGTGGAGGAGGGGACTGGTATTTTTCCTGATGTACAATATGCTGTGATAGGGTCTCCTGCTCTCTAATCATGCAATCTACATAATTTATCCTTTTAAAATGAGCCATAATCCCCAGAGAGTGCTTCCCTATTGATATCAAACGTAAGGGGGTATTTTTAAGGACACGGCAGCATCACCACTATACATTAACCTACACAGAATCAATCCATTTCCAAGTTAAGCACGGCCCTAAAAATTCACTAATGGAGCTCAGTGTAGTTTGTTCATGAGATGTGCAGTCAGGAATCATGCATAATGTAATAGTGTAAATGCTAAAAGCAGCTCCCACAAACTAATTTAATCTTGGCTTAATGGACATAGGAGAACTGATCTTCAAAAGAGATTGCCAATGAGATTCTTGGGGGCCTCCCAGCAGCCTGAGAGCAAGCTCCAATATTAGCTTTTGGTTAGTTCCCCCTTTCAACTAGAGCATATTAAAGGCAATCCAATACTGTCATTGAAATTATAAATAACTTGTGTCAACTTTCATGGACTATATCATAGAGATGTCTCCATGCATTTGCATAGCTCTCTGGGATTGAAATTTTGCTCTCCATACCTCTTAGTTCACGTGCGTCCACCCCAGCCAAGGGGATCTTTTACACTCTGGAAGATCAGAAAGATAAGAAATATCTACAGCCCCCGGGCCATGCCAGAGAGATAGTGTCTGAATAAAGATCTAGGATACGAAGCCTGTATACTATCAAAGGGATCAGAATCACACTACTGTAGCTTGTCTCCCAGGGACCCCCCAGAAGTCCCTAAAATGCACCTGCCACCCGACACGATTAGAGGAAGAACATTTGCCCATGCAGGAACACGCGCGCGTGTATGCGCATGCGCGCGCGCGCACACATGCACATACGCACTTACATACACAGAAAGACTCCCTTGCTGGTGTGAGTTTGGTTTATATCATATGATCTAACATTAAATCTAGCTAAGTAAATTGTAGAATATCCAAATTTAGGAACTTTAGAGTGAATTTAGTTCAAGCCACACACACACACACACACACACACACACACACACACATATTTAAAAATTTTTTAATCTTTATTTATTTTTGAGAGAGAGACAGAGTGTTAGCAGGGGTGGAGCAGAGAGACTGAGACACAGAATCCAAAGCAAGCTCCAGGCCCCTAGCTGTCAGCACACACCCCAACGCGAGACTCGAACACGCAAACCATGAGATCATGACCTGAGCCAAAGTCGGACGCTCAACCGACTGAGCCACCCAGGTGCCCCCACATATTTTATTTTCAATGTTGCTAATTGACTTTGGACTTTTAGAGCCGACTGAAGGAGACAGCGTCGCAAAGGCAGCTTTGGGGAGTAGACAGAATAAATGGTGGGCGGGTAAAAGCGTGGCAGCAGAGAATGGGATTTGGGAATGGGAGGGAGAAATGGAAAGGAGGATTGAGGAGTTGATAATGCAGTTTTACAAGTCAAGTTAAATAATGGTACCTAGAGTTAGAGATGCAACCAATAGAACGGAATAATATAAACTTCAAACACTGGGAGGAGGAAACAAAAGGCCTATGGGGGGTGAGCTTACTCCTCATCTTCCACATTGAGAGTTAATAGATATTGACTGAGTGATAAATTAAGAAATGAAGTTATGGAAACGGTCACCAAAAAAAAAAAATACAAAAACATAAAGAGAAAAAACCAGAAACATTAAATAGATGTTGCCTCGATCATATAGAACTGGAGGTGGTGAGGGTATTTTCTTGTGCTTCTGCATTATTTCATTTGTTACAATGCATACACTTGATTTGATTTAAAGTTGGTTGTTTTTGTTTGTTTGTTTGTTTCTTTGTTTTTTCAGTAGGTGCTTCGGGGAAGCTGTGCTGGAGTAGAGAAGGGTGGGATAAGGTAATGCTGCTTTTCCTCTGAAGCAGCCGGGCTATTTGCGTAAAATCACGAGAACGTGTAGGATGACACATTCTTATTTCTAAGTGCAAGTGAGAAACAATTGAAGCTTTGTACAGTAAACTGTTAACAGTGAATACCTCTAGAGCGATAGTGTCCAAAATACTTTCTGTGATGATAGAAATGATCTAGTTCTGCATTGTTGAATATAGTAGCCGCTAACCACACATGACAGTTGAGTACTTCAAATACGGCTAGTGCAACTGAGGAACTGGATTTTCATTCTACTTCGTTTTAATTAAATAAATGTAAATGTCAACATGTAGCTAGTGAATACCAGATTGGGTAGCACAGCAAGAGAATCATATGGAGGTGTGAAAGACTTTCTTTTTATTACTTTCTATGTTTCTGTAATATTTGAAATTCTTGCAATAGGAATATGATACTTTCACGATTTAAAAACCCTCAAAACTTTTAAATTTGAAACAAAAAGGAAAAGCAAGCAAAAGGAAATGGCCATAAAGTGATGCACTGGCAAAAAAGAATTCTACAACATGGGATAAACTATTCAGAGAACAACAGCTAAATAGATAAATAAATACATATTATTTGGGACGCCTTCCACCTCTGAGCTTTGACATGAGCCTCCAGAGGAAATATCTTTGTGTCATCTCCTTATACTGTGAGCACTTAGGTTTCAATTCTCTGTACTCTGCTAATTATTACTGTTTGTTCTGCTTTCAATCTAATTTTTTTAATGTTTATTTGTTTCTGAGAAAGAGAGAGAGAGAGCAAGCAGGGAATGGCAGAGAGAGAGGGAGACCCAGAATCCAAATCAGGCTCCAGGCTCTGAGCTGTCAGCCCAGAGCCTCATGCTGGGCTCAAACTCACAGACCACAAGATCACGACCTGAGCCAGAGTCAGATGCTTAGCTGACTGAGCCACCCAGGCACCCCTGTTCTGCTTTCAATCTTTCAAAAATGCCTTCACATGGCTCCTCTGTGGCCTCTCCTCTCCCATTCTTTGTCTCTGTTGGTATAGATCGAGATCCAGATATATAGATATATAGATTTTATTCCTTTACTCTCCTGTGAATGATTGTGTAAATTACATGCGTTCTATTTGCCATATTTACTCTGACCCAACGGGAAGAAATTAACCAAGAATTAGCGGCAATATGATCTAGATCATCTAATCCCTAATCTGATCCCTTTCCATTCATCAAGCTGTTCCACCATCTGGAATCTAATCGTCTCTCAATTATCAAGCAAAACAATGACTCTGCCACTTTTTTAGCTACAGAACCTCAGTTACTTAAATTCAGTTTCTTCATCTATAAAATTGACATAGTAAGGAACGGACCTCACTGGATTGCAGTGAGGTCGAGGTATGGCACAGTAGGTCCTCAGCACAGACGTGTCAAATAGGAAGCACTCCATAAATGGTGGCTGTTGTTATTTGCTATTTTTTTTAATAAAACAAAACGAAGAGTTCTCCGCCCTGATTGTACAAGGCAAGAGATTTCTAGTCTTCTGGCTCTTAAACTATTAATCCATCTCTTTTCCTTTGTGGGAGGTCAACCAATTAGAGGTACAATTACTTCTCGAGAAATGGTAGGTAATACTAAATAGATAAATACTATGTTGGTATGCAGTGTTTTTCAATGCAAAATGATTTATGAGCAGGAATGGCCCATTTCACGGTGCAGATCGTCTCCTTTGTGCAAAGAGTAGACACAACCAGGCTGGAAGAAATTGTATCCATTACACATGAAGTGAGGCCATTAGAAGTGCCCCTTATCAATGTCTAAACTTGAAGGCCATTCCCAAAGTTCTCCTTCTCCCTCTCCCCTTCCTCCTCCACCTCCTCCTTCTCCTCCTCCTTCTCCTTTTTCTTCTTCTAGAAATAGCTTTCTTCTTATTAGAAAGGTAACATATACATGGGAAAGAATTCAGAAAATAAGAGTAAAAATAAATGTCATTTATAATCCTACCACCTAAAACCACCCAAGTATAATCTGTTAAAATTTGGATATGTAAAAAATTGGAAAGGATATGCACATATATGTCAATCTAAATCTAACTGAAGTCCAAATAAATATATATATATATAATATGCATGCAAATATAATTAAACATATAATTCTATAAACTATAATTCTAAATTCTAAAACTAGAACATATGGCACAAAAACAGACACATAGACCAATGGAATAGAATAGAAACCCCAGAACTAGACCCACAAACGTATGGCCAACTCATCTTTGACAAAGCAGGAAAGAACATCCAATGGAAAAAAGACAGCCTCTTTAACAAATGGTGCTGGGAGAACTGGACAGCAACATGCAGAAGGTTGAAACTAGACCACTTTCTCACACCATTCACAAAAATAAACTCAAAATGGATAAAGGACCTAAATGTGAGACAGGAAACCATCAAAACCTTAGAGGAGAAAGCAGGAAAAGACCTCTCTGACCTCAGCCGTAGCAGTCTCTTACTTGACACATCCCCAAAGGCAAGGGAATTAAAAGCAAAAGTGAATTACTGGGACCTTATGAAGATAAAAAGCTTCTGCACAGCAAAGGAAACAACCAACAAAACTAAAAGGCAACCAACGGAATGGGAAAAGATATTCGCAAATGACATATCGGACAAAGGGCTAGTATCCAAAATCTATAAAGAGCTCACCAAACTCCACACCCGAAAAACAAATAACCCAGTGAAGAAATGGGCAGAAAACATGAATAGACATTTCTCTAAAGAAGACATCCGGATGGCCAACAGGCACATGAAAAGATGTTCAGCGTCGCTCCTTATCAGGGAAATACAAATCAAAACCACACTCAGGTATCACCTCACGCCAGTCAGAGTGGCCAAAATGAACAAATCAGGAGACTATAGATGTTGGAGAGGATGTGGAGAAATGGGAACCCTCTTGCACTGTTGGTGGGAATGCAAATTGGTGCAGCCGCTCTGGAAAGCAGTGTGGAGGTTTCTCAGAAAATTTAAAATAGACCTACCCTATGACCCAGCAATAGCACTGCTAGGAATTTATCCAAGGGATACAGGAGTACTGATGCATAGGGCCACTTGTACCCCAATGTTCATAGCAGCATTCTCAACAATAGCCAAATTATGGAAAGAGCCTAAATGTCCATCAACTGATGAATGGATAAAGAAATTGTGGTTTATATACACAATGGAATATTACGTGGCAATGAGAAAAAATGAAATATGGCCTTTTGTAGCAACGTGGATGGAACTGGAGAGTGTGATGCTAAGTGAAATAAGCCATACAGAGAAAGACAGATACCATATGGTTTCACTCTTATGTGGATCCTGAGAAACTTAACAGGAACCCATGGGGGAGGGGAAGGAAAAAAAAAAAAAGAGGTTAGAATGGGAGAGAGCCAAAGCATAAGAGACTGTTAAAAACTGAGAACAAACTGAGGGTTGATGGGGGGTGGGAGGGAGGAGAGGGTGGGTGATGGGTATTGAGGAGGGCACCTTTTGGGATGAGCACTGGGTGTTGTATGGAAACCAATTTGTCAATAAATTTCATAAAAAAAAATAAAAATAAATAAATAAAACTAGAACATAGAAAAAATAAATCAAAATCAAAATCAATAAAAACAGAACATGGACAATATATAATTGAATAATGATATAAGCAGATCATACAGTTCATAATTATTTAAAATATCCTTTTATTTAACGATATGCTATGGCTCTTTGTCAGTATGTTTATATGTGTTTCATTTTTTTATTAATACAATACATATTGTATATATTTTTTATCCATCTCCTACTGATAGATACTTGGGTTGTTTCTTGCTATGGGTTGTTTTGTTTGCTTTTATTATTTACCACCCTGAATGTGCCCAGTTTCATCTGTTTTTACTATTTAAGGTTTTTTAGTGATAAATATCATAGTTGTGAAATCACTGGGTGTAACACAGGCACATTTTTAAGGCTTTTGCTATTTAATGCCGAAATCCTCAGGAATGTAGCAGGTTACCCTTCCATAGAGGTCAGTGAGAGTTCCATTTCCCCACTCTCAGACCTACATTAGATATCATTAGTCATCTTAGTCTGGCCAATCTGATAAGCGGAAATATAATATCTGCTGCTTCTTTCAATTTTGATTCACTTTGACTTGATTATTTTTATTATTAGTGGGAGTGAAGACCTTTTCATATGTATACTGGTCATTTCTATTTTTCCTTTTTTTGTGAAAGACCTAGGCACTGTTCTCCATCTTGGGTAGGTGGGGCAAGGCATGTGAGCACACCCCAACACCTACCTGTTCACTACTGCCTGTCCTTTAGGGTTATGCCAAAGGGACTCCACACCCATGAAGTTTTTTCCAGAACGTCTCAGCCATAAGGAATCTCCTCATCTAACTTCTCAGAGGTCCTTTTTTAAAACTATCCTTGTGGCTTTAACATTTTGCCTTGTTCTATGGTTATTTATATCAGCATCTTTCTTCCCCTCACTTTCTTTTCCTGTTCAGTCAAAACTGCTGAAGAAGGCAACACAACAGTCAGAAGACTATATGCCATTTAAATACATAGCTATCATGTATCTGTTTATAGCAAAGTAGATATATATATAATTATAAACTCCAACACTTATTGGTTTATGTATTAGGCCTAGCTCTGCCATGTGCAGTCACAAAATAACATTGAACGTCTGCAGTTAAACCCAACAAAGACATTTTTCTTTTTCATGGGGAGTCCAACGTGGGACCAATGGCCATCTTGTAACTATTCTGTCTGGAACACATGGATTCCAAGGTTGCGTTGGCAGGGAAGGAGAAAGATGGAGGAGGCACACAGACAGTTGAATACCTTGGCTCAGAAATGACATGCATGCCGTCCGTAACGGTCCATTGGCCAGAACTAGTGACTTGGTCCCCACTCCAATGCAAACGAAGCTGGGAAACCAAGGGGAGCTTAGTGAACATTAACTGTCTCTGCCATAATAGGCTTCAATGTTTCAGGAACTTCATAAGCACAAACTCATGGGTACCTATAGTCCAGGTAATTATAATTACCTCAGTCTTCTGGATGACAACAGGAAGTTCAGACAAATGAAGCAACTTGTCTATGATCACTAGCCAGTAGGTTGTAGAGCTGGGACTTAAACCCCATTGGTATGATTCTAAACTCAGTATTCTTAATGAGTAGATTATGAAATTTTGATTTAGTAAGTACCATGAAGGGGCTCCCATCAGGAAAACACGTGTGGGATCTTAGGCCCTGCAGGGGTGAGTGATCTCTTCCTGCCAGAAACACAATGCCTAACTTCTCTGCACCTACTCACAGGTACGTGTGAGTGGTAGGTCCAAACCAGACTTTGCATTAAAAAAATAAATTTGGGCACCTGGGTGGTTTGGTCGGTTAAGCGTCCGACTCTTGATCTCAGCTCAGGTCTTGATCTCAGGGTCCTGAGTTCAAGCCCTGCACCGGCCTCCACCCTGGCCTCCCGGCTGGGTGTGGAGCCTACTTTAAAAAAAAAAAAAAAAAAAAAATTTTTTTTTTTTTTTTTTTTTTCTATTAGGACACTGTGTATTCCTCTCCTGATAGCAACTAAAGCGAAATGGCTGAGAGCAATAAAAATCCATTTTGCTGTTTAGTACAGTTTGTCAGACTAGAGAAATGGGATTGAATTTCAAAGCCACAGGCAAGCTGGCTGCAATCTGTGGTTCCACAGTCGATAGGTTTTTTTCTTCTTTATTTACCACTCTTTTGATAAGCCTTCAGCAAGTTACATAGGTTGTTCTAGTTGTATCTCGTTTGACTGGATTAGAATACTTGATGACAGTTTGGATAAGTCTGAGGCAGATGGTTCTTGACATTTTTCATGGCATCAGTTACAAACCATGCAAGAAACTCTTTCATCCTTTGTTTATCCTTCACTTAGAAGCCACTATAGTAGATTGTTAAATTTTCATTTTTCACAGTGCTGATTAAGGCATACTACGAGGCAGATGTTATTCCGAACCATTTTTAACAATTTACATTTAGCACCAAAGCTGGCTTTGTACTTGTTCCAGTGGATCAATTCACTTTTTTTTTCTTCTAAAACTTCAAGGTCAATCTCTGAAATGCTGTGACTCCCTCAACAATCAAATGTTTCGTAAACTTCTCTTGGTTACAGAAGCCCCGCTACTATTCCATTTGTGTGTTTGATAGTCAGCACACACACGGCGATTCATTCTCTTCCTCAACAGAGTAAGAGCATTATTTAAGAGGCAGATCACTAAACAAAGAGGAGAGTCTTAAAAAAAAAAAAAAGGAAAGAAAGAAAAAAGAATCAGACTATAACCTATCAGAATATCTTAATTTTTCTAAAGCACGTCGAGAATCAGAAAAGGTTGACGGGCCTGAAACACAAGATGCATTGCACCTCACAGCTGAAACGCAGAACAAAGAGTAAGAAATATTTCTCTTTTCTTTCCCATGGTTTAGTGATTTAGTAAATTACATACTATTTAGTTCAACCTAAGACAAGTATGAGGATACAAGCGTCTTTAGATACAATGCAATATTGACAAATAGGCTTTTTGAACACAAATTGTGACAAAATTTGATTGCAACCTTAGGAAGGCATAGCCTTTCACTTTTTCTTTTCTTCTAGAGTAATTTCAAAGTCGATTCTGCTTATAGGCAAAAGATGATACCCTGCTCAGGAAAACACGTGTATGGGGAATCTGGAAGACAGTCTACGTGAAATATGCTCAAATGTATTCCCCACTTATTCAAAAAAAGAACTTGAGACAAGATGATGAGTCATGCAAGGTGGAGTGCTATTTTTTCAAAAAGGAAACAGAAACACAAACAACTTAATGACAGATAAGTAAACAATAGTCTCCATGACCTTCATTCTACCACTGGCAGAACTAACCCACAGACAACTTTAAGGGCTAAATAGGACCTTGAAGGACCACTGGGTCTAGGCTTTTCACGAAGATAATAGGAAACCTGAACTCTTTCCCACCTCTTACCACAGAAGCGGAAGGTGAGAAGAAAGTGCACAGCAAATAATGTGATTTGTAAAAGTAATACTTCCAGCGCTTTAGCTTAGTCTTTGTGTAAGCAAAGTAACCATCGTGGAACAACCTGTTCTCTAATGAGTCCCGTTTAACGCAGAATCTGGATGTTGTAATAAACAAAGGAGGACACGATGAAGATTTGCATGTCAGTAGGCAGGCAATCTGCACAGATCAAGCGCACTTACAAAAGTGTCTTATTGTGTTTTTGGCTGCTATGAGCATTTGCCTTTGCTGGTGTGTAGTTGTTAACACTGACTGGGAGACCTCACTAATCAGGAGTCAGGAGGTCTCTGCGGGGGGAGCTCCCCCACCCTACCACCTGTAGTCAATTGCAGACCCAGTAGGAAGAGATGGACCTGACCTTACAAGGACTTGACCTTGCATGTAGATGCTACTCTACTACTCCAGCCGAGACACTTTCCTCATTCCATCTGCCCACCACCAAAGCCACGGCTCTTTGAGCTCCCAGTTTGCTCCAATGGACTTTTAATTCATAACATCCTTCCCAGTCCACCCTTTATCTCCTTAAAAAGGTGTGCCTCTCCTTTGTCCCCTGGACTTGCCTGCAGTTTTGTCACCTGGATTGTACTTCTCTTTCGTTCTCAAATAAACCCACCTTTTGCTGGTAGATAACTGGCAGTGTCTATTTTTAAGGTTAACAAGTTAAAGTTTTTCACTTATGCAAACCATTCAATAAAGTATTGAAAGGAGGTGGTATAGGGAATGAGGCAAGCAGAAATAAAAGGAGTTCTTTTAATATAGGTATTGCGGGGCACCTGGGTGGTTCAGTTGGTTAAGTGACTGACTCTTGGTTTCAGCTCAGATCATAATCTCACGGTTTGTGAGTTTGAGTCCCGCAACAGGCTCTGCGCTGACAGTGCAGAGCCTGCTTGAGATTCTCTGTCTCCCTCTCTCTTTGCCCGCCTCTTTAGCTATGCTGTTTCTGTCTCTCTCGAAATAAATACACTTAAAAGAACATTACAAATAATTTAAATAGGTATTGCTCTTATTCAGGTATGACAAGGCCAACAGATCAGAAGACTATTGCCATTGAGAAACTAATTTTGTTGGGGCACCTGGGTGGCTCAGTTGGTTAAACTCTTGATCTCAGCTCAGGTCATGATCCCACAGTTCGTGGGTCTGGACCTCTCCTCAGGCTCCATGCTGACAGTGCAGAACCTGCTTGGGATTTTCTCTCTCCCTGTCCCTCTACTCCTCCCCCACTCGCACATGCTTTCTCTCTCTTTCAAAACGAATAAATAATCATTTTTAAAAAAGGGGGCGCCTGGGTGGCTCAGTTGGTTAAGCGTCCAACTTCAGCCAGGTCACGATCTCGCGGTCCGTGAGTTCGAGCCCCACGTCAGGCTCTGTGCTGACAGCTCAGAGCCTGGAGCCTGTTTCAGATTCTGTGTCTCCCTCTCTCTCTGCCCCTCCCCTGTTCACGCTCTGTCTCTGTCTCAAAAATAAATAAACGTTAAAAAAAATTTTTTTTAAAAAAAAGGAAAAGCTGGGGCGCCTGGGTGACGCAGTCGGTTAAGCGTACGACTTCAGCCAGGTCATGATCTCGCGGTCCGTGAGTTCGAGCCCCACGTCAGGCTCTGGGCGGATGGCTTGGAGCCTGGAGCCTGTTTCCGATTCTGTGTCTCCCTCTCTCTCTGCCCCTCCCCCGTTCATGCTCTGTCTCTCTCTGTCCCAAAAATAAATAAAAAACGTTGAAAAAAAAATAAAAAAAAATAAAAAAGGAAAAGCTAATTTTGTTATGCTCACAGATTCCAGGAAGAGGAGGACCCACTACTGGGGAGGAGGGGGTAGCAAGTAGGGAAGCACCAGGGTCATCTGGAGGCAGAGGGAGAAGGAAACTGTGGACTGGAGGCTTTATTGTGGTTTCTGAGGGAAGAAATGGGTGAAGCTGAGTAAAGAGGTTTACGATTGGCTAGTTTGCATCTTTTCTGGGGTGTAGGGGCTGCCCTAGTTGTCTAGTACCTGGCCCTGGTGTGACTGGGGCAGGGAAATAGTGGCCTGGAGTGTAAGGGCCAATAAATGAAATGGTTGGGGATGTGGACTCTGGATGGGTTGGTTTGCATTGGCAAAGCAACTAAGAAGGCACTAACCATGGGAAGTCGGTTAGGTAGTCCTTCCAGGGTCAGCAAGGCCCCGGATGTTAAAGCATCAGAATACAGATGATAAAAGACGTGGTGACTACAGGAGGGTAGGCTTTCCTGCCCCCTTTGCTAAGCTAGGCCAAGGACACTGAGCCGAGGGCTTCCAGGTTCCAGGTGATGATCAGTGATGACAGAGGGGTGGTGTGGGCTGAGCCAGGAGCAGGAGGCAGAGCACACAACACCTGGTAGTAACTGCCAGGAGGGTAACTCAGGAGTCGTATTGGTTATCTATCGCTACATAACAAATTACTCCCCGACTTGGTGGCTTCAAACCAACATTTATTTACTCAGAGTTTCTGAGGCTCATGAATCCAGGCGCAGCTTGGTTGGGTGTCTCTGACTCAGAGTCTCTGATGAGGCTGACATCGGGTATTACAGGCTGGTGTTGCTGTCATCTGTAGGCTGGACCAGGGCAGAATCTTCTAAGCTCACTCAGTGGCTATCGGCCAGGTCCCCCGTGGTTGCTGGCTGTTGCTGGGGACGTCAGTTTCTTGCTCCATGGACCTCTCCAGAGGGCTACTCACAACATGGCAGCTTGCTTTCCCCAGAACCAGGGCTCCAGGAGAGAGCACTAGACACTGAGAGAGTGTAAAGTGATCAAGCAAGATGGAAGCCAGAGTCTTCTGGAATCTAACCTCACAAGTGGCATCCTATCACTTCTGCTGTATCTTATTAGTTGGAAGCGAGTCACTAGATCTCACTCACATTCAAGGGCAGATTACACAAGATGTGAATACCAGGAAGTGGGGATCCCTGGGTGTGGGGTGGGGGGGGGGGAAGGAGGTCATTTTATAGGTTGCCTACCACATGAGTGGACAGAAATTTTAAAAGTATACAAAAAACCCAACCCCAAAGCAAACAAACACATAATCTCCTCTTTTTGATTCCATAATGGGAGAAAATAATCATCATGCTATACTTGGGTTATCATCTTGCACCCGTTTTATAGCCATGTCTGGAGAGAAGTAGCAACTGATCCCTGGCAGGGCTAAATACCAACCTCCAGGCTACATTAAATGTAATTGCTTTAAACACAATAAATGATGTTCATAGTCTGAACATTTTTTTAATTAAAAAACTCCTTAACATTTATTCATTTTGAGAGACAGAGAGAGATGGCATGAGTGGGGGAGGGGCAGAGAGAGAGGGACACCCAGAATCTGAAGCAGGATCCAGGCTCTGAGCTGTCAGCACAGAGCCTGATGCAGGGCTGGAACCCATGAACCGCAAGATCATGACCTGAGCCGAAGTTGGACACATAACCGGTGAAACCACCCAGGCACCCCCATGTCTGAAAATGTATAAAGTTCTGTGCAAAAGTCTAATTAATGTTCAACAAACTCAGTGTGTGCAAACTCAGTAATAATCTTAAATGCAAAAATAAGAATGAATATTGATGCCTTAGTGTTTTAGCCTTTCAGCTTGGCAAAGAGGAATTAGATTGATATTACCCAGGGTTTGGGAGCATATGGAGAAAGGACACTCTCATACTCCGGTGAATGGAGTACAATGGGTATGAGATTTTGGCAGGCAATTTGGCAATACCTATCAAAAGTGTAATAATGTATGCAGACCCATTCTACTTCTGAGATTCTACTTCTGAGAACTCAACCCAAGGAAATAATCAGATAAGCACACAGAGAGCTATGTGAATAGTCATTGCTATGCTATTGAAAATAGATGATAGATAGATAGATAGATAGATAGATAGACACAATCACAGTGTCTACAAATGGTGGATAGGTCAGATAAATTATAAGTTAGATACAATATAAGCATTCATTACCCTTGGCAATTTATGTCTGTATTTATTGACAAGCAACAGCCTCTGGAAGAAACCAGCAGCAATATGAAAAGGAAGACACAGTGATTCCCTATGTAATTGGAAAGTTTTGTTTTCAAATGTCAATTCTGAAAACAATAAAAATAAAACGTTAGTTTTGTTTACTGATAGAATTTCTGATGATTGGAACTTTTTCTTCTTGTCTGTATTTTCTTGCATTCTCTACAATAATTATGCATCAATTTTAAACACAATCTAAACAATGGAAGTCAATTATTTTCCATGGCTTCTCCTTTAAGAATATAGCCCCTAAACAGAGAATAGCAGCTGATTTTAATTTTTGACTTTTAAAGGAAAGGTCAACACAGTCGACATCCATTCCCAGTTTGCTGAACGTCATGGACACAATGTTTGTAATGAACAAACAGCTTGGAGTGTCAAGAGGGTGAATTTTCTTTTGGGCAACTGTTAGTAGGTCTAAGGACACCTTATGTAGCTCAACTACCATTGAAAAGCCTTTCCCACACAAAACACATGTTTGAATCAATTGGAAGAGCACATTCCCAAACCATAAGTTGTTGCTTAAATATTGTATTAATTGTTTGAAAAGTAGTTCATTAAACCTTGTGCACTTGCTTTTTTAGACCTCATGTATCTGGATCTTTCCTATCCCAGACTCAGCTACAAAATGGGCTTCTTCTTTGACTCTGAACCCAAGCCAAGAAGACATCTGTGCCCTCCACCCTTCCAATATATTCCATCTGCTTATTTCCCAAGTCCAGAGCAATATGGAATTTACAGCGCTGGCTTTTGTAGATAGCCTTAAGTCATGTTGTGTTTTTTTTTTTAATGTGACTTTTCTAGAGTTACAATTTTTATAAGGAAATCCTAGTCCTTGAATATTCCCATTTGGACAAGAATAATTGGAAATCAGGTTGGACTATTGCTTTAACTAGCACCGGCATCAAAACTTACCTTCTCTACAAACGTCTGTGAAATGAGCTTGCCATCAGAAGGTACTCCAGTCAAGCAATTTCCTGCTGCAAACTGAAGCCAGCATCATCTTCTACCTAAATAGAATAGAGTGGTGTCTTTGGAATGAAGGAGACATTTGTTTGACGTTCAGCTGGCTGTGTAGGGAAGACATAGGTCAGGCTGTCCTTTTGACAAATCAGCCCTAAGGAACAACTCTTAGAAACAATAAATATATCATATGTGTTCCATAACGGAAGAGAAAAATGACCCTACTCACTGATCTTCTGCCTGCTTTGTAAATAGGAAAAACAAAAAAAACCAAAAAGCCCCTCTTATTTATAGGAAAGGAGGAATTTAACTTATTTTCACGATTAGATAACATTCTCTCGTAATTTTTCAAGTTATCATGAGACAATTTGATGTGGATTAATGTATGTCTGGCTTTTATCACCTAGATGAAAAGAATATCAGCTCTAAGATGGGCAGAGGAGACATCCCATGATTTAATTATACTAAACAATCTTGCGCTTTAGTACACAGAAGATAACAGTTAACATACTGCTAAACATTTACTGATATACAAGTCAGGGCAAAGATAAAAGATTTCATTCCAAAGGAAAAATTCACTTAAGGAAAAGCGGCTGTCGTGGGGTTTTGAAACAGAAGTGAAACAAAACTTAATAGCGGAGTTGTGAAGCGCTCATGTAGCAACATGATTGGGGATCCAGTTTGTTTCAATATTCCATTCTCTTCCTTCTCTCTACTCACACTCTTCCTCTACAGGATTTGTATAAGCCTATGTTCATATCCCACGCCAACCCTGTGTTTTTTTTTTTTTTTTTACCTTTGCTCTAGGTCCTATTTCCATTGTCTGATACACCCTCAGAGAACCTGCTGTGCCTAAAAGTGCTTCTTGCTGCAGTGAAAACCTCACAATGGCCAAAGCCCATTCTGGTTTCCAGCTCCATTCTCTTTCCCCACACGTGGTGTATCCTGAGTTTGAACAAGCTGCACTGAACTCATTCAAATCACTCCAAGATTCATCGTGGTTGGATGAAGTAAGAGACAGAAAAAGAGGTGCCGAGGGTCTCTTGCCTGTCCTAGCTCCCCCCTGCGCATAGCTTTTCCTCCTGACCACAGGTCTGACTGACCAACGGTGACCCTGGCTCACTGCTGGACACAGAGACAACAGCTTTCTAGCAAATGTTATTTTTTTTGCCAGATCCCTTTTGTGCCTCTTTTCTGAGAATGGGACATGCCTGGTTTCCTTGGATGTCCTTGCAGGTTATGACTTGTCCCCTGGTGCCCATGACTCAGGAGAGGTGGTTGGCTACTTTTGTTTGATCCTACAACAACTGTTTCTGGACCTTACTTCTCCAGTTCCTTCCACATTTTGTAAGATCTAATCCCCCAATGAATTCTCTTTAGCAGTCCATAATACTCATAATGACTCTGCTCCTTCATTGAGCCCCAATGGGTACTATCATTACCTGGTTCTGACCATGATTAACCCAACCAAGGAGACCAACAGGGCAAGGGGTATGCAAATCATGTCGTTTTCAGGGCTGCTGAGGCCCCAGGGAGTGATAAGCCTGCAGGACTGGTGATTCTGGGGGGACATGAATGCTTGCTCCAGCAGCATTTATGGTTCATTGGCTAATGCATAGCTCCCAACCTCCTTCCCTGTTGCCTACACTGCCTTCCCAGCTCACCTTGTGTGAGGGCTGGCCATTTCACCCAGTCTGCCCAATGAAAGATAAGCAAAAGTCTGCAGAAGGACTTCAGGGAACATTATTTTCCTTCCTGAGAAAAGGAAAGGGAGTGAAAAGAGAG
Source organism: Prionailurus viverrinus (assembly GCF_022837055.1). Lineage (NCBI taxonomy): Eukaryota > Metazoa > Chordata > Mammalia > Carnivora > Felidae > Prionailurus > Prionailurus viverrinus. The sequence continues at coordinate 32,659,478 of NC_062575.1, read as the reverse complement.
TTCTAGATTCAACTCCTCTCTGTTTCTTCCTGATTTGAATTCATTCATGATGGCGGGGGCTATGACAGCCATCTTAGGGCTATAGGGCATAAAGTATGCAAAAAAGCACCAATAATGCAAAGAATAGTATACTGAGCAGAGAGAGAGAGAGCCTGGGGCCTTGATGAGATCAGTGAGCCACCAGACCTAGCCTAAGGCTGTATATCATTGAGCTTCCTATTAAATAATAGATGTCTTTATGATAAAACCAATGTCACCTGAGTTTTCTGTCACATACTTGTAGCCAAATGCATTTCTTATCTATACATGTGTCCTCAGCCATCAGACATAATTAACGAGAAGAGAAAATAGAACACATAAATTTACTGAGCACCTACTATGGGTTAGGTATGTTGGGCATTTTCACAAACGTTTCCTATTTAACCTTCACAATTACTTGGTGAGGGAGGTGCTATCTGTGTTTTAGAGAGGAGGGAATTGAGACAGAAATTAAAAACATGCCCAAGATCAACTAATTTGTGGGGCCAAAACTTGTATCTTCTGATTCAAAGACCAGTTTGGTCTTATAGGCCATGGATAGATCAGACATCTTCTTTACTCTTTCAGTGAGCACACTTAGGATTACTGGAGAGATGTTAGAAATGTCGATTTTGTCTTTGAAAATTATGGGATAAAACTGGCATGAAGAAGTAATGTCTAATAACCAGAGATAACTAAAAATTCAATGATTTTTCTTAGAAGGTATCAAGTTTCTTCATCAAGAGAAACATTCAAGGATAAGTAAGACATGGTCATAAAGGGCTGTTTTTTTATAATTTTTTTAAATATTTATTTATTTTTGAGAGAGAAAGAAAGAGACAGAGCGTGAGTGAGGTAGGGCAGAAAGAGGGAGACACAGAATCCAAAGCAGGCTCCAGGCTCTGAACTGTCAGCACAGAGCCTGATGCAGGGCTCAAACCCACGGACGGTGAGATCATGACCTGAGCCAAAGTCAGACACTTAACCAACTGAGCCGCTCAGGCACCCCAGGTCTGTTTTTTGTTTTGCTGTTGTTGTTGTTTTTAATGTTTTATTTATATTTTGAGAGGGAGAGAGCACAAGTGGGGCAGGGGCAGAGAGAGGGGGACAGAATCTGTGCTGACAGCAGTGAGCCTGAGGTGGGGCTCGAACTCACGAGCTGTGCGATGAGCCGAAGTCAGACGCTCAACTGACTGAGCCACCCAGGTGCTCCCATAAAGGGCTGTTGTAAACAAATTCCAGCATTGGGTAGGGGAGTGATATAATTTCTAAGATCCTATGACTTTCTAGAGATGTCAAGGTATTTTCAATTTATTTTGACCGTCATATGTTTCAGAATTGGAGCTGTTCTTTCTAGCGCCTTGTCTTGAATATGCTATCCTTGAGAGAATGAGAAAGCAAAAACCTTTTCTGGTTTCTGGCTTAGAAAATAAAACACTTCCATGCCTCAAGGCCGTTCCCTAGGGAAAAATCAAAATGACTGACAACTCATTAGGTTGGTAAAGTAGCACCAACTCAATTTAGAGACATGAGAAGGTGATGAGAGGCTGGATGTAGTCTATACGTCATATACTACATTAAAGAAAAGAATCTCTGATCAACCAAAAGTGTACTTTCTCTTTTCTCGAAACAAACACAAACCACAGTCCCAAGGGAACACAAAAGGAAGAAAGTGCTTCCTATTAAGAGAAATTTAAATGATTTTAAATGAAGTTTGACAAAGTATCAAATCAGATTTGTAGATGCTGATGATCTTTCCTGGTTCAGAGTTAAAGATCTAGCAGAGAAGCAACTCAGAAAAGTAAAACCATTTTAATGTTCAGTTCTAAAGAGCATTTTGAAAATAATCTCTGTGTCTTTAGAGACTCTCCAGTAAGGCTATCGGTGAAATTTAAGATGTCTTTGAGATAATACGAAGGGATTTCTTCTTCATTCTTTGGAAGCCACAGAAGCTTGATTTGGTTTGTTGAGTCCCTACCACATGACAGGCAACTGAAAGCCACCCCCCCCAAAAAGTTTGAAAAGAATATGAATATACACATGATAAATACAGTGAAAGGATCCTATAGAAGGATTTCAGAAGCAGAATAGATCATATAGATTGTTCCCTTGTGCAAACATCCCTGTACTTCCCCTCTATCATCCTTCAACATGACTCTTATTTTCTTTTTTCTTATTCAGATTTTATTTTTAAGTAATGTCTACCCCCAGTGTAGGGCTCGAACTCACAACCCCAAGATCAAGAGTTGCACAGTCCACTGACTGAGCCAGCCGGGCACCCCTCATTCTTTTTATTTTTATGTCTTAGAATAAATAACATCTCTGAACCCCCCCCCTATTTAATTTGGATATTGTTTCACCATTCTCCATCAAGGCACCATGTTTATTTTCTAGTTACCATTCATTACAATTTTAAATTTTATATTCTATACTCCTTTGTTTGCTCAATTATATATTTTCTGTGTCTTCTCTTTATAAGGTTATCTTCAAGAAGGCAAGAATGATACCTATAGTACCTGAAGTTTCACACAATGTTTGGCATTCAGTAGGCATTTACTAAATGATGGATGGATGGATGGATGGATGGATGGATAAGATGGATGATGAACAAATGGGAAAAAGCTTTACGCAGGTGATTTAATCAAGCCTTAAAGGATGCACAAAATTTGGTAATTGAAGACCGTAAGGACTACAGAAGGATGCAGTCTAGGTATAATGGACAACGTGAAAAAATAGCATCTATGAGGAAAACAGGTCAGTGGCATTAGAGAAACAATGATTCCTACATGATGTGATTAGACTTCCTTCTCCAAGTCACTACCACTGTGGTCATTTGGAATGGGCAGGAAACGGAGTGGGAGCAGAACAGGAAACATTAGTCAGTTTATCTTTGGTTAATTACATCATTCAAACTATCGTTTGTCAATGATAATTTTTGCAGTTTTTAAAAACTACACAAGTAATGCATGGATACATCTTGGTAGCAAAAAGGATGTAGAAATTTTAGAATGGTATAAAGTTAAAAATGAAACCCCACCGCCACCTTTGTTTCACCCTGCCCCATTCTTTCTTCCCTTCCCAGAGTTAAACACTTAACCATCAGGAGAGGATATATTCCCAAACTTCTCCCATGCATTTAACGCACTCACAACTGCACGCATACATTCGCAGACACATGCCTGTACATGTACCTCCATGCATATGTACACATCCATTCACAAACACACACATATATGCACACACATACAAACAAAAAATTAATGACTAATCTGTTACAGATAGAAATAAGCTTACTATTCACGGTTGAGAGTCCGAAGGCTCCCACTCCATTCACCATGGAAACTCATCATGGATTTGGGCTTTATCATTCCCCACTCGGAAAGTAGGGCTTCCCTCATCAACCTCAGAGACCCTCAGCTTTCCTAGACACAGGTGGAAAATGCAATTTAAGAGCAACACACTTGGCAGGAAACGCTCCGAAACTGTATTCAGCACATCTGGACACATGAGGGGCTTTTCTTTCAGGTCCTATAAAAGTTCTCTAATTCCTATTAGTTTTAGGAACTGACTCTTCCAGAACCCCCAATCCTGACCTCATTTAATGCACTCGCCCAGTCTGAAATTCTATGGACTGCAGCCATTCAGGCAAAAGAATTTCCTAAGCTCCTCTGACTTAGTGCTACGTGAGGCCACTCCTCTCCACATTCCTTTACCGACAGTGACCTCTTCTTTCCCCAGTGCTTTGCACCAACAAGGCGATTACTGGTCGTGGAGGGAGAGTGGAGGGAGAAATGAGAGGGGTCCCTGGAAACGGGCCCCAAATGACGAAAGAAGTTCCTGTGAGTTCTCTAAACATTGCACACGCTCCACTGTGCTACATATCGGCTGCCCAGAACAGACACAATTTAGGGCCTTAGAAACAAACCCAAGCTCTACTAATAAAACAAATATTTCACAGTTCATTTAATCCAAGATATTGAAAAGACCTGCAGAGCCTCAGGGTTGCCCTCTCCCCAGGGAGGCGGCTGTGTTTGAGTAATACAGATGCCTGCCCCTTCCCAGCTCAGCAGCTGCTTTGCCAACACCAGCCTTCCTGCTTCTCTGTTTTCTGGAATCATCACTGGATCCAACCCAAAGGAGGCTCAGGTGATGCTCCCTACTTGGGGGTTCCTAGTCATGGACAGTCATAGAAAAGTATGGCTGAAGAATAACTATGGATGTCCAAGAAAACATACATGAACTCTACTGTTCTTTTTTAAGTTTATTTATTTATTTTAAGAGAGATAGTCAAAGCACGAGACGGGTAGGGGCAGAGAGAGAGGGAGAATTTTAAGGAGGCAGCACAGACCCCAATGCCGGGCTTGAACTCACAAAATTGTGAGATCGTGACCTGAGCGTAAATCAGGAGTCAGATGCTTAACCGACTGAGTCACTCAGGCACTCCATCACTCACTATTTATTGAGTGCCTATTATGTGCCAGGCACTGTTCCAGGTGCTGGGGATATGGCAGTAAACAAGGCAGACAAAAATCCCTGGTTTTATGGAGCTGATATTGTAGCAAATGAAAGAGACAATAAATTCGTAAGACATAGTATGTCATATAGTAATGAGTTCTATGAATAAAATGACTGGAGAGCCCTGAGAGCTCTGGGGTGGGTGGGAACAATTTTAAGTACAGTGTACAGGGAAAGATTCCCTGAGAAAATGATGTTGCAGCAAAGATCAGAAGGAGGTGAGGGAGGGAGCCATGCAGTTTTCTGTGGCAGGACTTTTCCAACCAGTGGTAACAACAAGTTCAAAGACCTTGCTTGGGGATACCAGTGTGGCCAGAGTGGCATAAGTACAGGAAGGATGTCCAGTGATGAACTTGCAGAGAGGTAATAGGGAATTAGATCTAGTAGGCACATTTATCCAAGTTTAAGGACTTTGGTTTTGCATTGCCTCGTTCTAAATCAATTTCAAAAGAAAAGTTCCAAGGCAAATATCAGGTCTGGAGGGACCATCTAAAGAAGTATTCATATGCACCACACCCCATCTTTCTTCTGGGAACTGTTATCTGTCATCACGGATGGCTACCCGAAGAGACACCGTGTTCTTACCCGACACTGGCCATGTTCCAACCACTCAATAGGAGGCATCAGACCAGGAACAGGCCACTGAGTCTCCTTCCTGGGAATCTATTAGACTTGAGACCCAGAGAACAGAAATCAGACCCTCTCTCATGGCAGAAGTTCTCAGGTATAAAACTTAAGAGTTGGGGGTGGCCGTGTTTTCTACTTTGCAGAAATGATGGGACGCAAGGCAGAGAACAGCAAAACACAAGAAGCAGATTATTTCAACTTGTATTCTAGTTCCTGGTGAATTCTATTTATATCCCTATCTACCCACACTTAGCTTATTTAATCCTTCCTTGAATGCAGGGAGACACGGAATAGAGCAACCAGAACTTGCGAAAGACAAAGGCCAGGTCTCAGGGAAGGAAAGCAGAGCACAGCACAAATTGATAGTAGAATTGGAAATCATTGTAAACCCCACATGGCGTTGCAATTCCTGACCATAAGACACAAAAACATTAGCCTGTCATCACCGTGCCTTATGCCTTTTCCCCGCTGATAAAACCACAGAATCCAACACTAATCATATTGGCCTCAATGTTTTATTGCCCTGAAGAGGGGACCCACAGATGCTGGAGCCAAGGTGAAAGCGGAAATCATGATGGATTGGCTCTAGATAAGTGATCCCCAGACCTGCAGTTCATCTAAACTATATGAGAAACTATCTACAAAAACAAATGCCTGGCCATCACCCCAGACCCATTCAACTGGCATAGCTTGGATGGGGATTCAAGCACCTAGATTTTCCAAATGCTCCCTGGAGTTAATGATAATCCAGCAAGTATACAGAACTGTTAGGTCAGATGTCAAGCCTTCTCCACTATGCAGAGAAAATGTGAAAATCAGCAACTATGGAAGAACAGTTCATTCCAACCCAGTGGGCTGTTGGCTGCTCCTTGAATGTGTCATCTCAAGGTTATTGTATTTGCTGTGCCCTTCACCTGGGACATGCCTCCACGAGACATGGCCTGGTCTTTTGCTTTCTTTGGGTATTTTCTAGAATGTCACCTTATCGTGAGGACTTCCCTGGTTTCCGTATCTGTTTTTCAAAACTGCCCCTCCCCATTTCCTGTACCCCCTGATTTCTTTCTTCATTAGTATTTATCATGTTTTCTTTTTTCTTTTTTTTTTTTTAATGTTTTTTTTCAACGTTTATTTATTTTTGGGACAGAGAGAGGCAGAGCATGAATGGGGGAGGGGCAGAGAGAGAGGGAGACACAGAATCGGAAACAGGCTCCAGGCTCTGAGCCATCAGCCCAGAGCCCGACGCGGGGCTCGAACTCACGGACCGCGAGATCGTGACCTGGCTGAAGTCAGACGCTTAACCGACTGCGCCACCCAGGCGCCCCTATCATGTTTTCATATGTTTTATATTTTATATACTGTATTATGTATCATCTCTCTCCCTGCTTCAGTAAAATGTAGTTTCCAAGGGGGACAGAAATTTTTGCCTGATTTGCTCACTCCTCTCTCTCCAGGACCTGGAGCAGCCATTGCACTAGAGGAGGTGATCAAATGTTCGTTGAGAGGACAAACGCCTTCTTGGCCATGATTCTGCAATGGTTAAGGATCCCATTCTCAGAGTCATTGTAACCCCTGCAGTTGAGAACCGGATTTCCAACAAGTTAGTTAACCTTTTACGCAACACCGAAGAGCATGTTCTCATGCATCCAAACAGATTTCTACATGCTGGAAAAGCACCTGAAAATGGTCATCTGGCTGAGAAGGGGCAGACACAGGCCAAAGCAGAGGTTGCAGCCAGCTGGTTGTGAGCCGGCAGGAAGATGAAGTCAAAGTGTGCACCTGTGTTGGAGAGCCCCCGCTCAGGATGCCGCCCCACACTGTGAAAAGCCTCCATCAGCCCAGTGTCTGCGAGAGACAAAGAGAAAGAGCTTCCTCTCTGTCAGCTCCCCAGAAAGTGTCCGTTTCCTTTCAGAGTCTAACAGAATGAGCAGCACCGGGGGAAATGGGTGTTGAAAGCAGGGTAGGGAGACTTAAAGAGGGGTGTCCTGGCACCTGGGTGGCTCAGTCGGTTAAGCGGCCAACTCCTGGTTGTGGCTCAGGTCATGATCTCATGGTTCGTGGGTTGGAGCCACATCAGGCTCTGTGCTGACAGTGCGGAGCCTGCTTGGGATTCTCTCTCTCCCTCTCTCTCCTGCTCTTTCTGCCCTTCCCCTGCTCCTGCTCTCTCTTTCCCTCAAAATAAATAAACTTAAGCCCCTCCACCCCCCAAGTTTCATTTGTTCTGGTGACTTCCTCTTCAGGGGAAGGTCTCCAACACACATAAAGAGATCCACTTTGTTATACGTTTCTGATGAGGCATTAGAGGTGGGAAGTGAATCCAGAATGGAGGTGAGCTCTCAATTCAACTTTCCATCTTCCAAAATGGAGTGGAATAGAGAATCTTGATGAGTTAGTCTCAACACCAAAGTGGTTGGGGGGACCCTGAAAGTCCCTTCTCTAAGCTGAAAGTAGAATTTGACTATAATACACTTACAATGATATGAGTAACGTGAGGGGCGCCTGGGTGGCTCAGTCGGTTGAGCGTCCGACTTCAGCTCAGGTCATGATCTCACAGTTCGTGAGTTTGAGCCCCCGGTCAAGCTCTGTGCTGACAGCTCAGAGCCTGGAGCCTGCTTCGGATTCTATGTCTCCCTCTCTCTATGCCCCTCCCTCCACTTGCACTCTGTCTCTCTCTCTCTCAAAAATAAATAAACATAAAAAAAAAAGATATAAGGAATTTAAGGAAGCTTCCATGACTAATTTACAGGTATAAACTATCTGTATAATAGAAGTGCATAAAAAGAATGGGTGTACAAAACTAAAATAAATCCTTCCAACAGAATTAATAAGTGATGAGTGACTTTTAAAATGTCTATTTAATTAGGCTGCAAGAATACAAAAGGAGTCTGCACTCAGTTGATTCTTGAGCTCCATTAAAGTTCTCTTCCCTCTCTAAAGAAATCGAAGTAAAAATCACAGCCAGTATTGCACAGGTATGGTTGAAGGCAAGGAAGGCAATATGAACTCCAATTAGGGAGCCCACACCTAAAGAAAAGGCCTTGACCCAGGAGAAAAAGACGATAAATGTACTTTATATATTTATAGGGGGTGGTGTGGATGTGTTTAGTTAAAACAATAAGGTGACCAAGGTAGCCGATGTTTTGTGATTCCCGGCGTTAACGGACTTTTTCAATTATCTGAAAAACCTACAAATCCCAGTTACAGTTTGATTAAAGGATAAAAATATCATGTTTCGTTCTGTCACTAAGGTTCCTAGAATGCTGCTTTTGTGTAATGTCTTCATTTAATCAGATTCTTTTTTTTTTTCAAAAAAAATTTTTTAATGGTTATTTATTTTTGAGGCAGAGAGAGAGCATGAGTGGGGGAAGAGAGCAGAGAGAGAGGGAGACACAGACTCCAAAGCAGGCTCCAGGCTCTGAGCTGTCAGCACAGAGCCCGACGTGAGCCCGACGTGAGGCTCGAACCCACAGACCTAGAGATCATGACCTGAACCGCAGTTGGACGCTTAACCGACTGAGCCACCCAGGTGCTCACCATTTAATCAGATCTTCACCCAGAATGCAAATAATTTCTCTGGTATCAGTGTCATTTTGTGAGAAGTTAGGCTTTGGGGGCCGGTGGGGGGGAGAAGTTAGGCTTTGGGGGCCAGGATGAGAAATACCCACATGATAAGATAAAATTATTTTACTTTTAGTTTTCTTTCTAAATTGCTATTTCAGAGCCACTAACAAAAACAAAAATTATTTTTGTTTTGATTATTTTTAAAAGCAGGAACCTATTATTGCATGCAGGCATAGGGATTGGTAGATTGCATGGTTTTATTCCTTCAGTCTTAGAGAAACTATCATCCCCATTTGGCAGACAGAGAAGTTCAAATCAGTGTATTTGTGTTCTATAATATAGAATGATTTCAGACAGATTTTGAAATGCTTATGTTTCAGTTACTATTGATGTGTGCAAATCTACCCTATAGCTTATTAAACAATTTTCCCCCCGTGTTTACACATTCTGTGAGTCAAAATCCAGGCAGGGCCCAGAGGGAACAGTGTGTCTCTGGCCTATCATGTCTAAGGCATTGGCTGGGAGTTAGTGATGGCTCAGGAAGACATGGTGGCTGGAATCTGGAATCATCTGGAAGCATCCGCACTCACGTCTAGAAGCTCACAGCAGCCATTGGTTGGGTCCTCAGATGGAGCTGTTGGTTGTAGCTTCTCTTCCATGTGGCCTGGGCTTCTGCACAATAGGGCACCCTCAGGGGGGTTGAACTGCTTGAATGGCAACTCTAGGCCCCACAAGGGGAGAACTTAGCAAACAAGATGGAAAGTGCGTGGCCCTTTGTTACCTTCACTGGGAAGTCACACAGTGTTACTTCTGCCACACTTGGTTAGTTTCGGTTGAGTCATAAGCCTGTCTAGATTCCAGAGGAAGAAAAAAAAGGAGAAAGAACATAATCTCTTCTTTCAGTGAGAGTGATGTCAAAGATTTGCGGTCATTATTTTAAACCATCACCAGAAGTAATAACTTTAAAGTGCCTCTTAGAGCAATCCTACTTCAATGCTAGACTTTTACTACTCACGATATTCCAGGAATTATCTTTATTAGGAAGATATTTCAATGAAAAAGATGAAGAGGGATGAAGTGTTGAGGAAAGGCTGGCAAGCTCGAAGGAGTACACAGGCTATGCAGTTCACATGAACACCTGAAAGAGGCCAACTTGAATAAGAGGGAGCTTCTCTCATCAAAGAGAATGCGAAAACCTGGATGTTTTTATGTGAAATCTCCTGATTCTTAAAAAGGCTCTGTAGACAGGAAAAACACTACCTATAAGCCACCAGTTTGCTATTCCTGTAATTGATAGATAATATTTTTTGTTCAATAAATATCTATGAGGGGCGCATGGGTGGCTCAGTCAGTTGAGTGTCTGATTCTTAATTTCAGCCCAAGTCATGATCTCATGGTTTGTGGAATCCAGCCCCACATCGAGCTCCATGCTGAGTGTGGAGCCTGCTTGGGATGCTCTCTTTCCCCCTCTATCTCGTCCCTTCCCCCACTCATTCTCTCTAAATAAAGAAAGAAGTAAATAAATAAATAAACTTAGAAAAAGATATTAGTAAAAAATATCTATGAAAGTGATTATCATTTGCCTGGGAATCTTCTGGGTCCTCTAAGTCAATGACAACTCCCGCTCTTTATGAGGAATGACTTTTCCCATATCATAAACAAAATTCCCTGGTTAGAAGACAATTAATTTACTCTTACCTTGAACATTGACTTTGTAGAAACAAATAACTGTCCATCTGTTCCAAAACTTTACAGAATCATTATTTGTTCCATTAGCACCATAAATGGGCTGTCATCAGTAATTGTCCTGTGAACACCTTCTCTGAGATTGCATCAAGTTTAACTCCCAGAGTTCTGAAAGATTCGTCAATCAGTATTCAAACCCTTTATGGCTACTCTCACGTATCCTGCACCTTAGAGTTAGAACATTCAAAAAGTAAAATGTCCCGTATCTTTTGTAACGAATATGTCCTCAACTACAATGCTAAGTTAGCCTAGGGGCTATCTGAAAGCCAAAAGGATAACGTAGTATTAGTAACCTTCCTGTTATTATGAGTCATTTATTAAAAAAAATAAACTTCCGGGCTTTTATTTCCAGCTGAGATGTGGTAACATGGACCCTGGTTCCTGAAATCACTCAAATGCAGGCAAAATGTGTGAAGGAGTGGTTTTCAAGACATTGGGCATCATCCACAAAGGACAGTGGTGCCTGAAAAGCAGGAAACCAATGAAGGGAGCCCCAGAGTCTCCCCAGTTCATTCCATTGAGTTTCCAGAACATGGCACAGGAAGGGGAAGCACTAGAACTACACAAATTCCCTGACCGAGGATAGGAAAGTGAGGGTCCAAGGAGATCTTGACAACTAGAGTTCACAGGGCAGAGGACCAGAGAGGAAAGAGTTACACAGAGATTCTGTGGATCTGGAGAGAGTCCCCCTGGAGAATTCAGCACATTACTGGAAAATATCTGGCATCCAATAAAAAATTACCAGGCATGAAAAAAAGATGGAAAAATAGAATCCATTATGAGGGGAAAAATCAATGCACTGAAACCAACCCAGAATTGACCCAGATGCTAGAATTATTAGAAAAGGACATTAAAATTATTATTACTGCATTGTAGATATTAACCAAAACTAGAGGAAAGATTGAACATGCTGAGCAGAAATATGGACAGTTTTTAAAAAATGACAAACTGAGCCTGGAGAAATAATTACAATGTGTGAAAGGAAAAGTGTGGGAGGGGATTAGTGACAGATGAGACATCACAGAAGAGAAGATTAGTGAATTTAAAGACACAAAAATGCAAACTATCCAAAATGCAAAAGAGAAAGAAAAAAGAATAAAAGAAAAATGAACAGAGCATCAGTGAGCCGTGGTATAACTTTAAGCAATGTAATATATGTGTGTTTTGTATAAAGGAAGACATAGAAAAAAATATTTGAAAAAAACAATGGCCATATAGCTGGATGTTGGCTATTTCTCCAATGTAATAAAACCTACAAGTCCAGAAGTCCCAACAGCTCTATGAACACCAAGCACAAGAAATATGAAATATATGTACGCACCAAAGCACAACATAGTCAAATTTCTTAAAACCAGAAAAAAGAGAAGATCTTAAGAGAAGCCGGATTAAATAGACACAATATGTACACAGGGAGAAAGATAAAGATGATGGTGGATTTCTGACTAGAAACAAGGCAAGTGACAAGACCGTGGAGAAACATGTTTAAAGTCCTGGAAACAGAACCTATCAACCTAGAATTCTATAGCAACCAAAATATTTTTCAAAACCAAAAGCAAAATAAAGACTCTCTCAGACATTAAAAAAAAGAAGAAAGAAACGCCACCTGAAATTCAAATTGAAGACTCAGATATGCACTACCAGACATGTTAAAGAAAGCCCTTCAAGCAGAAGGAACAATGATACCCAGATGGAAATACAGACCTATACAAAGTAATAATGAATACTGGAAATGGTAATGATATTAATAAATATATTATTTTATTATTATTTAAATCTATTCAAAAGAGGGGCAAATCCCACCTGTCTCTAAGAATTCTTATAAAGCTATAGTTATCAAGACAGTGTGGCATTGGCATAAAGGTGGGCAAATAAACCATAGAACAAAGTGGAGTCCAAAAATAGACCCACACTTGTATGGACAATTGGTTTTTGAAAAGGTGCAAATGCACTTCAGTAGATAAAAATTAGTTTTCAACAAATGGTGCTTTATCAATTGGATATTCATATCCAAAAAAACTAAGTCCATTCATACCTCACACCATATATAAAAATTAACTCAAAGCAGGTCATAGACTGAAATATAAAAGCTAAAACTGTAGAGCTTCCAGAAGAAAACAGAGGAGAAAAATCTTTGCAACTCTAAGGTAAGCAAGGATTTCTTAGCTATGACACTGAAAGCATAATTCATAAAAGGGAAATTTGGTAAGTCGGATTTCCTCAAATTAGAAATCTCTACTGTTCAAAGGACACTGTTAAGAGAATTAATAAAAAGCCACAGGCCAGGAGAAAATATTTGCAACCAGGTATGTGACAAAGGGTGAGTATCCAGAATAAATAAAGAGCTCTCAATACTCAATGAGAAAAAACAAGGCACCCAATGAAAAAATGGCAAAAGGTCTTGTATCTGTCCTCTCCTCTGTATCCCCACTGCTATTTCCAAATTCTGAGTTCCCGTCACTTCCTCCATGGCCAGATCTGGTAGGCTGTTCATGTACCCCCTGCCTCTGAGATTGCCCTAAGGAAATCTGTTCTCCAAACAGCAGCCAGTGAATTCATTTTAACAATATAAATTGGATCATGTCAGTCTCCTGCAGTTAAACCTTCAGTCGCTTCCCAAACTGACCTCAGTGCCCTACAAGCCCTGCTTCCTCTAGCCCCAGCCTCTTCTTTCTTCACTACCCTCCTCCTCTGTTCTTCTCCAGGCATTCTGACCTTCCTTCTGTTTCCCAAACACATCAAGTTCATCCCTGGCTTATCACCTTTGTGATTTCTGCATTCCCTCTCTGAAGGGGTCTTTCCACACCTCATATGGGTGGCTCTTTTTTGTCTAAATGGGCCTCAGCTCAAATATCCCCTCCTCAGAGAGGTCTTCCCAGATAACTTGGTCTAGCCAGTCTCCCTCCCGGTATACTGCTTTACTCTCTGCATGGCACTGATGTATCACTACCTGAAACCTCCACATGTGTTTCCGCCTATCTACCTACACTAAGTTGTAAGCCTCAGGAGGCAAGGACCAGGCCGTCACGCTATGCAATCAGCCCACAGATAGGGCCTGATCCGTGATCCTAGGATGTTGGCCAAATGAGAGTGTTACAAATTCCTTTGGCAGTGAGGAGTCACCAAGCCTTTTAGTTCCCTTCAAATACCCAAACTCTGGATGTTTCCATAGCTCTCTGCTTTGCATTTCTTTAAAAAAAATTTTTTAACGTTTATTTATTTTTGAGACAGAGAGAGACAAAGCATGAAACGGGGGAGGGTCAGAGAGAGGGAGACACAGAATCTGAAACAGGCTCCAGGCTCTAAGCTGTCAGCACAGAGCCCGACGCAGGGCTCGAACTCACGGACCACGAGATCATGACCTGAGCCGAAGTTGGCCGCTTAACTGACTGAGCCACCCAGGTGCCCCTGCAATTCTTCAAAAAAAATTTTTTTTTAACGTTTATTTACTTTTGACAGAGAGAGAGAGAGAGATAGAGCATGAGTGGGGACGGGCAGAGAGAGAGGGAGACACAGAATCTGAAGCAGGCTCCAGGCTCTGAGCTGTCAGCCCAGAGCCCAACGTGGGGCTCGAACTCATAGACTGGGAGATCATGACCTGAGCCGAAGTCAGACGCTCAACCGACTGAGCCACCCAGGCGCCTCTGCTTTGCATTTCCTTATTGCACACCAAAGCCCTGCACACCAAAGCCCTGCTTTCCAGTTCCTTAAAACATGTGTGCAGCATTGGGGGTGAGAGACTGAGTCTCTAAACTTCTGATTTAGCTTCAGAGACACTTCTCAGAGAACTGGAATTCCTAAAGTCTACTTGGCATCAGAGTGGCATGAACTGAAATCATCCAAAGAAACCTGATACCGATAGGAGAACACATCAAAGAATATCCAAAGGAGAAAACTTCACTTTGCTTTTCCTTGCATGGATATGAATTTTCCCATTAACAGCTGTAGACTATCCAGCAAGAACCGAGACCGCTTTCCTAGCACATTCATAACATGCATGAACGTGCTGTGCAATCAGGCACACAGAGTGTGCAGGTGCTCTGGGTTCTAATTCTGGCTCCGCTACAAACCTGCTGGGTTTAATGGCTCAGCCTCTTTGCTTCTGTTTCTAAGAGAGAGAGAATGATCAAATCGAACTCATAGGCTTGTTGACAGGGACCCAATGAGACCTTTCATGTAAAGGTCACCGCGTGGTATTTGGGGTGTAATTAAGTGCTCAATCCATAGTGATGGTGTCAATGGTGACCCATGATGATAATTCACATTATCTGTGACACCTGGCATCTGTTCACCTTTTCTGGTGGATTTAGGATCTGCATTTGGAAGGTACGGGCTAGGAATTGTATATGCAAGAATAACACACAACACTGGCAGTTTATAGCTTAAAGGAAAGAAGGAAAGGTGAAGAGGGCATTTGCAGACTTATTCTGTTGCCTGCAGGCATTCTTTCTGGCTGTAGTTGTTCAGAAAATCTACTCCACCACTGAAGTGGTATAGCCACGTGTTTATACCGCAGAAGGCACACCTCACTGCTCTGCCCTCTCTGGGCTTCCCTCTCCTGTGTCCAAGGAGAAGACAGCTATGCCCAGGATGAAAGATCAGCCACCACCACTGGCGTTTCCGGAAACAAGGTGCATGAACAGACAGCCGAAGGGGGGAGGGGCTGGCAGGGGAGGGCCAGGGCCAGCTACTGGGGGGTCAGAGGCTGAGTGATCCTGTCCTTCTGAGACTGACCTAAGCAGGAGCATTGTCCCACCTCCATGCCAGGGAAGAGGTAACACACCTGCGCCCCTGCAAGCTTTCTCATGGCAGGAGAAGAAAGGGAAGCTTAAAAAGCTGAACACGGGAGGTTCAATCGGCAGAGAGCCCCTCATTCAAGTAACATGAGACCTGGGAGAAAAAACGCAAGAGAAGAGCTGGACCCCACTCAGGTTGGTTTTCTTTCTTTCTTTTGCCAAATCTCCCCTTGGGCATGGAGGGAGGGAGGAGAGGGGAAGAGTTGCATGACACAAAATAGACTGCCCAGAGCCGATGCCAACTTGGTGCCTAAGAATGAGTGAGTCACAGGAGTGGGGAGAGTTGGGGCCTCTCCCCAGATCCCAGCAGATGAGTGAAAGTGATCCTTTCAAAGCCATTTGCTCAACGGGAGCAAAGCACACCATTAGGAATCACGCCAAGAGTTTTTTTGCTTGTTTTTGCTGCATTTGGAAGGAGGGGTGCTTGGGCGGCTGAGTGGGTTAAGTGTCTGACTTCAGCTCAGGTCATGATCTCGCGGTGTGTGGGTTCGAGCCCCACGTCCAGCTCTGGGCTGGCAGCTCAGAGCCTGGAACCTGCTTCAGATTCTGTGTCTCCCTCTCTCCCTCTTTTGCTCTCTCTTTCTGCCCTTCCCCTGCTTGTGCTCTCCCTCTCTCTCAAAAATAAATAAAACATTAAAAAATTTTTAAAAACAATAGAAATTAAAGGAGATATTAAAGAGATAAAAACAGAGTGGAAATAGATGATGTAGTGGGGTGAAAAAAAACCCTTTATTTAACAGCCAACAGGGAGTTTTCCATAAGGAGGGGACTGTATTCATCAGCGGCATGTGTCTCCAGGCCACTCAGCATGGGAGCTTCTATAAGAAGACAGTGGAATCAGAAGATAAGAAACCTGTCTGCATAGGAAGTTCAAGAGAATTTAGGGCAACTAAGTAAGAGGTAAGGTGAGAACAGCATGATGACAGGCAGAAGTGTGTAGCAAAGAGTGATCATTGAGAAATTCCAGCATATTCCAAGAAGATTTGATGTCTAACGTGTATTTTTAAGTTGTCTGCAATTTTGAAATGTCAACATCTCTGTCACCAAGACTTGGAGCCAGTCTTACCCAATGCACGGATGCCTGGGAAGAAAGAAAGATTTGGGGCAATCGACATTAATGGGGCCATGTTCTTGATCTGAGAGGCAGAGAAGGAGAACCGCAGCCAAATATGAGAATGGAATACAGTTGGGAGTTCACTGAGGGCAGAACCAGCTGCCAGAGAACTTTCACACAACCCCTCCACCCTCCACCCTATCTCTTGCCCCCCCTCCAATACACAAGCAAACATGAAGGGAAAACATTGCCCTTTTCCTCTGCGTGTAGCATGAGAGTTTGTGCCAAGCTTTATTTAAATCCAAAGGGCAGGGTGACCCCAGCTAATCCTTGATTAAATTAATTAGCGCACAAAGCAAAACCTGGTCCCTGAGAACTTCTCAAAAGAATGCATTAGACACGACTCTTTAGGTTGCAAGTTGGCACAAGCACAAAAGCAAATGTGTTGACCCAGGAAACCCAAACCATGGAAAAAACTAGTAGTGGAAGTGGTTTCAGGATTGACCGGATCCAGAAACTCAAATATCACGGGAACTCTCATTTCCCATTTGTACCTCTCTTGGTGGATCTATTTCTTTTTCTTTTCTTTTTTTTTCCTCACAAAAAGAGAACTCATCCCTAAAGTTTTTGATGTTAGCTTGCAGCGGAAAACAATTTGCCTAAACCAACAAAATACATCCAGGAGGTGTGGGGAGAGCATTAGGCAGTAGATGTCATCACCAGCCATATTTCTGAATGCTGATGCTAAGCTTTTTGACCTTCATCCTGAAGAGGTTGTGATGCCTCTTAAGAGCTCAGAGGAAGTAATCATGGAAGATGTTTTGTCCAAGAAAATCTTGAGGAGGAACAATGACTGTAAGCCTCAACCTCTTCCCCAAATGCAGGTGGTCAGTGGTATCATTTTCTAGAATAAATCTGATCACATGATTGTCCCTCCTATCCCACTCTCCCCAGGAAAAAAACATTCAATTTCCTCATCTTATTCTTAAGATACCTTCTTTCATAAACCTTAGGAGGCCTGGCCCAACCTAATTCTCTATCTTATTTTGTCCATTTCCGGTGCCATTCTCCTCTGGACCCCCTCATTAACCACCTCCTCTATCATAATAGTTGTCCCCTTAAAATGCCACTCTCATTTCATCACAGGGCCATTAAAGGTGCTGTCCTCTCTACCAGGAACCTTCTTCCTCATCCTCTACCCTGCCCTACTCCACCAGCCTATCAACTGAGTTCCCAGTCATTATTCAGGTCTCAGTTCAAGCCATTGTTGGCCACCTTCTTCTCTCATCTCTGACAATTAGGTTAGATCCCTCTGTTACATGTTCAGAAAGCCCCATGTACTTTTTCTTCAATATACCCACTGTAATTTGTAACTGTGTGCTCAGATGACTCTTTGATTGATGGAAGTTCCATGATGGCAGGAACCATGTCTATTTTGTTCATTATTATTTCCCTGGTACTCAGCACCTGGATTGGCACAAAGTTGGTACTTAGACATTTTATGGAAATAAATAAACAGGGCACCTGCACGTACGTGGCTCAGTCAGTTAAGCATATGACTCCCAATTTCAGGTCATGATCTTGCAGTTCGGGGATTAAGCCCTGCATCGGACTCTGTGCCGACAGCATGGAGCCTGCATGGGACTCTGTCTCTCCCTCTCTCTCTAGGACTCTGTCTCTCCCTCCCTTGCTCTCTCTTTGTCGCTCTCTCGCTCTCTGTCTTTCTCTCAAAATAAATAAATGAACTTTAAAAAAAAGAAATAAACACACGAATCAATGAATCAATAAACGAATGAAGAAATGAATTGATGGGTGAATGGATGAGGAAGGGGGACTAGGGTAATAATCAAGAATGGCAGACTGCAAACACAGTACATTTTTCCTTAAATTATGGAAGAGGGAACATTTACATTTTTCTCCCCATGTGACTGATACTGGGCTAGATATTTTACACTTGATTTATGTCCAGGTCATCCTGATTCTAATGCCCAATGGACTTTTTACCCTATTCTGTAACCTTCCGCAAAGAAAAGGAGAAGTGAGACACCAAGGGAATTGGGCAATACAGAATTTCCTTCCTTCGAAGACACTTATATTCTATGGAGCCCATAAACATTAGTCTATGTATCACTTACTAGGTGCCAAGAAAAGTTCTAATGCTTTATAAAATATGAACCCATGTAATATGAACCCTATGAAGTAATTTCTATTATCAAAGTTATCTCTTCAAATCACCATTATCAAGTAACTTACTAATGGTTATACTTCTAGAGAGTGGTGGAATCAAGATTTGAACCCAGGCATATGGTTCCAGAGCCCAGGTGTTCTGTACCACTCTAAGTGATTTTTATAATTAAAAAAGAAACAAAAGGACCAGAGATTAGCTTAAGTCTCAGAAGAGTTTCCCCCACACCCCATCAAGTGACAGTTCAGGTTGTGCTCCAAATACAATAGACACATTCCATTCTGTCTCTCTCATTCAACGAGACTAAAAACCCTGACAAAATGCATGGAACAGCTAGCTAAGGACTCTGAAAAATAAATGGCAGCAGGAAGGTTAGGGAAAAAGTTCAAAACTCTAAGTAATACTATACGCATGGTATGCTCCCCACTCTTCCTCTTCCAGGAATTCCTGACCTAGATTCAAAGACATCCTGAAACCTAGAACTATAAATGGAAAGAGACAGGAAGAGCTTCAAGAAAGCTCAGCTTCTGGTTTAAGAAGTGGGAAAGGGGAGTCCTCTGGAAAAGAGAGAGTTGAAAAAAAATCCCATTTTTCCCATTTTCTCTTACCGCATCCCCTGGGCAATCAATCAGTCAGAGGCAGCGGTAATGATGGAACCAGAAGCTGAGCAGGTACCTAAACTTAGAAGGAAGGAATCCTTCTTTTTGACAGAGAACATAGGGACAAGGCTCACTGTTCTTTTTCTCTATGTATCTTGTGGCCACTTAGCCCCAGAAGCAGACATATTGTGTGAAGGGCATGGCAGAGAGGAGGAATTAAGTAACAGCTTTCCAATCAAAAGACCAAGAAATGAAGTTTCTGTGAGCCAGTTAGCGCCTGAGAGGTCACAGAGTAAAGAGCTAGTGAAAGTGATGCCAGAATATTTTGTACAAACTCCTTTACTCACCCTGAGTTGTGCATACATGGATCTGAGGCCAAACAACTTTAAGATCTGAACTACATGGTACAGACCACTGCATCATCCCCAAACTGGCACCTGTATGGCACTCACATGACAGAGACAAAAATCACACTGCAAAGGCTTTGAAACTTGTCTGACCCAGGACCAATAACTCAGAGGACGCGGGTAGGAACTTACAACCTGAATAAAATCTGGTTGACTGCCTGATAAACAAATAAATAACATTCTCCATATGATTTAATAAAAGCAAGAGTATCCTAACATAATATTCAAAAAGTCCAGGATACAATTCAAAATTAACCTGCATACAAATAACAAGAAAAATCTGATCGTCTGAAAAGGGAAAAGGTAGTCGGCAAATACTAATCTAAAGATGACACAGATGCTGGAATTATCAGATGTAGATTTTAAGTGATCTATTTAACCATGCTCCAAACAGTAGGAATGAATATTCTAAAAGAAAGAAAGGAAAAAAGCAAGTAGGCAAGCAAGAAAGAAACAGAGAAAGAAGAAAGAAAGAGAGAAAGAAAGAAAGAGAGAGAGAGAGAAAGAAAGAGAGAAAGAAAGAAAGAAAGGAAAAAGAACAGAAAGTTTCAGCAGATAAATAGAAGGAATAAAGGATTTTTAAAGAACAGAATATAAATATTAGAACTAAAAAACACATTAACCGAAATAAAACATTTTCTTTTTGGGTTGAGAGCAGAATGGAGATGAGAGAAGAAAGAGTTAGTGAACTTAAAGGTAGATCAAAAGAAATACTGAATCTAAGTAATAGAAAGGAAAAAGTTTGGGGAAAAAATAATGACAGAGTTGCAGAAACCTGTGGGACAATATCAAAAGGTCTAGCGTTCATGTCATTAGAATCCCATAAGATGATAAAGACTGTGACACAAAATACAAAATTAAATGAAACTAAAATAAAGAAATTATAGCTGAAAACTCCTCAAATTTGGTGAGAAACATAAATGAACAGATTTAAGAAGCTTGGCAAACTCCAAACTAAAAAAAAAATAAATAAAGAAAAAGAAGGAGGAGGAGGAGGAGGAGACAGGAGAAAGAGAGGAAGAAGAAAAGGAAAAACACCCACGTTTGGATATGTCATAATCAAAATGCTGCAGAGTAATGGCAATGGAAGCAGCCAGAGGAAAAAAAGGGATTGCACATAAAGGAACAATTATTTAACGGAATACAGAGTTCTCATCTGACACCATGGAAACCAAAAGATGGTGGAACAACATATTTAAATTGCTGAAAAAAAAATTGTCAACCTCATAGTTTTATATCCAGTGGTATTCTTTAGAAATAAAGAAGAAAGAATGAAATTCTGAGGGGAAGGAAAACCAAGAAAATTCATCTTCAGCAGATCTGAAGGAAGTTCTTCAGAATAAAAGAAATTGATCCCATAGGGAAGTAAGAAATACCAGGAATGAAAGAAGAACAACACAAGTGGTAAATATCTGGGTAAAAGGAATATATTATGCTTTTCCTAGTAAGTTCTTTAAAATACATATGACAGTTGAAAGCAAAAATTATAGCTTTCTCTGATGGGACTTTTGATGTTTCAATAGATGCATTAGTTCAGTGCAACTATGCACTGAACTAATACAACTTAAATGAAGGAAGATAAAGTGTTTTATGCAGTGGTAAGGCTTATACATTCCACTTAAGGTAGGAAAATATTAATTCTAAGTAGTCTATAAGAAGTGAAGTATGTATATTTTAACCCCTTAAGCAACCACTAAAAACTATGCAAAGATATGGTTATAAACTGAATAAAACAAATTAAAGTGGAATACTAAAAATACATAAATAATTGAAAGAAGTAAAGAAAGGGAAAATAGGGAAACGGAAATAGAGGAAACAAACATAAAACAAATATTACAATGATAGAGCTAAATCTAAACATATCAACAATTACATTAAATGTAAGCAGTCTAAACGCACAAAGTAAAAAGGATAGATTGCCAGAATGGATCAAAGAAAAGCAAGACCCAACTATATGCTGTCTATAAGAAAGTTACTTTAAAAATAATGAGGGGGCGCCTGGGTGGCGCAGTCGGTTAAGCGTCCGACTTCAGCCAGGTCACGATCTCACGGTCCGTGAGTTCGAGCCCCGCGTCGGGCTCTGGGCTGATGGCTCAGAGCCTGGAGCCTGTTTCCGATTCTGTGTCTCCCTCTCTCTCTGCCCCTCCCCCGTGCATGCTCTGTCTCTCTCTGTCCCAAAAATAAATAAACATTGAAAAAAAAAATTAAAAAAAAAAATAATGAGATAGCTAGGTTATAAGTAAAGTGATAGAAAAAGAAATGCTGTGCAAAAACTAATCAAAGTAAATCTGCAGGGTCTAATTAATGTTAGGCAAAGAAGATGTTATGGCAATAAAAAATACCAGGGATAAAAAGGGACATTATAAATGATAAAAACATCAACTCACCAAGAAGACTTAACAGCCCTAAATGTGGGTGCATTTAACAATAAAGACTCAAAATATATGAAGCAGAAACTTACCTAACTGAAAGGAGAAGCAGACAAACCCACAACTATAGTTGGAAATTTCAACATTCCTCTATTGGGAATCAGTAAAACAAGTATACAGAAAAATCAGCTAGTATATAGAAGAACCAAATAACACTGTCAACAAACCAGAATAAATTTATATTTATAGAACATTACATCAAACAGCAAACACGCA
This sequence comes from Prionailurus viverrinus, assembly GCF_022837055.1. Lineage (NCBI taxonomy): Eukaryota > Metazoa > Chordata > Mammalia > Carnivora > Felidae > Prionailurus > Prionailurus viverrinus. The sequence goes on along the minus strand of NC_062575.1, from coordinate 32,637,331 downwards.
AGCATCTAGACTATTATAACAGACTGTTATAAAACAGACCTTAACAAATTTAAAAGATTTGAAATCACATAAATTATTTTCTCTGATTATAATAGAATTAAAATAGAAATAAATAGGAGCACCTGGGTGGCTCAGTCGGTTAAGCGTCCGACTTCAGCTCAGGTCACGATCTCGTGGTCTGTGAGTTTGAGCCCCGTGTCGGGCTCTGGGCTGATGGCTCAGAGCCTGGTGCCTGCTTCCGATTCTGTGTCTCCCTCTCTCTCTGACCCTCCCCCGTTCATGCTCTGTCTCTCTCTGTCTCAAAAATAAATAAAAACGTTAAAAAAATAAAATAATAAAATAAAATAGAAATAAATAATGGAATGATAACTGGAATTGTCCCAACACATGAAAGTTAAATAATACATTTCTAAATAATATATGGATGAATAACAAAAGGAATTGGAAAGTATTTTCTAAACAAAGAAAATGCAACATACTGAAATCTGTGGGAAACAGTTAATGCAAGATTTAGAGTACAATTAATGGTTAACTGTTTGTATTAGGAAATAAGAAAAATCTCAGGTCAACAGTCCATGCTTCCCCCCTATGAAACTTTTAAAAGAGGAGAAAAATAAACCCAAAACAAGCAGAAGAAAGGAAAAAAAAACAGCAGAAGTTACTGACATTTAAAATGGTAAACCAGGGCACCTAGCTGGCTCAGTCAGTTAAGTTTCCAACTTCGGCTCAGGTCATGATCCCACAGTTCCTGGGTTCAATCCCCGCATCGGGCTCTGTGCTGACAGCTCAGAGCCTGGAGCCTCCTTCAGATTCTGTGTCTCCCTCTCTCTCTCTGCCCTTCCCCCACTCACACTCTGTCTCTGTTTCTCTCTCTCTCTCTCTCTCTCTCTCTCAAAACTAAATAAACATTAAAAAAATAAAAATAAAATAAAATGATAAGCCAATAGAAAAAAGTCAATAAAAACAAAAGTGGGTTCTTTGAAAAGATCTATAAATTTGATAAATCTTTAAGAAGATTGGCAAAGAAAAAAGGGAGAAGACATAAATTTTCAATATCAGAAATGAAAGGTGGACTCTCACTACAGAACCACAGACATTAAAGAGCAAAGGAAAGGATACTTCCAGATTCATTTATGAGGCTAGCATTACCCTCATACCAAAACCAGACAAACAGTAAAAGAAAAGAAAATCATAAACCAATCTACCTCATGAACATAGGAAAAATCCTTAACCAAATACTAGCAAATAAAATCCAGCAATACATAAAAAGAATAATGCACCATGACAAATGGGGTTAATCCCAGGAATGTAAATCTAGTTTAACATATGAAAATAATGTAATGAAATTCACCATGCTAATAGACTAAAGAACAAAAAACACATAAACATATAAAATTATTCAGAAAAGCAGAAAGATTAAGAGTCATTTCAAGTAAAAACTCCCATCAAACTTGGAATAGAAACATCCATAATATGATAAAGAGGGTCAAACACACACACACACACACACACACACACACACACACACACTACTGACACTATAATGGATAAAGACTTTTCCTAAGATGAAGAACAGACAAGGACATCAACTCTCACCACTCCTATTCAAATTATACTGAAGGTCCTAATCATGCAATAAGTCAAGCAAAATGAATAAAAGTCATATGGATTGGAAAAGAAGAAATTAAACTCTTCCTATTCACAGGCAACAGTTCCATGTATTTAAAAACAACAACAACAACAACAACAAGGCAATAAATCTAGGAGAAAGTTCTCTGAGATAATAAAGCAGTTTAGCAAAAATAAGAGACAAATTTACCCCAAAAACCAAATTTCTAGACATTATCAATCAAAAATAGGAAGCTGAAATCAATACAGTTGAAAGTAGCTCCAAAATATGACATACTCAAGTGTACATCTGCATGTGCAAACTCTGTATGCCAAAACTACAAAAATGCTGGTGAAATACATCAAAGAACCTCGAAGTAAATGCAGAGACAGGCCATATAAGTGGATTGGAGCACTCAGTGTAGTTGAGGTGTGAATTGTCACCAAACTGATCTCTATATCTGATATTATTCCAATCAATTACTTGTTAGGATTTGGGGGTAATATATGTAGATATATAGATATGGATATCTATTTATTATATATATACACATACAGATTCTAAAGTTTACAAGAAAAGGCAAGGCAAATACACTAGCCAAACATTTTTTTGAAAAATAATTTCGAGGAGAGGATTCAGACCAACCAATTTTAAGACCACCATAAAGCTATGGTAAGCAATACTGTGTAGAACTGGTAAAGGCACAGGAAAATGACAATACAATGGTTATAAAGAAGCCCACACAAAGTGGCCAATTGGTTTTAAACAAAGACAGAAAGACAATTCAGTGGAGGAAGGATTAGACTTTCCACAAATGGCGTTGCAACAATTGGACATTCAATTACTAAAAATTGATGTTAACCTAAACCTCACGTCTTATACAAAAGTAGATAAGGGTGGCTGAAGTTTGGTAAGAAAATACTATGTCATTTTGCTTACCAAATCCAATACCTTCTCATGATAAAAATTCTCAGAAAACTAGAACTACAGAGAACTCCCTCAACACAACAAATGGCATTTTATGACACAACCCACAGCTGAAACCATACTCAATCATGAAGACTTCCCTTCTAAGATGAGGATAAGGAACAAGGCAAGGATGTCTTACCACTTTTATTCAACATGGTGCTGGAGGTTCTAGTCAGAACAATTAAGCAAAAAAAAAAAAAAATGTACATTTAAAATCCAGATTGGAAAGGAGGAAGTAAAAGTCTCTATTTACAGATGGGTGAATCTTTTATGTTAAAAATCCACAAACAAAATCATTAGCACTAATGTGTGAGTTCAGCAAGATACAGGGTATCAGATGAATATTTTTAAAAAATCAAGTGTATTTCAATACACCAGTGATGAACAATGTGAAAATAGAATCAAGAAGATAATTCCAGGGGCATCTGGGTGGCTCAGTCGGTTGAGCGTCCAACTTCGGCTCAGGTCATGATCTCGCAGTTTGTGGGTTCGAGCCCCGGGTCGGGCTCTGTGCTGACAGCTCGGAGCCTGGAGCCTGCTTTGGATTCTGTCTGTCTGTCTCTGTCTCTCTGTCTCTGTCTCTGTCTCTCACTGTCCCTCCCCTGCTCATGCTCTGTCTCTCAAAAATTAATAAACATTAAAAAAATTTAAAAAAAGAAGACAATTCCATTTACAATAGCATCAATGAGAGTAAAGTGCTCACAAATAAATTTAACAAAAGAAATGCGAGACTCATACACTGAAAACTATAAAATATTGTTGAAAGGAATTAAAGAAGATCTAAGTAAGTGGAAAGACATTCCATAATCACAGAGTGGTAGATGTAATTTTTTTAAGATGTCAGCACTCCCAAATTGATCTACAGATTCAGCACAATCCCTGTCAAAATCTCAGATCATTTCTTTGCAGAAATTGACACGCTGAGCCTAAAATTTATATAAAAATGCAAGGGATTCAGAAAAGACAAACTGGAGGACTCACATTTCCTGATTTCAAAACTTGCTACAAAGCTACAGGAATCATCATGACTCTGTACTGGCATAAGGATAGGCATACAGATAAATGGAATAGACAGAAGAGTACAGAAATAAACCCATTAATCTAAGAAACATTATACTTATATGGTTCCATTGATAAGACATTCTGAAAAAGGCAGGAGTATAGGGATGGAAAACAGATCAGTGGCTGCCAAGGGTCGGGGGAGGATGTGACTGCAAAGTATCATTGCAAAGGGGCTTCTGGGGGGAAGGGAGGGTGACAGAATTCCAGTTGTGGTGGTAGTCACATGATTGTATGAATGTGTTGTCAAACTATATACACACACACAAACACACACGCATTTTTAAAAAGCACACCAAAAAATGAAGAAATAAAGTGAATGATACAGGATCAATAATCCAAGACTTCAGAAGATGCCAACGTGTTATCATCCCTGCTTAAGAAGATTTGTGATCTAGCTAAAAGGACAGAATTAGCAAATTCGGGAGAGCTATCACTAAAAATAACACTAATTCCTGTCATTTGTCAAGCATTTATCCTGTGCCAGGCCCTCTACCGATGCCTTCCACCAGCTAATCCTGCCCACACTATTATGAGGTAGAGAGAGAAACAGTGTCAAAGCCAAGGCTGACTGGCTACAACGGCCAGGCTACCTGGCACATAAAATCAGAACAATGGTAGATCCATTTCCTTCTCTTTGGGGTCTCTGTCAGAAATCAGAGTTCCAGGAGCACAGTGGCAGGCCATTTGTCACAACTGGTTTGTTGCGTATGAAGATGTAAGGCTGTTTTTGTAATGTGTATTCCTCATCATGACAACACCACCATCCCAGCAAGAACTTAAGTGATGGTTCATAGGTGCCCATCATTTCTTGCAGCCATGTGGTGCCTGACACCAAATGGCTCCTGCTCTAAATAAAAATCTCTGGCAACTTCTCCCCATAAGGAAATGAGAGGTAATTATCTAGTCTGAAAAATTAGATTGGGTCAATCAGAAAGGTAATTAAGGCACAAGGACTGCAGAAACCTCCCTATCAAGGAGAAATACTGTCAATATGTTAGAAGCTGGAGACTACTGATGTTACTAAACCCTGAATTCGTCTTGTTTTAATACTTAGCTGGGACTCAGAGTGTGTCTCATCCCACATAGCAGGAAACTTGGCTACCATCTCCCAAGTTTTATTTCTTACTGTCTCAGCCGCCAAGGGGGTGAAGATGTTTCTAGTTCTACATTTTCTGGAGAAGAAGGCGTATTGGCTCCTTTGTCATTCGTGACTATGCTTAGACCAGCCAAGTGTGACCAGTGAGACAGACACTGCTGTGAAATGGGGTGGGAGCAGAGCAGAAAAGACAAAACACTGTTTCCAATCCAAAGAAAGCCCTTTTGGATCAACTCCAAGGCTTTCTCTCTCCTCTGAGCAATATCATAAAAGCTAACATTTACCAAATATTTATTATGTGCTAAGCACTTTACACCTCTTTCATTCAATGCTCAGTGAGGTAAGTGCTGTTATACCCATTCGTAATTGAGAAAATCGAGGCACATAGGAGGTCATGTAACTTGCCCAAGATCACAGAGTTAGCCCTAGTGGTAGAACCTGGGCTGTGACCACAGTGCATTAGTGCTAATTTTTGAAATATGAACTCTCTGATCAACTCTTTTGGTAATAACAAGTCTCCAAGGGTATTTATCATTTCACACTTATTCCCATCTCCCCAGCTAGACTGAGGGTGGAAGCCAGGTCTTCTCACTCTCTCTCTCTATCCCACATCTTCGCCTCGGACATGCCCTGCAATCAAGACCCAAGAGTGCCAGGGCCCCAGGTGACATGCGATCAGAGTGCCTGCCAACAAAGGAACAGATGGGTCTGCTAAATGGTGAAATCAAGTCCCTGCCACTGTAATGGCAATAAGCATTCCACATAAAATAATTACTTCCAGTTTGCTTGGCAGGTTGGACAGAGTCCGAGGGAAGGTTAATTTATCTTTCACAGCTTTGAGCCTTCAAGCTGTGGTTTCCCAAGTGAAAAGGGCCTCTCCTCAATGATTCTTTGCAAGATCCATTTAGTCATGACAGAATTACCTCCTCATCACTGAGTGGCAAAGTCTATTTGGAGCCTACTTGTCAGCGAGGGACCAGAATGGAGGGAATTGTTTAAGTCACATGGACATTCAAGTCTATAGCAAAGGTCTATGGGACAGCAGGTAGAATACTGAAATAGCTTTCAGATCGAGATACCAGTGACCTGAACCGTGTAAAAGTTGTACAGTGATTTTCTCATCTAAGAAACGGGTATAATCGTACATGGGCCAATCTATTTAAGGAATAGAAGGAATATTCAGTAAGATTAAGGCTGCTAAATCAAATTTAGAATGGCTAAAGGTGCTTAAAAACTTCCAGGAAGAGAATCCAGGCATTGATGGAGCCTTTAATCTAAGCTGAAATGGCAGAGCTTCTGGTCTTTCCTGCTGGTCAATGCTTCTCAGCTTCTTCCTCACTTCTGTTTGCTGAGGCTCTGTCTTCCTTCTGGTAGGCCCATCTGTTAAAGTACTTGCATGAGGGGGACCGAATAAGCCAACTTGTGTGTGTGTGTTCCATAACCAAATACCTAGTCCCACTGAATGGCAGAAGTCTAATCTTGGTAAGAGTTTGGTGTCAGCGTTATGACTATTTGACCCAATTCAATCCAACCTCTTTTTCAGGGAAATGTGGTTTGTTAAAAGTAATCCCTGGTGGTCAAAGACAGGTCAAGGATTTCATCCCCAAAATGCCTTATATGGTGCCACAAAGAGACATTCATTCCTAATACAGTCTTGTCTACTTGGCCTGGGTCAGAGCTACTCCTTAGTAGGAGCAAAGATAATTTTACACACTGGGAAGAGAAAGCAGAATGTAAATGTTTTAAGACTTGTCAACAGTGGAAGGCACCCAATATTCTTTCTAAAAGAATGGAGAAAGAGTCATGATCACAAAAGTAAGAGAAGCAAAAATATTTTAGTTGAAGTGGAAAATGGCTGTAATTATCTGTTATATTTGAGGTGACATGTGTTCATTTGGTCTCCCAGGTAGCCATACACCCTTTTACTGTTAACAGAAATTTGTGTATAACTCTCTTTCCTTCTAAGTCCATGGAGCTTACTGGATTTAGAATTTGTGGTCGAGAGTTATTTTATTTTAATAGTTGAAAACTGTAGCGCTGGGGCGCCTGGGTGATTCAGTCAATTAAGCATCCAATTTCAACTCAGGTTACCATCTCATAGTTTTTGAGTTCAGGCCCCGCATTGGGCAGTCCGCTCTCAGTACAGAGCCCTCTTCAGATTCTCTCTCTCCCTCTCTCTCTGCCCCTCCCTCTCTCTCTCTCTCTCAAAAATAAATAAATATCCGGGGCATCTGAGTGACTCAGTGGGTTAAGTGTCTGACTTCAGCTTAGGTCATGATCTCACGGTTTGTGGGTTCAAGCCCTATGTCAGGCTCTGTGCTAACAGCTCAGAGCCTGGAGCCTGCTTTGTATTCTGTGTCTCCCTCTTTCTCTGCCCCTCTCCCACTCTCTCTCTCTCTCTCAAAAATAAAGAAACATTTTTGAGGCACCCGGGTGGCTCAGTCAGTTAAGCTCCTGACTTCGGCTCAGGTCAGGATCTCACAGTTCATGGGTTCCAACCCCACATCAGGCTCTGTGCTGACAGCTCATAACCTGGAGCCTGTTTCAGATTCTGTGTCTCCCTCTCTCTCTGCCCCTACCTTGCTCACGCTCTGTCTCTCTCTGTCTCAAAAATAAATAAACATTTAAAAAAATTAAAAATAAATAAATAAATAAATATTTTGTAAAAAGAAAAAGAAAATAAATAAACATTTAAAATAATAATAGTAATAATAAAATCTTAAAAAGAAAAACGTAGTGCCACTGTTCCTTGGCCTCTCTGGTCTCAGATGGAGAAATCCATTATCATCCAATGTTTGTCTGTAAGTAACGCCTCATTTCTTTGTGGCTTCTTTCAAGATTTTTTTTTTATGTGTAGTATTCAGAAGTTCATTTATGATGTGTCTTTGTGTGGCCTCGTTTATTTATCCTGCGAGGAGTTAGCTCAGTTTCTTGAATAGGTTTATGATTTTGGCCAAATTTCTAAAGTTTTCAGATATTTTCCTTCAAACATTTCAATACTTCTTTCTCTTTGCTCTCCTTCCGGGATGCCAATAACATAGATGTCAGCTCTTTTGTTATTGTACTACAGGTTTCTGAGACTTCGCTCACTTTTCTTTCAGTCTATTTTCGCTCTGTTGTTCGTTACAAAGCTGTAGTGATCGAGACAGTATGGTAGTGGCACAAAAAGAGACACATAGATTAATGGAAGAGAACAGAAAACTGAGAAATGAACCCACAGCTACATGGTCAACTACTCTTTCACAAAGCAGGAAAGAATATCTAATGGAAAAAGACAGCCTCTTCAACAAATGGTGTTGGGCAAACTGGATAGCAGCATGCAAAAGAATGAATCTGGACCACTTTCTTACACCAGACACAAAAATAAACTCAAAATAGATGAAAGACCTAAATGTGAGACAGGCAACCATCAAAATCCTAGGGGAAAACACAGGCAGTATCCTCTTTGACATTGGCTGTAGCAACTTCTTACTAGATATGTCTCCTGAGGCAAGAGAAACAAAAGCAAAAATAAACTATTGGGACATCAGCAAGATAAAAAGCTTCTGCACAGTGAAAGAAACAATCGACAAAACTAAAAGGCAACCTACGGAATGGGAGACGATGCTCGCAAATGACATATCTGATAAAGGGTTACTACCCAAAATATATACAGAACTTCTAAAATTCAACACCTAGAAACCAAATAATCCAGTTTAAAAAAAGGGGAGAAGACATGAAAAGACATTATTCTCTGTTATTTAAGTTGGGTAAACCGTATTGGTATATCCCCAAGTCTACTGGTTCAATCCTCTCTCATTTCTGCTCCAGCATTGAACTCATCCAGTTAATTTTTTAAAAAATTTTGTTAAATGTTTATTTATTTTTGAGAGAAAGAGAGAGAATGTGTGTGAGAGAGAGCCGGGGAGGGTCAGAGAGAGAGAGAGGGAGACACAGAATCCGAAGCAGGCTCCAGGCTCTGAACTGTCAGCACAGAGCCCAACGTGGGGCTGGAACCCATGGGCCATGAGATTATGACCTAAGCCGAAGTCGGAAGCTTAACCAACTGAGCCACCCAGGCGCCCCTCATTCAGTGAATTTTTAACTTCAGTTACTTTATTTTTAAGTTTATAATGTCCACTTTGTTCTTTTTATAACTTTTCTCCCTTGCTGAGAGTTTGTACTTTTTCCTTTGTTTCAAAAGAATTCATAATCACTTGCTGAAGCATTTTTAAGACAGCTGCTTGAATATCCTTGCCAGACCATTCTGATTAACCTTGGTGTTAGCATCTTTGATGGTCTTTTCTCATTCAACTTGCGATGTTCTTGTTTCTTGGTATGAGGAGTGATTTTTTTATTGTATCCTGCACATTTTGGATATAGTATGAGGCTCTGGATTCTATTGACTCTTCATTTTTTAAGCAGGAAGTCCTCCTATTTTGAAGTCATGTGAAGGCTGGGTGTATCGGCTCCGTTTCCTGCTGAACTTCACTGACATCGCCTCCAAAAAGTGGAGCCAAGACTCCCATCACACCACCTTGTTGCAGACAGATGTGGTAGGCCTTCAGTCCCATCCTCAGCCCATTAACATCTTTCTTGAAAAAGTGGTGCACCAACTCAATCCAACTTATTATCTCAAAGTGGGAGTGTAAGTTCAGCTCCCTACTGATGCGATGGGGGGGTGAGGGCTACAACGCAGGGGGCTGACATAGCATTTCGCGGAAGGGGTAGAAGTTCGGCTCCCTACTAGTCCCAACTCATGAAGGGCGGGAGTAAAGTGTCAATTAGCTCCGCCCCTCACCACCTCATTCTACCTGTTGATGCCAGCGGGGGGCGGGGAGGGTGGCAGCTCAGAAGACAGGTGGAGAAGGCAGAGTGTTGAGTAGCCCTGCTTCACACTGCCTCATTCAGTCTCCTTGCCGTGAGGTTGGAGGGGGAAGCTCAGCTCTCCGTTAAACCCCACTGACCTCCAGAAGCAGGGAAAGTGGAGCACAGACTGGCTCCAACTTACATTGCCTTATTGAGCCTCAAGGTTGCTAGATTATGGGCCGGAGATCCAGTTCGCCATTGGACTTGGTCAAATACTGTAATTTGATCCCTCCCCACCAGTGCTCTGTTCAAGAAAGGGCTGAAATCAATCCGAGATAACTCAGTGTTGGGACTTTGTGGGGACAATTGGGAAATATAGGGTTATTAAGAGAGCCTCTCTCTTTGTGCTGGACTTGAGGTTGGTGGGAGTAGACCTGGAAACTATGGAGACTGCTACCTAATGATTTAAGGAGAGTTTAAGACTCTTTTGTCTTCCCTATACAGTAAACACAGTGGTTAGGTACATATACCTGATATCAAAATGTAGCTCAATTATGAGACTTTGATCACAACATTTTTACTAAGTAAAATGGAAATAATAAAAGTATATCCCCTACAGGGTTATTTCAAACATTTAATGAAGTAATGCATGTAAAGCAGTTCAACCAATGTTTGGCATGTTGTGAGTTCTGGCTAAATGGAAACAGTGATGAATAATTGACAATGGTTGTTCATGGCAAGCCAATGTCTTCTCCTTTCCTTTTATCTTTCATAGGACTGAGCTCATGGTAAGTGCTTAATAAATATACCAGCACCAACCAATGTATCAGGAATTAGCAGATTAATACCTGCTAACTCAATTTTCTATCCCATCACAATACTTGTTTTAATGTAAAGATTAGAGCTGGCTGACCAACTGTACCCTCACCATCTGCTGTCCCCACAACATAGCAGTACTGTCTCTCCCACATCTGTCTCTCCAGGGATTCTGTATCAAAAGCAATTTCCCATGAGACTGACATCCTTATAGCTGCACAGAATAAAAACTCCTTATCCACAGTAATGTAGAGACTCTTCCCTTCCTCCTCTAGTTTCCCAGTTTCCCCCTTGTCACTTTTTAAAAATAAACACAGTAGAACTTGGATTCGAGGAATAAAAGTTGTGAAGAACAGAACGTGAAAAAGTGTCAGATGACACTGGTATTAATATTGCGCTTCTGGAATCGTGTTAGGGTTTTTAAGCTGGTTGTGTAGTGAGAAATGCAGACAGATTAATAGCACCTTGCCCTCGCCGGCACAATAAGAACCATTCTGCCAGATTGCCAGAACCTCGAACAAGGGAGCTGTAAAGTGAGTTTTATCTGAAGGCTGCCACATTCAAAGAGATTTTCTTATTCCAAACTCTAATTGTCAACATCATCGGGAAAAAAACGGCCTGGGATTTACCACTGACTGTCTCATTCACCACAGCCTGGTTGGATCTTTTCAATCCACTTTGGTAATAGGTATGAGTATATCTCAAATGATATTTTTATTTGTAACACTGATCCTTGAGATATCATGGAATTTCTTTTTCTCCTAAACTACCCTGCCACTAATCTGTTTGCGGCAGTACTTAGTCCCATTTTTACTTCTCTCTGTCATGCCTTTATGATCCCAAGAGTGGTATTCTCAGCAGAGGGTGATTCAGCCACTCCCCAGGGGGACATTTGGCAGTAACAAGAAATGTTATCGACTATCACAACCTGAAGGAGAGTGAAGAGGTGCAGGCCAGTGCTATTGGCATCTAGTGGATAAAGGCCAGGGATGTTGCTAAACATCTTACAACATACAGGATGTTTTCTCTCCCCCAACAAAGCATCTGGCCTAAAATGTCAATAATGTCAAAGTTAGGAACCCTGATCTAGAAGCTGGAAAACAAGATCATATTTCCAAGATATCTTTGCAGCCAGAGTTCCACACATGCTCAATTGGAAAGCAGAAGTGAGATCCATGAGACCACAGCTGTAACGTCCTTTGGCAAACTCACTGGCAGTGGTGTTTCATTCTTCTGTGGAGTGGTTCTAGGTCTACCCTCTGACCCCTAGATCCCGAGTGGCAAGTGTTAGCAGCATCAAGGTTCCCACTGGAAGTATCCGATGGCTTATTTGCTCCTACTTGCATAGCATTCAATTTTGTTTCTCTGGCCCTCCTAGACATTCTTGTAAGTGACTTAATGGCCTATAATAAATCCTTTTCTGCTTAAACTAGTTAGAGTGCATTATTTGGTCTGCAATTAAGGATCCTAAGTAATACAGTAAGTGATTATAGGCAATCAATCTTCAAGAAGATGGGAATGTGAGATTGATTATAGTTTGAAATCAATGCAGATTTAGTTAGCATTAGAAGGTGGAACTCGTGTAGGCATTGGAGGACCAAGTGGCTGCTGCTATATGGGAAGTGGATCGGTATGGTGGATTAAAGATGGTCACAGATTTTTTTGTCACTCATCCATCTGTTCCTTCCCTTTCCCTTGAACATAGGCCATCCCTATTATTTGATTCAGTGAGTAGAGAAAGACAAAATTAATCCTTGTAACTAACTTCAGAGGCAGGGCTTCAGATCTGCGGTATCTGCTTTTATCACTTAGAATACTCCCTTTTGGGATTTAGCCGCCATGCTGTGGGGAAGCCCAAGCAGCCATGAGACAGACTACTGGGGAGTAGAACCAAGGTACCCTTAGCTGATAACCCCACCCAAATTTCCAACCAACATCCAGCATCAACTACCAGCCATTTTGGTTATCTGTCTGGAATGTCCCAGGTTCTGTTGTCCCTCTGGTGCTTGTCATCTTAGCAGTCACCACTAAATACAGTCAATCCACAAAACTGTGAGAGATAATGATTGGGTTATTATTTTAAGTCACTAAGTTTTGAAGTGGTTTGTTACACAGCAATAGATAACCAAAATAATTGGCTACTTCCAACTATATTGACAAGTTTAAAAAATAAAATGACAAGTTGAGGATTTAAATTCTCTACTCAAGACATAGCCAGGGAGTCAGTTTCTATAACTAACTTGAAAGAAAGTGGCTACAAAAATTAGATGCCGAGTCCAATTCTGTGGGATGCCCAAAATTCAACATAGATGGAATAAACAACCTGATTGGATCTCTTGTGTACAAGTTAGAGCACTGATTTGGAAAGAATAAGATGTTGAGAATAGAAATGGTTACATTTGAGAGAATTTGAATGATTCTGAGGACATCTAACCTCCCAAATCTGCCAACAGAAATTGATTGCCAGTGGAAGGAGCCCCTCTTTCTCTATCTGATGACGCTGGTCCTGTCCAGTAGAACAACCGAGAAAGACATCATCTAAGGTAGATATCATCACAGAAATACCAATTATTCCCCTGCCTGAATATACTACTTCTCAGAGGCTCCAAGCCTACAACTAGAGTCAGGGGCATCAACAAGCCCTTGGGGCATCAGTTACAGAATAACTGATAAAAGAGGGGGCACACTCAAAAAACTAAGAGATTTTGCAGCTGAATTTAGTGATATGAGTTTATTTACCAGAATGGGTTCACAACTCTCTTTTCCAGTTATTATGGCATGTGGCACCATGAGCAGCAAAGTCTCCCATGACACCCTGTATGAGGTGGTGAAGAAAGTCCTTCATGGGAACCAGTGCACGTGCCTAAAGTTTTTGGAGATGGTGGAGTTTCAGACCATCTTGAAGAACAATGACGCTCAGAAAGACAAATGCTTCTGGAGCACTGTCAGGCTTAAGTCCACTCCCCACCCCAAGTTCACCATCTGTGTTTTGGGGGACCAGCAGCACCGTGATGAAGCCAAGCCTGTGGATGTTCCCCACATGGAGACTGAAGAAACTCAACAAGAATAAAAAAAAATTAGTTAAGAAGCTGGCCAAGAAGTATGATGCCCTTCTGGCTTCAGGATCTCTGATTAAGGAGCTCCCACAAATCCTGGGCCCAGGCCTGGCAAGGTCCCTTCCTTGCTGACCCACAATGAGGACATGGTGGCCAAAGTGGATGAAGTGAAGTCCATGATCAAATTCCAGATGAAGAAGTTGCTGTGTCTGGCAGTGGCCGTTGGCCATGTGAAGATGACAGATGATGAGCTTGTGTACAACATCTACTTAGCTGTCAATTTCCTGGTGTCATTGCTCAAGAAGAATTGGTGGAAAGTCCAGGCTTTATACATCAAGAGCAGCACCATGGGAAAGCCCCAGTTCTTGTACTAAGCCACAACTTAATAAACCCTAGTGCTACCACTATTTGTCTGCCTCTGACTAGGGAGAGAGAGGTGTTTTGTGAGCTGACATTGCATGCCATAGCACTCTGCTGATGACTGCAGTTTCTGGCGCTCAGTGATGGATAATCATTTTCTCCACACTGCAAACCAGAAAGTGCCTTCTATCTTCAAAACTGCACAGTCTTATTTAGATCTCTTGGATACCTATAACATGTAACAGTAGGGTTGTTAACCAGGACTGAAGTTTTTCTGGTAACCCTGAGAGGGACAGATATGGACTAGGATTCCAGCTTCAATTGTTCCCACTGCTTACTAGTGGAAAGAGGGGTAAGATCTTCACATTGAAGACATTTACTCAGCCCTTGGCAGCGTGCCTAACCTGTGCCTTGAAGTTGCTTCCCTTTATGCCATGGATTCTTTCCGTACGCTTTTTGTTTGGTTTTATCCCTCTAAGTTGTGAGTTTGGGCTCTTGGTCTGTAGGGATCACAAGGAATATTCCAGATGGAGATTGGGTTCCTAGATTCTTCAGATGGGAGTGGCCCACAACCCTGAGAAATTGAACTAGTGTTTGCCTATCTGACCCCCACATTGAATATACTAAGTTCAGGGTAGTAATTTACTGTGTGAGATGTTTAGGAAAACACAAGTCAGAGACACGTACGATATTGTAATCCATTGTCCCTATTTTCTAAGGGAGCTTACCAAATGGGTAAAACCAGGTTGTGGAAACTTCTAGGCCTTTTGCTCCGCAGGTAGGCTCTGCTCACTTCCTGACCTGAGGCACTTCCCTGTTGGAGTTCTTGCCTCTGGCACCAAGTACTGGAAAGCTGGTTTTTGGTGCGGTAGGAAATATCTGTGATTTAACCTTTTGACTTGAATCTTCTTGATTTAACTTTGGTAAGGTAACCAATTCATCTCTCCATCGTTTAATACAGATGAAAGTCTACTCCAAACCATAAATTAAAATGTTGCACTTTCTCAAAACAAGCTTGAACCATGAAGAAGAATACAAGGTTTTCACCAGAAACAAATAAGTAAATAAATAAATAAATTTTAAAAAATAATAAATGAAATAAATGGGCTCACTCAGGCATCTGGGAGTGGTTCTAAATGGCTGACAGAACTCTTGACTCAGTGGTGGCCTACTGACTTTGTAAATAAAGTCAATAGTCATGTAATTCCTTAATACAATATAAGGAGAAAAAAAGGTAAGGAGCAAAGAATGCTGGAGTAAATTTGTTGTAATTCATCCACTCACCCACCTTTGAGAGTGTTCAAAAAACACTCCCTTACCAAAGCATTGAGAAATACTTTGATGAGAAGGATGACAGAATCTTTGAAAATCACTGTAGTGGCTGTACTCTAAGCTAGAAGTGAAAATGCAAGACGCTGCCACTGAGAAGGGCTTTCTGATCTGAGTGGTGTTGATAGGCTGGCACAAACACCAGAGGCAAAGGGAGCATGCTAGGCCACATGGTTGAAAAGACAGTCGGAATGGTTTGATCCCATAAGGGTCTCTACCCTGTGGTCTTTAAGACAGCTAACTAAGGTCCAACTTGACCCAAGTCTTGAAAAACTCAAACGGGTGAATAGAAACTTGACTTCCATCAGCATGACAAAGGATCATCATCTGATCCAATTCTGAGAACTTGATCTCAGAATTGAGCCAGAATTCCTTGAAAAAAGGGACAGCCTTAGCAACCCCCAAGCAAAGAGCTTGCAATAATAGTGTGTGTTTCAAATATCCTTCCTGGTCTTCCCCAAAGGAAATGGTGGTCCTGTGCCATTGTAACTGTGCAGTAGGAAACAGGAGATATATAGACCTTTATGGCATCATTAGACTGCATTATTCTGAGTTATCATTAATTCCTGGGACCTTGTAACACAATTGTGGACCAAGGCTGAAGGGGAGCTGATAGCAGAGTTTAGACCTGGACCACCTAACAGTGGTTCAATGGATATATGAACCCATGTTAGTTCTTTCCCTAGTTCCTGAGTTCAGTCAAAGGGAAGCTCCTGGAGCTTTCCTCCATATACAAATAGTAAACCAAAGACAATAATAGCTCCTATAAGAATACAAAGATTAATGCTACCAAGACTTGGAAAATCAACACTATCACAATCCCATTTTGTTTGCCTATGTAATCTGTGCAGAAGATGGATGGATCTTGGAGAATTATAGTGGCTTATTCTAAGCTTAATTAGGTTTGACCTCAATTGCAGCTAGTATTCCAGATGTAGTCTTCTTAGTGAAGCAAATCAATACAGCCTCTGGCACCTTGCATGCAGATACTGATCTGTCTAATGCATTTTTCTCTATCCCGATTAGCAGAAAATACCAGAAGTGATGATTAAGTGACCATAAGGCTGACAATTTAAAAGGAGTCCAGAGCAAGAGAAGGTTCTCCAGCTGGCCCAACTCGGCCATTTGGCTTTTGAGATACCTCAGATCCAATGATGTTTGATTTGTAATTGATCAAGTTGCTAAATGAAGCTTGCAGAAAGAAGTGTTAGGAGAATCATAGTTGCAAACCTTCAGAGATTGGTAGGAAAGTCATGTTCCTTTCTCTTTTTTAAAAACAGCTCTTTCTATGAGGTGACTGTTGGCTCAGTCAGTTAAGCATCTGACTCGTGATTTTGGCTCAGGCCATGATCTGAAAACTGTGAGATAGAGCCCCATGTTGGGCTCCATGCTGGGCATGGAATCTGTTTAGATTCTCTCTCTCCCTACCCCCCTCACTCTTTCTCTCCTTCTCTCTTTCTTAAAAAAATGGGTGGAAAATAATTAAAAAATAAAAAATAAATTAAAAAAATTTAAAAAACAGCTCTTTCTCAACATACCCGAATGCCACGAATCCATGAACACTGACATCATGAAATGGGAGTTGTCTAATCCACGGAGCCATAAATTCAGGCAAGCCCTGCATCAGTCCATCATCAAACGGATATGATATAAACATAAATAGGTTTGAACAAATCTTTAAGATATAACTTATTTACCAGAGGCCCATACTTCCAGCATAGTTACTCCTGCCATATTGGTGTCCCAAACTTCTGAGAGTTCATATGATCAGTTGACTGAGGAGGAAAATCAAGCCTGATTTATGGTGCCAGTGAGAAATGGAATGCTATGCCATTTCAATTTCACTCCAAGAATGGCCTTGGAGAACAATGGAGAAAGGGAGAATTTTCCAATATGTAGGATTTTAAGCAGTCTTGTGATGCAAGGTCCAGGCATTTGGAAGAATAAGATTAGATGATTGGTAACAAGGTTTGAATGAAGGATGAGCAACTCTAAATGGGCCCAGCATAAGGGCATAGTTGTGGGCATCTGGGTGGCTCAGTCAGTTAGGCATCCGACTCTTGATCTCTGCTCAGGTCTTCGTCTCAGGGTCATGAGTTCAAGCCCTGCATTGGGCTCCATTATGGTGTGGAGCCTCATTAAAAAGAGAGAGTCAAGAAAGAGTAGTTGGACCCATGTGAGTGCTCAGAAAATGTAGTCATTGCATAGGAAGTTCTCAATAATCATGTTGCAAATTATACCCCTGTGGATATCTGTCAACCTCTTTCTAAACACTCCAGTGACTAGGTTCATGGACGATATGGTCACAGTGGCAAAGAAAGAGTGATACACAGGTTTAATAACAAAATTAATTCTGGCTATCATATTGCTCAGCACACCAGAGTCTTGCCTGCATTCTGCATCACTGTCTGAGGACCAAATTGCTATCTGGTAGCAACTGATTACATTGAACATGAAGGGACAGAATTTGTCCTTACTGGAATAGATACTCATTCTCTGCATGGATGTGTATTCCTCGTTTGCCACAGTCCCACCAGGCACGGACTCACTAAATACTTTGTTCAAGATCATGGTATCACATACAACACCATCTCTTCATTGAATCGCAAAAGAAATCAGGAAGTAAGTATCTAATGTTCATGCGGTTTACTTATGTTTCCATGTACCTCCTCATCCATAAATAGTTGGTCTTACAAAATGATAGAATGACAACACTACTGGAGACAACATTTTGAGAGATCGAATAACAGTCCAATAGCCTGTAATATATGCTCTGAGCAAATAAGACACCAATATTCCTCCTAGAGTGGATTCATTCCTCTTGTAGCCAGAATCTAAGGGAGCAGGAAACACAAATGGGAGAGTCAGTGGCTCCTCTGACTATCACATCTAATAATAAGCCATCCAAATAAGTTATTTCCTTTTTATTTCCATAATTCTGGACTTTGCTGATTTAGGATGTCTTCCTCCACAAAGGCCACAATCATTCAGTATGAAGCTGAGACTTCCTATTGGCCACTCCATGTTCCTCAAAAGAAAGAGTTGGCTAACATGATCAATCTTTGCTATGAAGAGGGTGTCTGCCACATAATGTAAGTGAGGGAAAGTAATAGGAGAATCCAAAGGTTCTTGCTGCTGCCTTTCCAATGATAAAAATGAATGAAAGATGCCAGAAGCAACAAATTGGTAATACTACCAACCCCCTAGAAATGAATGACCCACTAGATGAACCCCAACAGGATGGACGCTGACTGAAGCAAAGTGAAAATGGACTTGGATGTAGAGGAAAGGAGTTTTGAATATGAGGGCCCCCTTTCCCTTGGCACATCACCAGGACTGGGTGGTAATACACTTGAAATGTTTGCATTATATCTTTAATTAGAAATGTTGCTGATTAGTAATGAGGTCAAGCATCTTTTCATATGCTTATTGGCCATTTGGATTCCCTCTTCTTTAAATAACTCTATTGAGTTATTTGTCTGTTGTATTAAGCTGATGGTACCCAAGATGCAATCTACAAAATCACAAGATCAATACTCTTTCAGGAAAATCTGCAACATATATATAACATATATATGTTAATGTCATATCAGCAAAGTAACATAAAATGGTTACTACCTATAATACTCTAAGAAGGTTTTTATGAGTCCAAACGTTGACCCTCAGATAATGGAACATGGCATGGAGAAGAATGAAAAAGTTGGTTGACTTGCTCAGAAGTCTATAACCCCTGTCTTTCCCACCCCCTGCCACACACATAGCATACCTGGGAAGAACTGGGAACCCCAAAGAAGCCCAGGGGAGAAGAGAAAGTTTTGCTCATTCCAAACAGGAAAACATCATGGAAAATGTGAACTGAAAATAACGAAGAGAAAAGAGGCTGCAGCTTTAAATAGTAATGAGTCAGGCAAGGCTGTATTGCCCAGGCTTCGAGTCAAAGGCGGGAGTGAGTCAGAACTTTATAAAGGTCACCCTTCACCCACCTTTCCTGTGCCTCCCAGGCTGTTCACCGCTGTTAACCACGGTGGGGGCATCTCACCACCCACATCATGCAGAGGACCAGATCTTCACTCTTTTGCTTTTCCACAGCACAGCTAAAAGGTAGACTGTCTGTGTGGTCCTCCTAGCTGGCAAGAAGCACAGAGTCCCAGGAGAAAAGGATTTGTAATGACTGTGAGAGCCTGGCCACCTCCCTCCTACAGCTGCCAAGCCTTGCGTTTTTCTTACATTGTTTAGGTTGATACACCAACATGCTACTCTTAAAGGTAAAGATGATTCCACCGATCCACTCCCCAGTAGAGTTGTTGAGACATACAACTCATCCTACATGAGTTGTTGAGACATAATCAGAGAACATTAAACATGGTAGAAAGTTAGAAGCCAACAAGGTCAATACGTAGCATATGCATACATACACACACTCTCTTTTCCTACAACCATGGCAGACATCACCAATCAATCATGGAACTCTTTCCTTTTGAGCCTGGATATAGCTCTAAAAATCTCCTGTATTCAATGCTCCTTAAAAACAGATCCAAGCTGCCATGTGAAATTAACACAATTTGCCTCCCTGACCGACCTTTATCTAGAGATGATAGAGGGTTCAGAGGGGGAAATGAGTTGTTTAATAGCACAAAAGAAGTAAGCACCAGAGCCAGGGAGAGTGGGGCAGGGTGAGTGTTGGAAAAGGAAAAGAAACTCAATTTATTGAGTGAATTTGTGCCATGTCAATTGAGGCATTGGGCTTGCAGCTTTGCACATGTTATCTTGGAACAGAATCCAGGTGTTGTGAGTGTGCTGAATCAGTTATTCTCTTGATCAGCGCCCTTTATGGACAGTAGCACAGGTATACATGACAAAGTGCCAAGGTCATGGCTATAACGGTGGCCATGGGCTAAGTGGTGTTAACTAGGTCATGGGTGCAGTGTGATGAAAGCCACAGTCTTGCTATTCTTACCCCTGGGCTCTAATCAGACACTTCCCTTTAGCATTATGACTTTGGATCTATGCCCAGAAAGTATGGCACCCTTAAAGGCATCTGCCATGCCTTATCATTTGACAACCTCAGCCATGTACAAGAACCATTTGCTTGGCACAGAAAAACCTGCTCCAGGACCACAGTGTATCAGTGGGAAGTACTGTGCTTTTCCACCATAGCCAAGCATTACCCTCCTCACAAAAGGAGCCAAGTAAGAAAATGAGAAGCTCAGTACAACCTATCTCCTCTACCAGATACCATTTAACCCTCCATGACATGTCCCATTACCACCATCACCACCACTGCCACTGGGCATGATAATGGCATAGATATGAAATGACATCATTACCACTGGTGACGATACTAAAGTTATCTAACTAATCGCCACTGCACTCTTTCACTGTGCCATAAAATTTTGTTAGCATTTGCCAGTTCCTCTGGGATCTCATAGAGGATGATTTGGGGAAACAAATTCAACAGCAAATGATCAAAAAAACATTTTCATGTAACGCAGAATGGTCTTTGAATTCAGACAGGCATGGGTTCATGTCCTGACTCTGTCCCTTAATTATGTGACCTCAGGCAAGTTACTTCACTTCTCTGACCCTCAATTTCTTTGACTATAAAATGAAATGTGGACAATAATGAGACACTGAAGATGAAATATTTATCACAGGCCTTGGCACATAGTAAACTTTTAATAAATGTTTACTATTATTGCATACTTTAATATTAAGAATAATAAGCAATGAGTAGCAATAATTCCTATTAGAATAATAACGGTGATAATGAGAATGGTAATGGATGCTCTTTAGCCCCCATCATTGCATTCACCATTTTTCTAACCCGTTTTCACATTGTCCCAAATAAGACCCTTCTCAGAAGGGCTTTTTTTCATTGCGTTTCTCAGGAAATGGCCATCCCTTCTCCATCTGTCCAAAGGATTTCATCTTTAAAGCCAAGCTAAATATCTCCTTCTTCTGGGAAACTCACTACCTAAGACCCACCTTTTGTCTTCGACCCTCTAAGCATGCTCGTTGGTACTTCTGCCTATCTGCACGTAAGTATTGTGTACCAACATTGCACGAAGCATTATGATCATATCACATATGACATTGTGCTCAGGTCTTGGTGTACCTAATTTTCCATATTCCTCCTCTATGGGGAGACACACTCCATTTTCCTTGTTCATTGCTAGACCCTTAACACGTAGAAAATTACATAGTATGCGCTCAATACTTAATAAATGAATAAGTAATGTTTTCCTTTTCCCCCCAAAACGATTAGGAGCTCCAGGGCAACACCTTCTAAAGCAGACATTCCTTTATAGTCTGTTTACTGAGCCTGATACAGTATTACTCAATAGTTGAATAAAATAGCTAGCAATACAGAAATTCAATGATAAATAATATTAAAGTGTGTGTCCATCACATCCTCACTAGATTATAAGCTCCTTGGGGGTAAAAGTCATCTCTTTTTCAATCCTGCGCTTCCTGAAGTGCCTAGCAAGCACCATGAAATGCGCATGTATAATAAGAGCTTAGCTATGTCAAATGGAATTGAATAGAATAGCACAAGCGTCTGCAGAAATGTTCAAACGCACACAAGAGGCAACAATAAAACTGCGAACTCATACCCGGTTCCTCTGCAGCATTGGCTCAGATCTTAGAAAAGCACTATCTATAATTAGGCATTTTGTTCTTTTTATATCTGAGGGATGAGAAAGGAGCTCTTACTTTCTGGGTGGCTGGGGAAGCAGAAAATAAACGCACTGTCTGAAACAGAAATGAAGATCCTTCGATTCTTTCCGTCTTATCACCAGAACCCTGATTAAATGTGCCAGTCTGCATTTCCACATTCTTAAACGGACCCTCTTTATGGTCGAAGCCTTGTCATACTTGAGCAAATGTAGCTCTTTCCACTGAAGGCTATGTTGATAACCAAAGATTAGACACATTTAGTGTCTAGGAAACATTACGTAGCTACTGTGGCTAATGACCTTCTTCTCATTAACCCATATATAGTAATGAAAGGTGGTAGCTACCATTGATTGGGTGCATATGATGCGGCCAGTTAAGTGAGTCACCGGTATTATGGCATGTAGTTTTTACCAAAACCCTATAACTACATTATTATTATTATTATTATCCCATTAATTATTATCACTATTCATACGTATTTTAAAAAATCCAAACCTGGGACTGGTAAAATCTGAATATGGCCTGTAATTTGGTTAATAGTGTTGCATCAATGTCCATTTCCTGACATTGAGAACTGAACCTAATTGAATCTATTGAATCTAATATGTTATCATTGGAGGAGGCCGGGGAAAGAGTGCAAGAGAGCTGTGTGTACTATTCCTACAACTCCTTGCAGGTCTAAAATGATTTCCAATAAAACTGTGGTTGTGTTCTTTTTCAATAAAAAAGAATCCTGGGACGCAGGGAGGTTAAACAGCTTGCCCAGATCACAAAGTTTGTATATGAAGAGGTCAACATGAACTACCGTTCACCTGGTACTGGAGCCCAGGCCTCTGCCGTCAGTTATGCTGCTTGCAGTCCATGCTTCTCCTTTCAGAAAAGAAGAGCTCTTTAGCATCCCATTGCCCTCCTCATCTTGGCTACTGGGAAGCTCAGACCTAAATCTGCTGAACCATAGCATCTGCTGACTGCTGTTACTGATATATCAACTTCATTCCTCTTAGGTCAATTTCTTTCCAGCATCCATCCACTTTGGTCTTTCTTAGATCAATTTTATCACTTTAAAAAAATGTTCTGCCTTGGGTAGGTCCCTTCAATCCTTTTAGAAAATATCTCGGGTTATGAATAAAGGTAAGGCTCTTTCTCTTCGAGGGTCAAGAATACGCTGACCTTCAAGGTTCTAAACCTGGACATCAACTCATACCATTCAGCCAGCATTCCATAGTCCAGATGCTAAGACTAGGAAGACACCCAAGGCAAGCGATGAGATATGAAACAATGGCTTCAGGTTGCAGAAGGTTGAAAGGCCTTCCCTATCTTTATTTTGCTTTCTGAAAATTAAATACTTGGCAGGGCTTTCCTTGAACTAATTAGCATCCCTTCTTCACATTTTAAGTAACTGCTCATTTAGAGCAGTGAATGATTGCACTGAGATTAGAGCACAGGGAAAATCTTTCTATTGGGAATAATCTACTTATTCGGCTGTTTGTTTGAAGCAGAGATAAACAGAGATTTTTTTTTTCCCCTCTTGACATGCCAGGCATAAGAGAGAACACAGTGATTAATGAAACTCTGCTTTTCGCCAATAAATTTCTGACTTCAGATATAAGCTCATAGCTGTTGAGTTTTCTGGGAATTTTTTTCCTTTCTTTCTTTTCTTTTCTTTCTTTTTTGTTTTAACCAATAGGAAAAAGAAAGTGGCACCCTCCAGATTCTCGAGCTCATTTAAATCTGTTACATTGTGAACTATTTTTGGTTCTTAAAATGGTTTAGGTAATTTTTCATTGGTTCTCCTGGGAATGCCACTTTGTGCTCTGTTATTTATAATCTGCAGAAATTAATTATGCTGCTAATTAACAGCTTGCAAACAAATTATTGCTCAAGGAGTTATTTATTCAGTTATGAAAACACAACTTCAGGGGTCTGTGTAGATTCTTTCTGACAGCTCTTTTATTTCTTGCTTTTGTTTCTGAGTCTTTCTGCTTCTAAGGTTCAGTGAAGGTCTGCTTGGAGGGGATGACAATTAGTCAGGATCTCAGTAGCAGAAGCTGGGTCAGCTGCTCAACGAGGGGGGGAGCAGAAAGGCCAGAGGGGTGCATAGCCGGCTCAGGATGCATCCTGGGGTTGAGAAATTCCTTATGTGAGTGATGGCTTCTGTGACAACCACTGCAAGGCTGCATGTGCCCATTTTTGCACCTCCCAGGATTTTAGGACAGCTCTGGAGACTTCAGGTAAGAAGGAAGGCAGACATGTAAACACATTCCACATACAGCCCTACTCCCCATGCCCATACTGATGGCAGACAGCAATAATGGATCACAGAGCTACTTCAGCCTCTGAATCCTTCTCAACACAGTCCTCCGCATAGGAATTACCAACTGTTGGTGTCTCTGGTAGCAGGGAAAATGCTGGGCAAAGTGAGTGGTTTGAGATCCCCAACTCAGGTAAACAATTGCCCTTTCCAAATCAGGCCAATGGGATGGAGGAAGCTGTAGATGAGAAACCTCTTTCTCCCTTGGCCAGACTTCAGAGGGGCCCTCAGAACACAGTCTGACTCCTAACGGACCCCACCCTGCCCAGGGAGACACCAACAAACTGGCTATTGGTGAAGACATAAAGAGCCAGTTCCGGGGGAAGGGCCATGTTGGATAGGGCCATGTTGGATAGGGCCTGCGGGAGTAGGGAGTCCAACACAAAAGCTAAAAGAAGCACCACTACCTGGTTCTGATTCTTTGTACTGTTCAGTGGCCGTGAGATCCTGAGTGAGTCTCTGTCTGTCTGGTCCTTACAATTTCATCTGCTAAATGAGGGAGGTATGAGTGTCTAATGGTCCAATTAGACAGGTGTTGCAGGTGTTGGATGCACGTGGAGCCACCCAAAGCCAGGTCCATTCCGATTAGACACATAAAGCTGCTAAGGGACTCACTAACCCCTTCGTGCACTCAGCCAAGGGGGAGCAGAGCTGGGCTCCAGGATCAAATTGTAGCATGCTGAAGAGAATAACAGGGGAAAAGCAAGGACAAAAGTCACCGTGTTAGCACTGGATGGTTGGCACACACCAAACAGCATTTATTCCTAACTTCAATGGAACCCAAGCCACCCTGTGGCTCTGGAGACCTGCAGCCCCGCCCGCCCCCCAAGTTTCCCTCACTACTTCAGCGTCCCTGGAACGTGTCTTCCCCTCTGTTAACTTACCAGCCCGCCTCTCACAGATTCCAGAAGCCAAGACCTAAACCATCATCAAATGCATTTACTTTCTTTAAGCCCCTCTCTTAAAGCTAAGAAACAAGGACCCACGTTCACCTGATCGTCAGAAAAGCCCAGAACCTTGGCCACATATCCCCATGGTTAGATACTCCCATGCTGTCCGGACTGGAGTTTTATCACAAGCCAGACCAGAGGTCCCTGCAGCATGAGCTATTAGCTCCCACCTCACAGAACTCCAGACTGCCAGTCCCCAAGAAAACACCCCTTCCCTGGGGCTCCTGGGTGGCTCAGTCAGTTAAGCGTCCAATTCTTGGTTTTGGCTCAGGTCATGATCTCAAGGTTCATGAGTTCGAGCCCCACGTCGGGCTCTGCACTGACAGTGTGGAGCCTGCTTGGGATCTCTCTCTCCCTCTCTTTCTGCCCCTCCCTCCCCCCACTTTTTCTCTCTCTGAAAATAAGTAAACTTTAAAAAAAAGAAAGCACCCCTTCCTGCTCTCAGACCTCAGGCTCTGCCTTCTTGGGGCAACCAAAGCACAGCTGACCTTAAATGCAACTAATTCTCTCAGACAAATTGTAGACAGCCAAAACCTGAGTGACGCTTTCTGAATTTCCATCAACAGATTGAACCAACTAGATGTCCGCGAATGCCGCACATTTTATGCATAAGGTTCTTCCCTGCACACTCCTTTCCTTGAGGCTCACAACCAGTCTCTGAGGTGCTGAGAGTTAGACTCCCCATTTCACAGATGACCTTTAGAAAAGTTAAGCAACAGCCCCCACGTCGCACAGCCTGGAACTGGCGGAGTTGAGTCCTGAGCCTGTGATGTGTGATCGCTGAGCCTGTACGGTCTCCACATGACCAAGTTTCCAGGCGTGTCTCTGCTCCGTGATCGGCACCAGGGAACCTCAGTAAGTCTCAGCTCAGTCTCACGAGGCAACCATGACACTTCCTTTCTCAGATCCCGCTCCAAGCAGTACGCCCCCATCTGGAAGACCTTCCAGCCTGTGGGAGGCTAAGTGCAGCAAATGATGCACAGTGGTCTGAATCCGAGTTCCAGCCCTAACCTGATTAGCCTTCTGACATCAGACAAGTCCCCAAAGTGCTAGGAGCCTCGAGTTCCTCATTTGGAAAAGGGCAACAACGAACTCTTACCACGCACAGGGAGACGCATATGAGGCTGTCCATTACAGCCTGGTTCACCATAATAAATATGGGAAATTATTTAACTATCCATCAGTGGGAGAGTGAACAATAGACTGATGTTTAGTCATAAAACAGACACATCTACCTCAGTTGAAATGAACAAACTAGATATACATATATTAGGGTGGATAGCCTTCAAAACCACAGAGTGAATAAAACAAAAAGCAAATGCGTAAGAGGCGTGTCATACAATATATGGTGTTTATTCTGGATTTTTCCATTTATATACCTATCTACTAAAAGAATAAAAACACCTGGACGGTGATACTCAATAACCTCAGAACATTGTTTCCTCTGAGAAGGGATGGAAAAGAAGGCATGTGAGTATGAATTTTGTCATTTCTGATGTGAATGCTACATGATTGCCTTTAGGTCCGGTTCATTTTATAGTGAATTTTCAGTAATTTGGGGTTTTCCACATTGAATCCTGTTTTTGATGCATCATGTAGTCTCAATATTTCAAGGAGACTTGCTAATCTCTGCTTTAGTGAAGGATCCTTCTCTTGTGCCATTAGTCAGTCCCCTAATTCTGTCTGTACACTAAGCTAGTGTTTTGAAACTGTCTCCCAAAAAATGCTTATTCATTCAACATGCTTTAGTGAAGGTCAAGTCTGTGCCAGTCCCTGTGCTCAGTGGGGATATACAGAAGTAAACAAAATAAATACAGATGCTGCATTCTGAGAGCTTATAGCAGGAAAGAAAATTAAACAAGTTGTGCAAAACTCTGCATGTTATGATAGAACAAAACAAGGAAGAAGACGCAGAGTGTTTATTCAGTTACTGTTTGTATATAATAACCCACCTCAAAATTCAGTGTCTTAAAATAACAACAATACAATCTCTCACAATTCCGTTGATGCGCGAGAGGGGTCTTCTGGTTCCTGCGATGTTGACCGGGGTGCTGAAATGGCTGGAAAGTCCAATCACGTGGCCTCAATCACATGGCTGGCTAAGTTCTCATCCACGTAGGTGTTTCCATGAGGCTGCTTGACCTTCCTCAACATGGTGGTCAGGTTGCAAGGAGTGTTCCAAGTAAAAAAGATGGGAGCCTCAGATCTTGTAAGCACAGCCACGAAATTACAGTGTCACTCCTACTGCAACCTACTGGTTAGAACAAGTCAGGGGGCCATTCCCGATTCAAGGGTATGTAAATTAGACTCCACCTGGTAATGGGAGCAATGGTGAAGAATTGATGGCCCTCTTTATCTGCCACATGGAGGCTGGGACAGATCATGGCTAAGGGACTGTTGGATGCCATGACTTTTCCATAAATATTCACGGTGCCCATTACCAAAGTCCCTGAGAAGTCCTGCAGTAAAGAACGTGATTTCACTTAGCTTTTTAAAAGTGTATCTTTTGGGGCACCTGGTGGCTCAGTCAGTTAAGCATCTAAATCTTGATTTCACATCAGGTCATGATCCCTCAGTTCATAGGTTCAAGCCCCCCACCCCCGTCGGGCTCAGCACAGGGCCTACTTGGGACTCTCTCTCTGCCCCTCCCTTGCTCATGCATGCTCTCTCTATCTCTCTCAAAATAATAAATACACATTTTAAAAAATGTATCTTTTATAGGACACCTGGCTGGCTCAGTTTGTTGGGCATGGGACACGTGATCTCAAGGTTGAGTTCGAGCCCTATGTTGGATGTAGAGATCACTTTAAGAAACAAATAAAAATTAAGATTCAAAAAATTACCTTTCATTTATGTATATCTGTTCATATTTTTCACTTATATTAATGTAGCATTTTCCTTAGCTGACCACAAGTACTCTTTTTTCACAGAACCCCTAGCATCCTTGCACTCAGTTTGGGAAATGACTGTTCTAAATGAAGTAGATTTTTATAGATTAGAGTTGCTTAATGCAGAGTCCAAATGACAAGTATCACGTGTTCTATGGAGAAAAAGTTCTTCCGTGTAAATCAGAAAAATTAATAAACACGGTGACACAGTCTGCATGACATATCCCAGGCCTGAGGTAAGGAGGGGGCTCCAGCAGAAAGGGGAAGAGAGGGATCTGGATTCTGTCACCTGCTCACTGTGCACCCCCCTCAACCCACCTCCGACCTTCAACATTTCCCTGTTCATTCCTCTGGCCTAGGAATGACCAACTCTGGAATTTTAATTGGTTCTAGAATAAAGATCTACAAGCAAAATGCCATCAGCCTATAATATTACAACCACCTGGACAATTATTAGCGATGAACTGCCTGTGAATTCCATGAAAGACCAAATCACCCCCCCTGAACACAATCCAGCATCCAGCAGACAGGTTGCAATGTTCAGCAGCCTCGGCGGCCGTGTTACAACTGCATTACAGGGGGAAAACGGCTCTGTGCTGAGTTCATAATTATCATGATCTACTATTATGATCCATCACCAGCAGAGCAGTTGGTGAAGCCACCATAAATCACCATTATTTATATTGCAACAAATCACAAGGACATATCATCGAGAATCATAATTCACACTCACTTCAGATCATAATTACCTATACACGACTGTCTAGGTATGTCATGAAGGTAGCACTGGAGGAAAAAAACTCATAAGCTGCACCGTCTCAAAGATGTGGCTCCTCTAAGCAACATTTTATGCTTTGCAAGCAAGGAGAAGACAAGTCTGCCTGTCTCTTCCCCCACACTACCTGTCCTAGATGTCCCCAGATAACACAAAAGTGGCTAAGTTCTCAGGTCTACCTTCAGGCTGGACATTAGCCAACTTTATGACCTCTTGGTCTGACACTATGCCCTGTGAAATTAGCTGAAGAAGTTTTAAGCAACTGCTCCAGGATGCTTATCCCGGAGGAAATAAGACCCACAGGAATAACATCCTGGGAGGATTGTCACAGAGCTGTGGGCTTCCAGAGGAGTTTAACTCAGTCCCCAGTAGTGTGCCAGGGAGCTTAGAGAGCCATGTGCTTTAGACAAGATTAAGGCTCCAGATAAAAATTGGATTAGATTAGCAATGTCCAGATATTTTTGAGCCACCAAATTCATAGGATCAGTAATGGTGCTCTGCTGGCCATATTGGAATACAGGGTAAAAGGGAAAACCAGTGATACTAATCATGTCTTTAGTTAAAATCATGATAGTTTGTTCATCGTGGATTGTTTGCACTGACTTAAATGTTTAAAAATATTGCACTCAAGTATTTCTCTTGATCACCGAGATTTTGGTGCTGTGTTAAATGCCCTGCAAGAATTCCTCAGTTCCTCATGCTAGTTACTCCCTGGGTACTTTTATCAATAATCCTATGACATAAATACAATTATCCCCATTCTTGTGATAAAAAGGCTGAGGCTCAGTAACTTGGCCAAGTCAGGTTCTGGACAGCTCCAAAATCTCACTGAGAGTAAGAACAAGTTACATACGTCCTGTACTTCCTCCTTTCCTCATGTCCTACATGAGGTCACTGAACCAAGAGGCTGAATTCGACGGAGTCAGAGAGATCTAGAGTAACAATTTGCCATGACAGAAAGGAGATTGTCCTTATGTCCAGCCGTTAGAGCAGACATTCTTAACAAAGGTTCTACAAGGGGCCAGCTGCCTTTACAGAGTCCAGGAACTACCCCCAAATTATATGAAAAAGCATGTGTGCCTGTGTGTGTGTGTGTGTGTGTGTGTGTGTGTTCTAGACAGAGGATTTATAGTTGTTAACTCTCAAAAAGATCTTTGATCCTCCCAATTTAGGAAAACTTCTTATAAGATTTCGAGTAACTTTTAGTGAAAAAATCTTATAGTAAATGATCCACAAATAATCTATTTTATCTTTCTCACAACCAAGGAGTCTCCATGAAAATAACATGGAGTGATTGGAGCCAAAGTTCTAACAGAAACCTTGTATCACATTGTCCCTCTCAAGAGGTTCAGCTGGGCATACATTTTTAAGTTTCCAACAAAGCCATCTTATAGGTCACCTTGTCCCCAAAGCCCAATCTTAACCTCAAGGTCTTTACTGATAAAACGGAGGCTCAGACGATCTGTGTGACCTGTCCTCTGTCCCCATAGCTGGGTTACCTCAGGGCTGAGGTTAAAACCAGAGCTCGTCTCCTGAGCCCCTTTCTCCATTGGGCAGCCAGTTTCTGTGAGACAAGTACATCTAGGACCATACTGGCTGACTCCCAACACCATGCTCTGTTAGGTCCAAGCCTCTGGGACCCAGAAACAAATGTTTCATGTATTTTGGCTGCAGCTCATCTGGGACACAAACCTCTACCCCCACTTCTTTGCATCTACTTTAAAAATATGGACGTTTGGTGGAGACCTTCTGCACTAAACCAGGGATTCCCTCTAGTCTGAGATTTGTAATTAACTACTGTGTAACTGACACCACTCTCCAGAATCACATGCTGTCTCTCTCAGGGCTTAATTTCTCAAGAATTTCTCTCTGAAGACAAACCTATTTAGTGGTGATTATTACTACAAACAAAGAGAACCTGACTTCAGAGAGGGCACAGGAGTACTGGTCTCAGAGATGGTACATGATCTCATCTGGAAATAAAATGGCTTTAGAGCATAGTTTTCCAATAATTAAATGAGGGGAAGCAAAGAGACCATGCTGAGACAGGGGTGGGTAGATAAGCCTTAATGAATGGGGTCTCAGGCCTCAAGAAAGAAAGGCTTAGCAAGATGGAAAAAAGGTATCAAACTAAATCACTAGTAAATTTCACCAACAATTTTTAAAGCGGGGAATTCTCCCTTACACAGTAGCATGCTGTGTGTTGAAGCTCACCAAGAGCCCCAAACTGTGCCAGGCATCCTGTGAGTCATCGAAGGAGATAATAAAGAGCCACTGTCCTCAGGAGTTTACAATCGAGTTGGGGAGCTAAACACAAAACACAGCAACAAATCAATGAGTGATGCAAGATAGTAAATGAGGTGCCATTATTTCAGAGAAGAGAGCATTATCAATGTGAGTTGAAATAGCAATGCCAGGTCAAGCCTCTAGTTAAGTGAGCGCCAACTACAATCTGGTAGGGGGCTATTTTCCACCTCGCCTATAGCACCTACATCTCACATTCTGTTGTAGTAAGGAGGTGTCTTCTAGCATCAGGTTCATTCAAGATGATTTTGTTGTCTACACAAAGGACACAAAAAGAACAAATATCTTATAAGGCTAAGGATAGATTAGGTGGGACCGTCCATAGGCTCAGATAGGGCATTAAGCAGTCAGACGGGATGAATTTCTTTTCCAGATTCTTTGCAATACTGAAGGGAAATAGAAAGTCAACTGCACATTGGGAGTGGAGCATTGCCTTTAACATCCTTTCTGTCTCATCTACAGTTGGGGCTCAAAATATATCCCCTAGAAAGGGAAATGTATGAACAGGAGGCTGAAAGAGTTATGGACAGCAGAGGAAGGTTGGAGTTTATGACATCTGAGGGAAAAGCCAGAAAATCAGAAAAGAGGACAAATTGAAGGAAATGGAGAATTCTAGATGAGAGAAAGTTCACAGGACAGAGGAAGTAAGGAGGGAAGAAAAGGGGTAGTGGGAGGAATCCATAGGGAATGAGCTGGCCCAAGGTCTTGGTGAGGCCACTGTGACCTTGAGGCATGGATAAGTGGGAGCAACCATGTGGGCAGGTGTTTCCACCTCTCCGTCTTCCCGTCTCCCATCCCATCTTGACTCTGTATGATTTGGATTTTTATCCCCAGAAATACCAAGTGAAGTGCTGTCTGAAACTCTCTTGGTTGTTTTGTCTGTGAGGTGTAGGCAGCAAACACAATGAAAAAATAGTAGCTTAAATTTTTAGTAGTGTTAAGTACTTTACATGAAAGAACTCATTTTTTAATTTAATTTGATTATTTATTTATTTTTTATTTATTTTAGAGTGAGAGTGCATGTGAGCAGGGGAAGGGGCAGAAGGAGAAAGAGAGAGAATCTTAAGCAAGCTCCATGCTCTGCATGGAGCCCAATGCAGGGCTTAATCCCAAGATCCCGGGATCATGACCTGAGCTGAAATCGAGAGTCAGACGCTTAACCAGCTGACCTACCCAGGCGTCCCATGAAAGAACTCATTTAATCCTCAGTGGGTATTAACTAAAGGA
This sequence comes from Prionailurus viverrinus, assembly GCF_022837055.1. Taxonomy (NCBI): domain Eukaryota; kingdom Metazoa; phylum Chordata; class Mammalia; order Carnivora; family Felidae; genus Prionailurus; species Prionailurus viverrinus. The sequence continues at coordinate 32,605,113 of NC_062575.1, read as the reverse complement.
GGCAACTCATTTTCTCTTCAGACATCAATGGAAGAGAATAGAGACCACTTTGGTGGGAAATTTGGGGGAAAAGGGTCCATTCCTATAGAAATCTCATCTGGAAGATCCTTCCTTCCTTCCTTCCTTCCTTCCTTCCTTCCTTCCCTCCTTCCTTCCCCATCAATAAAGAGGAGCTGTAGAAACCCCAACAGCCAAACATAAGGAGCCTGGTACCAGATTGGACTCACAATTCAACCTGCCTGAGCCAGTGCAAGTATTTGCCTATTCTCTAAAACAAAGGAACCAACAGATACCCTGGACCAGGACATAAATACCTTATAAAAGTTTCCTTGACACAAACTCAAGTTTGTCCTCTCCTTGGGCATAAGGGCTGCATGTGCAAATGCACACACACACACACACACACACACACACACACATGTCTCCCTTATTGGATAGAATCATCCTACAGCCCCTGGAAATTTTCTCCCACTACAGGTTGTCTTCTCTAACACCTGAACCCTCCCCAGTGATCCTTCTAGTTACCTTGCAGATAATGCCAAGATTTTACCAGCCTACTCAAAGGTAGTGTCCCAGTCACCCCAGTTTCCCAGCCAACACTGGGCACTGCACAGTCACAAATGAGTCCAGTTCATGCTTCTGACCATTGATCCAACATCAATTTTTTCCAAGCCCGAGGCATGCGATTATCTGCAAAGCTGACTTACAAGATAAAATCCCCAGGCCTCTCCCCAACGCCCCCCTCCAACAAGCAGACATTGATTTTACACAGAATGTGCATGGCTTTGATGGTGTTATTGCAATCAACATGAAAAATACCACCACAGTGCTTATCCGGATGTCTCAGTTGTTTTGCCTCATAGCACAAGTGATTGTTTAAAGAGGCCTGACACTGTTGGAGTCTTTTGTTTTATGGATTTTGTAAAGCATTGCTCTTTGTCTCCTGGTCTGGCAGAGGAGGAAGCTCTTTTTTCAAGGCAATGGGCAGTGCTTTTAGAAAATAGGATCCAAAGTGAGGGCTGATTCTGGGAGTTCTTTAAGCTCCCACATTTATCTGATGATGGTCCCACTGGTCTGTGCCTTTAACACAGGACTGGCCAGGTTACCCTTGAACCTTTTTTTTTTTTTTTTCAACGTTTTATTTATTTTTGGGACAGAGAGAGACAGAGCATGAACGGGGGAGGGGCAGAGAGAGAGGGAGACACAGAATCGGAAACAGGCTCCAGGCTCCGAGCCATCAGCCCAGAGCCCGACGCGGGGCTCGAACTCACGGACCGCGAGATCGTGACCTGGCTGAAGTCGGACGCCCAACCGACTGCGCCACCCAGGCGCCCCACCCTTGAACCTTTTAAAGCCCTATCTGTTCTCCGTGGTGTTCTGCCTTTCTTATTGCATGCTGGTCCTAAGTAACTAAATGGGTTTGCTCCCTCCCTTTTACCTTTCTGCCTCTTTCTTCCCCCCCTTCCCAACCCCGCATCACAGCCCAGCAATTATCTGACTCATCTGATCCCCAGCAAAAGTCAACAAAGAAACTTGGCATACACACCATTCACTACCCCTCCCACACAGGCAAAAAGCCAGAGACGCAGCCTCCCCGTATCTCTTCTCTCCCTCTGCCTGTGACACAATCACTTGACCACCCAGTCCACCCACCGCTCCCATCAGAACGGAGCCCCCCAAAACCTGGAGCTCTTCACCATGTTTGCTGTACCCACTTATGGCTTATTGTCCAATTTAATGCTGTTTGAATTATATTGAGAATCCTACTGAGGGTAGAGATTCAGGTGGACAATTATGAGACCATGTATTCGAGAATGATTGCTCAATTCTGAAGCAGGTTATCTCAACCTGGGTACAACTGACATTTGGGGCCAGATAGTTCTTTGTTTGGGGAGAACCTCCTATGATTGTAAGATGTTTAGCAGCATCAGAAATATCTGAGATATTGCCAGATACCCCCTGGTGGGCAAGAGCACCCCAAGTAAGAACCCTAGGGCATCACAGGGGAAGCGGTCTAATGCTAGCACAATTTCATGAAGAGATGGTAACCTGAGGGCGAAGTGAGCCAGGAGAATTGTACCTTTAGTATCACAACCCACCATGCCTCTTGTCTCCATGGTGCTCCCTATCAAACCTACATGATGATTTTGATCCACCCCGTCAAAATCATTGACCTGTCTTCTGAGGATCAATATGAAACTACATATTTCTACTGCCCCAGCAAATCTCCTGGCTCTAAATGTGATAGCTGAATTTATTAGACAATGTCTAGGCCCAATTTGGGGTCCTCTGTGTATTACAGTACATACAGAGAGCAAAACTGAGCTATGCCTGATGCAATCTTAGAGAACAGCATCTACCTTTGAGTGGGGACAGGTGGGTTTTGGGGCCAGATCTGCTGTTGGGCTGCTGGGTGCCATTGAGCGACTCCTTTACGTTCCTTGTTTGACTTGCAGTAGCGGAGCAGAAAAAGAAGGGGATGGGCCAAATTAAGGATTTTTCAACTGTTGCGTCGATTTCTAAAGTTTAATAAAGGTATTGTAGGCACCCCCTAGGGAGGTAAGAAAATGTGAGATCAGGAGCTCAGCCTGCTGCTCAAATGCCAAGTCAATAGATGTGTTTTCCTCTTACCTATTCTACATACTGGGCTTCTGAGTCAAATTTCCTCTGCACCCCAAACCCCCAAAGTTTCAACATCAAATGTGTGTGTGTGCGTGTTATTATTGTTCTTAAAGAAAAAATAAAAACCTCAATGATATGCATTAAAGATAATAAGGAAGAGTTTGGGGAGACCTCTACAGGTATAACCACTGCAATGGAACTTTCTAGGGGTGGGGGTGGGGGAGAGAGATTGGGCCAAACTGTGAATACAGCAAGGGCAGTGGGAATCTGTACTCAAGGAGCAAGGTGGGGGTCAGTGGATAGATTACTAAAGGGAAGAATCAGGAGCATGGGGGTTCTGGCTAAACCAACCCAACAGGATTCTCCCTGAAAACAGGTCAGGGTGATCAGACATCACCTTGGTGGAGGATGAGGAACCTGATCAGATCTCTTAAGAGTTATCAGAATTCAAGGTGGGGTGGGGGGTAGGGGGATAGGGGGAGTGGTGTTTAAACAGACTTAGCAGGATTCTTGCTAAAACTGGATTTTACAGGGAAAGGTACCAGTGAGCCTAGAGGAGAATGTTCAGGAGCCTGACTAAAGTCTGATCAGGCAAAGAATCTTTGTCAGTGTGTATAATGTTATTAAAGTTTTAAAATCTTTAGACCAGATAACACTAAGGAACCCTCTGGTTCCAGTATTCTAGAAAAGCCTTTAACATAGAAATAATTTTCTGTGCAAAAATACTTTAATGGCCACTAGAACCCAGACAGAAAGAGGGCAAGAACTTAATCCTGCAGAGGAAAAATAAAGCTTATTCCTCTACCTCCCAAATTCCCAGCATGCCTCCCCAACTTCCCCAACAAAAGACAGATTAACAAGAGAATTCATGTGCTTTCATAAGGAAATGATACCTGAATAGTTAAACTTCAGTGTTTTTATGTTAGTTTTGATGAAGAGTAGAGACTTGTAGGATAAAAGTTAGAAGACAAAAAAAAAAAAGGATATAAACTTAGAGTAGTAAGCTCAGGAAAATTTAGCAAGGTCTGTTCCTTCAGATTCCTCTCGGTGTCCCTCTGCCTCCAGAGATAAGGATGCTCTTTCCTCCAGGTCTAGGGGGAGTACCTCTCACATGAGGATCTTTTGACCTGCTTCAGGGGAAGGTCAGGCAGTCATTTCTCAAAACCCGTGAGCTTCAAATATTCATGTGCCTCTGTACCATATCTTGGGGTAGCATGCCAACCCATTCCTCCTTCACTTTATTTTTTTTAATGTGTATTTATTTTTGAGAGAGAGAGTGCGTGAGCATGGGCGCATGCACGAGCAGGGGAGGGGCAGAGAAAGAAAGGGAGACAGAGAATCCCAAGCAGGCTCCAAGCGGTCGGCGTAGAACCCGACTTGGGGCTCGAACTCAGGAACTCTGAGATCATGACTTGGGTCGAAATCAAGAGTCAGATGCTTAACCAACAGAGCTACCTAGGTGCCTCCCCCTCCTTCACTCTATGTATATAACCTCCAGGGACCCCCTGGGGGAAAGGGCCAAAAAGAAGGTATCTTCAGGAAGACCTGAATTTGCAGGATGTGTAAGAAGGCTGCAGGAGGAGGGGGGAGGTTGGGGTTTTCACCACCTCCGCTTTTCACAACTGGGGCCTCCTCTGATCCAAGCCCATGCCTTGTGGCTCAGAACTTGTTCACAGCTGAGATCTACCAACGCAGGCAACTGTGTTGGCTTCCCCCAGTCCCTCTGAGTCTGCGAGGGGGACTGGAGCCCTCTGACTTCTTTCTGAAGCCCGAGCCTTTGACAGCAGGCCAGCCGGCAAGCCTCAGTTCTGCAAAGTTTGCCCTGAGCCCGGCAGTCCTCCTGTTTTATTAATACCGCACATAACGAGAAGAACCAGCCTGAGTGGCAGCTACAAAGACACTCGTCTCCTAAAATGTGATATTTGATCACAGAAGGATTTTGTGGTGGGATAGCTTATAATCCTAAATTTAAATCCTTCCTGACTTTCCGAGGTTCCAGTATCAAAATCCTTTTAGGATTTTTCAAAGTGTGTAATCTGTTTAGAATTAAAAAAAAAAAAAAAAAAAAAAACCTCTCTAGCCCATTCTTTCTCCAAAAATAGGCTTGCTACATTTTTAACTTCCTTTAAAAGAAAGAAGGAAAGAAATGCCTTTTTAAAAAAAAAAAAATTATTTTTGTTATTTATTTGACTTAAGGGGCAACCGTTTCTAAGACATCTAGTGAAATATTCCTACTAAAACAAAGTGAAACTTCGTTCACTGACTGCAAATAAACGCAGAAGAAACATTTATTTTAAAAGGGATTAAGGAGAGAGAGAAAAACCAGGAGCTGTGTTAGGGAGAAGAAGCTAAAAGCATACAAGAAAGAAAGTGCCAAACTCTCTTCCTCTTTCCTGGACACCTCAGGCTAGCAGAGGAGGGAGCAGGCTGGGTTGCCTTATTATAATTTAAATTAGAGGGTGGAGAACAAGTGTCCCCTGAATGGAAGGGAGGGCAGGGAGGTATGGGGAGAGCTAAGAACAGGCTGAAGGGAGGGGCAACCGAATGGAGACCAGAAGGCCCGGTCCCTGCTCAGCTGCCTGGGCAAACCTCACACTCCGGCGGGGGGGGGGGGGGGGGGGGGGGGGGGGGGGGGGGGGTGACCCTGGGACCTCTTCAAGGGTTGAATAAAGGTTGGAATCAGAAAAGTTGTCCCCAAAGACAGTCCACAGGTAGAGATTTCCTCAGAATGGCTGAACCTCATGGACAAATTTTTCCATGTGATTTTCATTCCATTTTCCTCATCTGTTATAACATAAAATTTCATCAACTGTAAATGTCAGTTCTTCCCTTTATTACTTGCTAATGTCATAAAAATCTGAATTGTTTGCTTTGTTAAAGGGCTTGCTGGGCATTGACTTTTCCTTATTTGTACTTTACTACCCCAAATGTGTGGGGCTTATTTATTTATTTTTTTTTAAATAACATCCCTTTTGAAATGGGATTTAAATAACAGAGCAAGGTTTGCCATTATCATAAATGTATAAAGTGCTTTGTGAGTAATAAAATGGATCATGGATTCAGGATAATTCAAACTGAAATGTTATGTTCAGTATCAAGATTAGATTACGTTAATGCAGTTCATTTTAAATGGTTTAAAGGCCATCAGATGCATGTGAAAAGAATCTGTATCATAACTTAGAATAAATAGACTGAGACATTTGTTTATAATGTCAGTGCTAAACAAATCTATTACTACATTTCTGCATGTAGCGTTATATTACCACTGCTATTAAATAAACAGAGCATGAAGATAAATTATAGCTTTAATTATAAACATTACCTTTGCGTACTTATTAATTTAAAATGGAACAATGTTCAATAACCTTAGGTTATTTATATCAGCTAACATTTTAATTAACTTTGTTGTATTTATGCGTCTTGGTAATTGTTGCTACCAGGCACATGGAGCTCCTTGAATAATGGAAGCAATCTAACCCATCCCTGCGCATATTACCCATTAATGGGATGGTAACGTTGTAACTCCTGCCAGAGAATCAGACTGTGCTGCGCAGGCTCCCTGGGTGAAGAGCCTAAGACTCTAAAATTTGCCTTTCTCCTTGGAAACCACCAATGGGAGCACCTGAAATTCCTGGATAAACTATGGGGCAATGTGACAGTGGGACCAGGAATTACTCTGTGAATTAAGAAAAAAAAATAGGCATCAGTCGAAAAGGTTGGGCTAGAGAACCATCATAGTGGCAAAGCATGTGGCCAGAGGCTGTGGCTCTTCCTCAATAGCGCTCCAATCAAACACACTGATCACAGGCTTGAAGCTGTCATAAGACTCAGGCAATAACTATCACAAATCTTTATTTTTCCTTATTCAACTTAATTTTTCCTTTAAGCCTCCAATGCAAGAGGTTCATGGGCAATCCTTTCTCTGTCTTTGTTGGAGTTGTAGAACAAAAGACGGGGAAGACTTCTAGACCCCAGCCCACCATGTTTTCTACTGGCAATCTCTTGGCTTTTCCATTGGTCTCTTGGAGTCTTGTTGCTATTCATTTCCATGCCATGAGAAGTCTGTGACAGAGGTACAGTGCCTGAGAGCCCTTCCCTCCTTCCTCAGACAATGGAAGTCTACCCTATGAAGCCTGGCCATCTCTTTAGAGAGTTGGCCCAAGCTTCCCTTGGGTCAAGCTTTTCAGTATATCCATAGGTCTCTCCTCCTGTCCAAAGCCAGGGGAATGGCCACTACTATCCTCCCACACCCCCATAGCTTTCCACCTTTTTGCTAAAACACCCCTTCTTTTTGTCCCTTTCATGAGAGACTTTGTTAGTCCATTAAGCCTAAAGATCAAAATATTCAAAACACAAACATAGATTCCACTATTTCTTGGGGACGGAGGGGGCGTAATTTTCATATGCTACCTCAAATACCAAGAAATTAGAAGGAAAAAGAAAGTATGGCTACATTGGGTTGGGGGAAAGAATCTGGAAGACAAGGATCTCTCCAAACCTTGTCCCCATGTCTGTGTCCCCATCACATCCTTTACTCTCCAAAGCCAGGCAGCCAACAGTCTATCTGATGGGCTTCTCTTTTTATTTTGGGGAGGAACTCTTTTGTCTTCACTAGAGTATCTCTAGAATTCACACACAGCCAGGCCTATAGAAAACACACAATATGCATCTGTTGAAAAAACCAAACAGATAAAAAGTAATGCTCTCCACAACAGGTATCAGCCAACCTTGACAGTATAATATGATCTGCAGCCAGGCACTATCTCCACCTTCAAAAAACAAGAAAGTCAGTCTTGAAGGTCAGCATATCCTATTGACCTGTATGGGCTCTCACTCTAGACCCAGTACTGCAGTAATATCAGGGCCAAATTCCCATGACAAGATCGTGAGGGGATCAAAAAGGGAACTGTTTTAAGAGACGTACACAAAACAACTTTCAATAAGTATTCTTCTTTACGTACTTATTTTTAAAGACTATTTCCCTCATTCTTATAAAAAATGTAGCCAACTCATGGGAATATGTGTGCACGCACACGCACACACACGCAAACACACACACTCAGTTTTCATATCCACCCTCCCACACTCCCTATAGACCAACTTTACCATCATTTCCGTCTAGAAAAGGTCTGGATTCCATTTTCATCTACCACTGATCACTTAGTAAGCCTTGAACATCTCCAGAGCTCTGACCCTGCCTATCCATCTGTGGAATAAATTCAATAATTTCATCCTTACCCACCTTACCAGAACGATCAGTGTATCCAGTGACATGACAAATATGAAGACATCTGGGTGGAAATCATATCTCATCTGAATGAAAAGAATTATTTTACTAAAACATTACTTGGGAATCCTCCTACGCAGAGCGTATTTAGCAACAGGGTGGTGTATGGGTTCAAAAGTGCTTCATCACATTGTTCGTGGTAGTAAGGAGCTGGATGGCCTCTGAATATCCATAGTTTGGTAGGGAGATGGATAAAGTATGGGACTGGATGATGGAATACAACACAGTGGTCTGAAATAACAAACACTCTAGTGACACAGTGACACGGACAGACCTCAGAATCCTTGTGTTGAGTAAACCAGGTTAGAAGTAGAATAAGTTTCATCAGATAATATGATGAGGCAAATTTAAGACAAACACAGAGAAGACAACACCACTGTATTTCAAGGATGCACTCTGCCTATGCATAAACGAATGAGAGGTGAATTGGAAGTATGTATATTTAAGACATTAGCACAGACATCTATAGAGAAAAGGGGCATGAGACAGGAAATGCAAGATGATGCAGAAAATAATAAAAAGTACAGTAAAAATAGAACTATTTTTCCAACAGTACAGGTGATAGTATGCCACAAACTGAGGAGTAAGCGTGAATCTGTCCTTGATGTACAAACACTAGTTTTTTCAGGAAGGAAAGAAAACCACTCGTATTAGTTGGCCAGGACCGCCATAACAAAAGGCCACAACCTGAGTGGTTGAAACAACGGAAATTTATTGTCTCACAGTTCTGGAGGGTAGCAGTCTGAAGTCAAAATGTAGGCAGGGTTGGTTCCTTCTGAGGGCCATGAGGGAAGGATCTGATCTATTCCAGGTCTCTCTCCTTGGCCTGAAGGTAGTCATCTTAGAAAGTTCACATGCTTTCTTCTGGTATGCCCATCTGTCTCCAAATTTCTGCTTTTTATAAGAACATCAGTCATATTGGATTAGGGCCCACCCTAATGATCTAATTTTAATTTGATGACCTCTATAAAGACCCCATCTCCAAATAAGGTCCCATTCTGAGGTAGCTGGGGGGTTAGGATTTCAACATATGAATTTGGGCAGCAAACACAGTTTGGCCACTAATGGTGCTCTATCTGAAACAACATAGAAGCGAGGATGATGGTCTAAAAATTATTTGAGACGCCTCAGACTATGGTTATACAGATGATAAAACATGGACGTGAAGATTGAGTGAAGAGTTAGAATACACATATCTTGAAAGATGAGTACAAAACACAATATTTCTAAGTAGTATTATTTTATGAATTCATGATTTTAAATATGCATGTCTAACTAGACTAATAAAATGAATATAACAAAGCATTTGGCTATTTCTTTTCTTCTTTTTTTTTTTTTTTTTGCATTTGGCTATTTCTAAATAATTCTAAAAATTTGTAAATCTCAGTTTGTGAGATCGAGCCCTGCATCAGGCTCAGCGCTGGCAGGGCCTGCTTGGAATTCTCTCTCTCCCTTTCTCTCTTCTCATTTTCTCTTTCTCTGTGTCAAAATAAATAAATAAAAACATTTTAAAAAATAAAAATATTAAAAGAACAAGAACCAAAAACTTTTTTAATCTCCTCACCAGGAAACTGAAGAATTATCCCATTGTTGGATTGCTTTGTATTCAAATATGCATGTATGGTCATAAGCTAGAAATATGCATATTTACCTTCTTTCAGTTTGATTAATCGGGTATCTTCTCTCTGAAGGGCCTCTCATTCACTAGCCTACTAAGAATTAATTACTCTCAGGGTACCTGGTGGCTCAGTCCATTGAGCATGGGACTCTTGATTCGGGCTCAGGTCATGATCCCAAGGCCATGGGATGGAGCCCGTGCGAGGCCTGCTTGGTATTCTCTCTCTCCCTCTGTCCCTCTCCCCTGCTCGCATATGATCTCTCTCTCTAAAAATAATAAAAATAAAATAATAATAATAATAATAATAATAATAACAAAAGTAAATTAATCACTCTTTCTTCCGGATAACACTTTCTTCGTTTATTCTATTGTTGTCTGCTACAATTGTTAAAACAAAACAAAACAAAAAACATGTTTGCCTTCAGCATTAGAATGTGACTTCCTTAAGGGCCGGATTTGTGTTTCATTCACTCCTGCAGCACACCTGGCTCATTTTCTCTAGACAATTAATAAATACTGTGGAGCTCCACTCAGCTATGATTGCCTTTGTTTCAAGTTTTTATCTTCCTTTCTTTAATTAAATAGGTAATACATGTTTCTTATAGAAAATGTAAGCAATGTAGATTTATTTTAGGTTGTCTGGAGGAATGCTTTCTAACAAAATGTTGACCATATAATGCAATGTTTGTCCTTCTCAATGATATATCTTGTAAAATAAATATTTTTCTTCATTATCATGTTTAATGTCTATACCATGTCTCATTGAGTGGATATCATAATTTACGTAACCTAAATGTCCAACTCTAAGGAAGAGTTTACTTTCACATTTTCCTTGCTAGAGATGCAAGCAGAAATAGGTAGAAACCAATAATAAAAGACTTTAACAGATCAATCCCAGTGGTCAAGCAGACATAGAATAAGTTACAATCGAAGAGATTTGAACAGCATGAGCATAAGGAAGATCAGATCTTGAAGGTAAACATTGAGATGTACACCCCAATAAGAGAGACTTTTTCTTTCCTTTCAAGCACACAATGAATCATTCATGACAACTGAAGATACACTATTTCACAGAAGAAACCACAATAGAGTCTATAAAATAAAAAGATACAAATAACATTCTCAGATCCTTTTGCATTAAACAAGAAATTCACAATAAAGCAAATATAAGTCCTTCTCTCTGAAATTTTAAAAACACCCCTCTTAACATTCCCAGGTAAAAGGTGAAAGGTAAACGAAAATTTCCTCCTAAAAGAAAATTGCAGAAAATACCTCATGTCAGAATCTCTAGGTGCACAGTGACAGTGGTGATCAGAGGAAAATTCAGAGCCTTGGATATTTGTAAACACACAGTGATGCCATGAAAACAAAGTCCCAGCTCAAAAAAGTAGGGACACATCTAAATGAAAAGAAACAGAAGAATAGAAATAATAATTGGAAAAAAATGGTCTAGCAGATGGGGGAATGAGGAGGATGCAAAGATGTAAATACATAAGAAATGACAAGTGGGAGATAATGAGTCTCTCTAATGGGACCTTGAAATATTTGGGCAGATCCAGATGGACATATCCAGTAAATGGTGGACAAGTGGGTCTAAAGCTCGGTAAGAGAGGTCCAGGCTGGAAAAAGGGAGTCACCTGCCTACAGAAGTGAATAAGAGTCCCCGTCCCCCCAGGTGGGGACACTACTGGTGGGGACTTCCCGTTCAGTCTCAGGTCCAGTCTCCGCGCCTCCTTGCTAGTTATACCGTATTTCCCAGGTGTCATTGGCCACTGGCTCTCGCCCGGCTTCACCTAGTGGAAGACCCTGAAGGAGACAGGAGGGCAGAGAAAGGAAAGCCAGGGTATTTGCCGCTTCTGCTTGTTTTAATGACTTCTCCAGCACTGGTTTCATGTCCAACTATGGCCCCCACTTCCATGAGTAGTCTTGGCTTTGGGGGCTCAGGAACTGCCACATGCTCCCATGATTACTCCCACCCTAGGAGTGGTGCAAGTTTTCTACTGTTGCTGCTCTCTGCGCTGCCTCAACTTCCTCCCTTTGGCTCCCAGCCCTTTTGTCACCAGTTGCCCTTACGAGCATCTTCTGTTGGACTATGTGGCATTGCTTTTATTTTCTGAGTGGAGCTCGAGTGTCCACGTCTCACTGCTGAACAAGAAAGGGGGAGTTAATGCAAACTGGGGAGCCCCTACGTTCAAGATTTAGACAGAAGAGTTTTTGAAGGAAATGGAAAAGGAGCCATCAACGAGGCAGGAAGAAAAAGAGCAAACTCCATGCACTCGTTCCTGTGATTCTTCCTCTGTCCCCCGTAACAAATGTATATTTTAATTGGTGTCTCCAGGAAACATCATGCTGAGAGCCAAAGTAGCAAATGGCAGGGAGAAGTTTCGGGGGAATGCCTCTCAAACTCCAGAAACGCTCATGTCTGCCAGCACCCAAGGCACTAGCTAACTGTCTCTTGGAAAAGGGACCCTCAGCCAAGACACACTTTATTCAGTGGCTGGGCTGGGCCCTGTTTATAATCTTAATAACACCCCAGCTTAATCAAGTCAGCCCTCCTACCTTAGCTATCATTTAATTGCCTGTGGTTTATATCTTGCATATTCAGTGGTTATGTGATTGAAAAGGTAACGGCTGAGCCACTTAAAGAAGAAAAATAAAAGACAAATATTAACACACATTGCATGAGAAACTCAGATTAAATGGAGTAATTTTACATTTCATCAGATTTCCTTTTTCCAAACTACTGAGTAAAGCTTGGGCATACACACTGGGGGAGAATTCTTTCCAAGGAGAGCTTAACTGTGCTTTTCTTTCTTCCCATCAATAGATCTGCATAGCAGTGCTTATGAAATCATCTAACTAAATGTGCCTCATTAACCTATATTTATCTATATTGAGTACCTGGTGATCCCTGATGTTTCTGGAATTGATTATCTCCCTCCAGGTGAGTCTCAAAGAACCCTGAGCTGAGGAGACTTTAATGGATCTGTTGACATTTTCAAAAGATTTTAAATTTCAATCCCTCTTCCCTGACGCCCCTGGTCCTTGACCATTTCGCTTGTTCCTATGAGTTTCAAATCCTTTTATCTTTGCCCTCAGGCAGAAACTCTGACCTAACGCGACCTGTGACCTCCTCAGAGCTGCCCCAGACCCTCTGCAGCCCATCAAAGCAGTACGGTGGTCTCAGGAACAGATGACACTTACTGCAGTCAGGAAGTGAGTAAAAATTAATTGTGCTTTCCACAAGTGTGCAGTGTGGTCACTGAAGGATGAGGAGCAGGCCCATTAAAGGGAGAGCCCACGGGACACTCAGTGGCTCTGTTCGCAGCTGCCAAAGCTTCCTGGGCAGTGCACGCAGCTGACTTAGCAGGTGGGTGCCCCGTGAAGGCAAGGAGAAGCACTCTGCTCCTGTGCTTCCAGACCCCGGTCTGTAGTACGTGCTCAAAAATTATTTATTAAATGACCCAATTAATGAATGTTGAGCAGCACAAATTTAACATAGTTAGAATGGCAAACATAGATACAACCTTCCAAATCTGAGGAGACTTGGAAATCCTCTGGGCACCTGCCTTTGCCCGTTGGGGGCAAATGCAGCGTCAAAGCCAGGTTCTGGAATCAGATAGGCGCTCCACATGTAAAAAGTACGACTCTGAGTGAGAGACGAAAGTCCGCTCAGACTCAGTTTCTCATCTGTGAAGTGGGAATAATAATGGTAGGTACAGGTGACTGGGGGGGGGGGGGCAGATGGGTGAAATAGGTGAAGGGGATTAAGAGGGCACTTATCATGATGAGTGCTGAGTAATGCATAGAACTGCTGAATCTTGTACACCTGTAACTAATATAATACTGAATGTTAATTATACTTGAATTAAAAAAATAATAGTAGTTACTTTATAGGGTTATTGTAAGAGTTAGATGATATAATACCTGGAAGAGTAGCCACCCCTCAGTATGTTAACTATTATTACTTAGGTCAGGGAATTTGGTTTTGCTTCGATATTTATTTATTTATTTACTTAGGGAGTAAGAGAGCGAGCTGGGGAGGGGCAGAGAGGGAGAGAGAGAGAGAGAGAGAATGAGAGAGACTCTTAAACAGGCTCCACGCTGTCAGCACAGAGCCCAATGCGGGGCTCAAACCCATGAACTATGAGATCATGACCTGAGCCAAAATCAAGAGTCGAATGTTTGACTGAGCACCCAGGCGCCCCTCGACTAAAACAAAAACAAAAACATGGACCTTTTTTTTCCCCCAGACAAAATCTTGATAGTGACCTCATGAATATAAAGCAGATTGAAGCAGAATTACCTTGGTAGACACTGGTGGGGGTGGGGAGCCCTGGAACTCTAGTCTGTCTCCTTCTGTCCCGTGATGTGGGAAAACCCAAAACCTCCACAGAAAACTAAGTTTCTGGAGAAAACTCTGATACTGCATTTACCTGGATCACTCCTTTCATTCCATGCACAATGGCACTGATGCTCAGAGAGGGGACGTGACCAATAAGGATCACACAGCAAGTTCCTGACCCAAGTGTCCTGCTTTCTCATTGCCTCCAAGATCTCAGACTGGCAGGGCCCTTGAGAGTGAAGTGACCTAGTCCTTTCCCTCTGTAGTATCTCTTGGTGGGGTTGGACTGGCTGACTTAGATGTCTCCATTAGCATTAGGAATTCTAATGCTGGAAAATTCTGGGCAAAATTTGCCTGCCTGCAACATCCACTTACATTTGGTTATTATTGTGAGTGTAGTATACCAGATAAGCTGAGAGCATAAAGACAAGTTAATACCACTCACTGGCACTGAGGATACATCCAGGTCCTCCAGATCATGATGTGTGCCCCCACAGAGGTGGAGCTAGAGAGGAAAATGGATCCCTCGCCCATCTTCATGAAAGAGCTCCAGGCCCCAAATGTCCCCGCCATCATTCGCCACTACCTGCCAGACAAGACTGGGGACTAGCCAAGTTCGGCATCACTGAGCTGGAATCATCTTCCCGATGGTGCCTCATCCCCAGTTTCTCTTCTCATGTTCTTCATACATGTTAATAATCAACTCTTCAACTCTCAACCTGTCTTTGTAGTTATGAAAATAAACCAGAATGTGAGGGTTGCCACTCTCCTCCCCCCCCACCCCATGTCCGCTTCCCGATCCCCATGACTGTACTGCACAATAAGGAAAAAATGCCACAACAAATCACCTCATCTTCTCTCTGTGACAGTGATGGCAGGTTGGATGAGATGGCTAATGAGCCACATATTCTGGCCACTGTGCCTTGCACCACGTCAGGAGCCCATGAGAAATGGTGAGCGGAAGGAGCCCAATCCACTACTAAATTATCAGAAGGAGTGTGCCAGGGCCACAAATTCTCCCAAAGAAAGCAGTGGTGCTTCTCCATTCTCCCTCAGTATATAATGTTTGTTGTCATTCCTGGACACATGATTCTGCAGGGGCCAGAACGGCATCAACGGGTCGCCCATTTCTCAGTGTTTACCATGCTGTGGTCACTTCTCCAGGAAGACCACCAGGACCCAGCCCCCATTGAGCTTCTCTAGAAGAGCATAGCATAAGTAGACCACTTCCCTTCCCTCTCAGTCTAACGTACTGTTCAAAGAGCTTTCAGAATCTAACCTCTTCCAAGAAGCCTTTCTGGATTCATCAAAGATAAGAGAAGGCAATCTAATGTCCATTCAAATTGCTCCTTAGCCCAAGATGCAGTAACATTTCATTTAAGTTGAATAAAAAAAGTTGTGCTGTATCCAGGGATAAAACATGAATAAGACAAAATTTCTGCCCTTACAGAGGCAAGTTAGAAGGAGAAGCAGGTAAATAATTGATTTCCAGATAAGAAATTTAAAACTAAACAAGGATGCTAACTAAGAGAACCAAGGAAGTAGAAAATGGTTACACTGCCTTTGAAGAGAGATTAATGATGGGACATCCCAATCCTATCATATTGGCTCAGTGGTGATCACAGAGTGGGACTTTAGTCAATACTTGTCTATTATTTATTCAGCTACTTTTTTAAAATGCTTATTTATTTATTTTGAGAAAGAGAGAACATGAGCAGGGGAGGGACCAAGAGAGAAGGAAAGAGAGAACCCTAAGCAGGCTCAGTGCTGTTAGCACACAGCCCAATGTGGGGTTCAGTTCCATGAACCGTGAGATCACGACTTGAGCTGAAATCAAGAGTGGGATGCTTAACTGAATGAGCCACCCAGGCACCCCTCTGCTATATTTTAAGTAATTCTGGTATCTGCTAGATTTTGTCTTCCTCTTAATTAGGCTTCCTTTTCAAACATTTAAAGGGCTGCTTTTGTATGTTTACTCTTCCCAATAATGTGTAACATCAACCTGAATTTCCCCTCCCGCGGAAGATACCCACAAAAACAATAAATTGCATATATTGAAAAAAAAAAAGAGAAGATACCCACAAAAAGATCTTATTGGCATTCTCATTGAAATTGTAGTCACTGTATGGATTGATGTGGAGGAAATTGAACTACATCAATTCTTCTCATTAGTTAGTTATGATATTCCGTTCATTCATATTATTTCTAAACTATAAAGTTGCTATGCTGTGAAATTGTACAGTTTTCCTAGAGAGAGCTTGCATTTTTTGGACAGTGGTTTAAAAAATTCTTTACTGAAATGTGTAAAAAATTGGTGTTCAAGAATAATTTTCTCAGCTCGAATTGTTTTCCTTTTCCATCTACAAACAATACAAAATTATTGGCACCCACACACATATACACTTAAAACTATAGTAACATTCTTTTCACAGAACCACATTAGATGGAGTTTAAATTGCTGAAAACTCAAGATGATTTCAAAAAGTGTTGCAGGGATGATTTTTTTTATTTTCTAAAAAGCTGACTGACAGTAAAACAATTCAGATAAAATTATTCTCTGTGGTTGTCAAAAGTTTCATGAAGGTCACATTTCAACCAAAATCATTATTATATTTACTTTTGGTGTTTATATTCTTGTTAATGGGGATTATTGTTGTTTTAAATGATTACTTCTGGAATTTAAAAAGCACAATTTTGTACTAGTCTGATATTCTTATTGAACTCAATTACGGTCTTGGTAGTTTTTCATTTGATTTATTTCTGACACTTTACATGTAGACAATCAAATCATATAAAAATGATGACTATATTCTTTCCAATTTTATGTCTCATTTTTTAGTTCACATCTTATTTTACTGGTTAAGACCTCAAAATATTAAGTAATAGTAGTGATTGTTAACATTTTATCTTACTCACAATTTTACTGGTATTATCTAGTATTTTATTGTTTAATCTGTTGTCTAGTATTTGTTTCTAATAAATATACTTACATTATCAGGTTAAAATGGTGGATTTAAAAGTTTTCTATCCACTTGAATATATACATACATTACTCAACTGTTTAAAAAAATGATGTATAGAATATAGACAACCCTATACAACCCCAGGTTCTCTACAGGGGACATAAGTTAGGGTGTTTCCTTGGACTTGTTAAAATGAATGAAGTAACATATACTCTCCAGCAAACTTTTCAACAACAAAGGTTAAAATGCAAAAGGATTTTTTTTTCAAATGAGCCTTACCTAATTCAGAAATTAAAAGTATACAGAATTAGCCAGTTGCTAATACTGCCAAAGAGGGAAGAAAATTGTGTCCATAAGCAAACGATCTGAACCCTAATATTTTCACAATTGAAAATTAGGACGATTACCATCTCCCATGACTGTTTTAAGACGAAATGAGACATAAGACATCTGATATAATTCCTGGCACATGCCAAGCGCTCAGTATGTCTTAGTTGTTTTCACTTCCTTTAGCCAAATGCCAAATACGTAATAATCACTCTATGAATAAGTAGAGAACAAAATAGAATTTACCATTCAATACATTTCAATACATTTACCCCTTACATGGATAGCGTCTAACTACCCACCATTCTTTTTTTTCTTCTCTACAAGAGACTCCGCTTCCAGCATTTGCTTTATGAGCAGCTGTTACACTCCAAGCACCGCGCTACACAATTTTAAGTGTGTTCTTCTGCCAAACTACAATGGTAGATTTTAGATTATACAATTAGAAAGGTCTACGTGGTCTTTTTTGTACCTTTTTCAGCACTGCCCCATTTGCAGTTAAGAACTCAAACTCAAGAATGTACTTTGGATGATAATGATGATGTGGAGGGCTCAGAGAATCTCAGCATGGGAAGGGATCAAGAAAAAACTGGGGGGGGGGGGGGAGAGGGAGGAGGGGAATTGCCATCCCTATTTATCATGATCCATGTGAATGTTAGTAAAAGTGCACTTTTTCATTCAAATAACATTTATTAATGGGGCGCGTCAGCTCAGTCAGTTCGGCATCTGACTCTTGATTTTGGCGCAGGTCATGATCTCATGGCTTGTGAGATTGAGATCCACGTCAAGCTCTGCACTGACAGCATGGAACCTGCTTGGGGTTCTCTCTGCCCCTCCCCTGTTCATGCTCTCTCTCACTCTTTCTTTAAATAAATAAATAAATAATAAATATTTAAAAACTTATGAAACACCTGGCAATGTCTGGGCGCTGGGCATGTGGAACTAATCAAGAATGACAAGGTTCTACTTTTTGCACCCACTGTTCCTGACACTTGAAAATCCCTTCTCTCAGACCCCTGCATGGCTCCCTCTTTTGCCTCCTTAGGTCTCTACCTACATGCCATGGTGTCAAAGAGATTTTCCTCATTAGCTTACCTAGTGGCCCATATCTTTTGGTCTGGTCCTAGTCATGGGTGTAAATTTCTCTAACACACTATTGGTACACATTAAACCTATGGTCAACCAGTGTCATTTTTCATAGGAAGGACTTACCTAGTCAGTTAACAGTCCTCCACTGTTGAGGTGGAGGGCTGGAAATAAAGTGAATGCATATCCCTGTCATCTTGAGTCAGGCCTGCCCATTACCATTTTTACATCTTCATTCTTTCATCCAGAATACTGTGCTTTTCCCCAAGCAGACTACTGACCACAAATGTGATCAGAACAAGTTCTCTTCTCTCTCCTGGTTATTAAATGCACATGTGGATAGAATGTGGGTAGAACAGTGGCAGAATCCTGGGTTAATCCATACCCTTCAGAGACAGATTTGCCAATGGACGATGAAATCACCAACTTTAAATACCATCCATTTGCCAAAGAGTCCCAAATCTACATCAAATCTTGGCCTCCCCTGGAGATTCCAGATTTGTTCATCAAGCTGTTTTATATCTCCACTTGGACATTCGAGAGGCATTTCACACTTAACATGTTCATGAACCTCCCAGTCTTCTCCATCTGGTATTCCTGTCATTTTCTCAGGCAGGAAAACTAGAAGTCACCCTTGATTCCTCTCTTTGCCTAATCTAATCCGTTAGTAAATCCTGGGAGGTTTGGCTCCCATCGTGTATCACAAATTCAACTGCTCTAGCATCTTTCTTTATTTGCTTGGAATAGTAACCTCCTGGTATCTCTCCTGTTTGGCCCACTCCAATCCATTCTCAACAGAGCTACCAGTGCGATTAAAACAAAACATGACAAAGAAACAAAAATCAGATGATTATGTCACTTCTTTGCCTAAAAACCTTCAATGGCTTTCCATTTGCAATTAGATTAAAATGCAAATCCTTACCCTGACTTCACAGCCTAACCTAACCTAAAACCTGCCTCCTTCCCTGCCTTCCTCTCTTTTTCCCAGTCCCCACTTTGTTCCTTACCCCACACTTTCCTTGATTTACATGCTGTTCCTCAAGCCCACTCTGCTCATTACCTACTTAATGGCCTTTGCACCACCCAGGCCCGCAACGTAGATTTTTTTCCCCCCTGGTTTCCACCTGGATGATTCTTCTTAGCTTTCAGATCTCAGCCTAAGAGTCATTCTTTTCTTTTTAGGCTTTTGTTGACCACCCAGTAGCCAATGCGTTGCTCTCCATGTCATTCTCTACTTTAATCTCTTCAGAGGAGATACTGTATTGATGCGTAATTGTTCATTTATTTGGTAACTGTCCCTCTGATTAGAATGGAAGATCGTTGGGGACAGAGATCTTGTCTCACTTGTTTAGTGCTATAGTCCAGATCCTAGAAGAGTGCCTGCTATATTAACAGGTTCTCAGCAAACACTGATGGATGACCAAACAGTCCTCAGCCTTCAGGTCTTGAACTTGTCCAAAAGGGCATCACAAGAAGCCAGGTTAAGGGATGTTAAGATACATTAAGCTATTGCATTCCCTTAAACTATGAGTCTAATAATCATATTTTTTAAAAAGACGAAGGAAGAAATGAAATTAGTTCTGGATAGCTTGTTAGCTCCTGGATCATTGCTTTCTTTACTCAATGTTCACAAACTAGCTGTTTAAGAACATGTTTTTTCCTTTATTGGTTTTCTTCAATTACAAAAGCAGTGCATGCTCATTGAGAGAAATTCTAATAACATAGGAGTGTATAAAGAATAAGAAACACCATCTCTCCTCTATTCCATTTCTCCCTTTCCAGTGGTTACTAGTTTGATCAATACCCTTCTTTTTTCCATGCACATACACATAGGGACATATACATATGTAGCTTTAATGCAAACATAAGATATGTGTGTATGTATATGTATTTCTTTCTACTTACCATATGGTAGACATTTTTCTAAATTTTTTTTCAACGTTTATTTATTTTTGGGACAGAGAGAAACAGAGCATGAACGGGGGAGGGGCAGAGAGAGAGGGAGACACAGAATCGGAAACAGGCTCCAGGCTCTGACCCATCAGCCCAGAGCCCGACGCGAGGCTCGAACTCACGGACCGCGAGATCGTGACCTGGCTGAAGTCGGACGCTTAGCCGACTGTGCCACCAGGGTGCCCCCTCGTAGACATTTTTCTATATCCATACAGATTGATCTACTATATATTTAATTGTTGCACAGAATTCCATTGCATTCATTACTTTACTTATTCAAAATACACTTATTTTATGAGCAAAGAAATAAAAATGTGGGATTATAGATAAACAAGAATAGCAAGATGTTGACAATTGTACAGCCGGGTGATGGCACATGAAGCTTATAATACTATTCTTTGATGTAGATTTGAAAGCTTCCATAATGGTTAAATTTAAAACATTTTTTTAAATGTTTATTTATCTTTAAGAGAGAGACACAGAGTGAGAACAGGGGAGGGGCAGAAAGAGAGGGAGACACAGAATCTGAAGCAGGTTCCACACTCTGAGCTGTCAGCACAGAGCTCAACTCTGGGCTTGAACACATGAACTGCGAGATCATGACCTAAGCCAAAATCAGACGCTTAACCGACTGAGCCACCCAGGTGTCCCTTTAATCATTAAATGTAAAAAGAAATACTGGGCACCTGGATGGCTCAGTCGGTTAAGCGTCTGATTCTTTATTTTTGCTCAGGTCAAGATCTCATGGCTTGTGAGTTTGAGCCCTGGGTAGAGCTTTGAGCTGACAGCACGGAGCCTGCTTGGCATTCTTTCCTGTCTCTCTGCTCCTCTCCCCCTGCTCACGCTCTGTCTCTCTCAACATAAATAAGTAAATAAAAATTTAAAAATAAATAAAAAGAGATACTTAAGAGACCTCATTCTTATGGTGAATTACCAAATACTTTCCTCTGAGATCATAAACAAAATAGGATGCCCTCTTTACTTCTACTGATCATTGTAATGAGGGTCTTGGGCACCATAATAAGTCAAGAAAATAAAAGGGATAAGAAATAAAAAAATAAGAAATAAAGGAGTCATTATTCATAGATGACATAATTTCACATAAAGAAAATCCAAAAGAATCTACAAAGTATTAGAATTAATTAGTGAATTTGGCAAGGTCTTTGTTTACAAGGTTGATACACAACTCAATTGTATTACTATTTACCATCAACAAAGAAAAAGATAAATTTTTAAAAATCTACTGAAAACATCAAGTACTTCAGAATAAATTTACTGAGAGATATGTAAGCCTTCTTTGTCGACAACGACATGACATTGAGGGAAATTAAAGATAATTGAAAACAACTACTTAACAAATACTTTTATATTCTATGCCATACACCCTGGCAGGCTGAGGACAGAGCATTAAGTAAAAATAAGACACAGTCCCCGTGTTCTTGAACTTGCAGTCTGGTGGGGTGACCAATACCCGTTGGCGAGCCATGCATATTAATGTAATATTGCAAATGTGGGAAGGGTTACAGGGAAAGGTTCATAGAATTGTGAGAGCTTTAGAGATAGGATTTGACCTGATCAAAAAACCAGGGAAGGGGTCTTCAAGTGCATTGCGAACAAAACGAACAATATATTCAAAGACTTTATGTAAACAACAGATATGAACCCTAATTGAGTCAACCATTCTTGGTATGGACGGCTAGTTAGGTCATGTGGTAGACTTTCTGCTGAAGATGTTGCAAAGTCTCCCTTCCCTTGGGTAGTACCCTACTGTATGGACTCTGGGGTAGGCCATGTGGCTTACTTTGGTCAATGCAATTATAGCAAATGTTGATTCAAGTGGACACTTAAAAATACTGTACCCTGGGGCCTTCTCTCTCTTGCTGCACTTAGAACCCTGGGAACACCATGTGAACGAGTTCAGGCTAACCTGCCAGGGGAAAAGAGACACGCGGAGCATAGACCAGCAGTCCCAGCTGACCGTTCAGCCTGCTGACAACCAGACATGTGAGGGGACCATTCTAGACCATCAGCTGCAAGCTGAAACATTGGCACACATGAGAGAGCCAAACAGAGATCAGCCAAGTCAGCTGAGACCGGAAAAGCGACCTGGCCAACTCAGAATCATGAGCTAAATAGAATGGTTATTGTTTTATGCCACCACGATTTGGAGTAGGTGCTGGGCAGCAAAAGCTAATGGATACAGGTTAACTGCAGTTTTTTGGTCTTATGAATGGTGCTTTAGGAAATGCCTTTGCATTTACATCTTGGTGCACCTGGCACATAGCAAGGTCCTCGTAATTGGTACTTTTACTGTTATCAAGATGATTTAGGGGGCGCCTGGTGACTCAGTTGGTTAAGCATCTGACTCTTGATTTCAGCTCAGGTCATGATCTCATGGTTTGTGAGATCGAGCCCCAAGTCATGTTCTGTGATGACAGTATGGTGCCTGCTTGGGATTCTCTCTCTCCCTCTCTCTCTCTGCCCCTTCTGTCACCTGTTCTCTCATCCTCTCTCTCTCTCTGTCTGGTCCCCCCTCTCTCTCTCAAAATAAATAATTAAACATAAAAATAAAGGTGAATTTGGGGCATCTGTGTAGCTCAGTTAGTTACGCGTCTGACTCTTGATTTCAGCTAAGGTCTTGATCTCATACTTCATGAGTTCAAGTCCCATGTTGGACCCGCACTGACAGTGCACAGCATTCTTGGGATTCTCTGTCTCCCTCTCTCTGCCCCTCCCTCACTTGTGCACTCTCTCTCTCTCTTAAAAATAAATAAACATAAAAAAAAATGTAAAAAAAAAAAAAGGTGAATTAGGAAGTTGCCCAGATGAGGAAACCAAAATACCAAACTGTTGCATGGGGAAGGAGATATTTGGGATTAGTAGCCAGGCCTTCAAATCCCAACTCAACACTCATTCAAATCCATCACTGTCTTATCTTGCTCGTGAAGAAAAGCAGCACATATTTCAGTCAAAAATCAAAGAAGTTCAAATTCAGTTTGTGGGGTGACAACCAGTCTACACTTCTAAAATACCTGTACCTTTTAATTCTGTCGAGCTCAGATTGGTTGAGCTTGTTAGGTTTTAAGGAAGAGTGTTCCAACAAGAAAGACCGCTGGGAGGGCTGATTCCGCTCTGAACAGAAAAATACTGCTGACCCCTGGGAAGGAAACATAGCAGACAAACATTTTCCCTGACCTGATTGGTCTGAGAGTAGCCACAAATCACGAAGGGTTAAACAAAGATTGTAAACTTTCGTCAGCGGGGAGTGGTAAAGTTTATTTTTTTTAATCCAGTCTGGAGAATTACAAAAATATTATTTTCCTGGAACTTGGAAGGAGAGTTCAGCAGACAATATGAATTTCAGGAAAATATTTTTGCCATTAATTATGTCATAAGCAAAAGAGTAAAATAAACTGTTTATTATCACATATAAAATGCTTTTGATCAGTCAACTGAAAAACTAATTTCATTTTCTCATTACCCTGCCTCAGGCATTCTTTAACGTCAATTTTTATTATAGCAAAGGCAAGGAAATTAAAATGATCAGTTATGGTGCAGAGAGAAACATTTGCTTCACAATTTTTAAAAGTAAAAATAATAGAGCACTGAACCTCTTTATCATTCGTAATAATCACAACTCATCTGGTAAGGGAAGAATTCTACTTCAGGGGTATCATCACCACCACAACCCTCACCTCGAGTCCTGAGAACCATTAGGGTTGGTCAGCACTGGGAGAGATGCTGGAACCCGATTCACGTATCTAGCAGAGACCGGGTTGAATTTCCAGCCCAAATGGCTCAAAGTTCCACAGATGGACTAGGCAAGAGGGGGCTCTATTTCCACCCAGAGAAGCTAAAAAAGAAAGTTATGAGGAGGATTAAGGAAGTATGAGCTTGGTCTCCATCTTTTGGTCCAAAAGTTGGTATTATGGAAACAGAAATGATCTTATAAAACCACACAGTTAAGGGGTGCCTGGGTGGCTCAGTTGGTTAAACGGCCAAGTTCAGTTCAGGTCACGATCTCACAGTTCACGAGTTAGAGCCCTGCATCGGGCTCTGTGCTGACAGCTCTGAGCCTGGAGCATCCTGTGTCTCCTTCTCTCTGTCCCTCGGCCTCTCACATTCTGTCTTTCTCTCTCAAAAATAAATAAACATTAAAAAAATTTTTTTTAAACACAAATAGTTAGGAGACATGTTTTCTGTGGTTTTTTTTAAGTTTATTTATTTATTTTTGAGAGAAAGAGAAAGAGTATGTGTGTATGAGTGGGGGAGGGGCAGATGGAGAAGGAGCCAGAGAATCCCAAGCAGGTTCCATGTTTCCCGAGCACAGTGCCAAGTGGAGCTCAATCCCAAGAACCATGAAATCATGACCTGAGCTGAAATCAAGAGTCAGATGCTCAACGAACTGATCCACCCAGGTGCCACGGGGAGACATCTTTCCTAAACTTGGTCCTGTCCCTCATAAACTGAGCACAGCATTATAAAGCATTAAAAAGGCTATGCATGTGAGGAGGAGCCACGATGGCGGAAGAGCATGGAAGTTTTTTTGCATCTCGCATCCATGAAATACAGCCAGACCAACACTAAACCATCCTGTACACCTAGAAAACTGACTTGAGGGTTAACAGAAAAATCTGCACAACCTGAACCACAGGACTCAGCAGGTACACGGCGCAGAGAGGTAAACTGGGGGAGAGAGAAGGCACAGAGGGCAGGGATCTGTTTTTGCACCCAGAGAGAGGATGGACGGAGATGGGGTGGGGGGAGAATATGGGAAACCCCCCCCCCCAAAAGCAGCTGGAGAGAAAGTGGAAAAGTGGAAACGGCTGCCGGGACTGAACTAAAAAGGGAGAAAGGAGAGGGGTTAAATTCCATTAAGACTATAAACAGGGGGAGTGCAGAGGCTGAAACTCTGCAGCTCAATACCTGGTGATGCTCTGGTGGGAAGGGCGAATCCCCAGGAGCAGAGTGGAGTCCAGGGTTCTTCAGGCCACATGGGGAGAGGCAGTTCACCTGCTGGGAGGATACCTGGTAGAGGCTGTGTGGGTCTCCCAAAGGCAAGGCCCCAATGGACCCAGGAGAATGACCACATTCGCTGGTGCTGGAACAAGGTCATTAAGGGTGATGCCTGGAGCCAGATGTGTGTTGTGATTTTCCATAATCCTTGAAACGCTGCTGCTACACTACCTCGCGAACTTTTTCTGGAGCAGGCTGGCGCCCGGTCACAGTCTCTGGGCTTCAGCAGCAGCAGGGACCCGCAAACGTTCCTGGGTGCGGCCGGCACCTGGCCAATGCTCGGCAAGACCCTCCGCAGAGGGGTGGGACGGGTCAAAGCTGTTGTCCTTCAGAAGTAAGAGGTCGCGAAAAACAGCCGTATCGGAGACAAAACTCAGGAGGGAGGTGCTACCTGGGACTTGGTCACGGACTGTGTAAAAGCAGGAAGTGGATGGAAGCCGAAGACAAAGGACGGGTGCACGATCGCTGATCAGGGAGAACAGAGTTCCGGATACTAGAGACCCAGTAGATGGATGACGCCATCTTCACCGATCCCGCGCATATGCAGACGCACCTACAAGCGCGGCAACAATCCACCCCAGTAGGCTAGCAGCGCCATCTAGTGGAGAGCGGAGCCGTTACACTAAGCCCCGCCGAACGAGGCCAACCTTGCTCTTCAGGAACACAGGTCTCTCCACCTGCTTAGTTTATGGGCTATAAAGCGCTTCATAGTTTGACTTCTAGGGGAAAACAAAGTAATTTCAGTCATATTTCAGTCTATTCGCCAGTCCATCTATTCCATTTTCTTTCTTTCTTTCTTTTACTTTTTTATTTCATCTCTTTTTCATTTCTTTTCTTTTTCTTGAATACAGAAAGAGAAAAAATTCATTTTTATTTTCAATTTTTATTAAAATTTTTTTCTACTATGTTTTTTACTTTTGTATAATTTTTTTCAAATTCTATTTTACTTCCATCATTTCATTTGAGTCTACTTCAGTGTATTCATTTTTTTTTCAAATTTCCAAGTGATTTCCTTTTTCTTTTTTTTTCTTTCCCCTCTTTTCTTTACTCTATCAAGCCCCTTCCAACACCCAGACCAAAACACACCTAGGATCTAGCATCACTTATTCAATTCTTTTTGTGTGTGTTTGTTTTTAATTTTTTAATTTTAATATTTTTTTAGTTTTAATATTTTTTAATTTTAATTTTTTAACCTCATTAATTCCTTTTCTCCCTTCAAAATGACAAAATGAAAGAATTCACCCCAAAAGAAAGAACAGGAAGAAACAACAGCCAGGGACTTAACCAACACAGATACAAGCAAGATGTCTGAACTGGTATTTAGAATCACGATAATAAGAATACTAGGTGGAGTCAAAAATAGATTAGAATCCCTTTCTGCAGAGATAAAAGAAGTAAAAGCTAGTCAGGATGAAATAAAAAATGTTATAACTGAGCTGCAATTTCAAAGGGATGCCACGCTGGCAAGGATGGATGAGGCAGAACAGAGAATAAGCAATATAGAGGACAAACTTATGGAGACTAATGAAGCAGAAAAAAAAGGAGAGATTAAGGTAAAAGAGCACGATTTAAGATTTAGAGAAATTAGTGACTCATTAAAAAGGAACAATATCGGAGCGCCTGGGTGGCGCCGTCGGTTAAGTGTCCGACTTCAGCCAGGTCACGATCTCGCGCTCCGTGAGTTCGAGCCCCGCGTCAGGCTCTGGGCTGATGGCTTGGAGCCTGGAGCCTGTTTCCAATGCTGTGTCTCCCTCTCTCTCTGCCCCTCCCCCGTTCATGCTCTGTTTCTCTCTGTCCCAAAAATAAATAAAAAACGTTGAAAAAAAAAATTAAAAAAAAAAAAAGGAACAATATCAGAATCATAGGGTCCCAGAAGAGGAAGAGAGAGAAATAAGGGTAGGATTATGTGAGCAAATCATAGTAGAAAACTTTCCTAACCTGGGGAAAGATACAGACATCAAAATTCAGGAAGCACAGAAGACTCCCAATAGATTCAACAAAAACTGACCATCAACAAGGCATATCATAGTCAAATTCACAAAATACTCAAGCAAGGAAGGAATCATGAAAGCAGCAAGGGAAAAAAAATCCTTAACCTACAATGGAAGACAGATCAGGTTTGCAGCAGACCTATCCACAGAAACTTGGCAGGCCAGAAAAGAGTGGCAGGATATATTCAATGTGCTGAATCAGAAAAATGTGCAGCCAAGAATTCTTTATCCAGCAAGGCTGTCATTCAAAATAGAAGGAGAGATAAAAAGTTTTCCAGACAAACAAAAATTAGAGGAGTATGTGACCACTAAACCAGCCCTGCAAGAAATTTTAAGGGGGACTCTCTTAGGGGAGAAAAGATATAAATAAATAGATAAATAAATACCCAAAGAGACAAAGACTAGAACGGACCAGAGAACACCACCAGAAACTCCAACTCTACAAGTAACATAATGGCAATAAATTCATATCTTTCAGTACTCAATCTAAATGTCAATGGACTAAATGCTCCAATCAAAAGACACAGGGTAACAGAATGGATAAGAAAACAAGATCCATCTATATGCTGTTTACAAGAGACCTACTTAAAAAAATTTTTTTAGTGTTTATTTATTTTTGACAGAGAGAGAGAGAGCATGAGTGGGGGAGGGGCAGAGTGAGAGGGAGACACAGAATCTGAAACAGGCTCCAGGCTCGAACTGTCAGCACAGAGCCCAATGCGGAGCTTGAACTCACAGACGGCGAGATCATGACCTGAGCTGAATGAAGTCAGATGCTCAACTGACTGAGCCACCCAGACGCACCACAAGGACCCACTTTAGACCTAAAGTCACCTTCAGATTGAAAGCAAGGGGATGGAGAACCATCTATCATGCTAATGGTCACCAAATGAAAGCCAGAGTAGCCATACATATATCAGACAATCTAGACTTTAAAATAAAGACTGTATCAAGAGATGAAGAAAGGCATTATATCATAATTAAGGGGTCTATACACCGAGAAGACCTAACAATTATAAACATTTATGTACCAAATGTGGAAGAACCCAAATATATAAATCAATTAACCACAAACATAAAGAAACTCATTAGTAGTAATACCATAATAGTGGGGGACTTCAACACCCCACTCACAGCAATGGACAGATAATCTAATCAAAAAATAAACAAGGAAACAATGGCTTTGAATGACACACTGGACAAAATGGACTTAACAGATATATTCAGAACATTTCATCCTCAAGCAGTGGAATATACATTCTTCTCCAGGGCACATGGAACGTTCTCCAGAATAGATCACATACTGGGACACAAATCAGCCCTCAACAAGTACAAAAATATCAAGATCATACCGTGCATATTTTCAGATCACAACGCTATGAAACTCGAAATCAACCACAAGAACTAATTTGGAAAGTTAACAAATAGTTGGAGACTAAAGAACATCCTACTAAAGAATGAATGGGCTAACCA
Source organism: Prionailurus viverrinus (assembly GCF_022837055.1). Lineage (NCBI taxonomy): Eukaryota > Metazoa > Chordata > Mammalia > Carnivora > Felidae > Prionailurus > Prionailurus viverrinus. The sequence goes on along the minus strand of NC_062575.1, from coordinate 32,576,432 downwards.
AGAAGTTAAAGAGG